>NC_132857.1:55039124-55677695 GCF_048164855.1 Canis lupus baileyi
CCTGCAACAGTGAAATTGTTTGTTATTGGTAGAGAGCAATGGTAAGACTCTGAGCTCTGATATTAGACTTTGATTCCCAGGTTCTCCCACTAAAGTGCTGTGTACCATTGGTGAGCTAATTGACCTTACTATAAAACTGATGTGAATCTAGAAACTACTTTGTTGAGAATTCTATACCCTCTTCTAAGGAGGAATTTCATATAAGATAGCTGCTATGTGATTGTTCACTGGCACATAAGAAGACCTAATAATATCTCTGTAGTTCTAAATTTCCTTCTTTAGTGAATTTCCTATTCATTTCTTTTCTTTATTTTTCTTTTGGATAGTTTCTTTTTCATTGATTTAATGGAAGAATTTTTTAATACTAAGAATATTTGCTAGTTTATTTTGTAAGTATAAATATTTCTTCCCAATTCATCTTGTCTTTTGGCTTTATCTTATATATTTTACTGCATTAAATTTTTACATTTTTGTTTAGTCAAGTGTGTCAGTCTTTTGTGATTTCTGGTTATGTCATGGTAAGAAAGGAAATCACTGCTGCAAGATTATGAAATTATAATAAATATAATTAATTATATAAAATTCCTACATTATGTTTTAGAGATATTTATCACTTTTATTTTCTCTGCTTAGATACTACCTCCATTTGAAAAAAAATATTTTTAAATGTATGTATACTCATCCTCTCCTTCCCCAAGGGACATATTGGAAATGTTAGGGTCCTTTTTATATCCATATATTTTAGGTTTTCACTGTGACTGATCAGGAGCCAGTGATATCCGCCAGACTCCAAAGAATTCTTATTTGGGTTTGAAATGCCCTACCAGACCTCTGAATCTTATCATTGCTTTCTGCCAACAACAAACATCTGAAAACTAAATATCTAAGAATTATAAATAAAAATAACAATAGATGTAATCTATTGCCTATCAGATTAGCTGAGTTTAAATAGTAACAGTTGAGTATATCTGAGAAATTCCAACTTTCATGTGCCAGGGGAATATGTAGATTAGTATAACTTTTTTTTTTTTTCTGTTTTACTGTTGAATGCTCTGTTTCCATGATAGTATATTCTTGTTTTATGGACATAATACCTTTCAAATATAACCAAAAACAAAATTAGAAAATTTCAATGACTTCTCCTGTTTCTTGTATATTTTCTCTTCATGGGGCAATAATATAGATTTGAATTTACAGCTTTCTGGTGTTGGAAGTTTATTTAAAAATAGTACCTAGGGCAGCCCAGGTGGCTCAATGGTTTAGCACCGCCTTCAGCCCAGGGTGTGATCCTGGGGTCCCCAGGATCAAGTCCCACGTTGGGCTCCCTGCATGGAGCCTGCTTCTCCCTCTGTTTGTGTCTCTGCCTCTCTCTCTCTCTCTCTCTCTCTCTCTCTTTCTCTGTGTGTGTGTGTTTCTCATGAATAAATAAAATCTTTAAAAAGTACCTAAAAGAGTTTAGACATAGCTTACCAATAATTTTCCATAAATATCATTTTTCTCAGTGTTTTTTTTATAAAATGATTACTCAAATAGAAGCTAAAAAATTTCTAGAATGTGAAAGCATCTTTATAGATTGTGATGAAAAGGTATATAGCTATAGCTTCTACAGAATTGCAATAACAAGTGCATAAATAGATTTTTGTGGCAATTTATTCTTTACTTTTTCAATGAAAAAAATGGGATTTCTCCAAAAGGCTAAGAAATATATAGTCCAAGTTTGTAACCTTTTGAGAGTTGTGTTTTATGCAACCATAGAATTTACAATATATAGAAGAATGGACAAATTACATGACCTTCAAGTAATTTCCTATGTATCAGTTTTTGTAGCTAGACATAGCATAGTGGCTGGATTTAAACCAGTTGTACATAGTTTCTACTTCAGTATATATCCATTTATTTTTGAAAACCAGATGAAGAAAGGATAATAATACGGACTTTTATAAATAAATAGATATCTGAACCAGAACACAGACCTGGATGGAGATAGAATTCACCTCTGTATAGGGATAAAGGAATACCTATATGTAAATTATCACCATTGCTACTGCCACTACCATCAGCATCATTACCATCATTGTTTACTGAGTCTTTATTCGAGCACATAGGCAATAATCTATGTGCTTTAAATGTATATCTCATTTAATTCTCATAAGAGCCTAATAAGGTAGGTTCAATTATCCCCGTTTTGTGGATGTGCAAATTAATATACAGAGAAAAAATAAAGCCATGAAATCATAATTAAGAATTTATGCCTATAGCATATTGGATCTTTAGTAAGAAGTAAAAATATTAAGAAAAGATTTTTGGATCTACTTTACCACACAGGAAAAAGAATGTTGACTCAGTCCTGGGAAAATTTCACCATAAAACACCATAAAGTATCTTGTTTTGCTTACTATTAGAGTAGGCATTACCAGTATTCCACTATAGCCTCGAAAAAGGTCACCATCATTTACCCAGCACTTATCACAATACCAAGCTCATAATCAGTACTCAGTAAATGTCCACAGAGAATGTGTGAATCTCTGTGATAATGGACTAACTAAAAAGATGGGTGACATAGTCTCATTCTATCACATAAGTTAGTTTTATAATGTGTCTCCAAGTTGCAAAAATGAATTAATTTCCCATATTAAATCATTGCTATAAATCAGTTATATTTCCAAGAAAAACAATTAAAAGTTAATAATTTTAGCTTCACATTGATTAATATTAAACCATTTTATCTGAAATAGTTGAATACTAGAATTGCTCTTGCTTGGTATTGGTCAATCTACTGAGCACATGACAAAAAGGATTTAAATTTTTTATTCTCTTTCACAAAGAGAGCATTTCCCAAGGTCACCATCTTAGGTAAATATTATCTACAAGTAGTTAAAATAAGATAAAAAATGACATTTAAGTTATTTTAACAGCTTTATGGAGATAAAATTTATACCATGTATTTCACCTAATTCAGGGGCCCCTGGGTGGCTCAGTTGGTTGGACATCTGCCTTTGGCTCGGATCATGATCCCAGGGTCCTGGGATTGACTTCCTCTCCGGCTCTCTGCTCCATAGCAAGTCTACTCCTCTCTCTCTGCTCCTCCCGCGCCTGCTCATGCTCTCTTTCTCATTCTCACACACACACTCTCAAATAAGTAAATAAAATCTTTAAAAGTAACAAAGTGTACAATTCAATGACTTTAAATATATTCATAGAAATGTGTAACAAAACAGTCAGTTCTGAAATGTCTTAACTCCCCAGTAATCCATACCCATTAATGGTCACTCCCTGTTGCCTCCCTCACCTCCTAAACTTTAAGAAATCACAGATTTACTATCTTTTTGTATAGATTTGCCTATCCTGAACATTTCATACAAATGGAATCATATAATATGTAGTCTTTTGTGATTGGCTTTTTCATTTAGCATGATGTTTGGAAGATTATCCATGTTATAGTATGTATCCAAACTTCATTCCTTTTTATTGATAAACAATACCCCAATATATAGATACACCACATTTTGTTTATCCATTCACCAAATTGATGGACATTTGGGTTGTCCCTTATCAATTACATGATTTACAGAAATTTTCTCCCATCCTGTACATTATCTTTTCATTTTCTTGATGGTATCCTCTACAGCACAAATGTTCCTGAGTTTGGTGAAGTCCAATTTATTATTTTTTCTTTTCTTGTGCTGTTGGTGTCATATTTAAAGAAGGCTTTGCCTAAGGTTACAAATATTTTATTCCTGTTTTCTGTTAAGAGTACTATAGTTTTAGCTCTTACACTAAAGTTTATGATCAGTTTTAAGTTAATATCTGTATATGGTGTAAGGAAGGAGTCCAGTTTTGTTATTTTTCATATGGATCTCCAGTTGAACCCACCACCATTTATTGAAACGATAATTCTATTCCTGTGAATGATCTTAATTTCTTTGTCAAAAACCAAATGACCATAAATGTAAGGGTTTATTTTGTGACTCATAGTTCTGTTCTATTAATCTGCATGTCTGTCTATCCTTATGCCAGTACCACATTATGTTGATTACGTGAAGTATACATTCTCTAACTTTGTTCTTCTTTTGCGAGACTGTTTTGGTTATTCCTGCCTTTCTCTGTGAAATCCTAATCATTGTGTCAATTCTATACAATTAACAGCTGGAAATTTTTACAGATTGTATTGAATCTATAGATCATTTTCAGGAATATTATCATCTTAAAAGTGTTAAGTCTTTTGATTCAGAAATGTAGCATATCCTTTAATTTGGGTTTCCTTTAATATCTTAGAACAGTATTATCAAATCTTTAAGTCTTACACTTTTAAAAAAATTTTATCTCTGTTTTATGCTAATGTAAATAGAATTGTTTTCTTAATTTCATTTTCAGATTGTATTGACATACAATTGACTTTTCTATATAGGTCTTTTACCCTGATACCTTACTGAGCTCCTCTATTCTAGTAATTCTTTAGGATTCTCTCTATATAATATCATGTCCTCTGTAAATAAAGATCAGTTTACATTTTCTTTTCAAATTTGACTTGACTGTCTTTTCTTTCTTTTTCTTCCTTAATTGCCCTGGCTAGAAACCCTGGTACAATACTGAATATAAGTGCTGAAAATTTTGTTCCTCATCTTAAGGGGGAAAGCATGTAGTCTCTCACTATTATGTATGATGATAGCTGTGGGTTTTTCATAGATGCCTTTTATCAGATTGAGGAACTTCCCTTCTATTTCTAGTTTGTTTCATGTGATGTTTAAATTATTGAATTAAAAATGTTCATTACTCCATTTTTACACTGTATTCAACATTTTGTATTTCAGAATTCATACTATATAGTATACTAAGATATCTTTACGTTATATTAACAGCTCTTCTATTTATTAAACAATGCCTCTACTTTCTCGTTGTGGGACCTTGGACAGCTTTAACTTCTGTGCACCTGAATTTCCTATCTGCAAAACTGGGTTTGACTATTATAGTACCTAACTTATAGGGCCTTTTAAAGACTGAGCTATTTAAAAGCAAAGCATTTAGAATATAGTTGGCCCCATTGTAAGCACCAATATATCTGTTGTTATTAAGAGTATGCATAATTTATGCACAAAATCACAATATGTTTCTCACAGGTGTAACATGTAGAAGGCATTTCTTTAAGAAAAAAATATTTTATTCAAAGCTTTACTCTTTTTGTATTTTTCTTTTCTTTTTTTTAAGATTTTATTTATTAATGAGAGACACTGAGAGAGAGAGAGAGAGAGAGAGAGAGAGAGAGAGGCAGAGACACAGGAGGAGGGAGAAGCAGGCTCCATGCAAGGAGCCTGACATGGGACTCGATCCCAGGTCTTCAGGATCATGCCCTGGGCCAAAGGCAGGTGCTAAATGCTGAGCCACCCGGGCTGCCCGTGTATTTTTGTTCTTGATTTTACAACGATATGCACATATTCCTCTTGATAGAAGGTTATTCAAGCAAATTTATCTAAGGCTACATACTTAGCCCCTACAAAATTACATAAGATTCAGAAACCCTTGTTTAATTTTTGGAAAGCTTTTAAGCTAGTTTGATTTTGTTTATGCCTTGCCTGTTATTACAGGTGACTTCAGTTATTCAGATTATGTTTCTTTTAAAAAGCCATGTACCATGTCTGTAAAAGAGTTTCAGAGCATCTTAACCAGTTTTGATATTTAGTTTAGCTAAACTACTTCTTTAGAGAATGTGAATGAATAGCTGTGGAAAGCAATACTTCTTGCCATGAAAGACTAGATTCATTAAGGACATCCTAAAATTTAAAGGAGTGTCTAGGCTTTTTATATCAGAGTAAAAAATACTTTGTATTCTGAGAATTCCTTTGGATGTAAATTGAAAGAAAGAAGACATAATGTTTTCTTATTTCCTGTTGTTATGAGTTAGACATATAGATCTGAAAAGAAGTTTCAAAATGAAATCCTTTGGATTTCTTTGGAGTCAGCTATAAAAGCCTCAGTTTCAGCATGTTAATTTCCTTGTGAACAATTGTATGTGATTCACTCTTATCTTATAAAATTTGAATCCCATTTTAGCTACCTAGGAAAATTTATATTTAACTGACCTCCCCACTTTTGATAGGAAATAAATTTTAGCACAAGTAGCCATTTGAGTACAACTCCTAATACTGAGGTAAAATAATATAAAGACCTAGAGCACGGAAAATACTTACCACAAAGCTCTTGTATTACAGCAACTCCTTTTCTCCTCAGACCTTCACTAACTTGATCTACTCTTAACATAGTTTTCTAGTTTCTTAGAACAAAAAAGCTAAGAAGCAATACCCGAATATAGGTATTTATAAAAGTATTTGAATAGAAAAGAAACGACCTCCATTTAAAGAGGAATCTAATAAAACAATTAGAGATACAAAATGATATTATTATAGGGTATCATTTTGGATGTGCTGGAATTACGAGTAAAGTTAAAATTTTTCTTTGCTTTTCTACTTAGGAAGGTAGGAATATGTATAAAAAACAGGCATACTTTGGGGATAATATGGGTTCAGTTCCAGACCATCGCAGTAAAGTGAATATTGCAATAAAGTGAGTCAAATGTGTTTCTTGGTTTTCTAGTGCATATCAAGGTTATGTTTATACTGTAGTTTATGAAGCTTATATCTAAAAAAAAACAGTGTATATACCTTAATTAAAAAAATACTGAATTGCTAAAAAATGCTGACCATTGTCTTAACTTTCCATGAGTTGTAATCTTTTTGCTGGTAGAGGATCTTGCCTCAAGATTGAATGGCTGTTGAGTGATCAGGGTGGTGGTTGTTGCAAGCTGGGATCGCTATGGCAGTTTCTTTAAAAAGACAATAAAATTTACCACGGTGATTGACACTACCGTTTATGAACAATTTTTCTGTAGTGTGAGATTCTTTTTGATAGCATTTACTCACAATAGAACATCTTTCAAAATTGGAATCAATCCTTTCGAACCCTACTATACAATCAACTAAATTTATGTAATATTCCAAATCCGTTGTTATCATTTTAACAATCTTAACAGAATCTTCAGCAGGAGCGGTTTCTATCTCATCCATTTCTATCCCATTTTCTTTGCTCTTGTAAGAAGCAACTCCTCATCTGTTAAAGTTTTATCATGAGATTGCAGGAATTCAGTTACATCTTCAGGTTTCACTTCTAATTCTAGTTCCCTTGCTAGTCCTACCACATCTGCTGTTACTTCCTCCCCTGAAGTCTTGAACCCCTCCAAGTCATCCATGGGCGATGGAATCAACTTCTTCCAGCTCCTGTTAATGTTAATGTTGATATTTTTTATCTCCCCATAAATCATGAATGTTCTTAATGGCATCCAGGATGACAAATCCTTTCCAGAAGGTTTTCTGTTTACCCAGACCCATCAAAAGAATCATAGCTATAGCTATGGCAGCTATAGCTTTACTAAATGTATTTCTTAAATGCTTAAAAATCAAAGACTTGAAAGTCTTTTTTAAAAAACTTGAAAATCAAAATTACTCCTTGATCCGTGGGCTGCAGAATGGATATTGCATTAGCAAGCATGAAAACATCAATCTCATTGTACATTTTCATCATAACTCTTTTCTGACCAGGTGCATTGTCAATGAGCAGTAATATTTTGAAAGGAATCTTTTTTCTGAGCAGTAGATCTCCACTGTGGGGTTAAAATATTCAGTAAGCCATATTGTAAACAAATGTGCTATCATTCAGGCTTCTTTGTTCCATTTTTGAGCACAGGCAAAGTGGATTTAGCATAATTCTTAAGGGCCCTAGGATTTTCTGAATGGTGAGTGAGCATTAGCTTCAACTTAAAGTCACAAGCTGCATTAGCCCCCAACAAAAGAGTTAGCCTGTTCTTTGAAGCTTTAAAGCCAGGCACTGACTTCTCTTTTTTAGTTATGAAAATCCTAGATAGCAGATTCTTTCAGTAGAGGGCTGTTTTGTCTACTTTGAAAATCTGTTGTTTAGTGCAGTTACCATCATTACTTTCTTAACTAGATCTTCTGGATAACTTGGAGCTTCTGCATCAGCACTTGCTGCTTCACCTTGCACTTTTATGTTGTTGGAAAGGCTTTCCTTAAACCTCATGAACCAATATCTGCTAGCTTCAGACTTTTCTTTAAAAAAAAAAAAAAAAAAAGGTTTTAATTATTTATTCATGAGAGACACAGAGAGAGGGGCCAGGGATACAGGCAGAGGGAGAAGCCTGTTGTTGGACCCCTTCCCAGGACCCCGGGATCATGACCTGAGCCAAAGGCAGATGCTCATCCACTGAGCCACTCGGGTGCCCCGTTCAGACTTTTCTTCTACAGCTTCCTTACCTCTCTTAGCCTTCGTAGAATTGGAGTGTTAGGGCCTTCTTGTGGTTTAAGCTTAAGAGAATGTGGTAGTTGGTTTGATCTTTTGTTCAGATCACTAAAACTTTATAGCAGCAATAAGGCTGTTTTATTTATCATTTGTGAGTTCACTAGAGTAGCACTTTTAATTTCCTTCAAGGTTTTTCCTTTGCATTCATGGTTTGGCTAACTGTTTGGCGTAAGAGGTTTAGCTTTTGGCATATCTTGGCTTTTGACATGCCTTCTTTACTAAGCTTAATCACTTCCAGCTTTTGATTGAAAGTGATGCACATGTGACTCTTTTCACTTGAACACCTAGAGGCCATTGTAGGGTTATTAATTGGCCTAATGTCATTATTGTTGAATTTCAGGAAATAAGGAGATCTGAGGGGGGAGAGAGAGAAAGAGAGATGAGGGAGCAGCTGGTGCGTGGAGATAGAACATACACATCTATTGATTAAGGTCACCATCTTGTATGGACATAGTTTGTGGCACCCCAGAACGATGCAAAAATAACATCAAATATCACTGGTCACAGATCACAATAAAAAATATAATAATAATGAGAGTATTTGAAATATTGTGAGAATTACCAAAATGTGAGACAGAGACGTGAAGTGATCAAATGCTGTTGGAAAAATGACATAGACTTGCTTGATGAAAGGTTGCCACAAACCTTTAATTTGAAAGAAACACAATATCTGCAAAGAACAATAAAGCAAAGTGCGATTAAATGAGATATGCCTGTATTTTAGAATAAAATAAATTTTTTTGTAGTTTAACATTTGAAATGATAAATATCAGTTACTTAGAAAATCAGTTATGTCAAACACTTTGTTTCCTAACAACTGCAAAATTAGGTATTTTATTTTTTGACTTTTTAGGATGATATGATGAAAATAAGATTTAGGCTTACCTATTCATTAGGTTGACTGTCTTTTGCTTGTGATCAGTGAACTATGCTATGTTAGACTCTAAATCTCAAGTAAAATGGTCAATAATTAATGTTAAGTGCAGTGAATGTTAAAGCAGCCTTTGTAAACTCTTAAATGTTATATAGAGTTTATTCTTAGCCATTTTCATCACCTTTAAAGCTATGCTTACTATTCTATATCTCTTAATCTCTTAAAGAAGAAGAGGTGAATACAAGAGGCCATCTATGAGCTGAATGAGTTGGCTGAAAGCAGAGAAGACTAAGGATAGACAGATGGGGGTGGGCATTAGAGGGTTGGGTGAAATGTAGTAATAGCTAAGAATATGCAATTTTGTGGTCTCATCAAGCACTGCTCTTCTCTTTAGTTTTTACCTTTAGTTCCAATGGTTTTTTGAAGTCTTTCTCCAATTTGTCACCTATACAGACACATAATAAGTATTTATTAAATATTTGTGGAAATATTAAAAACGAGTTTTGAGCTTAATAGTGTGGAAGTTTTTTTCATATTTTTAAGTTACAAGAGTATTAACTGAATGGGCTTACTGTGTTTTAGGAAAGTGACTTTAATATGAATTGACATAGAGAGATTAGAAAGAGACAACTCAGAAAGCTATTATAATCTAAACGAGAGATGTGTGCAAGCTATAGGACTTTGAAAGCAGGCCACTGTGTGAAACAATGTAGGTGTAAATTCAACATTGTTTGTTGACTGATAACTTCCTAGATTGGGACCTTGTAAAAAGGATAGGAGTCAGAAGTAATTGTGAAGTTTCTGGCATGAAACTTTATGATTCATTACCCAAGATGTAAGGCAATTGTCAAAGAAGGAATGAGAATGAATAAAATGGGTTGTGTTTAAATATGTTGTTTGTTGACTATGGGATATCCACTTAGAAATGTCCATCAGACAACTAGTTATAGACTATTTCTAGTTTTATTTATCTACGATTCACATGTGAGAGGTAAAGTCTGAGGAACATATAATAAGAGCTGATGCCATTAAGATAGGTAATGTCTCCAAGGGAGGTATGTGCAGGAAGAAGACGGCTAAAAATTGAAATGTAGGGTAACATGTAAAATTGGGCAATAGAAGGGAACCCAGTGAAGGAAATTGGATAGAACACTTAGAAGAGTAGGAACTCAAAAGAGTGAAGAATCCAAGACAAAGGACAGATCACTTCAGTGATATCCATTAACACAAATGTCTCTGGTGATCTTTTTTGTTTTTTGTTTTTTTTTAACCAAAGCTCTACTTTCATGAGTAATGCATTATGTTATTTTTTTAAATTACTGAAAGAGTTTTAAGAGATAAAAGTGAATGCCCCTCTCCTGACTGTATTTTTCCCTAAGTAGTAAATATTATGTTTCTCTTGCATCTTTCTAATCATTTCTCTTGCACATGCAAGCAGTACTGCATTCCTACCATTTCAAATGCAAAAGTTTTCACATTTTAATGTTTCTAAAGTTATGTCTTACAATTGATGTATATAAGTTTAATGGATTTTTTAAATAAGTGAATAAATTTAATCATTCCCCAAACACTTACTTTGATTCTAATTTTCCCATTGATAGAAACAGTTCTTATAAATCACAGCTCACATGATTCAGTCCTGCACTATGATCGAGGTCAAAGAGCAATCTGTGAAGCTTAAATAAATTTTTTAAAAAACATTTTGTCTTAGACTTCATGAACCATATTTTAGAAATACTTATTTCAATTCCCATTATTAGTTTTTATATGCATTCCTCAAACACTGCACACATCACAGCTGTCTCTTTAACTTCCCCTAGTCTTTCCAATTTACATTCACCTCCCCTCACCATATGTACCTCTGTTTTCTTCCACCCACATTATTTTCATCTTAATCACATTACTGGAGGAACTATGTGGCAAAAGAGTATCACCTATATGAGTTTTATGCTCTATAATATTCTTTCCGTATGTACATATCTCTGTATCTCTCTGTATATACAAATACAAATTTTTGGCAGGTAATTCCATTAAATTACGGTAAAAAATAACCTGTAAAAATTTCTTTTGTTGTGTGTTACATACTTTGCTTCAGAGGGTATGTGAGTTTGTGTGCACACACATTCACATGCATGTCAATAGCTTATAACTGGTCAAATTTGTGATGTGATGTGGTATATACATATACTGTTAAAACATGCTTTTTAAATTTAAGATGTTTTTTGAAACATAGAAATTTATATATATATGCATATATATATACACATATATATATAATTAGTATGCTTCATCAATCTAAGAGGTATTTTTTTGACATCTCTGAATACAGGTTATATTTTACCAGTTCTAGCATTTTAGAGGCAATGAAACTATAATAATTAATTCTTTCTCTTTGTGGCATTTCATGATTTTTTAATCATTTCTTTATATATTAGGGTTTTTTGTTGTGTTTAATGGTTTGGGGAGAATTTTTTTTATTTTTAATTTTTTTACTATTACCAAACATGGCTTAATGAACATTATATTTCTATCTTAAATGTTGTGTTTATTTCATCTTATGTAAGTTCTTGTAAGCTATATTGTGAATTTGCATATATTATGAAAATGGAATAGTTGGTTAATACATTGTTTCTGCTTTATTCAAGTCCATTCCCTATATTGCAATTATAATCAGCTTTCTAAAAGGTAAATGTGATCGTGACAGACATGTAATGTAGGATGTAAATTCTTACGCTGTTCGCTTTGCTTGAAATACCCTTTCTGAATTTTCACTTTCCCGTTTCAGACTTCAGGACCCCACTTTGGTGTCATCTTCGAAGACATTCTTTAACCTCCAAGATGCCTCCAGCATAGCTCAATAGCCCCCTATGCTTAGCTCCTTTCAACATTTATCATATTTTACTGCAGATGCCTTATTAATTTTTCTATCTCTTGTATCAGGCTTGCTTAAGGTCTGGGACTGTGTAGGTAGCAAGTAGCTGCCACTTAATAGGCCAGTAAATATTGAAAGAATGAATCATGCTGTGAAATCTTTTTAAAATGTTTCCAAATATTTTTTAAAGATTGACTATGACCAGTTTTTTGCTATGCTGAAAGTGAAAGTAAAAAGAAATTTAGCAAGCTACATGACTGGCTTAAAAGGAAACGAAAAATGTGTTGGCATTACAAGTACATGCTTTCTTCCGTTTTTAGCCATCCAAAGAGGAAGCAGTAACTAAAATAAAAATCTGTTCAAGGGATTTGTTAAGTACCCAACCTGGGTATTGAGAATTGTAGGTCAAGACGTAGGTACCTTAGAAAGGGAAAATTACTAAAGGTTTTGAGTAGAGAAATGTAATTTTAGTTATTAGATGGCTAAATATTACATTCTATATTGATAACCAGAGTGTTTATGCTGTCTCTCACTATACAGTCAGTACTTTATATCCCAGGTGCTTCTTTATCCCATGCTCCACACACACCCAAAGTAAAAAAAACAGGCAAGGCAATCCTTTGTATTTACATTTCACTGAATGTATGAATTATATTGCATGAATTGTATATATAAATTATAGCATTAAGAGGAGACCTCTACCCTGGGCTATTTTAATAATAGGGACAATGATAATACCATCTTTTTCCCCTAGCTAATTATACTTCAATAGCAGTTGACAGTCTCTTATCCAACATGACTGTGTGATGGATGGCAGTCACATGTACAACACATTCCTTACTCAAAAAAGCATGTCAGAATGCACTTAGTTGAAGGACAGTGAGAAAGAGAATATGACTTATACTATAGGGTTTATTGAATGCTTCTTACATTAAGAATAAATAAAATGATTTTGCAAACTTTAGTACTTAATTATCAGTAATACATTTTTGTGACATCTTACTTGAAAAACCATACTTTAAAAAGCATGTCTACGTATATTGCTTTACGTAAATATAATATATACAATACCTATATTATGAATCCTTACAAGAACTGTGTGTTTTTGGTAGAAAAAGTACTGCTATCCTGAAGGTCAGTGACAAACAATTGTCTAACGTCATACATTAAGTAGGCTTAGAGCAGAAACTAAATCCCAAGTTCTTCCTTCGTGGGTTTGTCCTTTTTCTTTTATACCACCTTGCTCTGTAATTGAAAATGACAATCAGCACAAAAACGTAATGTATAACTTTTCATATACATACACACAGTCATATACATACATTCATGTATTGCCAAGGCATTCTAAATATCTGAACACTCCTCTACCAGCAGCAAATATATAAAGCTACACTTCCACTTGTGTCTTAATAAAAGATTATTTTAAATTAGTGGATTCTCTGTGTGTATAAAATGTTTGCATTTATTCTATTTATTATACCAGCACAGTTCTTGTTTTTTTAAGAAAGAAATTCTGGCATCAGATTGAATGTTTCCTATCAGCACAATTTAAGGTGTAGCGCAAAATTTTGATCTCATAAAAGTTGAATCTTTAGCTCTATTTCTTTAGGCTGGCATTTCATATTGCCTTTTGTCAGTTTTATAATAGTCTCCAAAATGCCTTTACTCATCCAACCTCAATTTTAAAGATCTTACACTACAGAAGAATTAAAAGCAGTAAAGAACTGTTAACAGTCCTTATCAAGAAAATGGAATGCAAACTATGGCTGAAGGAAACTTAAGGAACTTCTTAACCAAAATAGTGACCCAAATCATAGTCCTATGTCCAAAAAGATAGACCCAGTGGAAAATACAGCTGATACATTGTATAAAGAAGGTTGTCGGGGGTCCCTGGTGGCTTTGTCAGTTGGGACGTTCTGCTCTCCATTTCAGCTTGGGCCTCCACTCTCAGTAGAGAGTCTGTTTGAGATTCTCTGTCCCTTTCCCCCTGCCCTTCCCCTTCCTCTCTCTAAAATAAACGAATTAAAAAAAAAAAAAAAAGAAGAAGAAGAAGAAGAAGAAGAAGGTTGGGACACCTGGGTGGCTCAGCAGTTGAGCTTCTGCCTTTGGCTCAGGCCATGATCCTGGGGTCCTGAGATCGAGTCCTGCATCGGACTCCCTGCATGGAGCCTGCTTCTCCCTCTGCCTGTGTCTCTGCCTCTCTCTCTGTCTCTCATGAATAAATAAATAAAATATTTTAAAAAAAAGAAAAAGGTTGTCAGTGTATTTAAAATATCACTGAGTATCAGCAAAAAGGAACATTTAATTGCTAAGTTTTAAGCAAATGATGATCATTGAAATTTGGGAGAAAGACTCATTAGTTCTACATCCACTTTTTTGTGGCTGTACACTACAAAATCTGATAACTCAGACATTATAAATATATTTTACTGCATCATTGAATAGTTATTTGTAGAATATGGTATTCATATTTAATTTATTGTTAAATAATATGAGACTTTAAATTCTTTTTACTTTCTGTACTAACTTCTGTCTATAGAGTAAGTATCATTTTGAAATTTGGACTACCTCCCTAATTGACACTTCTAAAATTTTTCGGATTAATAAGATTTTTTCCACTGTTGAAAAGTTTGTGATTCAAATACAGCTTTCAAATTTAAGTAATTTTGTGGCATTGAAGACATTTCAGTGGCATTTTTAGGCTTTGAAATAACTTTGTTATAGAACCATGGATCTAGAAACAAAGTCTCTAAACATATTAGGAAAAAATAGTTTCAAATCTCATGCATTTATTTATTTTTTTATTTATGCATTTATTTATTTGAGAGAGAGCATGCATACAGAAGCAGGAGGTGGGAGGGGGAGGGCCAAAGGAAGAGGGAGAAGCAGACTCCCTGCTGAGCATGGAGCCTGTCAGGACCCTGAGATCATAACCTGAACCAAAGGCCGACTCTTAAGGGACTGAGCCACCCAAGCACCCCACATTTTTTTAATTGAAGTACAGTTGATAGACAATGTAGCATTAGTTACACTTATACAATATAGTGATTCAACAAGTCTACATTATGCTGTGCTAATCACAAGTGTATCTGTCATCATACAACACTATTATAATGTCATAGACAATATTCCTTATGCTGCAACTTTTATGTCCAAGAGTTATTCTTTCCATACCTGGAAGCCTATATCTCCCACTCCCCTTCACCCATTCTGCAGCTGCCCCCCACCATCCCTCTGGCAACGTCAGTTCTTTGTACTTATGGGTCATTTTCTGCTTTTTGTTTTGTTTTTTAGATTCCCCTTATAAATTAAATTCCATGGTATTTGTTTTGTTTTTCAGATTCCCCATATAAATGAAACTATATAGTATTTATCTTTGTCTGTCTTATTTCACTTAGCAGTATACTTTCTGTGTCCACTCTTGTTGTTACAAAGGGCAGGATCTTATTCTTTTTATGGCTGAGTAATATTCCATTTTATATATCTTTATATCCTATTTTATCTAAAGAAGATATATATCTTCTCTATCCATTCATCTATCAATGGATACCTGGCTATTGTAAAGAATGATGCAATAAACGTAGGAGTGCATACGTCTTTTCAAGTTAGTGTTTTCATTTTCTTTGGGTAAATACCTAAGAGTGGAATCACTGGGTCATGTGGTATTTCTATTTTTAATTTTTTGAAAAACCTCCATGCTGTTTTCTACAGTTGCTGGACCAATTTGCATTCTCACCAATAGTGCATGAGGGTTTCTTTTACTCCACATCTTCACCAACACTTATTATTTCTTATCTTTTTGATTCTAGCCCTTCTGATAGATATGAGGTGATGTCTCATTGTGTTTTTGATTTGCGTTTCCTTGTATAGTGATGTTGAACATCTTTTCATTGTTTGCCATGAGTATGTCTTCTTTAGAAAAATGTCTATTCAGGTCCTTTTGCCTTTTAAAAATCAGATTACTTGGGTTTGGGTGGGGTTTTTTTATTGTATAAATTCTTACATATTTTGGATATGAATCTGTATTGGGTATATTGCAAAAACTTTCCCCCACTCAGTGGGTTGTCTCTTTCTTTTGGTAATTTCCTTTGCTGTGCAAAAAGCTTTTTATTTAGGTGTAGTCCCCAACTAGTCTTTTTTGCTTTTGTTTCCCTTGCCTCAGGAGCCATATCTAGAAAAATGTTGTGATGGCTGATGTCAAAAAAAATGACTACCGATGTCTTCTCCTATGAGTTTTACAGTTTCAGGTCTCCCATTGAGATCTTCAGTCCATTTTGAGTTTATTATTGTGTGTATATGTGTAAGAAAGTGGTCCAATTTCATTCTTTTGTATGTAGCTGTCTAGTGTTCTGAACACCATTTGTTGAAGAAACTGTCTTCTCCCCATTGTATATTCATGCCTCTTTTGTTGTAGATTAATTGACCATATAAGCGTGGGTTTATTTCTGGGCAAAGCCCATGCTTTTTGTCCTAAAAGAGAAGACTATAACCATTATTACTATTTTTAAAAATATTAATACACAATCTTGGCAAAATGTTAAGTTTTAGCTAGATTGATTAAATAAACCTTATCTTCTGATTTCTTCTGTAGCTCCCAATTCTTCCTCTTTAGTATGTTAGAAGCACTGTACTTCTTCAAGTTGACACAGTATAGCAATGATCCTCTATACCTCAGATGCCTCTAGAATATCGTCATTTTGTAGACTGATACAGTAAATGATGAACATTGTCACTGAAACCATGCAAAATTGTTTCTGATATATTGCTTAGTATATGCAATATGCTAATTTGACAGGGATATTTCTGTTTGTTACCATACAAACATCTAGAAATAATCATGAAATTTTCAACAAATTTAAAATGCTTATTTGAGATTGTCTAACAGAAAACATGAGGTATGTAATACAAACAAAATTTGCTCTAGAAATTCCTGATCAAGAAAGACAAGCGTATGTATTAAGACAGAAATTAATGCTGTTAAATGTGAATCTTCAATCAAAAGTTCCAAGGATGGGCCTGCTAAATTGCATACTTAAATTTGCTATCCAGCTCTTTCTCATGTAGCATGCTGTAGGAATTTACTCACTTCATAATGGTTAATGATTGTTGTGGGCAAGGTTGGAAAGACTGGGTAATATGTATTAAGTTTTAGAAAGCTCACCAAAGTGATTGGAGTCGAAATAGTTTAGTTGCTTTATAAGTGAACTTCACTTACCTAAAAACTGCATTCTTCAATACTATCTCATAATAAGAGATGAATGAGAAGGTCTTTGTCCTAAAATGCGGTATAGAGTTCATTCAAAAGGACTTATTTTGTTACTTTTTTCTTAAAGACAATTTATGGTCAAGGTATATTAACTAACTAAAATGATCACATGTTCATGTTCTATAATAGAAATTAATTAGAATTTAGGTGAAAAGACTTAACTTTACTATCCTTACAAACATTAGACTGAGCCTTTTGATTTCAGGGGCTGTCTCTTGGTCATCTTTATATTAACAACATCTAGGTACACTATATGACATGTAATGAGTATTCCATAAATCATTGACAAATGAACAAAAGAATGGCCTTTATATATAGTTAAGATAGAAATCTGTTTTAACTTGTCGTAAGAGAATTTTATTTCTGATGTGCCTTCCAGTTATAGCTGTTTATTATAAAAGATGATTTTTAGATTCTTAGACATAAGTTTCTTAAAAATGAGGATTTGGGGGCTTAGGGTCCCGTTTCTCTAATTCACTAGATCTGGGATAAGGCTGAGGAATCCATGTTTTACTAATAAGCACTGTAGGTGATTATTTTATAGATTTTAAGTGAACCATACTGAGCAACACTGCACCCAAACCTGTGCCTGGGTCATACCTGAACTACCACAACCATTTTCTTTTTCCATTTTATATAAAATCTTACCTTTATTTTTCAAGTGCAATATTGATACTATTTTTACTCCAGTGTCATACAATATGGTATTGAACAAAATGTGGATCCTGGACTGTCAGCATCAGCTGAATGACTTAATAAAGCATTCCGAGGGAGAATCTAAGACTGAATAAAGGCTGTGGGGGTGGGGCCCTGTAGTCCAGGGATCTCACAGGCCAGGGCAAGTGACTTCTGCCTTATGATCATATTCTTTCAATATAATCTATCAGGATATAATTATAATCATAGGTTTAATGGTTTCTTCTCTCTCTTTCTCTCTCTCTGCTCTTGTTTACCCAGATGCCTTTATCTTACTTGAATCTTATTTGGGTCTCCTCTGCTTGAAAGCCTTCACGTGCACCTTTTACAGTATCACAATGTCATTCTACCTAGGAGACAGCATCTTCTTTCCACTCCAGAAGTATAAGACCTAAGTGGAGACTTTATAAATTTATCTTGTCTGGTAGCTGCTCTCTTGCTGTATAGGGTACTCGATATATTGTTGAGCTATGTGTCCCAAAGGCACAAGATTAATATTATAGAGGAATTGTTTATCAGTCATTTTCATGGTTATTATAACATAAAATTTAATTTTAACCAGCATCTAACACAGTGCCTAGCACCTAAAATATCCACATAATATTTGTTGAGTGAATAGACAGAAAAGAGGACAGAAGTTATTAGGAGGGTTGAAAAATTAGCTTGTTTTTCTGTATCCCAACCTGCAATTGTTTAGGGATTTTTCTCTAAGGAACATACTGGGCAGAGGTAGGCATGCTTATAGTAGCCAACTAATAAGAGAAAATAGGAAAATATTAGAAAATATTTAAGGAATCACAAAGCAATCCAGGTCCTTTTACAGTAAGGGCAAATAGCACCACATGCGTTGACAGCTGAAGACATCACTATAATTATAGCACATTTACTGAATTTGTTAACCGGAAGAGATCCCAATTTTCATAAGAATAAGCCTGCATTATCATGAAAAGTTAAGTTTTTCGAAGTTCATTCTGTTAAGAATATAGGAAAATATATTATTTGTATTTAGAAAAATGTCCTTAAATATTTTAAATATTGAGAAAGTGGTATGTTTTAATTATCTAGAAAAATCTCCTTCACTTAAAGCTTCTGATTCCTTGATGGTTCCAGATGAATGAGATATTATTGTATCTTTTCAGCATGTGCCCGTGCGTTGCTCTTTGGGATACTATTTACAAATGACTACGTGTGTTCATTGCTCTTTGGGTTCTATTTATTAATGACTACTTTGCACATTGTCATCTTAAAGTTAAATGTGTTTGATAATAACTTTACATTATTTTAGATAAAAGGACTTTGGAGTTAGACTTAGTAAAGTGGGAATAATTATGCTTGCTCATATATCTGTTACGGGGATTAAATGAGATATTCCACAGGACAATGCCTGGTACGTTGAAAGTACTCAATAAATAGTCAAAACTATTATTAGAGGATTATGAAAAGAGAATTTTTATGTGCATTATGGTGATTTTTTAGAATCTGCTCTTTCAGGTTTTATTTTTCTAGAGACTATGTCTACTTAGTCTGCTGTTCAAAGTCTACTGTTTAAAAACTGGAATGGAAATAAAAAATACATAGACAATGTATAAATTATCCTCTGTTGCTCTACCTCTTATTGTAAACAAAAGTTCTCCAGGCTTTCAATAGGAATGGATCTTCAGTGAAATATATCCATATGGCAATTCTAAAATGTAAAAATGAACTGCTTTTTTAATATTGAATAAGCATAAAAATCAAATTATGTTGCTTAAAAAGGAATACTCATATATCTTTTCCCATCTTGCATAACACAAAAATAGCTAACTGCTTTTGCTCATAAAAATCATATTTGGAGGATGACTAAGCATGAGACAGTTCCCAAACAAATCTTTGAGAAAGTTATGCAGGAGTGAAAGTGAGATTTCAGCTCTAATCAGTCTCTTCATCTAGGTTAGTTCAGTGAGGGTGGACTGGTAAATTTTTTAAATCTTCAATTAGTCATACATCATTTTTCAAGATATTTTGGATTTCACTGTAATATTAAAATCTAATATGATTTCCTGTTAACCAGAACTTGGTTTTATAGGTTATAGATACTATGAACTTTTTTTAACAGGGACATACACATATTTACATAAAAATATTTGTTCATTTACATAAAATGCATGAAGCAGTGAAACCTTATCCAAAGGAAGACTTAGTAATGTAACATATCTTATGTATTTATATACTGTCTTTGCTACCTGAAAAGAATTGGGTGGTCCATGCTTAACATAGTTTTAATTGGAAAGTGTGGAAGCACTATACCAGAATGGTTCTTTAAAAAAAAAACAAAAACAACAAAAAAAAAGAATATCTCAAAATACATGGTTTGGAGGGATTATTCAGTCATTTATAAAGGAAACCAAAAAGTTTACTTCTGCATTTTCTGAGCTCCAATAGTAGTTTAATTTCTGTTTCTTCATCTCTTAAGGGAGCATATCATATTTCTAGAATATCTTTGTATCGTATACATTTTTCTTGGGGTAATTAAATGTCACTTAGGGTACAGTATATTTTCTTTTTTCAAGAGATTTGGTATTGCTATTTACCTTATAAACCTCATGATTTACAAATTATGCCATTCCAAATAAGTTATTCTCAGAATATTGAGGTATGAATTTGCCCTTGTTTACTCTCAAATTTTTATCTCCATTAGGATAAGTTTCCCTTGTATGACATTTCTGCCTTCGTTTTGTTTTCTTTTCTGTTTTTCTTGTCATTCTGGTTGTCAAATATAGAAAATAGCATGTTTAAATAAAACCATACTGTTTTCAGGGGGAGGGAAAAGCAAGTTAAACATGCTATTTTTAGCTTATTTTGAAAGAAAATAATTGACCCCAAATTCACATTACACTAAGGAAAATTTATTTGCAGAGCAATGGTAATGAAGGTAGGTAGGTATCCAAATTGCTGTGAATATCATAAAGAAAATAACCCTCTGGAATAGTGTGGAATATTAAAAAAAAAAAAAAGTTTTTCTGCTACTTGTCCAGGCATCATCAATCTTTGTACTGATTTTGATTTTATTAGAACTTACCATGCCTACCTCTTATTTTATCTTAATTTTACTTAGATAAATAAGTAGATATAGAGATACACTTACATATTTACATTTATATTTTGACATTCTTAACACTAGAAAGAAAGATATTTAGTAATTTCTTTTAATGTGTTTTTTGGTGTGCCTGAATGGCTTAATTAGTTAAGCATCTACCTTTAGCTCAGATCATGATCCCAGGGTCCTGGGATGGGGCCCCACATAGAGCTCCCTGTTCAGCTCCCTGCTTCTCTATCTGTTCCCCGCTCCCCGCTCCTGCTCTCTCTAGAGATCTCTCTGTCTCTCTCTCTCTAAAATAAAGAAATAAAATCTTTTTTAAAAGTTGTGGTTTTTGGTAAAATGTCATATAGCTGGGTTTTGCTTTTTACCCAGTCTGAAACTCTGTTTAAGAGGGATCCTCTTATCACTATGTAGAGTGACAACTTACATACTTCGTTATATTCCTTTCATACTACTTTGTGTTCATTATTTATTTTGTAGTTTGCTTTTTTCCCTTTATTTTTACTAATTTGTTAAAATTATTAATTTCATTTTCAGTGCATCATTAGTTTTCTTTGTGCTTTGTTAATCTGGAAATAATGTGCTTTTTTCTTCTGATATTTCTGATACTCTTTACATAACACATATTTCTCCACAATTACGTAATATTATATAAAGACCAAAGCCAGACAAACTCTCTACCAATCCACTCCATTCCCTACTCTTAGATGAATGCTTTAGAATGTCTTAATTCCCCATTCCATTCCCCTTGGCCTTTAGGGTGCTTTTATTCTCCCTAACCCCTTCCAACTTTTGATTTTGCTGACAGAGTTCAATACATTTGGTTCCAGATTTATTAGATTTTTCCCTTGCCATATGTCTCTTCTATTTTAAGAATCCTTACTTGGCAGTTGTATTATCAATTCCCAGTCAGACAATCATTATCCATTTAGTTTTAACACGTATTTTGCAAGGCTTATTACACTATTTTCTATTCATCATCTTCCATCTTGAGATTTCTATTCCGGTTCTTATGTTATTTGGTTCAGGTGCTTTTCTTGAGAATTTTCATCAGATGAGATGGAGGAGTGGTATCATAGCTCATCTTTATATACCCAGAATTCTTTCCTTTAGCCTGCAAGGTGAATGATAACTTTTGAGTGGACATAGAATTATTTGTTGGCAGTCTTTTCTCTCTGTCCTCAGTATTGCAGTATCTTCCAGCTTCAAGTATTACAGGTAGAAAGATGTCAGTATGATTCTTTTCTTTGCTGAGTAACTTGTTCTTTCTGAAAGTTTGCAATGTTTTCTTTTAATCATTATAATAAATGAATTTTACCAAAATATATCTAGTTGTATGCCTTACTCTGATTAATCTACCTAGAACATAGCCCTTTCATTTGCAAACACAATTCTTTTTCAAACCAGGGAATCCGGGGAATTTTGTGTCATTTCTATATTCCTAACCTTCCTCTGTTTTTTTTTTTTTTTTTTTTTCCCATTTTCTCTTATGATTATTACCTTCTTTACAGGAAATTTCTCTCGGAGTTATTTTCCAAATCTTTTCCCTGAAGATTTCTCTCTCTTTCTGTATTTGCTCTATATTTTGAGATGTTTCATCTGGTTCTATGTTGTTTAACCATAAGCATCTTTGCCACAGCATTCTTGCCATAAGAGGTAGAAAAATAATTGGTTGACAGTTTAGTTTGACAGTTTGTTAGTTTCATCAACTGGTTGACAGGTTGGGTTTTTTTTCTCCATTGATAAAGTACTTCCATTTTTATATTGTATAAATCTAAGTCCTCATACTGGTGTATACAGTGGTGCAGAGTTTTGAACCCACTTTGCCCATGAAACTTTGAAACACCTACCAACTGACATAACAATATGCCAACAACAAACAGTTCAAAAGGTTTTCATGATGTAATAAAAAGCTCACTTACAAATATGCATCCTTGTATTTGGAAACTGATACCTCTGTGAATGAAGGAAGAAGTTTTAGTGGAAAAAAAAAAAAGCATTTTTTTTCTTAGCTGGTCAATCAACCAGCTAAGAAATGCAAAATGAAGATAAAAACATAAATAATACTATGAACAACAGAATTTGAAGACAAAACTAAGATAAAATCCACAAAATAAAAGCAATTATTTATGCAGTATTGCTATGAATCTATACATTTTGACTGTTTTCAAATATTTTGTATTTCACAACAAAGCCTTTTTGTTATTCATCTTTTATATTTTATTATGTCCATGAATGTCCCTCTTATGTTTTTCATGATTTTATCTTTTATGGCGAAACTGCCTTACAACCAATTTTTATGCAGCAAAAATGGCTATGACAAAGATGCTGATGGTGAGGGTACCAGACACAATTTCTTCCACTTGGTTTATAAGCCAGTAATTCTGGGTTCAACAGGGACAAACCTTTTTCCAATTGTTCTACTTTTAAATTTAAAAATCAGATTTCTGGGGCACCTAGGTGGCTCAGTCAGTTAAGTGTCAGATTCTTGATTTCAGTTCACGTCATGATCTCAGGGTCATGGGATGGAGCCCAACATTGAGCTCTGCACTGAGTGTGGATCTTAGCTTGAGATTCTCTCTCCCTCTCTTCCCATCACCCCCACTTATGTCTATGTTCACTGTTAAGAAAATAATAATCCTGTGACTTTGAACTAGGTGAAGTAGTAGGAATGCAAAAGAGAATTTCAATATTTGAGATACAGATGTTGCTTGTATATATCCTGACATTTGAATGGATATGAAGGGCAAGGAAGAGAGAGTACCTAATTCAAATCCTCAAATTTTTTTTTGTCTGCTGAACTCCACAAGATAAGCCCTTTTCAGAAAAATTGCTAAAACATTCATTTTGAAATTTCAAAAGAAGTTTACCTTGGAGGAATTACTGAACAATTTACTTGACTTTCAGGTTGAGGCAACAGTTCAAATGCACCTCTTGCTTCTTGGAATGTGAGATTTCTCAGAGAATACAGTTTCTAGTGTTGTTTTGTTTCTAAAAGCTAAATTAATACTTTATAATGTCATTAATACAGTATTTGAAAAATACTTCTTTTTTTTTTAATTTTTATTTATTTATGATAGTCACGCAGAGAGAGAGAGACAGAGAGGCAGAGACACAGGCAGAGAGAGAAGCAGGCTCCATGCACCGGGAGCCCGACGTGGGATTCGATCCCGGGTCTCCAGGATTGCGCCCTGGGCCAAAGGCAGGCGCCAAACCGCTGTGCCACCCAGGGATCCCCAGTATTTGAAAAATACTTCTATATGTTTTAGAGAAACTTTTATTTTTGAGTTATAATTTTTAGCAAATTATATAATCATATATTATTATAATATATATTATAATCATATGGATTACCTATAATTTATAAAATTAGAGACTGAGTTTGGGGACTGATTGGTACAGGGGAAATGGTTGATTTCCTGAGCATATTGTCCCCAAATGTTTTCTTTAAACTTTTTTTAAGGATTTTATTTATTTATTGTAAAGTGAGACAGAGAGAGGGGGTGGGGGAAGCGTGGGTACAGAGGGCAGCAGAGGGAGAGGGACAGACTCTGCTGAGCACAGAGCCCAATACAGGGCTCCATCCCAGAATACTAAGATCATGATCTGAGCCGAAACCAAGAATCTGACAGTTAACCAACTGAGCCAACCAGGAGCCCAAACTTTAAACTTTTTTTTTTTTAAGGCAATATACAGATGTGATTGTTAAATCTCCAATGTGAGAAAATTAGAAAAAGTTAGTGTGACATTTAGGCCTTGGTATATGCAGAGAAAATAACCATAGATAGTGTCTTTTTTAGGTCCACCCACTCTCCCAAGAAAACCTGAAGTGCAGATCCAGTCATTATTATGCCCTTCCCTGCAATCCTCAGTAGACTCTCTTGACCCCTCTGTTCCCAGTCTCTTGATATGTTCATTGGGCATGTGGGATTTATTCACCTCTGAACTTTGGTTCCTGCTCTTCCCTGGCTTGCTGGGCCCTAACATACCCTGTTTTCTTGCCAGCCTTTAAGATCAAGTTCCTATTGCATGGCAACAGCAGAGTGAATAATTAGAACTTAAACATCATAATTGTAAAACTAAGTCCATCATTCAAGTTATCAATTAGTAAATAATAATGTTGCTGTGAAAATAATTATGTTGAAGTAACGTAACTTTCAGTGATAAGAGAGGCCCTGAGAGAGATTACCTAGTCTAATACTTTTATAGTTGAAGAAGCTGAGGCCCAAAGGGGCTAAGTGATTTGCTCATGTTCAAAATACTAGTAATGAACTAGAACCAGATTCCTTTATTCCTATTTCAGTGCTCTTTTACCACATCATATTGGACTTGTGATTTAAGTATCATCCCAAATGCATTTCATTTCTCCATGAATAATAAGAATAAATTTTAATTTAAATTTTAGAAAAACAATGTATATTTCTTATATAACTAAATCAAAAGCACTCAACACCACTAATAAATTTTGGTATTGACCAAATTCTGTAAGTATGTTTTTGTTAGACAAAAGCAGGTACGAGACTGTTGCATTGTGCATAACTTTAAAGAGATGATTACTTTTTTAAAAGTTTATTTACATTTTTGCATGTCATATAAAGATGGTTAACGAGTCACAGTTCTCCAACTTAGATAATCTCCTGAAGGAATGATCCAAATGATGTTCCCTATTCTACAAAATAATATTTTGGAATGATAGCTCAAAATCCTTTCTAGTTCTGTATTTATCTGAGCCAGAGTTATCTAAAACTTGAATTTTACATTGCTGTGTCATCCTTTTTTCCTAATGTATTTAGAAGTAAGAAGGATGTATAAAACATGTCTAACATATGAAAATCTGTGAAGATGTCTTAAATGATTTGAACTTCATCTTAGCTAAAGCATTTTAATTTGACAGATTTAGATTATATTCAGAATTAATTAGAAAATAAGTTTTATAATGTCAGAATAGATGAATATATTTATGAAATATCTTTGAGATTGATATAGGTTTTAGAAAGCCTGCTCAAAGTTGAATTTCAACCTGTATAGTAAAACAGAGTAAAGAAATAGTACTTTACTGTTGAATAGCACTTTAATATCCCCAGAGCAAAAGATTTTCGGTTCCTGACATTTGGAGATTCTCCTACAAATAGGACACTTTATCTTATTAACCTGATTAACTCTCAGTGAAAGGCACCCATTGACAGGTCCTGCCCATACACTTCCTTTTGGTGCTTCTTTCTTAATATGAATGAATGTCCAACAGTTCACTCCAACAACTGTCCAGTAATTTCAGGAAAGCTTCCAACGTGAAAGACATGATAAACCTAATCAAACAGTGTAATGTGATCCAGAGGAAACTGACAATGAGTAGCTAAAAGATTAAAATATAAGCAAAAAGAAACATAAATAAGTTGGAGACAACTATATTTTCAAAGAATCAGGGAAAATATTAAGTTCTACCTCTCCCTTGCTCTCTGCTCATACCTGCTCTCACTTTCTCTCTCAAATAAATAAGTCTAAAAAAAAAAGAGCCCACTGTATATCCAGCACAATAAATGAAAAATACCCACACCAAAGAAAAAGCACAAAATTGGACCATATCAAGGATAAAGAAAAGGTTGTAAAAACTTCCCAAATGCAAGAAATGGGGAGAGTTCACACCCAAAGGAGTAGAATGGCATTGGACTTCTCCACAACTACACGGTGAAACAGGTTCTTCAAAATTGTAAAGTAAATAATTTTACTAGTTAATTTTATACTCAGCCAAATTAAGTGTGATAGTAGAAAAGAAAGAGTAGTCCCTTCTTTCCCTAAAAAAATACTTGGATTCTATGATTAACTTTTTTTTCTGTTGTATCTGGAAAGTTTCCAGATAAGATATTCTTTCGGCTTTTTTCCTTTCTCTCCTCCTTCCTTTCTCTCCTCCTTTCTTTCTCTCCTCCCTTTCTCTCTCTTTCTCCCATCCTCACTCACTCACCCACTCTCTGTGGGATTCCCATTTTGCATTGTTGGATGCATGTATTGTATTGTTGGATGGTTTCCCTCAGGTGTCTGTTAATTTCCCTTTATTCCTTTTGCTGTTTCCTTCTTATACTGGATAGTCTCAGTTGAGCTATACATTCAGTTCATTGTCTTCAAGTTAACTGATTCTTTCTTCTGCAAGTTTAATATGCTATTCAGACTAGTGAAGTTTTTCATTTCAGTTACACTTTCCAACATCGGAATCCACATTCAGTGCGGAGTCTCCTTGAGATGCTCTCCCTTCCTCTACCTCTGCCCCTCCCCCAAATTGTGTGCTCTTTCTCTCTAAATCAATCAATAAATAAAATCTTAAAAAATAAAAACGAATTTCTTTTTTATTTAAAAATAATAAAAAAAAAAAAATAAAAAAAAAATAAAAAAAAAATAAAAATAATAAGTGTGCCTGGCTGGCTCAATCAGCATATGACTCTTGACCTCAGGGTTGTGAGTTTGAGCCCCACATTGGGTGTCGATAAAATGTTTTTTAAAACTACGGGCAGCCTGGGTGGCTCAAGGATTAGCACCTCCTTCAGCCCAGGGCATGATCCTGGAGTCCTGGGATTGAGTCCCACATCAGGCTCCCTGCGTGGAGCCTGCTTCTCCCTCTGCTTCTGTCTCTCTGCTGCTCTCTCTCTCTCTCTCATGAATAAATAAAATCTTTAAAAATAAATTAATTAAAAATTATTAATTTTTTATTCTCTCATGAATAAATAAAATCTTTAAAAATAAATTAATTAATTAAAGATTAATAATTTATATCTCTTTATTGTTATCCTCTATGTGGGGAGACATCATTTGTATACTTTCCTTTAATTCTTAGACATGATTTCTTTTAGTTCTTTGAACTAATTTATTATAGGTGATTTAAAATTCTTGTAAGTCCAACTTTTGGACTTCCTCAAGAACAGTTTCTGTTAACTGCTAATTTTCCTGTTTATGGGCTATACTTTTCTGTTTGATTATATCTCCTTTTTGTTGTTGTTGTTGTTGTTGTTGTTGTTGAAACTGGACATTTAAAATAATTTGTCAACTCTGGAAACCAGATGCCCTCCTCCCCAGGGTTTGTTATTGTTGCTCTTTGTTTTTTCTATTTGGGTTTTTGATGTTGTTGCTATTTGTTTTTTAAGTAATTTTTCTGTAAAGTGTATTTTTTGTTGTGTGGCCACTAACATCTCTGTTCTGTTGCCTTAGTAGTTAGCAAATGATTGATGGGAGATTGAACAAATAAATCTCTTAACCTTTGTTGAGGGGGTCTGCATATTTGTTGCAGGCATAACCTTAGTATTCCACTAAGGTCAGCTTTTACTTTCTGCTTGCACAAAGTCTCAAAGTCAGCCAGAGGTGAGAGCTTATTAGAACCTTCTCAAGTCCTTCATGGTCATGGGCCAGATCTTTGCATGTGCATGACTCACTAGAGTCCAAGAATATGTTGGAGTTTTTCATAGCTCCATGTAAACATCTTAATTCTTAAATTTTCCCTTTAATTTTTATTTGATCGATCAGCCTCTTGTTAGCCCCAGGTGTTAAAGCCACCTCCAACATCTTCAGTGTTAAACAGTTGCTACTGATTTTCTTCAACAAGTGCTTAGAAGTTAAGACTGTTTGCTTAGAGGCAACTCTGAGTCATGAAATAAAATGCCTTAAAAGTGGAACCATTTAGTGAGATGCCAGATAAGGCAAATAGATAGTGACAGTTTTCTGGGTATGGACATTTCTGGGAATTCTAAACCTTCTCTAATTCCTTATGTGTTGATAGGCTGCTAGTTTATCTAGCTACCAGAGTTGTGAGGCTCTTGGTTTTCAAGGCTACTCCTTAAGAGCAAAATGAGATAATTAACTGAAGTTAATTTGGAGAGCTTTGAAGATGACTTTGACAGTTTTGCCAATGTTATCATTGCCTTTACTCCACTATTCCCAATACTGAGCTATACTTGTTAATAGACAAATACCATATGATTTCACTTATATGTAGAATAAAAACAAAACAGATAAACAAAAAAGCAGAATCAGACCTATAAACACAGAGAACAAACTGATGGTTGCCAGAAGGAAGGGGTGGGGGGGGAGATGAGTGAAGGGACATGGGAAATATAGGCTTCCAGTTATGGAATGAATAAATCATGGAAATAAAAGGTACTGTGTAGAAAATATAATCAATGACATGTAATAGCAACATATGGGGACAGATGGTAGCTACACTTGTGGTGAGGATGGTATAATATATAGGGTTGTTGAATTACTGTGCTGTATACCTGAAACTAATGTAATGTGTATCAACTCTATCCAAATAAAAAAATTAAAAAGTAATTCAAATAGTAGAAATAGAACAAAACAGTGTTGTAAAATAAGGTTTCTACCCTGAACACCTCAATCCTGGGTCCACCCAGAATATTAACTTGTGTTAACAATAACTCCGTATCATTCATAAATATATGCCTAGAGAAACATGAATGTGTATAGATAAAAGATCTATATTTCCTTATATACATATGGAAATATTGCGTACACTCTATTATTCATCATTTTTTTCACTTGGTAGTTTACCTTAGATATTGATACATGAAGCTGTCTCAATTTGTTATTGTAGTTGTTTGGATGGATAGTCCATTATTTACATTTTTTCTAGTAACAAATATTTGAGTTGGTCTACTATTTTGTTATTTCAAACAGTGATGGAATAAACATTATTGCATTTGCATCATTTTGGCCATGTGTTCTTGTATTACTAGGGAATAAGTTCTTACCCATAAAAAGTAAGGTGTGTTTGTTTTTAGATTTTGATGGATGTTTAGAAAACTGCCTCTCCCGTGACATTTCATCAGTTTATCCTTCTGTTTGTGGTAAAGGAGAATGTTGTTTCTCCTCATTCTTGCCACATTGCATTATGAAGAGTATTTTGCCAATTTCAAAGATGAAAAATTCCTCATTGTTTTAATTTTCTTCTCATATAATACCCTTTCGTATATTTGTAAGCCTTCCTTCACTCACCACACACATCACACCTACCAGCACCTCTTTTCATATCCTTCTCTCATTTTTTTTTTTTTATTGAGTTTTGATTTGTAGTAGATCTTTGCAAGTTAAGGTAGTTGGACTTTTGGTCTGTTTTATGTATTACAAATATTCTTTTCTCTGATTATTTGTCATTTGGCATAGTTTACAGTATTTTTTTCTTTGCTAATTTTCTGTAAGTCAGGTTTTTCAGTCTTCTTCCTGTCTTTATGTCCAGCATAGAAGGGTATTGCTTCTTCTCAGTTTATAAAAATTCATCTCTTATTTCTTCCACGAACTTACTGCTCCATTTACTTATTTATTTGGCTTGTTTATTGTTTGTGAGTGCTAACCAATTGTCTCTGCATCATTCCCCTCTGATTTAAAATGCCACTCTTAAAAATAAAATAAAATAATAATAAAAAATAAAATAAAATGCCACTCTTGTTAGGTACTGAATTCCTTTATATAGAGAGAATATTTCTGGACTCTTTATTCTTTTCCATTGATTTCTTTGCCAGTTTGTCCCTTCTCTGGTGCCAAATTTTAATGTGTATTTTTCCATATGACCTTTAAAATCAGCTTGTCTAGTTCTACTTCTCTCTTAAGGAAAAATTTCTGTTGTCACTTTTGTTGAGATTACATTAATATAGTAATCTCAGCTTTTTGCATGTATCAATCAGAATCATGTGAAAAGCTTGTTAAAACATGGTTTGCTGGACCTCACCTTCAGAGTTTCTGATTCACTGAGTCTGAGTTGGAGCCTTGGAATTTGCATATCTAAAAAATTCAAAGGGAAATATTGATGCTGCTGGTTTGGGGCACCCTACTTTTGCAAAGTAAATACATATTAATATTGAGATAGTTGTCACCCTTCCAGTATTCATTCTAACAGCAAGGAATGTTATTCCATTTATGTCCTACTTTCTTAGTAGAGTTTCAGTGTTTTCTTTATAGTGATACTACTATCACTATATTTTAAATGTTTTAAATTTATTCCTATGTACTTTGTCCTTTTGTTGCATTGTAATAAAGGTTAGTTTGTAATTATTTGATATCAGAGACACCTCCCCCTTATTTGGCAATTTTTGAATTATCATTTTAAATATTAATGGTTAGCAAGTCTTCCTTGTTCAACTTCTTGCAGTGGAAGTGGAATAAAATTATGTTGCCCTCAAAGAAATTGGAAGAAATACTGGGGAAAGAGAGGAAGGTGAGCTTTGATAAGCAGATGTTACTAAAACTTTTTCCACTCATGGCTTAAAAATGTTTCCTTCATGTTATCTTCCTGCTGGAAAAATTAGTTGGAACAATTGGCTTTTCTAAATTATAGTAAAACCTCTGAAAACTGTAGACCTCACTCCCATGTAAGAGGAATTATTAATATCAAAGATATGTTATGTTCATATAGCTTGAAATTTGATTATATATGTAAATTTAGAGGCCAAGGGACAATCCCAAGGAAGGGTAAAAGTCTGTGTAAATTGCAAGGACAAAGGATGAAGGAATGGATGAAGACTAACAAAATACTCTTAGCTTTTAGAAAGTAAGCACCTTTCAGAACCATAGCATATGCTCCTATGTTTTATTGCCTAGATTGAGGATAGCTAAAGATTATTTTTAAGATCTACAAGAAAAATTTTTAAAATTCAGTCTAAATATTTCTGTAAGATAGCGTAATCCAAATTAGTATTTTCTGATCACCCTAGCATCTTTTTCCCTCTCCTTCTATTGGTAAAAAATATAAAAAGAAATGGAGAATATGGGGATCCCTGGGTGGCTCAGCAGTTTAGCTCCTGCCTTTGGCCCAGGGCACGATCCTGGAGTCCCGGGATCGAGTCCCACGTCGAGCTCCCGGCATGGAGCCTGCTTCTCCCTCCTCCTGTGTCTCTGTCTCTCTGTCTCTCTCTCTCTGTCTATCATGAATCAATCAATCAATCAATCTTAAAAAAAAAGAAATGGAGAATATTTGTTCTACATCCTGGTCTTCAGTAATAGGAACATACTATGCTATCAATGAGAATTTTCTTAGTTACCAAGGTATGCAGAATACTAGTTTCCTAAAGATGCCCATGTTCTGATCTCCAGAACGTGTAAGTATGTTACCTTATATAGCAAAGGGGAATTAAAGTTATGAATGGAGTCAAAGTTGCTAATTCCGCAAACCTTGAAAGAGGGAGAGTATCCTGGATTATCCAGATGGGCTCAGTGTAATCACAGGAGTTCTTAAAAGAGGAAAAGGAGGGCAGGAGAGGAGGTGAGAGCTCCTTCATGTGAGAAAGACTGACTCATCCTGTTCTTGTGGGCTTTGAAGATGGAGGAAAGGAACTACAGCCAAGGAATATGGGCCATCTCAAGAATCTGGAAAAGGCATGGTAACTGATTCGTCCTAAATGCACACATAATCCAGTGAGACCTATACAAAGTTACTTACCTTATGGGATAACAAGATAAGTGTTTTTTTTAAACCATAGGTTTGGGCAGCCTGGGTGGCTCAGCAGTTTAAGCGCCTGCCTTCGGCCAGGGCGTGATCCTGGAGTCCCAAGATCGAACCCATGTCGGGCTCCCTGCGTGAAGCCTGCTTCTCCCTCTCCCTCTGCCTATGTCTCTGCCTCTCTCTCTCTCTCTCTCTCTATCATGAATAAATAAATAGAATCTTAAAAAAAATAAATCATAAGTTTGTGGTCATTTGTTTTGGGAACTGATAAGAAATTAATGAAATTATTAAGCTATTAGGACAGGGCACTCACAAATACTGATGCTTCCTCTTTTTTTCTTCAACTGTTAGAATTTGTCTAAGTTTCTAAAAAGATTGACTTTTTTATCCAATTAACAGCAAAATTTTTGGAAGCTAAATATCTCAGAGTTCATTTAGGGCAATACTTATCTGGAGATTGGTCTATCTGCAAAGTGACTAAGGACCTTATTGGCATATCACCCTGGAAAACAGCTGAGTCAGAATTAAGATTGAGAGCTTTGGAATTGGAGGCTCAGAGACCTCAAACCTCTGCTGAGACTGAATATGTGACATTGGATAAGTTATTTAATCTGTCTATGCCTCTTTTTCCTTATAGTAGAACTTAAATCATAAAATTGTGGTGAGGATTACCTGAGAGGATATATGTATAGCACTTAGCATGGTCCTAGCCCACAGGCAGAAAAATTATAAAATGAAGACACAGATTCTAAACAAAACAAAACAAAACACGTAGTGCCTTTCATCATAAAAGCAAAAAACTTAAACAACTCAAGAGTTCCCAAAGGCATAAGTACAGCACTTGATATTCATAATGGCATTCATAAGTTATCAAGCATGAGATTTGAAACAAAATTTTTTAAAGATCTTTAAAATATGTGAGTGTTGGCAAGCTTTTTGTACCTGGAAAATTAAATTCATGTGTAATTTGTATCAAGAGTGTCAAATGAACAAAACATTTATAGAGTATATTTTTATTATGACTCAAACCTTAGCTCCTCCACTTCTTGTCATCTATACAACCATGAGCCACTTCACTTTTCTTAGCCTAATTTTCTTCTATAAAATTTAAATAATAGAATAGGTACCTGATAGTGTGGCTGGGAGGATTAGAGACAGTATATTTGAAGCACCAACCAACTTGCATAGCCTATAAGTGAATGCTAAGTAAGTGGGGGTTATTCTGATTGTTATTTTGTGCTCCTGTAAAACTTCATTGCCTGAAGTCAGTAGTGACCTAATTATGAAATACTGTGGGTCCTTCTCTTCCTTTATTTTAGTTTCTATTACACTTGATACTCCTGAACCGCTTAAAATTCTCTCCTTTCTCCTTTCCTGGTGTTCTTCTTACCCTTTAGTTATTTTTTTTTTAAGATTTTATTTATTCATGAGAGACATACAGAGAGGCAGAGACACAGGCAGAGGAAGAAGCAGGCTCCCTGCAGGGAGTCCAGTGAGGGATTTGATCCCAGGACCCTGGGATCACGACTTGAGCCATAGGCAGATGCTCAACCACTGAGCCATCCAGTCGTCTCTGGTTTTTTTTTTTTTTTTTTTTTCAGATTTTTTTTCTTTACTCCTCTTCCTTTGCTCAATCCTTAAATATTAGTGTTTTCCAATTTCTATAGATTTTTAAAAATTCCTTTTCTCCCTGCACATAGTTTCTGATATGCTTCTTATGCCAGTGGAAATCTATCCCTGAGCACCAGTTGTATGTCTGTCTCTCAAAAACATCTTTTTTCTTTAAAGTACACCAGTTAGTTAACATACAGTACAACACTGGTTTCGGGAGCAGAATCCAGTGATTCACCACCCATATACAACACCCAGTGCTCATCCAAACAGGCGTCCATCATCCATTTAGCTAATCCCTCCCACCTCCCCTTCAGAAACCTCAGTTTTTTTATATTTAAGAGTCCCTTGTGTTTTGCCCCCTTTTCTCTTTTTATCTTATTTTATTTTTCCTTCTCTTCCCCTATGCTCATCTGTTTTGTTTCTTAAATTCCATGTATAAGTGAAATCATATGGTGTTTGTCTTTCTCTGACATTTCACTTAGCATAGTATTATGTCGTCGCAAATAGCAAGATTTCATTCTTTTTGATGGCTGAGTAATATTCCACTGTGCACATATACCACATCTTTATCCATTCATCAGTTGATGCATATTTGGGCTTTTTCCATAATTTGGCTATTTCCATAATTAAGCTATTGTTATAAATATTGGGATGCTTGTACCCTTTTGAATCAGTATCTTTGTAATTTTTGAATAAACACCTGCTACTGCAATCACTGGATCATAGGGTATCTCTATTTTTAACTCTTTGAGGACCCTCCATACAGTTTTCCAGAGTGGCTGCACCAGTTTGCATTCACACCAGCAGTGCAAGAGGGTTCCTCTTTCTCTGCATCCTCACCAACACCTGTTGTTTCCTGTGTTGTTAATTTTAGCCATTCTGACAGGTATGAGGTGGTATCTTACTGTGGTTTTGATTTGTATTTCCCTGGTGGTGAGTGATGTTGAGCATCTTTTCATGTGTCTATTAGCCATCTGGATGTCTTCTTTGGAAAAGCATCTATTCAGGTCTACTGCCCATATCTTAACTGGATTATTTGGTTTTTTGGGTGTTGAGTTTAAGAAGTTCTTTATATATTTTGATACTAGCCCTTTATCTGATATGTCATTTGCAAATATCTTCTACCATTCTGTCGGTTGCCTTTTAGTTTTGTTGTGTTGATTGTTTCTTTCACTGTGCTGTAGCTTTTTGTCTTGATGAAGTCCCAATAGTTCATTTTTCTTTTTGTGTCCCTTGCTTCTGATGATGTGTTTAGTAAGAAGTTTCTATGGCTGAGGTCCAGAAGGTTACTGCCTATGTCCCTCTCTAGGATATTGATGGTTTCCTATCTTACAGTTAGGTGTTTCATCCATATTGAATTTACTTTTCTGTATGGTGTAAGAAAGTGGTTCGGTTTCATTCTTCTGCATGTCACTATCCAGTTTTTGCAACACCATTTGTTGAAGAAAGACGCTGTTTTTTTTCCTTTGGATATTCCTTCCTGCTTTATCGAAGATTAGTTGACCATATAGATGTAGGTCCATTTCTGGCTTCTCTCTTCTGTGCCATTGATCTGTGTGTCTGTTTTTGTGCCAATACCATGTATTAGTGACTATAGCTTTGTAATATAGCTTGCAGTCCAGAATTGTGATGCCTCCCTCTTTGCTTTTCTTTTTCAACATTACTTTGGCTATTTAGGATATTTCCTCGTCCCATACAAATTTTAGAATTGTTTGTTTTATCTCTGAAAAATGCTAGTGTTATTTTGATAGGGACTGCATTGAATGTGCACATTGGTTTTGGTAGTATTGACATTTTAACAATATTCTTCCAATCCATTACCATGGAATGTTTATCCATTTCTTAATGTCTTCTTCAATTTCTTTCGTAAGTGTTGAATAGTTTTCAGAGTATACATCTTTTACCTCTTTGGTTAGGTTTATTCCTATGTATCTTTTTGTTTTGTAATTGTAAATGGGATTAATTTCTTGATTTCTCTTTCTGCTTCACTATTGGTGCATAAAATGTATTTCTGTATGTTAATTTTATATCCTATGACTTCATGTATCAGTTCTAGCAATTTTTTGGTGGAATCTTTCAGGTTTTTTTACGTAGAGTATCATGTTGTCCACTAAGAGTGAAAGTTTGACTTCTTCCTTGCGGATATAGATGCCTTTTATTTCTATTTGTTGTCTGGTTGCTGAGGCTAGGACTTTCAATACTATGTCGAACAACAATAGGAAGAGAGGACTTCCCTGTCATGTTACTGACCTTAGGGGAAAAGTTCTCAGTTTTCCCCATCGAGGATGATATTATCTCTTGGTCTTTCATATATAGCCTTTATGATTTTGAGGTATGTTCCTTCTGTCCCTGCATGCTTGAAGGTGAAGAAGGATGGTGCATTGTGTCAAATATTTTTTTCTGCATTATTGAGAGGATAATATGATTCTTATCCTTTTGTTAATATGGTGTTATCATGTTGACTGTTTTACGGATATTGAACCACCCATGCAGCCCAGGAATAAATCCCAGTTGATCATGGTGAATAATCCTTTTTTTTTTTTTTAATTTATTCATGAGAGACACAGAAAGAGAGGCAGAGACATAGGGAGAGGGAGAAGCAAGCAGGCTCCCTGTGGGGAGCCTGACATGAGACTCTATCCCAGGACCCCAGGATCATGCCCTGAGCTGAAGGCAAATGCTCAACCACTGAGCAACCCAGGTGTCCCAGTGAATAAACCTTTTAATTTACTGTTGGATTTGATGAGCCATAATCTTGTTGAGAATTTTTGCATCCATTATTATCAAAGATATTGGTCTGTAATTCTCCTTCTTAGTGGGGTCTCTGTCTGGTTTTGGAACGAAGGTAATGCTGACCTCATAGAATGAGTTTGGAAGTTTTTCTTCCATTTCTATTTTTTGGAACAGCTTCAGAAGAATAGGTATTAATTCTTCTTTAAATGTTTGGTAGAATTCCACTGGGAAGCCATCTGGCCCTGGACTCTTGTTTCTTGGGATATTTTTGGTTATTGATTTAATTTCTTTGCTGGTTATGGGTCTGTTCAGATTTTCTATTTTTTCCTGTTTCATTTTGGTAGTTTATATGTTTCTAGGAATTTATCCATGTCTTCCAGATTGTCCAATTTGTTGGCATATAATTGCTCATAAGATTCTCTTATAATAGTTTGTGTTTTTTTCAGTGTTGGTTATGATCTCTCCAGTTTCATTTGTTGTTTTATTTATTTGGGTCCTTTCTCTTTTTGATAAGTCTGGCTAGAGACTTATCAATTGTTAATTCTTTCAAAGAACCAACTCCAAGTTTTATTGATCTGTTGTACTTTCTTTCTTTTTTTTTTTTTACTTGTATATCATTTATTTCTGTTCTAATCATAGTTATTTCCTTTCTTCTGCTGATTTTAGGCTTTATTTGCTGTTCTTTTTCCTGCTTCTCTAAGTATAAGGTAACGTGGTGTATTTGAGACCTTTTTTCCTGAGGAATGTCTGTGTTGCTGTATACTTCCCTCTTAAAACCACCTTTGCTGTATCCCAAAGGTTTTAGATTGTTGTGCTTTCATTTTCAATTTCTTCCATGTATTTTTTTATTTATTTAATTTCCTGGTTAACCCATTCATTCTTTAGTAGGATATTCTTTAACCTCAATGTATTTGTGGGCCTTCTAAATTTTTTCTTGGGGTTGACTTCAAGATTTAAAGCACTGTGGTCTGCAAATATGTATGATATCATCTCGTTTTTTTTGTACTGGTTGAGGCCTGATTTGTGACCCCATATGTGATCTGTTCTGGAGAATGTTCCATGTGCACTCAAAAAATATTCCATGTGCTCCTTTAGGATGAAATGCTCTGAATATGTCCGTTGAGTCCACCTGGTTCAGTGTGTCATTCAAAGCCTTTGTTTTCTTGTTGATCTGCCTATATGATCTGTCCATTGGTGTGAATGGGGTGTTGAAGCCCCCTACTATTGTTGTATTATTATCAATGAGTTTATTTCAGTTTGTTAATTGATTTATATATTTGGCTCCTTCCAAGTTGGGGGTATAAATATTTATAACGGTTAGATCTTCTTGTTGGATAGACTCATAGACTCTTTTATTATGATATAGTGCCTTTCTTCATCTCTTATTACAGTCTTTGGTTTAAAATCTAGTTTGTCTAAGTATGGCTACTCCAGCTTTCTTTTGATGTCCATTAGCATGATAGATGGTTCTCTACCCCCTCACTTTCAATCTGGAGGTGTCTTTGGGTCTAAAATGAGTCTCTTGTGAGCAGCATCTTGATGGATCTCGGTTTTTTATCCACTCTGATGCGCTGTGTCTTGTGATTCGAGCATTGAGTCCATTTACATTCAAAGTAATTATTGATAGGAATTTAGTGTCATTGTGTTACCTGTAAAATTGCTGTTGCTGTAGATTGTCTCTGCCCTTTTCTAGTCTTTGTTGCTTTTGGTCTCTCTTTCCCGTTTAAAGGGTCCCCTTTAGTATTTCTTGCAGAGCTGGTTTAGTGTTCATGAACTCCTTTAGTTTTTGCTTGTCTTGGAAACTTTCTATCTCTCCTTCTATTCTTAATGACAGCCTTGATGGATAAAGTATTCTTGGCTGCATATTTTTCCCATTCAGCACGTTGAATATATCATGCCTCTTCTTTCTAGTCTGCCAAGTTTTTGTGCCCAGGTCTGCTGCTAACCTTATGTGTCTACCCTTGTAGGGTAAGGACCTTTTGTCCCTAGCTACTTTCAGAATTCTCACTTTATGTTTGTATTTTCCAAGTTTCACTCTGATATTTCTTGGTGTTGATCTGTTGATTTTTGAGGGGAGTTCATTGTGCCTCTTAGACTTGAATGCCTGTTACTCTCCCCAGATTAGGGAAACTGTCAGCTATAATTTTTCTTTTTCTTTTTTTTTTAAGCTATAATTTTTCAAATAAGCTTTCTTCCCCTTTCTTCATACTCTTCCTCGTCTGTGACTCCTGTGATACAGATAGTATTGTGCTTTGTTTAATCAATGAGCTCCTTAAGTCTATACTGGTGATCTAAGAGGTTCCTTTCCCTCTTCTCTTCAGCTTCATTATTTTCCACCATTTTAACTCTATACCACCTATTTGATCCTCTGTTTCTTCCATCCTCATTGTGATTACATCCAGTTGGTCTTGCCTCTCAGTGATAACATTTTTTTATTATTATTATTTCAGCATGACTAATTTTTAGGTCTTTTATCTCTGCAGCCAGGGTTCTCTGGTGTCTTCTATGCTTCTTTCAAGCCCAGCAAGTATTCTTATGACTATTGTTCTAAATTCTTGTTCAGATACATTGTTTATATCTGTTTTGAGCAAATCCCTAGCTGTGATTTCTTCATCTTTCTTTTGGCAAGAATTCCTCTGTCTCATCATTATGTCTAGGTTTCTGTCTTTTGCATATTATGAAAGCATGTTATGTTTCCTGCTCCTGAGAGTAATATTATATTAAGAAGGGGTCATAAACTGTCCAGGGCCTGGCATTTCAGGAAGTGTTTCTGATGTATGCTTTGTGCACTCTGATGTTATGTTTTGGCTGCTTTTTCCCCACAGGTCAGACCCCTACAGAGTTCCTCCTTGCTTGCAGTGGGGACTGTTTGGTCCTTCCAGTAGGTGTGCTTTTATTTGTTTGTTAAGATAAGCCTGGTTTAAAAAAAAAAAAGAAAGAAAAAACTAAAAACAACAACAACAAAAGGACTACTCTATCAAGAAAAAAGAAAAGGAAAATGAACAAAAAAGCAGACAAACAGATAAACAAAAAACTATAACCCTGATTCCAAAGAATAAGAAAGAAGGAGGAAAAAAAAAAAAAAGGAAAAGATAAAAAAGACTGAACCAGAAAATGAGAAAAGGAAACAAACCAAGAAACGAACAAAAAACTACACCAGATACTAAAGATAAGCCAGATACTAAAGAAAAAAAAGAAGGAAATAAAGAATAAAGGAATAAAAAAAAAAAAAAAGTGGTCCTCTTTCCACCAAAACTGAAGCTGACATTTTAGAGTACTCTATGATTAGCAAAGCTGTTACTTGTAGGGGGGCCTGTATTGGTCTTCTGAGGGAGAGGCCCTCTGCACAGTCAGACTTGCCTTAGCACAGATGCCCCTTCTGGGCGGAGGGTCAAGGTTTGGTGTAAGCAGCTCCAGCCTCCACTGGAGGTGCTGTGTTTCTCTCTGAAGTCCAGCTGTGCTGGGGAGGAGAGAGGATGTGTGGAAGATGGCATCATCCTGCCCTCTCAGCCCCAGGGAGGAGAACTCCCAGCTGCTGCTGTTCAAAAGGTCTCATAGTAAAGCGAACAACCTCCTCTCCTGTGTCCCAGACTTTCAGCTGATCTCTGCCCTCAACCTGTGTGTGCCCAGCTGTCAGCACACCCAGGGCCACAGTTCTCGTGTGTTTTATCTCTGTCGTGTGGCTGGGATTCAAAACTCCAAATCTTAAAGGACCCAGCAAGGTGTGAACCTGCTTCTCTCCCTCAGAGGAGAGGCTTCGCAGCTCCAGGCACCTTTCTGTCCCAGAAAAGCCGTTGCACAGAGCACGCCCACACGGTGGCTGAAGTCTGCTGTGACCCACAGTGGAAAGCTGTGACCAGGTTATCCGCCCTCTGTGCGCACCTCTGTCCCCTGCTGCTGAACAGCTCTGCAGTGGTTCCTGATGGGCCTTTTGTTCTTAGGGGAAATACCTTCTTCCAAATGTACTCCAGGAAGGGGGAGCAACTCCTCTCAGTGTAACTCAGGGGATTCCCCTCACCCCAGCATATTGTGTGAACCCTACAAACTGCTCCCTTTCCCTCACTCTCTCCCTCTCTCTGTGGCTTCACTTCACAAAAATGGCTTGCTCCCCTTCCCAGCACAGTAACTTTTCTCTCTTCCACTTCACCACTCCCAACCTCGCGTCTGCCACATTCTCTCCCTCCAATTGTGCAGATTATTTTTTTAATCCCCAGATTGATTTTCTAGCTGTTCAAAATGATTTGATGTTGATCTAGCTGTGTTTGAGGGATGAGGCAAGCCCAGGGTCCCCCTACTACTCTTCCATCTTTATCTTCCTTCTCAGAGACTTCTTCTAATGAAGCGTATATAAAAGTGAACGTAATCATCTTCTATATACTTTTTTCCCTCTCTGTACCCATGTTGGTGATAATGTTCATTCGTTTGTTCAATCATTAATTAAACATATATTGAATGCCTACTGTGTTCTAGGCCCTGAGAGTACAATAGTGAAGTCAATAAATTAACAAATATTTACCCTTAAGGGAACACATTTGTAGTGAGAAGAGACAAAGCATATAAATATGTTGTGTGTCTGATCCAAATTCTGTGGAGAAAAAATAAAGCACGCAAAAGAACTAAGGAGACCCAAGATATGGATAGGGTTATATTTCTAAGTAGGATATTTAGGAAGTCATCACTGAAAAGCTATCAGTTGAGCAAAGACCTGGGGAGGTGAAGGAGGAATCCATGGGGAAGAGTGTTGCAGGGTGAGAAAATAGCTGCATATTGTGACACGAGAGTGTGTCTGGCATTTGGGGGAAACTGAGGTAGGAACAATAGGAGAGAGGTCAGAGAGTATATAAGGAACCATGATTATGTTGTCCTTTCTGCATATATTCTTAAAAATTGGAAACTAGGGATCCCTGGGTGGCTCAGTGGTTTAGCGCCTGCCTTTGGCCCAGGGCGTGATCCTGCAGTCCTTGGATCGAGCCCCACGTCGGGCTCCCTGCATGGAGCCTGCTTCTCCCTCTGCCTGTGTCTCTGCCTCTGTGTGTGTGTGTGTGTGTGTGTGTCTCATGAATAAATAAAATCTTTAAAAAAAAATTTGGAAACTATCCTTCACTACTTTATCATTTTCCTTTTTTTCTTCCTCTTATCTCTGGTAAGTCACCAAGTTAAATTGATTCCAACTCTCCTGTCTATCCTCTTCATTCTTGCCTTTGCCTGTGTCTCTGCCCCTCTCTCTGTCTGTGTCTCTCATGAATAAATAAATAAAATCTTTTGAAAAAATAAAAAATTCTTCATTTAAATTCAGTTTAGTTAACATATACCACATTATTAGTTTGGGTAGAATTTAGTGATTCATCAGTTGCATATAATACCCAGTCTCATTACATTAAGTGCCTTCCTTAATACCCTTTCCCCTGACCCACCTCCCCTCTCGCAATCCTCACTTTGTTTCCTGGAGTTAAGTATCACTTATAGTTTGCTTCTTTGTCTATTTTCATCTTATTTTAGCTTTCCTTCTCTTCCCCCCATGTTCATCTGTTTTGTTTCTTAAATTCTACATATGAGTGACATCATATAATAATTGTCTTTCTCTGATCAACTTATTTCACTTCATATAATACCCTCTAATTTTATCCACGTTGTTGCCAATGGCTTGCCAAAAAGATTTCATTCTTTTTGATGGCTGAGTAATATTCCAGTGTGTGTGTGTGTGTGTGCGCGCGCACACCACATCTTCTTTATCCATTCATCAGTCGAGTATTTGGGCTCTTCCATAATTTGGCTGCTATGAACATTGCTGCTATAAACATTGGGTGCCTGCACCCCTTCAAATCACTGTTTGTATCCTTAGGATAAATACCTAGTGGTGCAATAGCTGGGTCTTAGAGTAGTACTACTTTTAACTTTTTAATGAGCCTCCATGCTGTTTTCCAAAGTGGCTGTACCAGCTTGCATTCCCACCAACAGTGCAAGAGGGTTCCCCTTTCTCTGCATCCTCACCAACACCTGTTGTTTCCTGAGTTGTAAATTTTAGCCATTCTGACAGGTGTGAGGAAGTATCTCATTGTGGTTTTGATTTGTATTTCCCTGATGGTAGGTATATTGGGCATTTTTTCATGTGTCTGTTGGCCATTTGTATGTCTTCTTTAGAGATATATCTGTTCATGTCTTCTGCCTATTTGTTGATTGGATTTTTTGTTTTTTGAGTGTTGAGTATAACAAGTTCTTTATGTATTTTGGATACTAGCCCTTTATCCAACATGTCATTTGCAAATATCTTACCCCTTTCTGTTGGTTGCCTTTTAGTTTTGTTGATGGTTTCCTTTGCTGTATAAGTTTTTTATCTTGATGAGCTACCAATAGTTTTTTTTGCTTTTATTTTTCCTGCTTTTGGAAACGTGTCTAGCAAGAAGTTGTTGTGGCCAAGGTCAAAGAAGTTGCTGCCTATATTGTCCTCTAGGATTCTGATGGATTCCTATCTCACATTTAGGTCTTTCATCCATTTTGAGTTCACTTTTCTGTAAAGTGAAAACAGACTTTTTTCAGACTATCCTGCCCAAGTCAGTCTGATCTATGAAAGTGAGTTCTGTTTTTTTAAATAACCTTGAATGCACTGCATTCTCAATTAGCAGTTCTTTAGTTCTGATTTTCAAAACTTTACAAAAACTTCCTTATCATACTTTGTGCATATTATTGTTTTTATGATCTTTAAAATTGTTTTACTTTCAGTCAAGTGATATGATCTCCACTAAATATTTAAATCTTTTTGCACATTAACATATTTGAATCACAACATTTATTCCTTTTTGTTTTCCTATAATCTTAAAATTTTCCATTTCTGGTTAATATTTTTAAAAGTGTCGTGTTTTATCATAGGCAATGAATGATTTCACCAACCAAAGCACTAAACTAGTCTTCCTAGTACTTCCAGAGACCTTGAACAGTCTCAAGCTCATCCTCATCCATCCTAAGCCCAGATATGCCTTATAGATAGAAGTCTTTAGAGCATCCATCATAAAAACTACTGCAGACACTTTGTAGGATATCTCAGAATTTTTCTATCTTATTACTGTGGGTAGTTCTGAAAAAGAAGAAATATGGATGGCAAGTAATATTTTTAAAAATTAAAACATTACTAGCAATCCTTGAAAATAAAGAGATAATGTTTTTATGCCTTCCTCACTGTCAAAGTTTTTTTTTAATTTTTTAATATAGATTATACACTTGAAAATAAGTGTGCTCTAAAATGGGTTCTGTCAAATACTGCTGATAAAAGCGTTAATTAGTCTAATTTTTTTGAAGTTTAACAGTATGTGTTGAAAACTTTCAAAATGTTCATATGCATTAATACCTCAAAAGGCTAATCCTGACAGAAATGTTTTCTGTGGTAGTTACAGAACATTTGAGTGTACTAAATGCTACCGAACTGTTCATTTTAAAATGGTTAATTTTATGTTATGTGGATTTCACTCCTGTAAATCATTGTTTTAAATATTCATCCTAAGGAAATAATATACAAATGTTAATGAATAGAGATGTTCATTTCAGTGTTATATATAATAGCAAGAACTTATAAATATATCAATATTTTATAGAAAGTGAATGATCATATATGATGCATCTATGTGCTAGACTACTATGCAGCTATTGCAAATAATATTTGTGAAAGACTTTTAATGAAGTGAGGAAATGCTCAAGAGAGTGTATCATATGAAGAACATTGAATACAAAATTATACAGTTGGACAGTTTTGTAAAATAAGCATACATAGAATAAAGCTGGAAGAAATTGTAAATGTTCCTTAAGCTCCTTTAAGCACAAGAAACCCGTGTACTAAAGAGTTTAAGTGGTAGGTTTTCCAGTGGAGTCTCTTGCAGTTGTCTCTGTGTTAAGACCTTCAGCCCTGAGGGCTCTGATTTTGTTAGTGGACTTTCATTATACCCACCACTTTAACCATTATAATACAAAAAGCCAGGACAGAAGAAAATGTTATTAACATGCTGAATGGAAAGATTATACTTGGCAATTTGTACTGTCCTTTAACTGTAAATAGATTAAATAGGATTTGGAAAGCTGGTGTGGAACCTCAAATTTGTTGTATATTTGCCATATGTCCAACTATATACTAGATACATTCACATCCATCATCTCATGTAATCTTCAGGAAAAACATTAAAAAGTGAAAACTGTTTACATACTCCCTTTACAGAGGGGAAAACAAAAAATCCAATGACTTGCTCTGGTTTGCAGAGGTAGTAAATAGAGGCTCAAACACTAGTACCCTACTTCCAAATCCATGCTTTTTCAGCTATACCACATAGCTTTTATTTTTCTGTGCCATACTGGACATCACCACCACAAAGCTTCAAATATAAACAATCCTCAGTATGCAAATAAATTGTATTCTAAATGACTTTCTGAATTAGAAACATCTATATGTAATGTCTTTTCTCATAGGTATAGCATTAGACTTATTAAGATTCAACCCCCAAGAGTGTTTCTCAGATCTGAGTTGGCAAATACTTAGTACATCTGATCTCACTCCCATGACAATTGCTAATATTTATTAAAATTTTCCTTGTGCCAGGCACCACTCTAAATTCTTTATATAGTAACCCTTTTCATCATCTCAACAACCCTAGTGAATAGCAATATTATCCTTGTTTTCATATAAAGAAGTTGAAGCACAAGCTCCCATAGGTAGTTAGTACCAAAGCCAAGATTTGAATCTAAAAGCCTGAGCTTGCTGTTTGTAATTTAAAATTTGTCTAGATCCCTAGAAGTGTGTAATACTTAATAGCTTTCAACTCTGGCTGTGAAACATCACAGCCTATGTTGTTTAGGTGTTTCACATCAGAAACACCTATGGGATTTTCTAGACCTACAGAGGGCCAATCCAACTTTGGACAAAATGAATCAACCTTTCAGGATGGGTGATGGTTATCTGTGATAAAATGCTCCACAAATGATTTTGGTGTACAATTGTCCCATGTATGCATGAAGCAAATGGAATTGTCATGGTATCTCATATCCAAAAAATTGTAATATGACATTTATAAATATGTTAAGCAAAGTAGTGTTACTTACTGATTGGTATGTGGTTTGAGATAGACTTCCTAACTGCAGTTCATTCATTTTGTTACTTTGAGCCTGTGACTAATCGGTCTAAACTTATTTCTTGATGCATAAAGTAGGGTAAGTTTTATTAAGTAGCATACAGGGTTGTTGTATGGATCAAGAAAGTAAGTACAAGTAAGGCAGTATAGCACAGTGACTGACACATAGTAAGTCCCCAAAGTTTAAAGTGAGTATGTAATTGTACACTAAATAATATATTATAGTAGATAATGTGGGTCATGTAGTCATTACATGCTATAGAGGACAACCGGAGCTCTTGGGATCAGGTGAGAGAGCCTCTTAGGGGTGATGGCATTTTCAGGGGTCATATGAAATATGGCAGGAAGATGTTGAGTGGAATCATTCTAAAACATAAGCAGGAAAAGTTTGTAAGTTTTTGTTAGAATTTATAATTAGGAATACTCTTGTGTCTAAGCTCCTTTATATTAGATTTTGAATTTCAGTCTACCATAATTTACTTTGCTTTATATCAGTTCTTTAAGAATTATGAAGGAATTATTTATTGCCCTTCCCTTCCTCTTGGTTTTCATGGCATTTTATTTGTATCTCTGCTGTTACAGTGATTTGTGCATATTTTACATCCCCAACTATACCATGAAAGCCAGCGGAGGGGCAGTAATCCCTTCCCAATTCTTAAGCTTGTTCTTCTTAAAACATCCAGGAGCCTCTAAAATCTGTCTTGGGCATAGTATGGTTTCAAAATATTATTGTAGTGAATTAAGGGAGAAGACTCAGTTATCTTCTTTAATGTTAGTTGCATAGAGGAACTGTGATGTATATATAATGGTAGCACTATGGAAGTCTAAATTACAAACAAATTATTATATATGAAATTTATTAGAAATAATAAATCGTTTATAGCTTCAAGAGCCAGGTTTTGTTAACAAAACAGGAAATAGTTTTGGTAGGTGAGCATTTGTTATTTCTTCAGAGATATGTTTCATTCTATTTAAATTTCAGTGTTAATTAAACTAGTAGTATACATTTATTCCCTTAGACTATTTGGAGAAGTAAGCAATACCACTTCTAATCTCTATCCTTGAAGCAAGAAAGAGGGAAGAAAGAATGAAAAATAGGTAAGTAGGTGAGCAGAGAGGAGAATTTAAAATGTGTATCATGTGTCGTTTTGTCTCCTGACAAGAGCTTACAGTGGGAGGCTTGGAAGCAGAGGACCTGGAATGTCAGGTTCTTAGTAAACCATAGAGCACCATGTCTACTCAGAAAACCAAAGTATGGACTGATTGGGAGAATATCGTACCAATAGGACTGAGCTGGGGAGGAGTCCTTTCCTTTTGCACTTTTCCCCACCATATCAATCATTTCAGAAGCAGGTGAATTTAAAAACTGACAGATGCATTTGACACTTTACCTCTTAGCCCAGTTGAGGTGTGTGTCAGCTTTCTTCACAGTAATGAAGAATTTGTTATAAGATCCAAAAGAATTTATAGGATAAAAGCTAAGCTTGTAAAACCTTGTTATATTGTACACTATTTTTGTAATATGTTAAATGAATACACTCTTTTTCCCAGGAAATTGTGGTTTGTCTTCAAAAGAAAAGAGTAAATAGGACTAAGTTCCTAGGGCATTGTTTCCAGAGATCACATAATTCTAGTCACCTGGAAAAGGAAGCCTTGTCTGCTTTTGGATCATTGTTGACAGCTGTGTCACTGGAAATTAGAGAAACTCTAGAAAAGAGAAATCCAGAGGGAGTTTACACCTTATAATATTGCTGTGCTTCCCATGCAGTTTCTTTTTTGGTGATGATATTTTGAAAAAAAGTCTTATGTTACTGTACCACCATCACAAGGATATGTAAAAACATACATTTCCTACAACTTTTTTTGCCCAATCATAGTTTTTCTCTGTTTCAATTTCTTCACTTATTCACACTTTAAAATACAGCACTGGTATTTTATCAGCTACCTCAATCATTTGTAAAAACCAGAAACAATCATCTTACAATGTGTTAAGTCTTCATTTTAACCCAACTATGAGCCCTTATCAGGGGTATAACGCAGTGTGGAAAGATGGAATAAAGCATTAGACTTGGGTTCAGGCTCTAGTTCCACAGTTTCCAATTGAGAGCCAGAGCTTTGTCTTCTCTTAGTTCTCTCATCTGCTAAATTAAGATGATAATACCTATACACTAAGATTTTGGTGATAATTAAATCACATTATATTTGGGAAAGTATATGACATAAACTAGAAACTTAGTTAAATGTTCATTGGATCTAGTCCATATTTTTATGGATTGGGAAGAGAAATTTTATTTTGTCCCTTTGAAACCTATAATTCCTATAATCAAATTGTTATAGATTATCCCATTCACTGGTAATATGAGTCTAGGTATTGTGGATTCTGAGCGTCTGATTTGTGAAGATATAACTAATGCTGTCTTTGTCCCGTGCTCATGCTGTGTTCCTCTGGAGAGGAAGGCTTATTCCTTGAGCCTTGGTGTTGCCTCTATGCCAGTTGCCATCATCCATGGCAAAAGGAGAACACTCTCTCAGGCTCCAAAGCAGGAACCTAAAACACACTTCCCCCCAAAAGCTATTTTATTCTTAACATAAATAGTTGCACATTTTTAAGAATACAAGTGTATTCACTCTATTTTTTATTGTACATGGGTCTTTTTCTCAGGTAGATCTAGACTAGTTTATGGTCTTCTCCATGTTAGCCTTTATTCTGAGCCAGCTCTTTGAAGACTGGAACTTCCTTCCTTCAATCTGTTCATGTCCATGTCAAAAAATTCTGTACCCAGAGGACTTGTTAATGAAGTAGTATGACATTGTTACTTAAAAACTTTGTATGGATTGATGAAAAGCTTTTCTCATATTATTTGTATCTAGTTTTTGGGAAAAGTGAAAAATAATAAAAAGAGTAGAAGGAAAAAACTTTGAATTAGAGTGCTGAGTAATTTTTTTAAAGATTCATGTTCACTTCCCCCTTTTTCCACAACTTCCTTGATTTTAGAAGGTATGACTTTTAGAAAATAGTTCTACCTTTCAGACTGATAGCTGCTGTAAATTTTTTAAGTTACAGTAATTCAGATGTATTTCATGTTAATGAAATACGTAAGAATAGGCTAAGGCTATTGTTCTTAATATATACCCATATACAAACATCTTTTCTTGACTATTCTTTTAGTAAGTAAGTGAATTAAAAGTAGAGATGTACAGATTTGAAATATATTCATGTTGGGAGGTGGTACAATGCTAGTAATACTTCCTACTAATATTATTTATGTGAAAATGTGGAGTTCTAATGAAAAGCTCTGCAAATTGAAAAAAAAAAGTTAATATTTCGAAATTATTTGTGTAAAGGACATCTAAGAGGAAATGATGAGATCTGGATGCTAGCCCTTTTATCACTGACTATGACCTTTGGCAAATTGACCTTTTAGCTCTGTTTCCTCTTCTTGAAAATGAGGGCAGGTCTGGGGGATTACTAAGATTCCTTCCAGCTGTAAATTTCTATTATTGTTATTAAAATTATAAGAAATTAGTCATGCTGTATATAAAATTGTTTTACTCAGGTTATTAATAGTATATAATTTTATATTGTAAATTGGTCTTTTAAAACATATAAAAATATGATTTAATCTTTTTTCTTGAATGTTTATGCTTTATGCACTATATTTCTTCACCAAACTTACTCTTTTTGAGAAAGAAAATCTTCTTAGGTAAATCTCTTACTCTTCATATTTTCCATTATCTCTCCCCCTACTCACCTCCCACCCATCCAAGCAACTTCCTCATGCTTACACACTGGAAGCGAGTCTGACAACCACACAGCCCAGAGTAATAGCAGAGGTGCCCTGACAAATTCCAGACATTGCTCTCTGCAGTAGAAATGGACCAATGCTTGGCAACTATGTTGTAAAAATATAATTCCGAGGAAGTAAATGTATGCATAATTGTCCCAAATAGTATGTTTTATAGCCTTGCACAGTTTAGGGGGAAAATGACATTTCTTCACTTACCCACACAAACACACACATTTTCCACCTTTGTTCTCTATCCTGTGCAAAAAATAATCAACTACAAATCAGTTTCACATCTATTGATGTTTACTTACACGTAGCTCTTTCTTTTTTTTTTTTTTTAAAGATTTTATTTATTTATTCATGAGAGACAGAGAGAGAGACAGGGACATAGACAGAGGGAGAGGGAGCCTCCACGCAGGGAGCCCGATGTGGAACTCGATCCCGGGTCTCCAGGATCAGGCCCTGTGCTGAAGGCAGCGTTAAACCACTGAGCCACCCGGGCTGCCCCACACTTCGCTCTTTCACTATGTTTAGCTTTCAGAAGATAATTACTCTTGAATAAATCCACTACCTTAGTGGACAGTATGGGACCAAAGATGCCCTTGTCTGGCCCACAGAGCTCAAGGCTTAGCCATTTAGTCTGTTTTAGCTGTCCAGTGGCTGCACGTGCTAATTCAGTTCACAGAGTCAAGATCCAGACTTAGTATCTCATTGACCAAAGGAGCTCTGGAATTACGATGAAACTGGGACCTGGACCTGAGCTCTCCAAGTTGGCACCTATCACCTGACCTTGAGAAACAAATGGTATGGCACACACCAAAAAAAAGATCCTAAGATTCTAGTCAGATAAATACTGAGAGGAAGCAAGAAAACTTTAAAGATAAGAAAGAATTAAATCAGAAAAAATTTACTTAGTTGGGGGAAGCATTTCTTGGAGAAAATATTTGTGAATTCTCCAAATGACTTTATTCTATAGTTTATTTCTTTTATAGCATATATGCCTTCAAGTTGCAATAGGAATGTACCCATCACTAGGTAAAACAGACTGATAATTGGGGATGATGCTTCACATCTCTTGTTCTGGTGGGTGTTTTTGCAATGGTTTAGGACACTATCAAGATCTATAAGGATTCTTTCTTTTTTTAATTCTTGATTTATTAATTCTCTAACAAAAAATCTGCATAATCACCACAGATAAAGTCACTGCAGAATCTTTCTTCTGTTGTTGAATATCCAGCTCACTTTTTGCCAGCACAACATTGGCTTTGCAGTCCCCCTGACTTGCTTCATTCTGTTCCTGTGTTCCTTTCACTGTTTTCTTGAGGTCTTTTTCTTTTCATACAGGCTGTGTCTTGCATCTCTATGTTTGGGTTCATTTTCCTTCACATAATCCAAGGAATCCTAAATCATGCCAAAACCAGTTGTCTTGCCACCACCAAAACAGGTTCTGAATCCAAATACAAAGATGATATCCGGTGTGGTCTTGTATATTTTGGCTAGTTTTTCCTGAATTTTTGTCTTCGGTACTGTTGCTTTTCAGGGGTGAAGAACATCAATGACCATTTGTTTCCGCTGAACTAGTCTGTTGGTTGTGAACTTCCCAGATTAGTTACTGTGGCATTCATGATAGTAGCCGATCTTCAAGAGTCAGGGAGGAAAAGAAGATTAATTCTTGGAAGAGTTAAATCATAGGCTGATATGATTTGTTGAGTTTATTTCCTAGTGTCTTAGGACAAGGCTCCTGTTCCATTAGCATTTTGAGTTGAGAAGTTACACACTACCGTAGTATTCATAATACTTAAATATTGTTAGTATACTTTCTGCTTCCAGATAAAACTGCTTTGCCATAATTTCACCAACATTCAGGCTAAATTTACTCTGACAGAATGATCACTTGGGTGCCTACGTGACTCAGTTGGTTAAGCATCAGACTCTTGATCCCAGTTCAGGTCTCAATCTCAGGGTGGTGAGTTCAAGCCCACTTTGGGCTCCATAAGCATGGAGCCTATAAAAAAAGAAAAGAAAGGGGAAAAAAATGACTGTGGTGATTGGAGGTGGGAGATGCCTAATAGTTTTACTAATGTAATAGTTAATGTGATACTCTATCTTTACACCCTTGTAGCCCTTTACCATCTTGTTGCCTTAGCCTTCTGAAGGCCAGCACCTCCATCTAAGCCATAGGACTGCCTTTGAGCTTCTGGAAGCCACTAGGGCTAGACATAAGCAATGACTAACAGGTTTCAGCTTCCTTGGCCCTGGTTTAGATAGTTCTGAGACCTATATCTTAATACCATTTACCAGTTTCCCCCATGAGATTATGTTCCACTTGGCTTTCTTTTTTTTTTTTTTTTTTTTAAGGTTTTATTTATTTATTCATGAGAGAGAGAGGCAGAGACACAGGCAGAGGGAGAAGCAGGCTCCATGCACCGGGAGCCCGACGTGGGATTTGATCCCGGGTCTCCAGGATCGCGCCCTGGGCCGAAGGCAGGCGCCAAACCACTGCGCCACCCAGGGATCCCCTTAGCTTCCGTTTTAGATAGCTTAATGATGTACCCTATTATTACCTACCTGCCCTCCTCTTATCACTTTCCGCATTTCCCTTCCAGTTCTTGTGAACCTTCCTAATAAATTATGTACACTCAGTCTTAGTCTCAGAGTCTGTTTCCTTAGAAATTCCAATAAGACAACTACCCAACAAACCCCAAAATAAGAATTCTTACCATATAGACTGGTATTATTTTATATTGTAAATAGACAGTTTACAATTTAGAATAAATAGTTAAAAGATGATCTATTTGAATTTGGGGCTAAAAATATAGTATGATAGATCCCTTTTCATTTTTTTTTTTTTTGTGGCTTTACCCTGTTAAAGTGATTTATTAGCCATCAAATATGAGTAAAACTTAACAAAGTTATGTAAGTAAAAGGATCTTCCATAATCACCATTTTATTGAAATTCTGAACATAATTGTAAAATACTGAAGTCAATATATATAGTAAAGTCTTAACAATAGAAGTAGGGGGACATGTGAGTGGCTTAGTGGTTGCCTTTGGCTCAGGTCATGATCCCAGGGTCCTAGGATCAAGTTCCACATTAGGCTCTCTGTAGAGAGCTTGCTTCTCCCTCTGCCTATGTCTCTGCCTCTCTCTCTGTCATGAATAAATAAATAAAATCTTTAAAAAAAAAATGGAAGTTGAAAAAAAATGCATTTTAACCAAAAAGTTAAATGTAATTCCAACAAAAAAATTTAGTGAGACCTATAGTCTAAACTAAAATCTTACTAATATGCTCAAGTATAAATATTTAGGGATACCTAAAATGCTAACGAATTAAAAATGAAATAGTAAAGTAATATGATTCTAAGATACTGCGAAGTAGTATTCAGAGCATTTAGCATACCAAATAAGCAAATAAAATATTTAACAGTCACCTTGATACTAAAAGTAAAATATAACAGAAAGCTCAAATGAAAATATTACGAACTATCTAAAATAGTACCAAGAGCATTAGCTGGAAACCATTTTAGCACACCAAAAATTGAATTTAAAGAACAAGCTTTCAAAGCCAGAAATTGTCACAGGAAGAATTCAGAGGAGTCTAAAGTATAAAAGGAAGTTCTCGATGTAGTCTGAAGAAGATGGGAGTTGGGCAGTAGCTGAATTTACTCTCCTTGGCACAAATATGCCCATTCTCTTGATCTTTGGGAAAATGCCAAACAAGAGCCTGGTCATTGTCGATAATCCAGAGTTGGGAACCCAGGTCAATACCGGTTGGCCTTGGGCTGATTTGCAAAATGTCTTTTAGAAAGACATTCTGGGCACCTGGGTGACTCAGCAGTTGAACATCTGCCTCCATCAGGTCCTAATCCCGGGGTCCTACCTGAGATTGAGTCCCACATCGGGCTCCCTGCGGGGAACCTGCTTCTCCGTCTGCCTGTTTCTCTGTCCTTCTCTCTGTGTCTCTCATGAATAAATAAATAAAATCTTTAAGAATAATTAATTAAAAAGACACTCTGAAAGATAGATATGCAACTAAGGAAAGGGAAGGAAAGGTAACTCAGGAGCTTTAGCTAAGATGAAGAAGCAAGGATAGTGGCATTTAAGTCTTTGACAGTATCTCCACAAATCTCTCTCAGGCTGCTTTTCAAGTCACTAGTATGCAAGATTAATTCAGTATATTTTTTTTCTTCTTTTGCTCAATTTGATCAATTTCTATCACAAGTTGAGAAACTACCACGTAATTTTTCTCAATGTTTTGATTTTTATAAGTGTTTATATGTTTTATGATTCAAATAACTCCAAAGAAAATACAGTGATCAGGAACGTAGGCTCTTGAGCCCGGTTGTATAGGATAAATCCTGGCTCTGCCACTTACTAGCAAATACAACCTAGAGCACGTTACTTTACCTCTCTGTCTAGATTTCCTCATTTGTTAAGTGAGCGTGGTAAGAGCATACTATTCCATAAGGTTGTTTTGAGGATTAAGTAACTTAAATGTAAAATTCTTAGAATAGTGCCTGGCATATATGAATACTCAATAAGGTTTTTTTCCATGTATGAAAACAGTATATTATAGATGAAATATGAATTTATAAAATTGCTGAGATACATTACTACTTTTGTATAAGGAACATTGTCAGGAAAATGCCTTCTAATTACTAAACTACCAGCTTCAAAATGAGTGTTTGAAATGTGGCCCATTTGTGAGTGAAGGACTGTAGTTTTTGCTTATTTTCCCATGTAGTATTTGCAGCTGACCTTGGAACAACCCAGATTTGAACTGTGTGGGTCCATTTCTATGCAGGGTTTTTTTTCCCCAATAAATTCAGTACTATAAATGTATGTTCTCTTCCTTATGATATTCTTAGTAACATTTTCTTTCCTCTAGCTTGCTTTATTGTAATAACAAAAGAATTGTGTGAATCAACTGTTCATGGTGTCAGTAAGGCTTCTGGTCAACAGCAGGCTAATTGTAGTTAAGTTTTGGGGGAGTCAAGCATTATATGTGGATTTTTGACAGCATGCAGGGTTAGCACCCCTAACCTTTTGTTGTTCAAGGGTTAACTTTACTATATTTCTAGTAAGATGAGAGGAGAGTAATGCCTACCATTGCTAATAGTCACTTCATGTAATTTCACACACTCCACAATCAGCTCTACTAAGTACTTAGTAATAACTATTTCAAAAAAGGAAGTTGGAATTTCACTAAGGTCCAGTGACTTACTCAGGTAGTACAACTATTATAATAACATTGACAGACCTCAAACACAAAGCTTCTGCAACTATCCCTGTTTTATTAATAGAGGCGAGATTTGAAACGTATAACAACTGGTATGGCTTAGGCACTGACTATTTTGAGTGGATCCCTTGTTCTACTGGGTGTTATCTCCTTAGAGATTAGAACTCGAAAAAGTCTTCTTGGTGGGGATGAGGTTCGTAAAGAAGAGGATAGGTGGAATGGGGAGCAGTGGCCATTTTCTAATAAGTATGGAAGCCTTTTACTATTAAGTATTTTAACTGGTACAGCCACACTCTTCATTCTGACCAAACCTTAGATATATCAAAGTACATAATTTCGATACACCTAAAGTTACAATTAGGTATATAAAAATTTAAACGCTATATTAAGTTTTGGTTTTGCTGTTGTTTTTTTTAAGACACATTTTTAGGATCAGGCAAAATTGAGAATTCCTTTGTTGAAATAATGATGAATTATTATTACATAAATATATGATCCTTTTTCAGTAACATTGATTGACTGATCAATCGCCAGTTAACATAGATTGCCTTCGTTTATAGCCAACCATTACTTTAAATTATGAACTTGCAGTAATATGGTAAAAGAAGTTTGCACCTTACAGTACTTTGCCAAATTGTAAATATCATAAAGGACTTCATTGGTTTCCTTCTCTTCTAAATGTAAATTTACTCTCATTTATAGCCTTTCTCTTATTACATCTTCTTTCCACATCCAAGAAAAATAAAACAGTGATAATTTTCTATACATAATAATCTACCTAGTGTATGCTCAAATTTGCTAAGTACCTAATCTCTTAATTTAATAATCTGGGAGCAACAGAAATCACTAATAGTGTTTACTCCTTTTTCAACTTTTTTGTGTGGTAGTAAAATTATTTGAAATACAAGATGTTAGTCAATGAATACATTGATTCTTGGTTTGTATTGCAATATTTCACAGAATTAAATGAATTAAATATGTTAACTCTAATGTTTTTGTCTAAACCATATGAAATTCCCAATATTCAGTGTTTTTTGAACAATAAAATAATTTCACCTGATTCAGTCCAAAAGAGAGGCATCCGAACGTATTGAGATAGTTTGTTTTTCTTTTCTATATGAATCAACTGAATATTTCATTTTTTGCTTTAGTTGCTCTGTTATAATCAGCCCATCAATAGGTATTTTTAAATGTTTTATATTTAACTTTTACTGAACATACTAAGTTTTACTTCCATGCGTGCACTGATTTGCAGTTCACTATACCAAGCTAAAATTATATATTATATTTACTTTTATATATATATATGGTACATTTTATTGTATCTACATCTACAGTGGTATCTACAACTATATTCTCAGTACTAAGGAATCATCAGAAAAATCACAGCCTTATAAATGCCAGCAATATAGGGAACATTTAATATTTGATTAATTTTAAATAGCATTTGAAGCTTTACGAGAGAGATGATATTAAGACTCAAATCACTCTTACAGAACACAATGACCTATAATGTCGTGGTTTAAACGTTTAAGTAGTTCTTTTTCTGCATAGTCATTTTAGTGCATTATAAACTGAGAAGATGGAGCAAATCTCTGGAAATTCTTTGCATTTTATATGCATAGTTTTTTATTTGTTATCTTGGAAAGATTTTTTTGTATATTTTTTATTGGAGTTCTATTTGCCAACATATAACACTGAGTGCCCATCCCGTCAAGTGCCCCCCTCAGTGCCCGTCACCCAGTCACCCTATCCCCCCGCCCACCTCCCTTTCCCACTACCCCTTGTTCGTTTCCCAGAGTTAGGAGTCTCTCATGCTCTGTCACCCTCACTGATATTTCCCACTCATTTTCTCTCCTTTCCCCTTTATTCCCCTTTCGCTATGTTTTATATTCCCCAGATGAATGAGACCATATAATGTTTGTCCTTCTTCGATTGACTTACTTCACTCAGCATAATACCCTCCAGTTCTATCCACGTTGAAGCAAATGGTGGGTATTTGTCGTTTCTAATGGCTGAGGAATATTCCATTGTATACATAAACCACATCTTCTTTATCCATCATCTTTCGATGGACACCGAGGCTCCTTCCACAGTTTGGCTATCGTGGACATTGCTGCTATAAACATCGGGGTGCAGGTGTCCTGCCATTTCACTGCATCTGTATCTTTGGGGTAAATCCCCAGCAGTGCAATTGCTGGGTCATAGGGCAGGTCTATTTTTAACTCTTTGAGGAAACTCCACACTGTTTTCCAGAGTGGCTACACCAGGTCACATTCCCACCAACAGTGCAGGAGGGCTCCCCTTTCTCCACATCTTCTCCAACATTTGTTATTTCCTGTCTTGTTAATTTTCCCCATTCTCACTGGTGTGAGGTGGTATCTCATTGTGGTTTTGGTTTGTGTTTCCCTAATGGCAAGTGATGCGGAGCATTTTCTCATGTGCATGTTGGCCATGTCTAGGTCTTCCTCTGTGAGATTTCTGTTCATGTCTTTTGCCCATTTCATGATTGGATTGTTTGTTTCTTTACTGCTGAGTTTAATAAGTTCTTTATAGATCTTGGAAACTAGCCCTTTATCTGATAGGTCATTTGCAAATATCTTCTCCCACTCTGTAGATTGTCTGTTAGTTTTGTTGACTGTTTCTTTTGCTGTGCAGAAGCTTTTTAAGTCCCAATAGTTCATTTTTGCTTTTGTTTCCCTTGCCTTCATAGATGTATCTTGCAAGAAGTTGTTGTGGCCAAGTTCAAAAAAGGGTGTTGCCTGTGTTTTCCTCTAGGATTCTGATGGATTCTTGTCTCACATTTAGATCTTTCATCCATTTTGAGTTTATCTTTGTGTCTGGGGTAAGAGAATGGTCTAGTTTCATTCTTCTGCATGTGGATGTCCAATTTTCCTAGCACCATTTATTGAAGACACTGTCCTCTTTCCAGTGGATAGATAGTCTTTCCTGCTTTGTCGAATATTAGTTGACCATAGAGTTGAGGGCCCATTTCTGGGTTCTCTTTTCTGTTCCATTGATCTATGTGTCTGTTTTTGTGCCAGTACCACGCTGTCTTGAGGATCACAGCTTTATGTAGTACAGCTTGAAATCCGACATTGCGATGCCCCTGGTTCTGATTTTCCTTTTCAATATTCCCCTGGCCATTCGGGGTCTTTTCTGATTCCACACAAATCTTAAGATTATTTGTTCCAACTCTCTGAAGAAAGTCCGTGGTATTTTGATAGGGATTGCATTGAACGTGTACATTGCCCTGGGTAGCATAGACATTTTCACAATATTAATTCTTGTAATCTTTGAAAGATCTAAAATGATATTCCATTTATCTTTTGTATATCTCGAAAAAGAAACTTGACAAGGCAACCCTCTATACATGAAAAATCTCTAATAAACAGGAGTGACTCAAGCTCTTTTTGTTTGCACTTGCTCCTAGTTAGATTTCATTTTTTTTTTTTTTTGATTCTCAATTATCTCTCGGTCAATAATGACCCCATCTTTGTTTACTCCTGGAGGTAATTTGTGTAATCCAGACATCTTTTTCCCTTTATAAGATTTTATTCCTGTGTCAATGTGTTATTTTCTTTAATAAAACTCTTCATTATTTGGCAGGTTGGCATAATACTGAACTGATCTTGGTAGGATTTGAAATATTGTTCTCTTTTGGTAAAAGCTGTTTCCAGACATCATAAAATCAGGCATTACTACTGGCTCATAAAATTTCTCATGTAATATGGTTTCTTTTGCTGCTATGAGTGCCTGCACCAAAAAAATGCAGAAAGCCAGAGACTGATGTTTCCCCCAAACACTCACTGGTGACTTTGATAGTCCCCAGTCACATTAACTTCCTTTTCAGACATCACTAAGGATGATACTCCTACTCTTCTGTGCATTTATTTGCATTTTCCCTGCTTGTCATTTAATTATTTCCATGTGTTGACATGTGAGGATTTCACCTCCTTGCACAGGGTTCTAATATTTTTCTCTGATATATTTTTGTTTTTGTTGGAAATCATAGTAGAATTTGATTTTCCCAAGGTGCAACTACTTATTGCTTTTTTTTTTTTTTTTTCAGTTAGTTCTGGCTAGCGTCTCTTCCCTTAGGATAATACAGGAGGATTTATTTCCATTAATGAGGACCCCTCATTTTGGAGGGTTGTTTTATTTTGTTTTGTTGATAATTTGAAAAGTTACTTTGGCTACAGTATGCATTATATAAAAAGATCATACTTTATATTATCAACACCATAAATACTGGAGGGAGTGTATTTCCATATCATCGAACATTTAAAAAATCTTATAGCATAAATTTGATGTTTTCTGTAAGAGTTTATATGATGATTTTAATAATATATGGCTGCATTTTGAAGCCACTTATATTAAGAATCTTATAAGAACAGTTTTTAGTCTTTATGCACATATTTAAAAAATTATATTTAAAATTTTTGTATAAGTTAATTTAAATAAATCTTCTCCTTAATTAGTTTTCTTTTAAATTAGTCTTAATTAACAAGTACTAATTAATAAGTGTATATATTTTCTTAAATTTTTAGCTAACATGATTTTCTTTTGTTTTATGCACAGAACATCTTCTAAAAAGATTTTCTCTCAGTTCTGATTCAGTATTTTCTACTTAACCTCCTACAACATTCTAATAGTTTGATTAGCTCATTTTAGTGGAGTCACTTTTAGGGCTGTTATTATCTTCATTTTCACCACATAAATAAAGCATTATGTTTTATATTTGGATCTGGATTTCTTTTTGGGTATTGAAGTAGGTTTATGAACGTTTCATGAAATCGATCTTTAGAATAGTGTTTTCCTTTGGGGTTTAGTGTCTTATGTATCAAATACCTCAAAATGTTAAATACTTGAAACTATGTGAAACTACTTTAAAGACCTCTGATTGTTGTGTACAAAAGCAATAGTCTCTCTCTCTCTCTCAAACACACACACACAGGGTTATGGACCCATTTTCTGTTGCATCATTAACAGAAACATTTTTTGTTGTTGTTGGGCTAAATTCAGTTCTTTTGGAATTTTTCACTGCGTGTCATGAATTTCAGTATCACTTCCAAATATTTTGTTTTGTTCTTCTGTTGGCCTCCCAGCAATTTATATTATTTTGTTTGTTTAAACACTGGGGTTAGGGGACACCTGAGTGGCTCAGCGGGTTAGTGCCTGCCTTTGGCCCAGGGCATGGTCCTGGAGTCTCAGGATCGAGTCCGGCATTAGGCTCCCTGCATGGAGCCTGCATCTCCCTCTGCCTGTGTCTCTGCCTCTCTCTGTGTGTCTCTCATGAATAAATAAATAAAATATTTAAAAAATAATAAAATAAACATTGGGGTTAGTTAAATATGTTAAGAAATAAATTGCTGATTGATACAACTAATGCCTGTATTTTACTATCCTGCTTTAGAATTGAAAAATAGTAATGACGTCCTGTTAAATGTTTATGAATTTCTGTAGTCTCCCTCCAAAAGGGGGCAGTACAACTTTGGTTTTTGACTTGTGAATGCTTTTTTTTTTTTTCCCCCCAAAGCATTCTTTTGTTTGCCCATAAAATTCCTTATGATTCTTAATCAGATTCCTAGAATCATGAATTTGGAAGGGACCTTCAAGGTTGCCATGTTTTGGAAGGAATTTAAGCACCTTCTGATGCTGAAATTTCTCCTTTGATATACTCATTTCTTGTCCAGTAATTCTACCTACCACCTTATGTCATTTTATTGTACTTAATGGATATTACTTTTTTTTTCTTTTTCTTTTTTGTTTTTACTTTTTTTTTCTTTTATACATTGAAGGTTTGTGGCAACCCTGCATTGGGCAAGTCTCTCAGTGCCATTTTTCCAATAACATTTGCTCACTTTCTTTCTTTGTGTCACATTTTGGTGGTTCTTGCAATATTTCAAACTTTTTCATTATTATTACATTTGTTATGGTGATCAGTGGTTATGACTTGTCGAAAGCTCAGATAATAGCATTTTTTAGCAATATGGGTTTTTAATTAAGGTATGTACATTGTTTAGACATAAAGCTATTGCACACTGAATAGACTATATATAGTATAGATAGACATAACATTTATATGCTCTGGGGAACCCAAAAGTTCAATTGACTCACTTTATTATAATATTTGCTTTATTATGGTGATCTGGAAACAAATCTTCAATATCTCCAAGATACTCCTGTGTGTTTTTAGCACAATCTTGAACACTGAAATTAGCAGTAGTTAATCACTGTTGCTTTTCTTCCTTTTTTTTTTCCGTTGTGATGCTTTTACAAAGAAAATGGAGGTGATGTCAGTGGTAGCGGTTTCTGAAGATGCTGTGAGAAAGATAACGGGGATAAACTGCTATAAAAGTCTAGGAGAGACTACTGAGTCAGGAGTCAGAGAGGCAAGAGTCAGAACCTGAGAAGATACAATGATAGCATCAATATCATCCTAGTCATAAATTTTAACAGTGCCAGCATTCAGAGCAAGGCAGAGAGCAAGGTCACTGGTATATTTATCATTTCCAAAAGTAAAATAGCTTTACAAAATATCATAAAACTATATAGAATAGTTTTACAGTTTATTTCTATAATACTGCCATAGAGGAAATCCTTGAAAAGTTCTGGTGCATGAAAGAATAAATGGAAAAGATTTCTTTAAAATGTCTTTGTTTTATTGAATGTAATCTATTAACCTAGACCTTGATATCCACAAGACTTCAATCTCCAAATCCTGGATTTCTTTCTCTACACCATACTTATTTTCTCAACCTTGAGTTCTCAATCCATAATGGTTTTCAAGAACCTTATTTTTGAGGTTGGGAAAAACTACATAGAATTAGACTAATAAATGAGCTGCCAACCCACTTACGAGGTCCCAACCCTATTAGCTCATTAATTGTCTATCAACCAGCCCAGTGGGATAACAGGCATAATAAATTTGTTATTGCCAGAATATTAGTATGCATGTTCTCAGTACTATATTTGGCAAAATGGTGTGCATAATTCTTTCTGTCCAAAAAGGTTAGCTCTCAAGGTGTTTGCATATCACTCAGATATCACTGAAATCACTCACTGGTATTTCCCAAATAACAGGTAATTAAGGTGGTTTTGTGAAAACCAAATTGATTATTTATTCCAGTGAAAGAGATGCCCTGTCTAGATCAGATACACAGTTTTAGAGAATGCTGGTGCAGAAAGAAGATAAGAAACAAAAATGGTTGCTTTTCTTTCTCTAATGATAATAAATGTCATTTATATTATACCTTGAATAGCCTGGTTATTATCAACTTTTATGAAAGAACTTTAGTTACTTTGGACTTTAAATATAGTGTCTTAACTGAAGCCAGATCATCTGGACAAGTTGCAAGAGGGCTAAAGACAAGGCCTAATTTGGTGGGCAGAATTTAGAATTACCTGTGGTTCTTTATTTTTCATTTTAACAGTGACTGGAGCATATCCAATGAGGGAATTTTATGCTGTTCAACATAAATAGAACAGTTGCATTAAAAACATAAATAAAAGTTATGCAAGGTGCACTAAATAAGTGATCTGAAATAAAGCTATAATGGATTTAACCTGTAGTAAGCAATGGCTTGAACACACTAGGGCTAAGATTATTCTCTATGCTAAAATCAATTGAGAAAATAAATCTTCCATTTGATTGCATGATTAGAACTCTTGTCGTACTGAAGAAATTTGGAAACTTTAAAAGAGTAGACATGGCAAATAAATAAGCAAGCAGACAAGAGCTAAATATATTTTTAACTCTTTGGTTTTTACTGAAATAAAAGACTGGAAGGTTTTATTTTATTCCGTGTTTTGTTTATTTGTTTTTTTGTTTTTTTTGCTGTCATCTTTTTCCATTCAACCACATATGAAATTTGTGAAATAGATTTTTTTTTTAAAATCACCTATTAGAATGGGATCTTGAGGTCTACAGAATTGCATTTTGCTAATGCTATGAGAGCAATCACCTATAAAAGTTTAGATTTTGAGGCTGCTTGGGGGATTCAGTCAGTTGTGTGTCCCACTCTTGATTTTGGCTCAAGTCATAATCTCAGAGTCTTGGGATTAAGTCCCTCATGGAGCTTCACACTGAGTGTGGAACATGCTTGAGTCTCTCTTTTCTCAGTCCTTTGCCCTTCCCCCGACGCTCATACTTTCTCTTTAAAAAAGAAAAAAAAAAAAGTTTAGGTTTTTTTATATCATCCCATAGCTCAGGGAAGTAGAAAGCATGTTTTCTTCCTGTAAAAACTTCCATATTTCAAAATTGGGAGTGCAATAATGTTTTAAGAAGGTTTAGTTTATCATAAAAACATTTTTAATAAGTTAAAACCATAAATATTATATCCCAGCATAGGGCCATACCTAATAAATCATAATGTCATTAGGCTTCTAGAACATTACATTCAAAGCAAGACTGAGGCTTTTAGGATAAACCTTAGTATTTATTATGCTTTATTAGGCAAATTGTACAGAGACTTTATTCTTTAAATTGTACAAAAATAATAAAGTGTATGTAGCACTAAACGAGGACTTAGAAATTACCTCTTTGTGGAAGAGTTGGAAGTGAACCCCCATGGCATTCTCCTTTGAGTGTGCAACCTGATAAACCTTGTAAAAGGGTGGAATGTGTAAAGACAGAAATTTATATGAAGATATGTTAAGTAAGGCTTCCAGAGCTACTGGAGATTTTAGTTTAATGGACAGTGACTTCAAGAAATACCGTAGGTAATTGTAGACTGCATGCGTTTGAAATCCAGCTCTGACAGTTGTTAACTGTGAAATGTTGGACAAGTTAATTTCTCTGTTCCTCAATTTCCTTATCTATAATACATAGATGATAATAGTACTTCTTAGGATTGTTATAAAGATTAAATTAATTAATGATGGTTAGAATTTAGAAATCAATAAATGTTAGCTCTTATTACTGTATTTCAAAGAAGAAGTGTTAGCACTAAATAAACAAATTTGCCGACACTTTATTATCCATGTATTTTTAGTTATTAAAGAGTAATATGTATACATTGAATTCTTTTGTAATATATTGTGTTATTTACAAAGTTATTGGTTCTTATTAAAGTATAGTTTTCCTAAGGAAACTACACTAAACCTGTTCCCTATAACAGCTGTGTTAAGTATATTTAAATAGAGTCTAATTTAATTTTTAAAATGTTCATTCTTGTTAATTCATTTGTTACTATTAACAACAGTTATTGCACCATTGCCCCTCAGTTGACTAAAATTACCTGGATCATGAGACATTAAAAGAATTGGGTGTGGCATCCTCAAAAGAGTTGGGCTAGTTATTGCAGCATAGGGAAATTACAATTTTTAAATCACTAATTGTTGTAAAATATACTAGAGAGAAAAGCTGGATGCCTCACTCAATCGCTGTAAAATGCTATACTCAGTTACTGAGAAGACCAACAAATAAAATCATCACATATTTATTAAATGCTTTCAGGCTAGGGCTTGCTGGGAAATTATAATTTAGTTGAGGGAATAAAACAAATATGCCAAATCTTAATAATAAAAGATAGAAATAAGGGACCATAAGTGAGTATCTGATTAATTACCTAAGTAATTTTCAATAATTAGTGTTGGAAATCAAAAGAGGAAGAAAGCTTTTAGTGTCAGATTGATGGAAATTTCCTTCAAGGAGGAAGCAGTATTTGAGCCAAGTTTTGGTTGATGAAGAGATGAGAGATAAACAGCAAAAGGCAGCCGGGGTCAAATAGTAGATCATGAGACTTGCCAAAAGGCATTGGACTTCATTGCATAGCTGTAAACCAGAGGCCGACTTGCGTCCGATCCTGCAGATTTGAGAGGTGGAATAGCTCCGTGTTCAGGAAGACATTTGGGAAGTCCATGGCTGTTTACTCACTATTAAGCAGCAGTAGGTCTGGGAAAAGAATCAGCTTTAGTCATAAACTAAAGGTTGATGTTAAGTTAATAGAAAAACCTGAAGTCTTTAGTAGCACATGCATGTAGAAAGAATACTTTATTAGGAGCACCTCCATACTAGGGAGGTAAGTGAAAATAAGTATAGTTTTCTTTAAAGGGCTAGTAGTTATTGAGATCAGCATCCTTATTATGTATAGCAGACACTTGGATATTTATCTCTGTTTATTAGACTTTTCTTTTTCAGAAAGAATCTAAAGAATATGTGCATATGAATATATTATGTTTATTACAAAGTATTTCTGAACCTGTTTATAAGAAGTTTCAAAGCTAAAATGTTAACAGCCTATTTCATGTTATTTTTAGTAAGTTATGTTAGTGTGTGTGTTGAAGGAAATGACTCAAGATTTTTCTTTAAAAAATTTTTAGTTTTGCTCTTAGAGCAAATGATGATAGAAGAACTCCCCCCCCCCCGACGCCCTCCCCCCCCCCCCCGCTAAGTTAGGGCCAAAACATTTTTAATTCTGAGACATTGAGGACATGTTTGTAGTTATATATGTAGTTTTAAGTTAAAGTTTCATTACAGAATATAATCTGTTCTCTCTTTGTTTTTCTCTTTTGGCACAGTATTTTGTTGATTAGGAGAATACACAAGTTAGAAAAGAGATTATCCATAAACATTATTTTAGCTTATCTACATTGATTGATTGCTAAAGCCCTATTTATATTATTTCTTATCCTGAGCGTCTCAGGATTTCTTTTAAGATTAGAAATGTAATCTTACAATAAAACTCAAGATGTATTTTTATAAATGCTAATAATGAAGATTTAGTAGTAGTGTTCATAAATTCTGATAGTACTGTTTTATAGGAACTTTAGACCTTTTGCATTATATAATTACCAGAGATGTCTGTAAAAATAGAGAATTAGGCCTTAGCCTAATTTCTCTGAATCAGAGTCTACAACATGATACCTGGTAGGAATCTACATTTTAAAGTAGTATCTTTGGTCCTTAACTGCATTGTACTTTGAGATTCGCAGCCACCACCATTTATGTCATGCTTGTTAGTAGTCAGATTAGCAAGTATTCAGTAGTTTTCATAGATATCTGTAGACAGTATTTTTTTGTTACTCATTGATTTATAGAAATTAAATCAAATAACTGCAGTGAGGTTGTTTCTTAACCTGAAGAACAGATATCCTTCCTTAGTGGTTTTAAAAAAATACCTATGCCCTGGCCCCACATCATACGAATTAAATCAGAATATCTGAGAAATATACCAAGTCTCAGTATAGTTAAAAGAGTCCTGAGTGTTTTTAACATGCAGCTGCAACTAGAAACTAATGAGAGATCTACACTAATGGCCAAAAGGGATAATCATGTTATTTAATCCAAAAATTATTGATATTTGGTTTGGGAATCCATAGTACTCAACAACCACGTACTAAAGGTATGGTATTTTAGCCTCCAAATTCGATGTCCCTGTTTGTTTTAGGCTTGTTTAAAAACCAAGGAGAGTCAGAATCAAAATCTTTTAGCAAAGAACATTTTCTCTTTAGCAAAGAATCCTAATTCTCTATTAGTAGCAATTTCTCTTAAAAGACCTCTGCAGAGTCTCCCTAGTTTGGTATAAAGTACTGATTGGGTAGTTTAAATGATATCGACCATTTTTATGAAGACAATATTTAATTAGTTGATCTGTATGATAATGGCATTTATATGCAACTCAGATGTAATCAAGAATATATTTTTTGTGATCTATTTTGAATAAGGAAAATATTTTCTAGGGTAGGGATATGTTCATCTTGGACGTCAGAATCAATGTAGTTTATATATTTTCTTTTTTACAATGATTGATTTAGAGTAAGTGTGAGTCGAAGGAGGGGGGAACGCAGAGGGAAAGGAAGAGAGAGAATCCCAAGCTGGCTCCATGCTCAGCAGGGAGTCCAATTTGGGGCTCAGTCCCACAACCCAGAAAAACGTTTCAAACATTTCGTATGAAATAACGACCAGAGCTGAAATCAGGAGTAGGAGGCCCAACCAACTGAGCCACCCAGATGTCCCTAAAATTAGATTTCTTAAAAATGGTCATAGAAACTAGGTAGCCAGATAAAATTAGTACTGTAGAAAGTACTAAATTTTATGACATAGATCAAAATATATGTTTCACAGAACTTTCTGATACTTCTAGGTGGAAAAAATCTCATTGACTACTGTTTATTTATATAAAATATGTTTTATGAGATACACCTCCCCTTGTCCAAATTTACTAAAGTCATAAAGAATAATTTTGACATCTGCTTTTTTTTTGACATCTGCTTTTATATTTAAGATAAATGAAACAATATTTATGTCCTCAAATTCATATTTTCTTCTTTCTTTTTTAGATGCTTTTTGAGGAAATCAGTTTCTGCGTGTGGGAAGTAGATTTTGAAGGTTATATGGTTTACAGACAAGATCTTTAAAATATAGACACTCAAGGTAAGTAATAAATATAACATCATAAATAATCTCATTTAAATGAATAGAATTTCCAGACTGTACTTCGACCTACTAACCGTACACTATCGCTGGTCCTACCGAAGCAGCCCTAAAACCACATTTATTCATATTCATATACAAATTTTTATGCCCTAACACTATCTTGACAGGAAGTATCATATTTCATTTATAACAGGCAGTTAGTAAAATTGATGTGTTATTATAGAAGTGTGCAAACCAATTAAGAAGAATGGAGAAGAAATGAAGTAGCTTCCATTAAATCTGTGAGCAAAGCTCAGTAGTGTTTAATTTGAAAGAATAATTAAACAAAAATTACTATCTACTGCACTTTCTTCTTAATGTACTATATTCATTAATCAGTTCCTTAACTACATTAGGAACTTGTTCTTTAACCACTCTAAAAACCCCTGTCTATTCACCAAACCTCTTTATACTATTTCTCCAGTCCCCAAAGATTTGTTGTGACCCATCATACCCTTTCAATTAACATGCTCTGCTCATGCCTCCTATGACTGCTTACATGCTTACATTACTAAGTAATTTTTTTATATATTTTGTAAAATTTTGAGTGAGATATGAGGAGCACAAAATGCAAAAAAGGTATTTTAAATAATGTTGTATGTCAGGCAGAGACATACAGCCTCGGAGAATATGTGACCAGTAAATGGGGCACTTTTGTTCAGCTCTAGAATCCTCTCGAGGTAGAAATAAGAGGCCTATAAAATCTAATTTTATGACTTTTTTGGAAGAATCAAATGTGGATTTTGAGAAGTCCTAATTTTTTAATATCCGCACAAAATTTTGCCTGTGAAAAAAACCTACTTTTGCCAACTGTGTGAACCAAATAAAACAATTTACAGCCTCTGGTGCAGAAATTTTTTCCCTTTGTTCTTTTTTGCTGTATCTTTTTAGAGTGCAAGTACTTTAGAGTCTATTTTTTCTCCTTAATTTGTGGGTAGCAGCTTATTGATTTTGCTAGTTTTTTGTGATGAATATTGTCAGAAATGACTTATCTTGAAAATATAAATGACATTTATTTCCAATTCATTTCTATAGTTATATATGGTGAGTTGGTTACTTGGAACAGCTATTCAATTGTTTTCTGAATTATAATAATTAGACAATTATTTTTGTAGTTCCTTCATCTCCACAGTCTAAAACCAGATCCTTCCAATTAAAAAAAAAAAAAATAGCTGTAAGGAATCTTTTTTTTTTTTTAAAGGAACTTTTGCATAGAGAATAGAGCTAAACATGCTCCTTAGTTCATTGCACACTGTCATCATTGGTCCTCACAAAGCACTGATTTTATTTATATATTTTATTTTATTTTTGTTTCTAGTCCCATGCTCCTGACCTTAACCCATAGAGAAGCATTCTAATATGGTTGTCATTATAATAACTACTGAAACACTCTCTTTTGTTATATATTTTTTCATAATATAAGTATTGTTTTATATACATGTGTTTTTAAATATTTTAAACCGAAAATTTCAAATAAATAAAACAGAATATATTATGAACCTTCATGGGTCTTTTCATTGGGCTTGTGTTAATTATATCTCCACTGTGCCCCTTTCCCCTTTTTATGTATATGAAATTTTATTATGCATATATGGTATTTTGCTATGTATCTCATTTTGTTCCTTACTATTTTATTTTGCTTAACCTTTTGTGCTTATCATTTACTTACGTTGTCATGTTTACACTGCTGCTAAGTGCTGCATAGTATTCCATAGTTTGTGGCTACCATGTTTTAACGACCTGTATTTCCTAGTATGGCCGCCCAGATTTTCTGTCACAACAAACACTGTTATGATGAATATCCCCACGCTTGTTTTATCATGGAACTTTGCAAGGATTTCTTTGGGATGTATACTCAGGAGCACAATTGCTGAGTAATAGGAGACATGTTTATACTTAATTTGACCAAGTCCTGCCAGTTGCTCTACCAAATAAATACTTTGGTCCACACTAGCAGTAACTCTCTCATTTCTGTCAACCCTGGACATTATCGAGCTTGCTAATATTTTCCATCTCCTATGCATAATTTACAGCCTATTGTTTTAATTTTAATTCCTCCTATCAGTAATGAATTTGAATATGTTTTCATATTTAAATTGGCCTTTGGCTTCCCTTTTCTGAAATTGCTTCTTCATACTCTTTATTTTTCATATGGGTTCTTGTCTTTTGATAAATGCTCTTTAAGAGCATTTCATTTCCTATTAGCTTTAGATATTAAAAAAATCTGCTTCCATTCTTTCAACTTTTTAATTTTGTGCATGATACTCTTTGAGTAGACATCAGTATTTTAAAATATTAATTAAAATATTTTCTTGATGTCTGTTGTTTGTGGAGAGAAATGGTACTGATATTTTGAAACAACATTGCTGAACTCTCTAATTCTTAATAGGTTGTTCTTATTTCCAGATAGATGATCATATTTCAATTCCAATAATGGAAGTTTTCTTTCTACTTCTCCCATCCTCATACTTTTACTTTTGTTTTTCTAATCCCTTTGATCAATTCCTCTGGAAGTATGTTAAACGTTAGTAGTGGCACATCCTTATCTTATGTTCAGTCTTAAAGAGGAAGCATTTAGTTTCTCATTTCTTAAGTATAATGCTTGCTGAGGTTTTTAATGTATAGCCTTTACTTAAATTAATAAAGTTCTTCTATTTCTAGCTTGGTATGCTTTTTATGCATCTTTAAAATAATTATATGACATTTATCCTATGGTATATTAATGTGAATTATATAAATAGAATTTCTAATGTGAAACCTTCCCTCCATTTCTAGTTTACATCCTACTTGATCATGGTGTATTATTCTTAATACGTTATTTTCCTTGGTTAGCAAATATTTTATTTAGGATTTTAGAATCTTCATTTTTAAGTGACATGTGCTGTAATTGTTTTCTCTTCATTTTTCTTGCCTCATTTTGCAATTACAATTGCACTAACCTAATAAAATAAGATGGGAAGCTTTTATTCTTGTATTTTCTGGAAAATTTTTACAAGATATGAATTTACTATTTCTCTAATATGTGTTAAAACTCATGTAAAACTATCTGGCTCTGAGGATTTATGTGAGATTTCTTTGAATGCTATTTATGTCTTTAAATGCTTTTTGATCTATTCAGATTTTTTCCTCTATTTCTTCCAGTCTCCTCCCTAAGGTACTGAGAACACCTGATGGCCTTCCCACCTGCATGTATAGCCCAGGCTCACTCAGTTTCCTTTGCCTCAGGAAATACCTAGACAGTCTCAGTGTACACATTTACCTGAGCCATGTAATGGTCACCACCTGCCTTTTGAACTGACCAGGGATTCAGTGCTTTAACCCTGATCAGTGGGTTCTGATGTGCCCAGTCTTGCTTAAACTCTCACCGCCATGTACCTAAATTAATTCTGTACTCCAATAATTTTCTACTGTCCCACAAACAGAAACTTAGGTTAATCATGCCCTGAATTTATTTCCTTATATCTCCTAAAACTGTTGCCATACTTCTGGTTACATGTGTCAAGTTTATAGAAAAGGAAAATATTTTAACAAAAGAATAAGATATTTTAAGTTAAGAGAAGGTAAGTGTTGGTTAAAAAAAAAAAAAAAAAGGCGATCATCTGGTCTAATGTCCTTTACAGTATATACCAAATTGTAATTAACTCTAGAAGATTTTCACTTTATCTCCAGAATTTGAAACTTTATCGTAACCATGTATTATTAAAAGAAAACTAAAGGAATTTCCACTTACAAAAAGAAAAAGGAATAGAGATTATAGCCAAGAATTTCATAGACCCACTAACAAGAAAAGAAACTGTCAATAAACATATAATAATTATAATTTTTGATAAATTTGAATGTTTATACCATATTATTTGTTTTTACACACACTTTGTATCTTCTTTTTAATCTTTTCTTACTTAAAAATAACAACTTAGTATTTATAGATCTTCCTTAAAACGATTCATATACATTCCGACATCCTGTTGTCTCTCTCCCCTTCCCTAATTCCATCATGTTGCTATTATCTAGTTTAAATAATAGACTATTACCATTTTTCTCTTTTTCTTTGCTGCTATTTTTATTTTTTTTAAGATTTTATTTATTTATTCATGAGAGACACACAGAGAGAGGCAGAGATGTAGGCAGAGGGCAAAGCAGGCTCCTCACGGGGAGCCTGACGTGGGACTCGATCCCAGGACCCCTATATCATAACCTGAGCTGAAGGCAGATGCTGAACCATTGAACCACCCGGATGCCCTCTTTGCTGCTGTTTTTAAAGACAACAAATTTTACCAAGGTCTTCTATCAGCATTACTTTATATACCAATGTTTAAATAAGTATAGTATTTTTTTCTTTTTTTGCTCCTTAAAAAAAATTATTTTAATTCCAGTATAGTTAACATATAATGTTATATTAGTTTCAGGTATAAAATATAGTAATTCAACAATTCTGTACATTTTCACTGTTCATCATATACTCTTAAACCCCTTGACTCTCCCTCCCACCCACCTCCCCTCTGATAACCATCAGTTGTTTCTCTATACTTAAGAGTCATTTTTCAGGTTTTCTCTTTTTTTCTTTGTTTCTTAAATTACAGATATGAGTGAAATCATATGGTACTTGTCTTTCTCTGACTGGTTTATTTCACTTAGCATTATGCCCTCTAGATCCATCTATATTTTTGCAAATGGCAAGATAGTCTTTTTATGGCTGAGTAATATTTCATTGTGTTTATATACCGTATCATCTTTAGCTATTCATCCATAGATGGCCACTTGGGCTGCTTCCATATGTTAGCTATTGTAAATAATGCTGTAATAAACGGAGGGATGCACATATCTTCAAAATAGTCTGGTTTTTTTTTTTTTTTTGTATTTGGATAAATACCCAGTATTAGAATTATGGGATCATGGTAATCTATCTTTAATTTTTTCCATACTGTTTTCCACAGTGGCTACACCAGTTTGCATTCCTATCAGAAGTGCAAGAGGGTTCCTTTTTCTCCAATCCTTGTCAACACTGTTGTTTCTTGTGTTTTTGATTTTAGCCATTCTGACAGGTATGAGGTAATATATCATTGTAGTTTTGATTTGCATTTCCCTAATGATTAGAGATGTTGAATATCTTTTCATGTGTCTGTTGACCATCTATATGTCTTCTTTGGGAAATAAATATCTGTTCATTTCCTCTGCCCATTTTTAATTGGATTATTGGATTTTATTATATTGAGTTGTATAAATTCTTTATATATTTTGGTATCTAACCCTTCATTAGATATATCATTTGCAGGGGCAGCCCAGGTGGCTCAGCGGTTTAGCGCCGCCTTCAGCCCCGGGCGTGATCCTGGGGACCCGGGATCGAGTCCCACTTCGGGCTCCCTGCATGGAGCCTGTTTCTCCCTCTGCCTGTGTCTCTGCCTCTCTCTCTCTCTCTCTCTCTCTCTCTCTCATAAATAAATAAAATATTTTTTAAAAAAGGTTATATCATTTGCAGTGATCTTCACCCATTCAGGTTACCTTTTAGTTTTGTTGATAGTTTCCTTCACTGTGCAGAAGCGTTTTATTTTGATGTGGTCCCAATAGTTTATTTTTCTTTTTGTTTCCCTGGCCTCCAGTGATATATCTAGTAAGAAATTGCTATAACTGAGGCCAAAGAGGTTACTGCCTGTGTTTTCCACTAGGATTTTTATAGTTTCAAGGTCTCACATCTAGGTCTTTAATGTATTTCAAGTTTAATTTTGTGTATGGTGTAAGAAAGTGATCTAGTTTCATTCTTTATCATGTTGCTCTCCGTTTTCCAGCACCATTTGTTGAAGAGACTATCTTTTTCTCATTGTATATTCTTGACTCCTTTGTCAAAGATTAATTAGCCATATAATTGTGCTTTTATTTCTGGGCTCTCTATTTTCTTCCATTGATTTCTGTGTCTGCTTTTGTGTCAGAACCATTCTGTTTTGATTACTAGAGCTTTGTAGTATATCTTGAAATCTGGGAATGTGATTCTTCCAATTTTGTTCTTTTCAAGATTGCTTTGGCTACAGAAGTCTTTTGTGGTTCCATAGAAATTTTAGGATTGTTTGTTCTAGTTCTGTGAAAAATGTTTTTGATATTTTGATTGAGATTGCATTAAATTCGTAGGTTGTATTGGGTAGTATGCCCCAGGTTAGTTAGTCCCCCATGTCTTTCTCAGCTTTTTCTTTTTTCTTTTTTTTAATTTAAATTCAGTTAGCCAACATATAGTACATCATTAGTTTCAGATGTAGAATTCTATGGTTCATCAGTTGCATACAACACCCAGGTCTCATCACATCATGTGCCTCCTTAATGCCTATCATCCAATTACTCCATTCCCCCAGCCACCTCTCCTCCACAACCCTCAGTTTGTTTCCTGTGATTAAGAAGAGTCTCTCATGGTTTGTCTCCCTTTCTGATTACTTCCATTCAGTTTTCCCTCCCTTCCTCTGTGATCCTCAGCACAGTTTCTTATATTCCACATATGAGTGAAACCATATGATAATTGTCTTTCTCTGATCAACTTATTTCACTGAACATAATACTCTCCAGTTCCATCCATATCGATGCAAATGGTAAGTAGTCATCCTTTTTGATGCCTGTTTCTTAGCTCTTTATAAGTACTCTGTTTACTCCTGAAGGCATTTATTTAGTAGTCTGAGTCTTTGCAGATATGAGGGCAGTCAATTTTTGTTTCAAGGCAATGAAAGAATAGGAAAGAATCAAAAGCAGAACTCTAATAATAGTTCACTTCCAGCTTTGTCCTCCCACAGTCTATAGGCTCCTTCCTGCTCTAGAATCTGGGTTCCAAGCCCCAAGCACATTTAACAATTCACAATAGTCTTATATACCACCTTGCCTTCCCTAGGAGTTTTTGAGTTTTCTTATTCTTGGCTTTTTCTGTCTATAATTCCTACTGGAATTGATGCTTAGAGAAGGATCCAGCAGCTGTTCTAGTCCAACATCTTGGTATTATCTTCCAGGAAGAAACTCTAACAAAACCTTTACATTTGTGTACTGTTCATTAACCCAGGGATCACATTTCTAAAAGTTTCTCCTAAGCATATCATCAGGAGTTATTTGGTGTGCCGGGGTGCCACAGTCAGTTAAGCATCTGACTCTTGTTTTCTGCTTTGTCATGGTCTCAGGGTCCTAGGATTTAACTCCATACTCAGCAGGGAGTCTGCTTGAGATTTTCTCTCTCCCTCTATCCCTCCCCCGTGCATGTTCTCCCTCTCTCTTGCTCGCTCACTCTCTCAAATAAATTAATAAATCTTTAAAAGAATTATTTTTCATGATGTTTGAAAACAACTAAGATGTCCAACAAATGTCTAAAATGTTCAACATATACTGATAGAGTAAACTATTCTGATAACTAACTTTTTACTACTCATTTTTCTTTTTAAAAAAAGTGAATGTCTATACACATGCACCAAAATGTAACAGAGATTATCTTTTAGTATAAAATGATGAGTGAATTTATTTTTGCTGTCCTTTTTTATGCTTTCCTAAATTTCTATAATAAACATGTTGCTTGGGCAGCCCGGGTGGCTCAGCAGTTTACTAGCACCACCTTCATTCATTGGAAACCCAGGATCGAGTCTCATGAATAAATAAATGAAATCTTTAAAAAATAAAAATAAAAATAAAAATAAAAATAAATAAACATGTTCCTTTTGTACTCCAGATTAGTGAACAAATATGTATTTTAATAAAGCAGAAGCAATCAACTAGAATATGGGGGGTTGGATGTGCTAAGCATTTAGTTTGCATTTTTCTTCATTTGTTCACTTGATTTTTTTTCCTGAAAGTTTGAAATTAAGGGAAAGATGTAAAAAAAATTGATTTATATAATTTTCATTGCCTTATCAAAATAAAGTAATTCATCTGAATAATCAGACATTTTTCTTTAGCAGTGTAAAGAACAGAGGACATCATAGTGACTCATACTATTAATTTAGAAGGCTTATTTGACCTTTGTGGGCTTGTGTAGATAGCCCTTATATGTGGATATTTAGCATTATTTATCTCTATTAAAACGCTTTTCAAACTATGTTATCTCCTGTCTGCAACTCTTAACATTCTTACGAAAAAGGTATTGTACATACTTGACCATGGGTCCTCATACATATGGTACATATGTCCTCTAAACTCATTGAGAATGGCATGGACCGAGTGTTGACCTCTCCCCATGTGTAATGCCAGATACCGTAGCCAAACCAGGGGAAAAGAGACTAAGAATTGACAGGGATGATATAATTAGCAAAGACTTTAAAACAGCTAATTGTTTACTATTTAAGATTTAAAGAAAAATACTGAAATAATGAGGACAGTTATGGAAAATATATTTTTTAGCTCTAGAAATTCCCACATATGAAATGAAATATCCACTGGATGGGTTAAGCAATGCATTAGACACTGAAGATAAAAATATAAGTGGACTTAAATTTTCCAAATGGAAGCAGAGAGTAAGAACAACTGAAAAACAAAAAACAAGAACAAAAACCAAATGACACCTCAATGTCCTGATACTACCATGTGGTCCAAAAAAAAAAAAAAAAATGTGTAATTGGACTTCCAAAACAAAGAAATATTTTGAGAAATAATGACCAAAGTTTTTCCAGTTTTGATGGAAAATATAAACTCACAAAACCAAGAAGTTTAACTAATTTCAAACAGGAAAGAAAACCACACCAAGACATAATTTCTGAAAGCCAGTAGTAAAAAGAAAAATCATAAAGGCCCAGAAAAAAGACACAGTATGTACAAAACACAAAAGTTAAAAAGTGTACTGACTTCTCTACAGAAACAATGAAAATTTAAAAACATTGGAATAAGATCAGCACTGAAAGAAAACTATGAACTTAAAATTATATATCCAGCAAACAATCTAAAATAATGGCATTTTCAGATAAAACAACAAAGTAGTTGAAAGAGTTTATTGCCAACATACATTTGTTGCAAGAAATATTAAATGAAGTCTTAAGGGAGAAGAAAAACAGCATTAAATGGAGCACAATTCACACAAAGGAATGAAAAGCCCCAGAAATGGTAAATACATAGGTAAATAAAAAGACTTTTTTCTCATTAAAAATTTTAAAAGGTAATTCAAAATCAAAAATAGAAATACCATATGATCCAATAATTCTACTACTGAGTATTTACCCAAAGAAAATGAAAACATTAATTTGAAAAAAGTATATGTACCCCTGGATTTACTACAGCATTATTTACAATAGCTAAGGTATGGAAGCAACCTAAGTGTGCATCCATAAATGAATGGATAAAGAAGATGTGGTATATGTATATTGCAATATTACTCAGTCATAAAAATGAATGAGATCTTGCCATTTGCAACAACATGGATGGTCCTAGAGACTATAATGCTGAGTGAAATGAGTCAGACAGAGAAAGCCAAATACTATATGATTTCACTCATACGTGGAATTTAAGAAACAAATGAACAAACAAACAAAAAGACACAAAGAACAGACTTACAAATACAGAGGTCAAACCAGAGGTTGACAGGGAGGTGGTGGGTGGAGGGATGGGTAAAATAGATAAAGGAAATTAAGAATGCAGTTATTGTGATGAGCAGTGAGTAATGTATAGAATTGTTGAATCATTATATTATGCACCTGAAATAACACTGTTAATTATACCAAAAAATATATTTTTAATTTAAAAAATTGTTTAAATCATAAAAAGCAATAAAAATATGAAATATTGTTAGGTTTTTGATGTATATAACTAGTAAAATGTATGACAATAGGGCAAAAAATGAGAGGGAGAACTGAAGGTAAAATGCCGTAAGATTTTTACATTATTTAGGGAATAGTATGGTATTGTTTAAATCTGTGCTGTGATAAGTTAAGATTGCATATCTAAACTCCGGAATAACCACTAAAGATACACAGAGAGGTAGCTAATAAGTCGATAGATGAGTATGGTGGGATACTAAAAAATAGATTTTGTTCAAAAGAAGGCAGGAACAGAAAATGAAAGAAGAGATGGGCCAAATAGAAAAGAAATAGCAAGATGGTAGGCTTATATCCAAGTACATAATAATTATATGAAATGTAAGTTGTCAAAATACTCCATTGAATTGGTATATTTTGTTAGACTAATAAAAATCCAGTAAGCAATTCTGTCCCACGAGGGTTGGCAAACATTTTATCAAGGGGTAGATAGTAAATATTTTAGGTTTGAGGACCATACAGTTTCTATTACAACTACCCAGTGCTGCTGTTACAGCTCAAAAAAAAAAAAAAAAAAAAAAAAACACAACAACAACAAAAACAAAAACAGCCATAGACAAAATGTAAGCAAGTGGTTGTGTCTATATTTCAAAAAAACTTTATTTACTAAAAAAAAAAAAAAAAAAAACTCTCCCTTGGGCCATAGTTTGCCAACCCTTAGTATACTGGATGGAGGAAGTATATTTTAAATATAAGAACACAGGTAGATTAAAGGTAAAATGAACTATGCTAACACAAATCATCAAGAAGTCGAAGTGGCTAACTTAATATTAGACAAAATAGACATCTAGAAAAGATGAAAGACATCTTTGCCATAGATAAAGGGGAAGTTTTATACTGGATAAAAGACATTCATCAAGAGGACACGCTGTCATGTGTATGCACCTAACAATAGCTCTTAAAAATACATGAAGCAAAAACTGAGAAGAGCTGAAAGGAGAAATAGACAAATCCACAGGTATAGTTGGATGTTTCAACTGTCCTCTTTCAACAATTCTTACAACAGTAAGTAAATAGAGACCTTGAACAACAGTAAAAATCAACCTGACCTAATTGACATTTATAGAACATATACTCAATAACAGCAGACTATGAATTCCTTAGTACTCTGCATGGAACATTCATTATGATAGATTATATTTTGGCTATAGAACAGGTCTAAACAAATATCAAAAAATTGAAATCAACCGGGGGGAGGGGGGTGAGAAAAACAGAATTAAGTTACAAACCAAGAATAAAAAAAGAATGAAAATTTCCCACATATATGGAAATTAAACATCGTACTTCTAAATAACCTATGAGTCAATAAGAAATCATAAGAGAAATTAGGAAATACTTTGAACTCAAAGATAATAAAAACACATAGAAAACTTGTAGAATGTAATTAAGTGCTTAAAGAGAAACATAATTTTAAGAAAAGTAAATTAAACCCAAAATAGCTATAATCTAGGAAATAATATAAAATCAGAAATCAATAAATTAAAAAATACCGAACAATAAAAAGCTTAGTTAAAGCAAAAGGCAATTCTTTGGAAATATCAATAAAGTTGATAAACTTCTTGCTAGACTGATCTAAAATTAAAAGAGGAAAAACATTAAAATAGCCCGTGGGTACGATGAAAGACTGGAGTCACATTGCAGTCCGGTCTGGCTGCTATTCCTGATGGCACAGGTATCATTCTGGGATATCTCTTCCTTGTTTGTGAGATTTCCTTTGTCTCTCTTCTATGAGAAACTCCTATCTTAAACTTTTTTTTTTCTTTTGTTCTCTTATTTTTGTGGAGTGAATTTTCCAGATGTTTCTTGAGAAAGGATGTATCGGAGGTAATTTTAATTCTAAGATTTTTTTTCACCCCTGTATTACTTTTTTTAAAAAAAGTTAAAGGATAGTTGACATATTTCATTAGTTTTAGGTATACAACACAGTGATTCAACAGTTAGGTACATTACAAAGTGTTGTTCATATCTGTCATCATACAGAATTATTGCAGTATTATTGACTAAATTCCCTATGCTGTACTTTTCATTCCCAACATTCCGACTAAGTTTTAAATGTCCACAGACATTAGATCTTTCCACTTTGATTTCATTTATATTGCCTTAACCTGTCGTGTTTTGTAAAGATAATTAATAGCAGCTGTTTAAAAATGTTTTTGTACCACCATTAAAAAATATTTTCGATTTACTTGCTGTAACTACACAAGAGAGGTACTCTGAAAAACTCTCTCTGGTAAAAAAAAGATAATTCCAGAGGACACTGCCATTATAAGAATCAATTCCCTTCAGTATACTTTCTTACTCAGAATTGTGATTGCCAAAATAGATACATGTTCATTTGTGTGGATTTCTTAAGATTTTTTTCATCACCAATGTCAGTGAGATTTAGTATCTTGAAAACCTGATGTCTCTTCTGAAATACAAGAAGGTAGACAATATAAACACCCAAGTGGTCAGTGGGTAAACTAATTTCTATTGTTGTTTCATATAAATGTGAATGGAAATTGCTTAATTCATTCACAGTGATTAGGACTGTTTTACTGCATCAAACGCAGCAAATTTTTCTCTAGACCAAATTGTGTGTGTGTGTGTGTGTGTGTTGTGAATATGAGTATGTATATGAGTATAGATAGATAGCATATATGTAATATATATATTATATGGCCGTTAACATATACCAAACTTGGGAAATTAGTAATTTACTTGAAAAATATGTGGCAAATTCTATTTGTCAAAACCAACAACAGAAATATTTCTGATGGCATATGATCTTCCAGAAACTTTCCACTCTCTAAAAGGTGAAATTTGGCTGCCTTGATGAATAGAATGCAGAGGAAATGACACTAGGCAGCTGCAGAAGCTTAGTCATTATAGATAGTACAGGTCTGCCTGACTCTCTTTCTGGGGTGCTCACTCTTCAAGCCCCAGCCCCCATAGTGTGAGGAAGCCCAGTTCACATGAGAGGTCAAACCAGCCATGTGATTAAGCAAATTTCAGATGATTCCACTTCCAGGCCTTCAAGCTGCCCCAGTTGGTACTGAGTTGAGCAGAAACAAGCTATAATTGCTGAACTCTACCTAAACTTGTAAACAATATACATAGATTATTCTGCAGCAGTAACTGGTACATAAAGCAGATAAGTTTGGAAAATACTTAAGTGAACATCAAATGACGTTTCTTTTCTGTAAGAAAGCCTTCAGTGTGCTAATATGTGTGAGGCTCTCCAAGAAGATCATAGAGTACTTTGGATAAAGCTTCTCATATCTTATTGAAGAATGGTTCTCCATAGTCATCATTTTAATGGTTATGTATTCTGTTGATAAACCATCACACTTCCACATTTATCTTTGTTTGAACATTGAAGTTACTTACATTTTGCTATCACATGTGATTTAGGAAAAACTTGGGTTTCTTTTCTTTTTTTTTTTTAATTATTTACAGACACTTTATTCTTTATAGTAGAATTATTATGCCACAACATCTGAAATTTTTAATGACTGGCTATACTAACTTCTAAAAAATTAAAATATTTTACATTACCATAATCAATACAGATTGTATCATTTTCTCCCAAGCCTTGATAGTTTTTTAACATTATCCTTCTTTTTAATTGCTAAAAATGTAAAATTATACTACAGAGTTGTTGTAGTTTGAATTTCTTTAAACTTTACCAAAAGCCAACAAGATCGAACCCTTTTGTTTTGTTTTGTATCCTCCATGTTTAACACTATTTAAAAAAAAAAACATTTTATTTATTTATTCATGAGAGACAGAGGTACAGAAGAGATACAGGCAGAGGGAGAACCAGGCTCCATGCAGGGAGCCCAACGTGGGCCTGGATCCTGGGTCTCCAGGATCACGCCCTGGGCTGAAGGCGGTGCTAAACCGCAGAGCCACCCGGGCTGCCCTGTTTAACACTATTGTTGCCTGGGTTCTCGTGGTTTCATGACAACTATGTATCTGAATACCTAGTTTTGTTTCCCAGTGTCTGTGCCTTGGCTTCTTCCTCCATAAAATGGAAGTATGAGTAATACCTATCTCATATTCTTGTAAGGAGAAAATAAAATACTGTAAAATTAAGTAAAGCACTTAATTTTTTCATATTATGGTTTTCTAAGCACTCAAAGAATGCTCAATAAGCTTAAATTTTCTCATAGAGAATTTATAATGATTATATGTCTTTATAGAATATGTGGATTGAAGATGTTAATATCTATAAAACATATGTAAAATAGCTTCACAGTCATACCTAGATTACTGTTTAGCTGAATAACTAACCATGGTTAGTTTGGCCATTGTTTTTTGTTGTTGTTATTGTTTTTCTGAAAGAAAATTGCTTTTAATTCTCTAAGTTTCACTTATGCAACACCATCAAGGCAGATTTATGTGACTTCATATGACATTTTTACAAAAAAAGAGTTTCCCCCACATCTGGTCAGTAGTATATAAATATTTACAATGATAAAACAGGCAAGGAAAAAGGAAATCTTCATTATTCAAGTCAGTTTCTTTCCAATGCTTATCAGAATTTGAAAATAAAATAGTTCATGAACTCTAGTCATCCGTATTTACATATCACTTCAGCCAACAAATTAAGAAATGGAGGCTTCTGTTAATGACCCCTATGTAGGTTCTACACTATTTTAGAAGTTATCGGAAAGAGTGAGGTAAAAATGGTTAGTTTAGAAACCATTAGAAAGGGAAATTATGTGGCAGGCTTTTGATAGTGATTTTAATATTAATACATTTTAGCGTTTCAATATTCATACCTTCAACTGTGGCATTTAAAAGGAAAACAACAAATAACAAGTGCACTAATATGTTAAAGGGGAAAACATTTGTTATCAATATAGATTCTGTGAATTTACTGACAAAGTTCTCTATAACGTATTTCCTGTGTCTAGTCTACAAAGGTATCATGTATAGTATACTATCATTCAAAATATGACTAAAGTGTTTGACTTTTAAACAAATATATCATGCCATGCAAATGAATGTTAAGTCCTCTAAAATAATCATCTTAAGAAATTGTACATTTATTTCATGCTAACATTCCTTAAAAATTGAAACTGCTCCTCTAGAATTGTTTTCTGAGCCTGAAATGCATTCTTTTGACTATGTTGATAAGTCCTCTTACCTTCTTTAAATTTCAGCTCCTTTGCAAAGTTTATCTGGCCATTCTATTTCTTTTTTTTTTTTTCCCCTTTTCAGGTCTATTCTTTTAGCAACTTTTGAAAATGGAGTACAGTATTATTAACAATAGTCACTATGCTGTATTTTACAGTGCCATGACTTATTTATCTTATAATTAGAAATTTATTCCTTTTGACCCTCTTCACCTATTTTGCCCACTCCCACCCCCACCTCTGGTAACCATCAATCTGTTGTCTGTATCTGTGACATATATATATACCATATTTCATTTTTTATGGTTCAGTAATATTCCATTATATATGCATTTTCTTCTTTTAAACATGTTTTTACTGATGTATAATTAATATACAGTGTTACATTAGTTTCACATGTACAACATATTGAGTTAACAATTCTGTATATTGAAGTGTTCATCTCAAGTACAGTCACCATCTTTCACCAAATGCTATTACTGTATTATTGCCTATATTCCCTATGTTGTATATTTTTATCTCCATGACTTATTTGTTTTATAACCAGAAGTTTGTACCTCTAATTCCCTTCATCTGTTTAACCTGTCCCTAGCCCACCCATCTCCCCTCTAGCAAATATCACTTTGTTCTCTGTATTTAAGTCTATTTTTTATTTCCTTCCTTCCTTCCTTCTTTCTTTTGTTTCTTAGATTCCACATACAAGTGAAATCATATGTACACCAGATTTTCTTTATTCATTCATCCATTGATGGATTCTTAGTTGACTCCATGTCTTGGCTAATGTAAATAATGCTTCAGTGAACATGGAGGTGCAGATATATTGTCAAATATTAATGGTTGTTTTTTTTTCCTTTGGATAAATACCCAGGAGTAGAACTGCTGGATAATATAGTTCTATCTTTAATTTTTTTGAAGAGCCTTTATATTGTTTTCCATAGTGGCTGTACCAATTTATATTCCTACCAACAATAAATGTATTTTCTCCACATAATTTCCAACATGTGTTACTTCTTGTCTTTTGGAGAATAGCCTTTCTGACAGGTATCGGGTGATAATCTCATTGTGGTTTTGATTTGTGTTTACCTGATGATGAGTGATGTTGAGCATCTTTTCATGTATCTATTGGCTCTCTGAATGTTTTCTTTGGAAAAATGCCTATTCAGATCCTCTACCCTTTTAATCATATTTTTTGTTTGTTTGCTTTACTATTGAGTTTACAAGTTCTTTACACATTTTGGATATTAACCCCTTATCAAATATATGACTTGCAAATATTTTCTTTCATTCATTAGTTTGCTTTTCATTTTGATAGTTTGGCAGGGCAGAGCTTTTTAGTTTGATGCAGTCCCATTTGCTTACTGTTTTCTTTTGTTGACTTTGCTTTTGTTGTCAAATCCAAAAAATCATCACTGAGACCAATACCAAGGAGATTACCACCTGTTCTGTTTTGTTTCTTCTTTAAGAGTTCTATAGTTTCAGGTCTTATACTCATGTCTAATCCATTTTAAGTTAATCTTTGAGGATGTTGTAAGATCATGATTCAGTTTCATTCCTTTGCATGTAGCTGTCCAATTTCCCAACACCATTTATTGGAGATATTGTCCTTTCTTCATTATATATTCTTAGGTCCTTTGTTATGCATTAATTGACCATGTATGCCAATACCATGCTGTTGTGGTTACTACTTTGTAATGTAGTTTGAAATTTGGGAACAGAGTGCCTCCAACTTTGTTCTTTCTCAAGATCACTTTGGCTATTCAGGGTCTTTTGTGGTTTCATATACATTTTAGTATTACTTTTTCTATTTTTTGTGGGATTGCTTTGAATCTATAAACTGCTTTTAGTAGCATAGCCACTTTAATAATATTAATTCTTCCAATCCATGAGCACAGAATATCTTTCCAATTATTTGTAACTTCTCCAGTTTCTTTACTAATGTCCTGTAGTTTTCAATAATAAGCCAGTAAATAGTTAAGTAATGTAATTTCAGAAAGTGACATGTTTTAGAAAAATAAAATATGATAAGCAGAAAGTGAAGAACTGGGAGTGCTATTTTAATTTAGATATGGTGGTCAGGAACGACTCTGAGGAAATGATACTGAAGCAGAAGCCACCCAGATTTTGGAATTGGAAGCCATGAATTGAGGAAGAGTGGCCAGAGTAGCAGCAGAATGGAACAGCAAATGGAAAGGCTGGTTGGTCAGCAAGAACTAATGTGTCTGAGGAAAAGCAAGAACTCTCATGTGCTGATATGGAGAAAGTGAGAAAAAGAGTGGTTTGAAATCAGAGTGAAGAGATTGAAGGGGCCAGACATGTAAGGACCATAGAGGTCATGTTAAGGAATACTGAATATAGGTTTTATTGTAACCATGACAAGAAGCTACTTTTGGGTTTTAAGTATGGGATTGATGGGATTTGTGGAATTTAAAACCTCTTTGGAAAACACTGAGTGATAACTTACAGGTTTTGTTTAAAAAGTAACTCTTTAAAAGCCATAAAATAATAGACTTATTTTTTTACTATAAAAATTTCTAAGTAATTAGTAAAAATCCAAAAATTAAAAGTTACGTGAAATCCTAAGAATCAATATTTGGTAACTACAATAAAGAAGATGCTAATTTTCTTAATATGGAAAGAATGCTAACAATTCAATATAGAAAAGAAAACTCACTTGTTAAAAGACATGAACATGCAAATTATCAAAGAAGAATTGCAAATGGCTAATATACATAGAAGAATATTCAATTTTCCAAACTCTCCCTTGTACTGTAGTACAATTTTCTAGTGATTGATTGCTGCCCGTTACTATGTTTTGCTATTTTCATCGAGTATTTTTTTAACAGTACTGTAGTAGTTCTTTTTTTTTTTTTTTTTTTTTTTTTAATTTTTTTATTTATTTATGATAGTCACACAGAGAGAGAGAGAGAGAGGCAGAGACACAGGCAGAGGGAGAAGCAGGCTCCATGCACCGAGAGCCCGATGTGGGATTCGATCCCGGGTCTCCAGGATCGCGCCCTGGGCCAAAGGCAGGCGCCAAACCGCTGCGCCACCCAGGGATCCCATATGTGGAATCTTTAAAAAAAAAATTGTGATGAGCGCCAGGTGTTGTATATAAGTGTTGAATCACTAAATTCTATACCTGATACTAATACTACACTGTATGTTAACTGGATTTTTTTTAATAATAAATTTATTTTTTATTGGTGTTTTCATCGAGTATTTTTTTAACAGTACTGTAGTAGTTCTTTTTTTATAGCACATGGCAGATTATAATAGTTTTATCTGGCTATGCATTTTCAAGAGGGGTGTGTGTGTGTGTGTGTGTGTGTGTGTGTGTGTGTGTAGGGAGTAGGCTTGTCTGTATTCCTTGTGTAGCTCCCACCCTCTCTGCTTCTTTATACCTGACTCTGTTGGATTCTGCTGACAACTCAACTCACCTCTGTTCCCATACCTGTGATTGCAAACAAGACAACTTAGGTATGTTATATCCACCCTCTCTGCTTCTTTAAACCTGACTCTGTTGGATTCTGCTGACAACTCAACTCACCTCTGTTCCCATACCTGTGATTGCAAACAAGACAACTTAGGTATGTTATATAACTTCAGGGCATACTTTTTGCTTTCATTTTCTGGAATCTGCACTACCACTACACTTCTCCAACAGTGTTTCTCCTCACCTACTGTTACGTGGTTTCTGCTAGTCTCAGCTACTTTTGCCTATTTTAGGTTTTGGGAATTATATCTGCATCTTTATTGCTGAAAACCTGTTGTATGGGCCTCTCCATGTAAAAGGGAAAAGAAAGAGGAAAGCAAGGAGGAAGGATGGGAGAGATAGACAGATGGATGGACACAGAGGCAGAGAGAGAAGAGAGAAGATACATAAAGCAATTACCTCTGATAGTGAAACTCAGGATCCAGAAAGTAAGAAGTCGGGTAAATGTTGGAAAGATATTAAGATATTATGAGTTGGCCAAAGTTATGAAAGAAGTATTAATTTCAAAGATAAAACTGGAAAGACCACAAGAGAGACTAGGTATTTTTTTTTAAAGATCTTATTTATTTATTCATGAGAGACATGGAGAGAGAGGCAGAGACACAGGCAGAGGCAGAACCAGGCTCCAGGCAGGGAGCCTGATGTGCGACTTGATCCCAGGACTCTGGGATCACGCCCTGAGGTGAAGGCAGATGCTCAGTCACTGAGCCACCCAGGCATCCCAAGAGAGACTAGGTATTATAAAAGTACCTTAAGGAGCATGTTGGTGAGGATGCAGAGAATGGAAACCCTCATCACTGTTGATGGAAATGTAAACTGGTACAGCCACTCTGGAAAACAGAATGAAGGTTCCTCAGAAAGTTAAAAATAAAATTACCTTATGAATCAGCAGTTGCACCACTAGAGATTTATCCAAAGGATACAAAAAATTTAATTAGAAGGGATACATGTACCTCAGTGTTTATAGCAGCAGCATCTACAATGACCAACTTATGGAAAGAGCCCAAATGTCCATCGACTGATGAATGGATAAAGAAGATGTGGGGTGTGTATGTATGAATATTATAATGGAATGGACTAGACATATATATAATGAAATATAATGGAATGAATAAAGAAGATGTGGTATATATGCATTATATATATAGTCGGTATATAAATATACATATATATGTAGTCAGAAAAAGACTATATATACGTGTGTCAGAAAAAGACAAGTACTATATGATTTTACTTATGTGAAATTTAGGAAACAAATGATCATGGGGGAAAAAAGAGGCAAACCAAGAAACAGGCTCTTAACTATAGAGAAGAAACTGATGGTTACTAGAGAAGAGGTTGTGAGGGGGATGGGTTAAATAGGTGATGGGAATTAAGGAGGGCACTTGTGATGAGCATTAGGTGTTATATGGAAGTGTTCAATCACTAAATTGTATGCCTGAAACTAATATTATACACTGTTTTTTAACTGGAATTCAAATTAAAAATTAAAAAAATAAAATAAAAATAAAAATTAAAAGAATGTTCCTTAAGAAACATAAAAGGTCAAAATGAGAATGAATAAAATAAACCAATTAAAGAACAAAATAATTAGAAAATTTTATGTATATATGTATGGTGAGGTAAATGGAAACTGAGAAACTTAAAGAGAAAAACCAAAATAATAGAAAAGAATATTGGAAGTTAAATATTCTTTAAATATTATAGTTAAAGTAATAACTCTTCTGTAGAGTAGTAGATGCTTTGAATCACATTCTGAAAGGGCACACCATGAGCCAGAGCTATCAGTAACGAGACATATCTTCATGGATATCCTGGACTTTAAACATGAAGAAAGAACTGATACAACAGAATAATATTCAGGCTTGTCTCTGATTTATTCACATCAACATTTAGTGACAGCTGACAATGAAATAACATCTACTGGATTTTGTAGAAAAGAAAGGGTTTTGTATTTTACATTCAAACTGTCTCTAGATATAGTGTACAGACAGTTTTGAACTTAGAGAATATTGTTTCAAATGTGCCCTTTTTGGAAAAGTTTCTAGAAAATGAACGGTCAGTTACATAGAAATAACTAGGAAAATTACCACAGAGAATAAGCAGTGAGTATTAAAAGGCTTAACTATAAAATAAAGACTAAAACAAGTGTGGGAATTTAAGAACAAAATATAAATACTATATTCCCTAAAAATTGGAATGATTTACTACCTTGACTATTTTCTCCTTTCCTCCCAGGTTTCCATAGTCATTTGTTGATTTCCTCCTCTTTAATACTTCAAATAAAAAAAAAATGTCAATTAAAGCTGTAAATAATAAAAGGATAAGCAGAATTTAACCGTATAAAGAAAAACACTGAAAAATATTAACCAAAATGTGATGAATGAATGAAAGAGCGCAGGACACAGCAGTGGAAAATATGTTAATATCATAATTGCTTATGGAAGTGAACAGATAGATCTTGAATCCACAAATAAAAAACAAGGTCATAAAAATTATGTAAGTCAATTTATAAATAAAAAGTTGCATAAAGTAACTACTAGAACAGAGATAAAAACTAAACATGGAGAAAAATGAGATAAACAATGATAAAATATTTTCTTTTTTTGAAACCCAGAAAAGAAGTTGAAGTAATAATAGAATGAAGATCATTTCTATTTATCAGATGCCCACTGTCACAGTAATCACTTAGCATTGTACTGAAAGGAATCAGCCCAGGGAAAAATTAATATAAAAGGACTTTAATTCATGTTAGTTTTTTTAAAAGTAGATTTCCAGCTAAAGCACAGAGCAAAATTCTACTCTTTAATATATGCAAGAAAAACAAAGAATTTTAGGGATGTTGAAAACTAAAGATAAAAATTAAGCCAAATAAAAGCAAACAAAATACTTATTTCAGACCAAAGGAATCAGTCCACATAAACATCCCATGACATGAACAAAGTTATTTTTTAATGTAAAGAGTGTAATTCTCAATGATGATGTAACAGTTATGAATATCTACAAACCAAATAGCATGGTACCAACAATTATAAAACAAAAACAGTGCAGATGCAAGAAAATAGTCAAGAACACAGTAGAAATTGGAATCTTATTCATTCTCCTCACTGTTCATGAGAGATTAAGCAGGTGAAGTTAAGCCCCTACAGGCAGATGATATCATATACCTAAAACCACCACCCCAAATAAAATCTACTGAGTAACTACTATAAATAATAGATATTGTGGTACAAGATTAATAATATATCCATCTGAGTAACTTTCATGTATACCAAAATAACTTTAAATTAAGCCTTAGTGCCATATTGTGCCTAGGCATATTGCTTGGGTATTTGCAATGAGTTAAGGTACATTGTTTGTGTCTTAATTTCTTATAGCTACTATGACAAATTACCCTAAACTTGATAGCTTAATACAACAGATAATTATTTTCTCACTTTTCCAGTTGCCAGACATCTGAAAGATGTGTCACTGGGCCAACATCAAGATATTGGCCGGTCCTTCTTTCTCTAAAGATTTCTGGGTGGGCAGTCCTTTCCTTGCCTCTTCCAGTTTCCAGTGGCTGCCAGCATGCTCTGGGTTATGGCCGTATCACTTCAATCTCAGGCTCTATGGCCACATTGCTTCCTGCTCTTCTGTATATATCTGCTTTTCTCTTATAAGGAACATTATGATTGCATTTAGGGCCCTTCTGGATAATTCAGGATAATCTGCTCATTTCAAAATCCTTTAATCGCATTGGCAAATACCCTTTTTCCTTGTAAAGTGATGTTTACTGGTTCCAGGCATTAAGACATGATAACTGGCGGGGGGGGGGGGGACATTCTTCAGCCGATGTATATAATGAATTAACTTCCTTTCTGTGGTGTGTAAAATGGGAGCTATCTTTGGGAGAATCAGAAAAGTACTACCTGTGGGATCATTTAAAAAATAGTCACATATCACTTTCTTAGAACTTAATTCTTTCACAGAACCCTGGTTGGAAAAGGCTGTATTGGCATAGGAATTGAGAGAATAAACAGGATTATGATCTCTAGCAATAGACTTGATAAGTGCAGAAATACTGAAAATGATACGAATGGCATCACATATCAGTGGGAAAAGATGGACTATTTAATACATGTTATTCGGGCAGTGGGTTAGCTAGCTGGCTAGAAAAACTGAATCCATATCTGCATATCAGAAAGAGTTAGATGGATTATCAGCCAGTATGAGCATCTACTGAGTGTAGCTTGTAAGAGAACATAGAAAGAATAGCCAAAACAGTTGAAGATGAAAAGAGAAAAATATCAAAGGATGAATCAAACATGTATAAAAGATGTCTGTAATTAATGTTATAATCATTGGCAAAAGACAGAATGTAGAATACATCTGGAAACAATTTAAGGGAAGATATTGGAGATGGCAGGTAAAGACATTCAATGAATACGCACTCTGCCATCTGATAGAGCATCTTCAGTTGACCCACTGTCTGAATTCTCTGCAAGATCTCCTAGGAAATATATACAGATCCAGAAATAACTGAGCAATAAGACTTTTTTCTAGTGGGTACTAAATTACTACCTGTATTTAGTTGAGTGTCAACTATGTAATGTTCTCTATAGATTTCAGTCATTGAGCACTGTGACTGAGACCAAGATTGTCTTTCATTCATAGTGAAGCATATGAATGAACAAAAGGACACAATTTATCATTTTACATGTATGGTAGTGCATTGTGTTTTTATGAGTAGAGTTAGTACAGGCCTATAATCACAGTTCTAAAAGGTAAAAAGTTCCACAATCCAAGTTTCTTTTCCCTCAGCACATTTGGGCAAAACCTAACTGACCTGGGAACATTACAGGCCTATTTAAATACATCATAAATTTAAAAACTATACATGGCCACATATCAAACAAGGAATTAATATCCAAAACATAAGGAACTCTTATAACTGAATAGCTAGAAAATAATCCAATTGAAAATGGGCCGAAGGACTTGAATAGATATTTTCCCAAAGAAGACATACAGATGGCCAACGGGTACACGAAAAGATGCTCAGAGTCACTAATCATCAGGGAAATGCAAATCAAAACCATAATGTGATATCACCTCTGTAAAAGAATGGCTATTATCAAAGAAAAAAGAGGTAGCAGGTACTGGTAAGGATGTGGAAAAAGGAAATTTATTATACTATTATTGGGAATGTAAATTGGTACAGCCATTACAGAGAACAGAATGGAAGGCCCTCAAAAAATTAAAAAGAGACCTACCATATGATTTCACTTCTGGATATATATCTGAAGGAAATAAAATCACTATCTTGAAGGGATATCTGCACCCTTATTGTCATTGTAATATTATTCACAATAACCAAAACATAAAAACAATCTAAGTGCCTATCAGTGAATGAATGGATAAAGAAAACATAGATAATAAAATTCATCCATAGAAAAAGAAGGAAATCCTACCATTTGTGACAACATGGATAAACCTTGAGAGCATTATGAATGCTCTCATAAGTGAAATAAGTCAGCCAAACACTTATATGTGGAATCTTTACAGACTTTTTTTTTTAATTTTTATTTATTCATGATAGTCACACAGAGAGAGAGAGAGAGGCAGAGACAGAGGCAGAGGGAGAAGCAGGCTCCATGCCCCGAGAGCCCAATGTGGGATTCGATCCCGGGTCTCCAGGATCGCGCCCTGGGCCAAAGGCAGGCGCTAAACCGCTGCGCCACCCAGGGATCCCATATGTGGAATCTTTAAAAAAAAAATTGTGATGAGCGCCAGGTGTTGTATATAAGTGTTGAATCACTAAATTCTATACCTGATACTAATACTACACTGTATGTTAACTGGATTTTTTTTAATAATAAATTTATTTTTTATTGGTGTTCAATTTGCCAACATACAGAATAACACCCAGTGCTCACCCCGTCAAGTGCCCCCCTCAGTGCCCACCACCCAGTCACCCCCACCTTCCACCCTCCTCCCCTTCCACCAACCCTAGTTTGTTTCCCAGAGTTAGGAGTCTTCCATGTTCTGTCCCCCTTTCTGATATTTCCTACCCATTTCTTCTCCCTTCCCGTCTATTCCCTTTCACTATTATTTATATTCCCCAAATGAGTGAGACCATGTAATGTTTGTCCTTCTCTGATTGACTTATTTCACTCAGCATAATACCCTCCAGTTCCAAATGACAAATACCCACCATTTGCTTCAACGTGTTAACTGGAATTTAAACAGAAACAGAGAATAGAATAGTGGTTGTTGCCAGGGGCTGGCAAGTGGAGGAAATGGGGAAATGATTTTGTTCAAAGGGCACGAACTTCAGTTATAAAATGCATTAAGTTCTCGGGAATCTAATATTCAGCATGGTACCTATAGTTAACAATAACTTTTATATACTTGAAAGTTGCTAAGAGAGTAGATCTTTTTTTTTTTTTTTTTTGAGAGTAGATCTTAAATGTTCTCACCACACACACAAAATGTAATTAGGTTACATTTAAGAGTTAAGATGAATTTGTTAACCATCCTTATTTAGTGTAATCATTTTGCGATATAAGCGTGTATCAAATCATCATGTTATTATACACCTTGAAGTTACTAGTGTTGTATGTCAACTATATCTCAGTGAAGTTGGAGGGAAAAGACCTATCCTCTGAGGAAGAAAAAAACAACAAAATCTGTTTGTGAACGTGAAGTTATTTATGTTCTATATTTATATCAAAGGGTGAATATCACTACAGAAATATTAATTCATTTATTATGAGTTCCTGCCTAGATACCATTGGCTGATGTTAGGTAAAATGCAGTAAAAGCATCAGATTACCTTTCTAAATCTGAAAAACTCCAAATTCCTAAATAATTTGTCCCCAAGAGTTTCTAAGAGGTATATAAAATTTATGAAATGAGACATATAAAAAATTATTGGTGGTGTTTATCTGTGGGAAAAAGATTCAGGCTTTTTTTCCACTTCATATCCTTCTATGCACTTTGAATTTTATGTTGATCATGAATTACTTTAATTAAAAAAGTAATTTTAAAAGTGAATTATGATATATCTCTGTGATAGGAAAAAGTGTCAGTCTATCTCATGATTTTTAAGTGGATGGTACTCTTAAGCAAAAGTCCAGAGAAAGAGGAGATACCAAGAGCTAGAGTGAATAGGCTGGAGTTTATGGAAGATTTGGGACTTGGATTAAGTCTTAAAATATGATAATGAGACAACAATGAAAGAGCATAGCAGAAGGAAAGATGATATAAGGTAAAACTATATATGGTGTATACTTTGGTTTTGGTCTGGCCGCGCTAATTGTACAAATCTGTTTATTTTTACTTTCTAATACCCAATTATACTTTATATTCCATCTATAGGACTTGAAAATATTCTGCAATGGGGAATGTAGAATTTTCCTTTCATTATTCCACATTAATTAGTTAATTAATCAATTAATTTTAATGCAGCTTGCATGTCATAAAATTTTGAAAACATGAAATACAGGCACTATACTGTGTTTTTTGCTTTACCCAGGAAGCTACTTTAATAAGCATAAATTATAAGACTCTTCATTTCTTCCAGGTGAAATGTGTGACTGGAAATAATTTTGTGATCTTGCCATATACCTAATTCTTATTCAACATGTTTAGTTATCTGTTTTTTTAAAGTTACTTGCAAAGATCATTTGACTGTTACGTTATTTTTATAGATTCTTTTTGCTTGTCACTTACATGAGCACTTCATTCCTCAACTTTTCTCTTTAATTACTTATTTTTCTTAGAAACTCTCAAACTGAGCTTTTAATAACAAAACAAATATTTCCATGAATAATAAAATTAATAGACATGGTGTCACCACATGCCTCTATTCTGTAAGTTTCTATAAATTATAGTAAAAGAATTTATTTGGAGTAAATTAAATTTTAAGTTTCTCCAGTTATGTTTCTGTATAGTATTAAACATCTTTAGTATAAAGTTTTTCCAAATCCAAATGTGATTTTAACCCTTATTATTACTTCTTTCACTTGCTATTAGCATAATATGTCACTTCATTTGATTTTACCATGAATGCATAGTTTTTTTTCTAAGACCTTAAAACGTTATGTTGACATAGTAGTCCATATAGCTGAATTTGCTACAATGACCATTTAATTATATATATTCTTATACTTTTAGTTTCCTGTATTACTTAGTAATAAAAATAAGAGGGTGCCTGAGTGGTTCAGTGGGTTAAGCAACCAACTCTTGATTTCAGCAGGGGTCATGATCCCAGGGTCATGAGATTGAACCTCTTGTTGGACTCTGCGCTGGTTGTGGAAGCTACCTAAGATTCTCTCTCTCTCCATCTCCCTCTGCTCCTTCCCACCTGCCACCTCCCCCCCATGTGTACATGCATGCATGTTCTTTCTCTCTCTCTCAAAAAAAAATATGTGTGTATATATATGAAGGAAGGCATTTGTTTTTTATTGCTTTTGCAGTTGTAACTAAAATTCTAATATGGACTTTATTTAAGAAGCTTTGTAAATACTATTTGATCACAGTATCTTCATGTTATATAATAGATCTTAATATCATTTTCATTTCAGAAAAGAAAAATAAAGCTATGAGACTACTTATTTCCAGCTGCAAGCATTAGCAAAATTTCTTTATCCTAAATAAGACCCTACAGATTGATTTTCATACAAATCTATTGCTACTGCTACATTATCTTAACATGTAGCCTTTCCATTATTCCTTTCTACCTCAATGTAGAATATACCATTTATGAAAGACTGCTGAATTATTTTTCTAATACTTCAAACATGCCACATTATTTTACAGACTATTCAAGAGATAGCAGATTTTATAAAATGATTGAGAAGCTCACATTTTGCTAAATTCCCTAGATCCAATTATATTTCAGACTTTATATTATTAAATATTTTCATAACATTAAACTTATATTGTGATCATAAAAGGACAAAACAACAAAAAAGAATTTTTAATGTTGTGATTTACCACATATTGGGATAAATATCAGGAACAGCTTGAATTTAGCTCATGGTTATAAAACAGAATCTATTAATCATATTATCATGTTGTATTTATAAGGCAAAGCTTATCCATTTTACTTACATTATTCAATGTGAATAAAACATAAATTATTTTAAAAAAACATAGATGACTAAATAAACGTTGGTAATTTGTTAAGAATTTTATCCTGTTACAGGGCAGCCCAGGTGGCTCAGGGTTTAGTGCCGCCTTCAGCCCAGGTCCTGATCCTGGAGACCCAGGATCGAGTCCCACGTTGGACTCCTTACATGGAGCCTGCTTCTCCCTCTGCCTGTGTCTCTGCCTCTCTCTCTCTCTCTCTCTGTGTCTTTCATGAGTAAATAAAGTCTTTTTTTTTTTTTAAAGAATTTTATCCTTTTACAATTTATTTTCTAGGAATATCAGAGAAAGTGTATTGGTTTTTTCCTACATATATTCAGGGTTTTTTATAAAAATTTTCAGTTGTACCTATATTTTATTATTTATATTCTAAAAAAAATAGTTATTTCTTTTCATCGATATAGATATGTGTATACATATAAGTATATATGTTTATATATGTATATATATACAAATATATTATTTGTACATATACATATTTATACATATATATATATATATATATATATATGAGAGAAGACTATGCAGTGTAAAATCAGTATAGCTTTTCCTAATCCTAAATTTACTGAAGAAAATTTCTCTTTATTTTTTGTTGACTAGCTGTGATCTGCTAGTGGAAGGAGCCATTTAGCAGATCTTTTTTAATTTTTTTTTAGAGAGTTTATTTATTTATGAGAGACACAGAGAGAGAGGCAGAGACACAGGCAGAGGGAGAAGCAGGCTCTCTGTAAGGAGTCTGATGTGGGACTCGATCCCAGATCCCAGGATCATGCCCTGATCCCAAGGCAGATGCTCAACCGCTGAGCCACTCAGGCATCCCCATTTGGCAGATCTTAATACCCTACCCATCAAGCCACTTTCTGTGTCCTAGTGAATAACATCTTCAATGCAAGATGAACATCAAGTTCAGGGATCCAAATAAATAAACATATTTTGGTGGACTTTTCTTTCTCTTTGTTTTCTTTTTCTTTTTTGCACTATAATCCATCTTTTTTAAGTTAAGACTTAAGGTTGTTCAAATGCAGATGGATTCTAGCTTTTTCATTCTTTCATTTTTCTGACTGAATCTTCAATTTTAAATTTTCTCCAGATTCCAAAAGCCATTAATCACCAATATAAGTAGCTTTATATTGGTTTATAAACATTTTCTATCTTAAATTGGAATGAAAAGAAAATTGTCAGATTAACTTTTTATAACTACTTTCAGCATTTGATAGAAATTTTTAATTTTTGTTCTTATCTATACTAATTATGTGTGTGCCATGTTTAGACTTATTTATATATGTTTAGATTTTTAAATGTGAAATACCTGAAGAAATATACTAGTATTTTCTTTTAGGTATATCTTGTAAGATCAATGAAGTTATTCATAGTCATGAACATAAATATTGCCCTAGTATAATTACTTGGCAACTTATTTTAAATACTTTAGAAACAGAAGATTATCTGTTAAAATGAATTCATTCTTTTTTTAAGGAAAAAAATTGTAATGACTGCATTATTGAGATACAATTCATATGTTATACACTTCACAATTTTAAATTGTTCCATTTAGTTCCTTTCTATGTATTTACAATGTTGTGCATCAATCACCACTGTCTGCTTTCAGAGCATTTTCATCACCCCAAAAAGAAACCTACACCTTATAGCAGTTCACTCTCCATTCCCTCTACTCCAACTCCCTAGCAACCACGAATCTTTTTGTCACTACGGATTTGCCTTTTCTAGACATTTCATATACATAGAATCATACACTATGTGGATATTTGTGTCTGTCTTTCACTTAGAAAAAATGTTTTCAACGTTCTTGTAGCACGTGTTGGAATTTCATTCCTTTTTATGGCCAATAACATTCCATTGTATGGATTGTATACTTTTTTTTTTTTTAAGATTTTATTTATTTGAGAGAGAAAAAGAGCATGAGCAGGAGGGAGGAGAGAGGCAGAGGCAGAAGGAGAGGGTGAAACAGACTCCCAGCTGAGCAGGAAGCCCAACATGTGGTTGGGGTTCCATCCCAGGCTAAAGATCCTGACTTCAGCTGAAGACAGATGCTTAATTTACTAAGCCACCCAGACACCCCAAGCATCCAAATCTTGATTTCAGCTGGACTTAGAACCTGCTTAAGATTCTTTCCCTTGCTGTCTCCCCTTCTCCCTCTGCCCTTCCCCTTCTGTTACAAATTAATAATAAAATTTACTTTAAATGTAAACTAATATTTTTTAAAGATTTGTTTATTTGACACAGAAAGAGAGAGAGAGCACAAGCAGGGGGACAAGCAGAGGGAGAGGGAGAAGCAGGCTCCCCTCTGAGTAGGGAACCTGATGTGGGGCTCAATCCCAGGACCCTGGGATCATGTCCTGAGCCAAAGGCAGGGGCTTAACTGACCGAGCCACCCAGGCGCCCCTGTAAACTAGTATTTCTTATACATATTAAAGACATTCAAAGGGTTTCACTCTAGTAAGTGACCTAATTAATTTACCTTAAATTATGTGGAGAGAAAATAATTTGACAATAATAAATACAAAATTATGACAACATTTTAAATAATATTTAATTTTGTGGCCAAATGAGTGTTTAAATGTATACTGAAAAGTAAGCTATAGCATCAAAAGTAGATGCCAAACTGCTTTTATGATCTCATCTTCTGGAGTTCTTTATCTTCTTTGCTTTTGAAATCAAATGGTTTTAATTTCTAAATAAGAAAATTCTGCTCAAGAAAATTAGGGATAGGACCATATTCTTTTTAATTCTGAGTTTTTAAAAGTATTTGAGACTGCTAGGAGTTCCTTTTAGATAAGTGTAACTTACAGATTTGGTAATGGTTGTCTTAACACAAATTTGCAGGCTTTATAGGAATTTTATGCTTCTCATTAATTCTATATCACCAAAAGTTCTTTGTTTCTTTTTTAAAGATTTTATTTATTTATTCATGAGACACAAAGAGAGAGAGGCAGAGACCTAGGCAGAGGGAGAAGGGCCCTAGGATCACGACCTGAGCCAAAGATAGACATCAACCATTGAGCCACCCAGGTGCCCCATGCTTGTTATCTTTAACCAGCAATCTATATGACAATAAGTTTTAAAAGGTAGGACTGAGAGATAAACAATTTAAACTTCTATAATAATCACAGAGACCACAATGTCAAGGTCATCCACATGAACAGCCGAGTGACTTAGAAGCATGCTTCTAAATAGCCATTCACAAGCCTGGGATGCTCTTAAGGGGAAGAAATATTTAAATAACCATACAATTATTAATTTTTTAAATTGCAAGTTTAAATAAATGTCATTACTGCCGTTAATATTATGAACTCCTTGGAAAGCGGTGATCTTCTAGATTGGGGTCAACAAACTTTTTACGGTAAAAGGTCAGTAGTAAATACTTTAGGCTTCACAGGCCAGCATGCCTCTGGCGCTATTCAACTGTGCTAACTAAGGGGTGGAGGTAGCCATAAGCAATGCATAAACAAATGAGTATGGCTGTGTTCCAGCCATAGTTATGGGCACTGACATTTAAATTTTATATAATTTTCAGATGTCATAGAATTTTTTTTCTCTTGATGCTTTGAACCATTTAAAAATGTAAATACCATTCTTGGCTCATAGGTCATACAAAAACAGGTGTGAGACCAGATTTGTTTTAGAGGCTGAAGTTTGCCAGCCCCTGCTCTAAATGGTTAAATCCACCAGTTGAGAAAATCTGCTTTTAGTAATGCATTCATAAACTCCAACACTACCAAGTCTATCGTACCATTCCAAAGTTCTTACTAATTTGAGCATATGCCTGATGACAAAAGATGTTCATTTTGTCAACAGCAGCTTCTTTTTGACTCGAATAATGTTGCTTCTCATTCCCACAAGTATCTCACAGAAGTAAGTAAAAAAACTTCATCCCTGCCTGCTGTGAAACTAATTGTCTTTTGTAAAGATGATACAGCGTCATATAATGGACATAAAACTGGGAAACTTAGAAAACAGACAGTAGCCCTTATTCTACCACTACTCAAAGTACTCAAGTTTCTCAGACTTCTGAGGCTCCATTTTCTCACTTGATCATCTCAGTGAAGTATTAAGAGGTCATATTACAATATATGAAATCACTGAGTTACGAAAATCACTGGTAAAGAAAAAAGTGTAACAAATATGCCACTGTAGTAGTGGTTGCACTTTTTAGTTACTCTTACATATGAGCTCCCTGTCATGATATATCCCTCTGGACGATTAGGAATAGATTAAGGATTAGCACATAAATTTTCTTCAGGCATTTTACCTCCATACTCTCACACTTTTAATCTACTTTTTTTCTTTTTACTAATAGTACCATGAAAATTTCAGATTATATTCCACATATCCTTTCTTATCATGACTCTGTGAGAGCAGAAACTATTTTGTCCTTCCTGTATCCCTGGAACCCAAAACAATGTCTGGAATATATTTGGGTCTCACATATAGTTTCTGAGTTAAATTAGTGATGCAAATAATCCCACATATTTACTTGATTTTTGTTATCAAAAGGAATATAGAAAGCTCATCATAAAATGTTTTTAAATGCATAAAATAAAATACATAGGATTACAAAGAAAAATGGGAGTTTATTCAGATTTACTGAAATTTAACTCTATTCACAGACAATTCATGGATGCTAGTTCTTAAAATATGGAAGAATTTCTAACTAATTTTCAGGAAACACAATTCATAACAATAAATTGCAGAATTTGATAGAATGTAAAACAAATGCAAGCTTTCAAGTCTCTTCTTTAAGAATTCTTTGAACTTTTAAACTAAAATAAAAACAATGGATTTTTTTTAAAATCTATTTTATTACATTTATTTTGGTTACAACAAGAAAAATAGATTTTTTAGTAAGCTTACTCAGAAAGCACATTTGTCTGGGAAGATACCATCATAGAATTGACAAGTGGGAAATAATGTAACAGGAGCAGCTCTGGAGATTTCAGCTTTCTCCAGAGTAGGGCCATTTATGGTGGCTGCCAGTGATGGGTCCAAATTTCAAAATACCAGAAGAGAAACCTAACTGATTCAGCTTGGATCATAGACGCATGCCTGAATTAGCTAAGGTCAGAGGGTGGAATCATGTAACAGAGATACCAGCGCTGAGGGCCACTGTATGGTAGCAAGATAAGCTGGAAAGCCACCCAAGAGATATATTGTTTTATTATCGGCTTCTAGGAAATAGTACATTTATTTTATATTTACTAATTTTTCCAGAAGAAACATTTCACTGCAAGACAACTTTGTCTATTGACAGATAGACTACCTATATAATTATGAATTTTAGTATGTGCCAGATCACCTGCTGCTTTATTAATAAATGTCTTAATATCATATAATACAACCAGTATAATGTAGTGGCACTACAGCACAGGTGTTAAGAGAATGGCCCTCAAGCCAGATTTGCATGGCTTCATATCCTATATCACTTAACTAACTAAAAGATTGGAGATTGGATAAGTTACTCAATCTCTGCCCCTCGTTTTTATTGTCAAAAAAGTGCAACTACACAAGCATATTTCAAGTCTCTGTTTGTGTGATGTCTGCTGTTACTCCATTGGTCAAAGCAAGGCACGTGGCCAAGCCAAAAGTCATAGGGCAGAGGGGTACACATATACATTCCACAGACATATGTTAGGGAAAGGAAAAATCATCTAATCTACCACTGGGGTAAAATTACTGCCTAACGGTAGTTTTTATAAATCCAGTATATGTAAAGAGCTTAGAATAATGCCTGGCACAGAGTAAGTGCTCGATAAATATTTATTATTGTGCATATTCTTAGCAGAAACACACAAAAGTTCAGTGTTGTGTAAATGTGACATAGAATACATAATTGGCACGTGTCATTTCCTTAGCGTTGAACACACATGCTAAATTTAATTTAAAACTAGTCTCTATTTTCGTTACTGTGATTAGATGAGCAAGATTATATGTCATTCAGACTGGTCAGCCAACTTCTGGGATAGTCAATTATTTAACTGTTGGAATCATAGACGTGCTAAAGACCATTGACTCCAATCCTCTTGTTTTACAGATAATGCATTGGACCAAGAATAGTGAGATCCAAATGAAAGAGAAAGCTAGGTGGATAAGGATGGGTGGATGAATGATAGATAAGGAATTAAGTAGAAAAATGGGAATGCAAAGAAGGGCCAACTTAGATCTGTAGAATCCTAGTTGAAAACTCTTACCACTGTATCACACAGCCCAGGTGTTGCTCCTGTAGTTTTATTGAAATGCCATTTATCATATTTTTTCTTTTAATGAGCTTTAAAAGAAGAGATCATTTTAAGAAGCTTTTAAAATGTTTTCTTACTATTCCTTCAACTGAGAAGAACTATATTGTAGGGTAGAATATACTTATGTGAAAAACAAAAACAACTAGTCCTTATAGAAACCTTCATTTATCCCCGCTTAACTAATATTGATTGAGAATTTATCTGTTAGGCACTGAGCATACAGCAGGGAAAAAAAAAGAATCAAAGATTCTTCTCTTGGGGGGCCTGGGTCACTCAGTTAGTCAAACGTTTAACTTTTGGTTTCAGCTCAGGTCATAATATCATGGGTTGTGGGATTGAGCTAGGAGTCAGGCTCCTGGCTTGGTGGGGAGTCTGCTTGAAAGATCTCTCCCACAGCTCTTCCCCTCTACTTATTCTCTCTCAAAATAAGTAAATCTTTAAAAAAAAAAAAAAAAAAAAAAAAAAGATTCTTCTTTTGTACCTGCTGGGAGAACAGCTAGAAAAAAAGAGCCCTGAACTTGGAGTAATAAGAACTGTTTTCTCATGCTAGCTCTGCCACTAATTGTCTATAATTTTGGTTGAGTTGTTTAACATCTGGGTTTCAGTTTCCTGTAGTGCAAAGTGTGGAGATTGAATCATCTGATTGACATAGTTCTTTCTTGCTTGCAGTCATGAATTTAGCAAGGCTTGTGTATAAGGCTAAAATTCTATGATTCTTTTTTTTTTAATTCAATTAGGCGACATATAGTGCATCATTAGTTTTAGATGTAGTGTTCAACAGTTTGTCAGTTGCACATAACACCCAGCTCATCACATCACATCCCTTCCCCAATGGCCATCACCCAATTACCCCATCCCTGTACCCACCTCCCCTCCAGCAACCCTAAACTTGTTTCCCAGAGTTAAAAGTCTCTCATGGTTTGTCTCCCTCTGATTTCTTCTCATTCAGTTTTTCTTCCCTTCCCCTATGATCCTCTGCACTGTTCCTTATAGTCTACATATGAGTAAAACCATATAATCATTGTCTTTCTCTGATTGACTTATTTCATTCAGCATGATACACTACAGTTCCATCCACGTCACTGTAAATGGTAGGTATTCATACTTTCTGATGACTAATATTCCATTGTATATGTATATACCACATCTTTATTCATCTGTCAACGGACATCGAGGCTCCTTCCACAATTTGGCAATTGTGGGTATTGCTGCTATGAACACTGGGGTGCAGGCAGCCCTTCAGATCATTACATTTGTATCTTTGGGGTAAATATCTAGTAGTGCAATTGCTGGGTCGTAGGACAGCTCTACTTTTAACTTCTTGGGGAACTCTCGTACTATTTTCCAGAGTGGCTGTACCCACTTGCATTCCCACCAACAGTATAAGAGGTTTCTCCTTTCTCCACATGCTTGCCAACATATGTTGTTTCCTGTCTTGTTAATTTTAGCAATTCTGACTGGTGTCAAGTGGTATCTCACTGTGATTAGATTTGTATTTCCCTGATGACAAGTGATGTTGAGCATTTGTTTCATATATCTGTTGGCCATTTGTAAGTCTTCTTTGGAGAAAGGAGTCTGTTCATGTCTTCTGCCCATTTCTTGACTGGATTATTTGGTTTTTGGTTTTTGGGTTTGGTAAGTTCTTTATATATTTTAGATACTAGTCCTTTTTATCCAATATGTCATTTGCAAATATTTTCTCCCATTCCCTAGGTTGTCTTTTAGTTTTGTTGACTGTTTCCTTTGCTGTGCAGAAGCTTTTTATCTTGATGAAGTCCCAATAGTTCATTTTTACTTTTATTTCCCTTACCTTTAGAGACGTGGCTAGCAAGAAGTTGCTGTGGCCGAGGTCGAAGAGGTTGTGGCCTGTGTTCTCTAGGATTTTGATGGATTCTTGTCTTTAGGTGTTTCATCCATTTTTGAATTTATCTTTGTGTCTGGTGTAAGAGAATGGTCTAGTTTCATTCTTCTGCACGTGGCTGTCCAATTTTCCCAGCACCATTTATTGAAGAGACTCTCCTTTTTCCAGTGGATATTCTTTCCTGTTTTGTCAAAGATGAGTTGACCATAGAGTTGAGAGTCCATTTCTGGATTCTCTGTTCTGTTCCATTGATCTATGTGTCTGTTTTTGTGCCAGTATCACACTGTCTTGATGATCAAGTTTGTAATATAGCTTGAAGTCAGGCATTGTGATGTCACCAGCTTTGGTTTTCTTTTTCAACATTCCTCTATTTGGGGTCTTTTCTAATTCCATGCAAATTTTAGGATTATCTGTTCCAGCTCTGTGAAAAATGTCAATCATATTTTGATAGAGATTGCATTGAATGTGTAGGTTGCTCTAAGTAGCATAGACATTTTCACAATATTTATTCTTCTAATCCATGAGCAAGGGATGTTTTCCCATCGCTTTGTGTCTTCTTCGATTTCTTTCATAAGTGTTCTGTAGTTTTTAGGGTACAGATATTTTACCTCTTTAGTTAGGTTTACTCCTAGGTATCTTATGGTTTTTTGGTGCAGTTATAAAAGGGATCAATTCCTTAATTTCTCTTTATTCAGTCTTATTGTTAGTGTATAGAAATGGAGTTGATTTCTGTGCATTGATTTTGTATCCTTCCATGTTGCTGAATTGCTGAATGAGTTCTAGCAATTTTGGGCTGGAGTCTTTTGGATTTTCCACATAAAGTATCTTGTCATCTGCAAAGAGTGAGAGTTTGACTTCTTTGCCAATGTGAATGCCATTTATTTCTTTTTGTTGTCTGATTGCTTAGGCTAGGACTTCTAGTACTATGTTGAGCAACAGTAATGAGAGTGGGCATCCCTTGTCATGATCCTAACCTTAGGGGAAAAGCTCTCAGGTTTTCCCCATTGAGAATAATATTCTCTGTGGGCTTTTGTGTAGATGGCTTTTATGATGTTGAGGAATATTCCTTCTATCCCTACTTTCTTGGGAGTTTTAAGTAAGAAAGGATGCTGTATTTTGTCAAAGGCTTTTTCTGCATCAATTGAGAGGACCATATCATTCTGTCCTTTCTTTTATTAATGTGATGTATCACATTGATTGATTTGCAAATGCTGAACCATCCTTGCAGCCCAGGAATAAATCCCTCCTGGTCATGGTGAATAATCTTTTTTTTTAAGATTTTTTATTTATTTATTTATTCATAGAGAGAGAGAGAGAGAGAGAAGAGGCAGAAACAGAGAGAGAGAAGAGGCAGAAACACAGGCAGAGGGAAGAGCAGGCTCCATGCAGGGAGCCCGACGTGGGACTCAGTCCCGGGTCTCCAGGATCACACCCCGGGCTGTAGGCAGTGCTGAATCACTGGGGCTGCCCTGAATAATCTTTTTAATGTACACTTGGGTCCTGTTGGCTAGTATCTTGGTGAGAATTCTGGCGTCTATATTCATGAGGGATATTGGTCTGTAATTCTCCTTTTTGATGGGTGTTTGTCTGGTTTGGGGATCAAGGTAAAACTGACCTCATAGAACAAGTTTGGAAATTTTCCTTCCATTGCTATTTTCTGAAACAGCTTCAAAAGGATAGGTATTAGTTCGTCTTTAAATGTTTGGTAGAATTCTCCTGGGAAGCCATCTGGCCCTGGACTCTTGTTTATTGGGAGATTTTTTATTATTGTTTCAATTTCCTTATTGGTTATGGGTCTGTTCAGGTTTTCTATTTCCTCCTGTTTCAGTTTCCAGGAATACATTCATTTCTTCCAAGTTGCCTAATTTGTTAGCATATAGTTGCTCATGATATGTTCTTAAAATTATTTGTATTTCTTTGATATTGGTCATGATCTCTCCTCTTTCGTTTGTAATCTTATTAATTTGGGTCCTTTCTCTTTTTCTTTTGATAAGTCTGGCTAGCATTATCAATCTTATTAATTCTTTTAAAGAACCAGCTTCTAGTTTCATTGGTATGTTCTATTCTTCTGGTTTCTATTCATTGAGTTCTGCTTTAATCTTTATTATTTCTCTTCTCCTGCTTGACTTAGGCTTTATGTGCTGTTCCCTCTCCAACTCCTTTAGTATAAGATTAGCTTGTGTATTTGAGACTTTTTTAATTTTTTGAGAGAGACTTGTATTGCTGTCTCCTTCCCTCTTAGGACTGCCTTTTCTGTATCCCAAAGATTTTGAACAGTTGTGTTTTCATTTTTAGTTGTTTCCATGATTTTTAAAAAATTCTTCTTTAATTTCCTCATTGACTCATTATTTAGTAGGATGCTCTTTAACCTCCAAGTGTTTAAGTTCTTTCTAAATTTCTTCTTGTGATTAAGTTCAAGCTTCAAAACACTGTGGTCTGGAAATATGCAAGGAATAATCCCAATCTTTTGCTATTGATTGAGATCTGATTTGTGTCCCAGTATGTGATCTATTTTGGAGAATGTTTCATGTGCACTGGAGAAGAATGTGTATTTGTTGCTTTAGGGTGGAATGCTATATATATCATTGATATATATATATCAGTGAAGTCCATCTGGTCCTGGTGTCATTCAAAACCCAAATTATTTCCTCGTTGATCTTCTGCTTAGATGTTCTGTCCATTGCTATGAGTGGGATGTTGGAAGTCCCCTACTATTATTGTATTATTATCAATGTGTTTCTTTAATTTGGCTATTGATTGGTTGATATAATTGGTTGCTCCCCAGTTAGAAGCATAAATATTTGTAATTATTAGATCTTCTTTTTGGTTAGACCCTTTAAGTATGATATAGTATCCTTCCTAATCTCTTACTACAGTCTTTGGTTTAAAATCTAATTTGTCTGATACAAGGATTGCTACTCAAGCTTTCTCTTGAAGTCCATTAGCATGATAAATTGTTCTCCACCCCCCCCCCCACTTTTAAACTGAAAGTGTCTTTAGGTCTAGCATATGGATGGGTCCTGTTTTTTTATCCAATCTGATACCCTTTGTCTTTGATTGGAGCATTTAGCCCATTTACATTCAGGGTGACTATTGAAAGACAAGTATTTGGTTCCTTTGTATTACCTATAAAATCCCTGTTTCAGTGGATTGTCTCTGTTTCTTTCTGATACGTTACCTTTGGACTCTCTTTGCTTACAGGATCCCACTTAATATTTTTTGCGGGGCTGCCTTGGTCATCACATATTCTTTCAGTTTCTGTCTGTCTGGAAAGTTCTTTATCCTCCTTCCATTCTGAATGATAGCCTTGCTGAATAAAGTATTATTGGCTGCATGTTATTCTCATTTAGTATGTTGAATATGTCATACCAGCCCTTTCTGGCCTGCCAGGTTTCTGTGGGTGGGTCTGCTGCCAGTCTAATGTTCCTGTCCTTGTAGGTTAAGGAATTCTTGTCTTGAGCTGCTTTCAGGATTTTCTCTTTATCTCTGAAATTTGCAGGCTTCACTATTATATGTCAGGGTATTGATATATTTTTATTGATTTTGGGAGAGGTCCTCTTTACCTCTTGGACTTGAATGCCTGTTTCCTTCCCCATATTAGGGAAGTTCTCAGCTATGATTTGCTCAAATATACCTTCTGTCCCTCTCTTCTGTCTCTCTCTGTCTCTCTCTCTCTCTTTCTTCTTCCTTGGGGACCCCAATAATTCTAACATTGTTTCATTCTATGGTTCTCAAAGCCTTCCCTCATGTCCATGGTTGTTTTTCTCTCTTTCCCTTAGCTTCCTTCCTTTCCATCAACTTGTCTTCTATGTCACTTACTCTTTTCTGCCTTGTTTACTCTAGCTATTAGAATATCCAATTTAGCCTGCACCTCAGAGCAGTTTTAATTTCAGCCTGATTAGATTTCATTTCTACAGTAAAAGATTCTCTAGTGTCTTTATGCTTTTTTCAAGCCCAGCTAGTAACTTCATAATTGTTAGCCTGCATTCCAGCTCTGACATCTTACTTATATCCATATCGATGAGATCTTTGGCAGAAAGTGTTACCTCTGGTACTTTCTTTTGTTGTGAATTCCTCCTCCTAGTCATTTTGCTCAGAGAAGAATGGATGATCAAGTGAACAAAATCAAAACTATATCAACCCTGACTCAAGCAAAATACACACTAGACAAATCCAGAGAGGTCAGAAACATAAAAGAAAAAGAAAAAGAAAAAGAAAAGAAAAAAGGAAGGTGGAGAGAATATAAATTCCCAGGTGGACAAAATAGGATGATCCACTTGGTCCCGAGTGTATTTTGGCCCAGGTGTTAGAAGATACTAAATCCCAAAATTGTATAGAAAGTAAAACAAATATATATATATATATATATATAATATATATAAAATATATATATTATATATTATATATAATATAATACAGTGAAAGGAAGCCAAAAATGAAGAATATATCTATAAAATGTAAATGTAAAAAATGAAAGTTAAAAAAAATTGGAAAACAAAGAGTTGATAAAATAAACTAATTGAAAAGGGAAAAAGAAAGAAAAGGAAAAATTTTAAACTGAAATATAAATGAATCATGAGGAAAACCCTCAAATCCTATATGCTGTTTACCCTAGAGCTAGAGTTTTGCAGTGCCGTGCGCTCCATAAACTTGGTGTTCCCTGTTCTTCCAGCTGGTCGTCTGAGGGAGGGACCTACTGAGTTAATTCTCAGGTATCTGTGTCTGGGCAGAGTTTTACTGCCCCTTGCCAGGTAGCCCAGCTCAATGTAAGCTGTTTCTGGTTTTCTATATGGCTTTTGTTCCTTGAGGACTTTCTGAGCCTCTTTAGAAGATGAAAATAAAAATGGACAAACGCTGATCTCCAGCTCAGAGCTGAAAGATCATGATCCCCTTTCTTCAGTACACCCTCAGGCATAAGCAATCTTTACTTTTGTGCGTGCCACATTCTGCGGACTCCTGCAGTGTGCACCCCCACTGATCCTCCCAGGGGGAAGGCAGGAAGGTCCTGCACTTCTGTCCTTTGCAGGACTCCAAGGAGAGCAGTCCCCTGGTCTGTACCCACCGGCACTGCCCCATCTGCAGGAAGGGGGAGGGCCACTGCTTTTTTATCCTACACTGCACCCCTACACTGAGAGCTGTTGCCAGATCATGCAGCAGCAGTTCATGGTTTATGGTGAACAGAGCTCAGAGTCCCCTCCTGGGCTCAAAAACCGTAACCAGTTTCCTGGCTCCAATACTCTGCTGGCTCAGGCACCCTTGTTCTCTCTCTGACCCCAGGGATCCTAAGACTACACTGTCCCACCTAAGATATTGCCCCACTACACCACTGAGCACCTTTCAGGCAGGAATGTCTCTCATTGGAGCTTATTTTTTCTAAAGATTCTGATTTTGTGCTCCTGAGCTATTTCACTTTCCAGTAATTGGCTTATGGAGGCTCCCTCTCACCTCCACCCCCACCCCCAGCTCCTGTTACCTTCCTATATATCCCCTGTTTCATTTCTCCACGCTCCTACCATGTAAAAAGTGGTCACTTTTCTATTTGTAGAGTTCCAGCAATTCTTTTCTTCTATCTCAGGTTGAATTCATATGTGTTCAGAGTGATTTGATAGTTATCTAGTTAAATTCAAGGCATCAGATGAAATGAGGTCCTCTACTCTTCACCATCTTGCCACCCTCTCCAAATTCTATGATTCTTACTGCGAACTCATAAAAATCTGAAAATGTTCTTAAATGTGAATCTAAAGAAATACTGTCTCTTCAAAATCAGTAAGTTCACACTTCTTTCCTTTTTAACAGGACCAAGGAAATAAATATCAGAAGCCAAGAGCACAGAATATTTTCTTTCATCAATCCACAGAACCCTGATACTTCTCTAATTCCATCACACACAAAGGAATGACCACCTTGGCAGATGGCCACAGAGAATGTCAACAATTTTTTGGAGGTAAGCAATGAAATATTTATATTTTGAGTTTTCTGTAGTTAAGCATATAGAAACAGATAGTATTATCTTGCATTTTAATGAAGAAAGAAAGTGTTCTTTAATATAGCAACTTTATATATTAAGCATAGCTAATATAGCTTTTTACCTATAGCTAAGCTATTTCTCTCTTCCTTTTTTTTCCTGAGCACCATTGCATGTCAAAAATTATATTAAGCTCTTTTTGCATATTGTATTTCATAGTATAGAGCTGCATGAAATCCCTAAATACAAAATAAATTTAAATTACAGAAATTAAGTACCCATCTTTGAAAACAGTGCCTTGTATATCCATCTCGAAATACATAATCATCTAGCTACAAATACTAAATACTTTGGGAAGTTAAAATTATTTTCTGTTTACTTTGGGATTATCTACAGCATTTATGAATTTTTTGTTTAATTCCAGCATTTTTTTTCTCATTTATTTTTAACAACTATTCTGAAGTGCTCCAAAGTCTTGGGAAGTAATCCCTTTACATTCCTCACAGCTTTATATTTTATAAGAATCCTGCATCAAAAGAACTCATGGAACTTTTAGTTCCTGTCTCAACAGCTCTTATTACTCTTGGAAGAACAGTCAGCCAAGGATTGTGGACCACAGTGCTGTCTTCAAAATTGAAATTAATTACATTACCAGTTAAAGGGAAAGGTTATTTGGAAAGAAATTGACTGTATTTTAAAGAAAGAAATTATAAATTTGAGGAATCTGCCTTTTCTACCTTAATGAAATATAAAGAGTTAAGTAGATGAATATAAAAATGGAATAAAAATAAACTCATAAAACTTTAAGTAGAATGCACTAAAATTGAATTTTTCAAAGGACTTTATACAAACAAAGAAACTGTACATATGCTCAGAATTTTTTATTTAGTATTAATTCAACTCATAGGCCTAAGGTCATCTAGCAAACGAGTCTGCTTTTTAAGTTGTATGTAGAGGAATGCTTTCTAAGTAAAGGAGGACATAAATGTTTAAAAAGCCCAGTGTAGAGCTTCTGAGTTTTCTTTCAGTAACTAGAGTCAAAATTAATTCCTGCTTTTCTGTTGGGGAAAATTTCATCTAATTACATTCAAATTATTCTGCAACTTTTTGGACAGCAAATCCTGATCACTAAAGAAAGGAAAAAGCAGCTGTGTTGCCCTTGCCTCACAGTTATAAGAATAGCATTATTATATAGTCACTGGGCTTTATAGAACAAGAGTGGTTATCCACCGGCTGCCTTCTGGCAGAGACACACCTAACCCTTTCTGAACTGCTGGTAATGTATGCCTTCTGTTCCTAAGGATTTTTAAAGAAATAGTTTCCACTGCTTCCTTCAGCGAACCAATCTAGTATAACAGTTCTTGGGAGTAGGAAGTTCTAATAACCGTTTGTGCACTTTTAGTGATTGTTTCTAAAACAGGTTTTGTTAGACCTATACTTAAATCATGATATTTTTTTAAGATTTTATGTATGTATGTATGTATTTATTTATTTATTTATTTGAGAGAAAGAGAGCACAGCAGGGGGAGGGGCAGAGGGAGAGCAAGAAGCGGACTCCTTGCTAATAAGCAGGGAAGCTTGACACAAGGCTCAATCCCAAAACTTGAGGCATGACTTGGGGCAAAGGCAGAAAGCTTAACCAACTGAGCCAGCCACCCAGGCACACCTTAAATCACGATTTAAATCTTTTCTTAGTTTGATATAATCAACTTAACTATTTTAAGAAAGTATTTAATGAGGTACCTGGTTGGCTCAGTCTGTTGAGTGTCTTATTCTTGAATTCTGCTCATATTATGATCTCAGGGTTGTGGGATTGAACCCTGTGGTGGGCTCTACACTCAGCAAGCAGTCTGCTAGAGATTCTCTCTCTCTCCTTTCTCTCCTCTCCCTCTCCCTCCCTCCCTCTACCCCTCTTCCCATTCTCACTCTCTCTATCTAAAATAAATAAATCTTAAAAAAAAACTTAAAATTGACCATTGCTAAAATTAGTAGAAATAATATCTATAAACACTGCTTCTCCATAGGCAACCTACTTGGTCAATTTTTTTCCTCTAATATTTCCTGTTTTAGCTCATTCACTAACATATCCTATTTTGATCTTAAGTTATTCTTTAACCACAGCAATATATCTTATGTCAGGTAGCTCTAGTTTATATTTCTTCCACATTATATTAAGAACCAGCCCTTTGTTCTCTTTGAATTGCATTCTATTTATGACGATGTCATTAATAAGCCACAGATATTTATAATTCTAATCAAAAGTGCTAATTCATTTATTTCCCATATTTTAAGGCTTACTTGAATATTATAGTTGCTTTTTTTTATAGTTGCTTTTAGTACTTAAAAAGGCAATTAGAACATATCAGGTATTATAAGTCTGCTATATAAGAACACAAATTCAAAGAACATATTAAGACAGACTAGTCAGCCACAAGTCTGCCACACTTACCAGCTGTGTGACTTTAGACAAATTACTGATTCTTTATGACTCCCAATTTGTACATCTTTAAAATTTGAATACTAATAAGAATATAATTTCAAGGATTAAGTGGAATAGATGTAATAAATAAATATGAAGTATTTAGCACTTGCCTAGCTCATAATTCAACAAATAAGTGATATAGTTATTCCGGTTTTTGCAAAATGATTGAAAACAAGTTTCCTCATGGCAAGCTCAATTCTTACAAAAGAAATAATGAATTTGTCCATTATACTCATGCCAATTTAATTTTACATCATTATGTTGTTGTACTGCTACTAAATACTGTTCATTGAAGTTTCCCCACAAGCAGTTTATGTTTAAACGTGAAAATACAAGTTACCAAATAGTCACTGTTTAGATTTGAAGGGGTACATGCACCCTGATGTTGATAGCAGTATTATCAATAATAGCCAAACTATGGACAGAGCCCAAATGTCCATTGACTGACGAATGAATACGAAAGATGTGGCATATGTATATATGTATATCAACCAACTAAAGCTTGTTGGAGGGAGGCAGGTGGCGAATGGGCTAGATGGGTGATGGGTATTAAAGAGAGTTCATGTATCTAAGTGATGAATCACTGATCTCTACTCCAGAAACCAATATTTCACTATATGTTAACTAACAAAATTTAAATAAATTTTAAAAAACCAAAGACCCCCAACTGTTTAAAAATGTAGTTGTTAAAATAAATGATTGTTAACCTTTGAGCCTTTGAATGTACATTCCAAATCTTGCAAGTAATTTTACTTGAGTGTTTGTGGACTCAGTGCCTGCTCTAAAATTTTAACTTTGGGGCACCTGGATAGCTCAGCTGGTTAAGCATCTGCCTTCAGCTCAGGTCATGATCATGGAGTCCCCAGACTGGACTCCCTGCTCAGCTAGGAGTCTGATTCTCCCTCTGCTCCTCACCCCACTCATGTTCTCTCTCTCCTCCCCCTCTCAAATAAATAAATAAAATCTTTAAAAAATTAAATTTTAACTTCCTATCAACCATTATTGTTTGGAGAAATATTCCATGTGCAAGCCAGAGTGATGTGAAGAATTTTTTTCATCTTCAAAAAAGAATTTAAGTATCTTTTATGTATACATAGGACATATGTTTAGTCTGAGAAACTAACATTTCCACTAGAAAAAGAAAAGCAAACAAGTAGTTTGAGTCTATATGTTGATTTCCTAGGTGTGCTGTAATAAGTTACCACAAACTGGAAGGTTTAAATTTTAAAGAATTATTCTTTCACAATTATTGAATGTAAAAGTCCAAAATCAAGTTGTCTATAGGGCTATGCTTTTCTGAAGGCTGTAGGGAAAAATCTTTTAGATGCCTTTCTCTTAGCTTCTGCTGTTGCCTGACAATCCTAAGCATTCTTTGGTTCATAAACTCATTACTTCAATCTCTGCCTCCCTCATCACCTCATTTTATCCCTGGGTTTCTGTGTCTCTTCTGTTCTTCTTATAAGGACATGGTCTTATTAAATTAGAGCCCACCACAATTCAGTATAACCTCATCTTAACTTGATTACATCTACAAAGACCCTATTTGCAAACAAGTTCACATTCAAGTGTCAAGGATTAGGATTTAAACATATTGTTTGGGAGGTAACACAATTCAAACAATGACACTCTCTAATATATTTTTTTTTGAACTGAGAATAAAGCTAGGGCATAAGAATTGATTCTAAAAACAAGAGAATTTTCTTTTCCTGGGGAAGAAGTTGTTTCACTTCTGACAAGATAAGATCTATGAGTAGATGCACATATTTTGCTTATGATTTGGTAATACCATTTCTTGAACATAGATAGTTTACTGGTTTTTTGATAATACTTTTTCCCATCTACTCTGTAGCTCTGTTTTTTAAAATTATAAAACAATATCTATCATTTCATTTGTTTACTTGAGCTGAGAGTTCAAATAATAGGGTTACAGTTTTATGAATAAGGCATATATCCATATTACATATATCAACAAATAAGATTCTCTAAGGACTTTAGAGCTGGTATTGTATTTGCATTTATAACTGTACTGATATCTACAATTTTTTAATGAACTGAGTTAATCTTTCCTTTACTAATCTTGATTCAAACCAGAGCCACTTTTTATTTTCAGGGGTAAGAAATTTGCTTTAAATTCAAATTAAGAAATATTCTTGATCTTTCAAAATGAACACAGCCACTATATATTTTTAACATTAATTCTACAGCATATTCTAGTAAAGCTAATTCTAGTGAAGTCTTTCTAATATATAATTTGGAATGTGGTTTGTAGATCATCAGTACATTTTTATCTTCTTTATGATCATCTCCCATATATTTAGATAACTGTCAAAAATTCTTCATGCAATAACACTTACATAGGATGTACAGTCTTATTTCAGAATTTAATGAGAGGATATTATGTGCATTTTCTTGTCTTTGAGCTTCTGAAAACGAAGGGAGGTAAAGCATTTTAAACTCCTGTTTCAGGAGTGAAGAAAGATGGAATGGGAGGATCCTAAGCTCACCTTATCTTACGGCTACAACTAGGTAACTTCCATATCAGTGTAAATAACCCAGAAAATGACCTAAAGACTGGCAGAACAGACTCTCCACAGACAAATGTAGAGAAGAGGCCACATCAAACAGAGTAGGAGATGTGACCAGGAGTCAGACTGACCCACAGGACTGTCTGCAGGAGGGAAGGCTGCTGAGGGCATGAATAGAGGAAAGAAACAGACACTATACCAGGCACCCCAGACACAGGAACCCATATAGGGAAGACAAATCTCTGTATCATTTGGCTTTGAAAACCAGTGGGGCATAATTCACGAGGTCTTATAATCAGTGGGCTTAACACCTAGAACTTTAAAAATCAGCAAGCTTAGCTCTGGGAGAGCTGGAGGGTAAGAGAAAAATGAGTCGGCATCCTTAAAGAGAGAGCACAACAAACAGCCTTGCTGAAATACAGCTTAGAAGCAGCAGTTTGAAAAATGCCTGGATATAAGGAGGGAGATTCATTTACTAATCTCAGTATGTGCTGGAGGGGCAAGAATCTTTTGGAAACATCTCCAACAACAAAAGAGCTAATAGGCACCACTTCCCTCCCCAACCCCCAGCCTAGATAAATGGACACCTGTAGGAACCAATATAACATAAACACTGTCTTGCTAACAGTACACCCCACCCCCACACTTTTCTGCAGACTCACCCTCTCTATCCTGGCTTGGGCAGGAGTTTTGCCAGGCAGCTGCAGGTCTCTTCCTGCAGAAGACTTCATGGAGCTTGCTAACAGCATGTCGCCTTCTCCCCAACCCCTGTGATCTCCTACGGAATTGCCCCCTCCAGCCTAGGAGCAGGAATTTCCTGAAGCAGCAGCAGATCCCTTCCCACAATATACCAGTGCAAACCTTGCTGGTGCCACATGCCTTGCCCCTGCATTTTCCTGCAGACCTGCCCTTAGGAGGAGTCCAAACAAGGTGGTGCCACAAGTGTGGCAATGTTCAGAAGTGATGAGTACCACATTAAAGTGACTCTTGTCCCAGAGGGAGAGGGAAAGATAACCACACACACCAGTCCCACTACAACCCCAGCAATTGGCTAGAGGCAGATTTCTGGTCTGATGGCAGGCCCCACCCATCCAAAAAAGCTTCTGAGGGGACAACACAGGGAAAGCGCACTGCAGTTCACTGTTACCATAGCTCTGGTAAATGCTTGCTCTTACTCAGCTTAAGCCCAAGGTGGCCCCACACTGGCCCACTAACAACACAGGGACCAAACTCTGCCCATAACAGGCAAAGTGAGCCATTGCAGATGACTGAACTAAAGGCAGATGCAACTGAGCCACAATAGCAGGGCCCATGCAACACACACAGCAGATACCCCTGAAACACCAGGTTCTGGTGAACAGGGGACATTATATTGCAAGGCACTACAGGACCTCTTCTTTTTAAGGCTGCTACTTTCAAGAGCAGAAGATAGAGCTGACATTTCCTATCATGTAGAAACAAAAACAGAGAGTTAGACAAAATGAGACAGAGGAATATGTCCCACATGAATGAATAGGACAAAATCACAGCAGGATAGCCAAATGAAACCCAGGTAAGTAATAAACCTAATAGAGAATGTAAAGTAATGGTCATAAGATACTCATCAGATTTGAGGAAAGAGTTTAAGACCTCAGTGAGACCCTTAAAAAAGAAAACATAAAAAAGAACCAGTAAGAGATGAAGAACTCAATAACTAAAATTAAAAATCACTAGAGGGAATAAACAATAGACTAGAGGAAGCAGAAGAATGGATCAGTGTGACCTGGAGGACAGAGTAACAGAAAGCAATGAAGCTAAACAGAAAAGAGGGAAAATATTTTTTAAATGAAAATAGATTTGGGAGGGCACCCGTGTGGCTCAGTCATTCAGCATCTGACTTTGGCTCAAGTCATGATCCCACGGTCCTGGGATCGAGTCCCATATCAAGCTCCCCACAGGGAGCCTGCTTCTCCCTCTTCCCCTGTCCCTGCCTCTCTCTGTATGTCTCTCATGAATAAGTAAGTTAAAATCTTTAAAAAAAATGGATTAAAGGAACTCAACGATGCCATCATGCATAACAACATTCACATTATAGAGATCATAGAAGAAGAAGAGAGAGACGTGGGCAGAAAATGAAGAAATAATAGCTGAAAACTTCCCAAGTCTGAAAAGGAAACAGGAATCCAGATCCAGAAGGCATAGAGAGCCCCCCAAAAAAATCAACCCAAGGAGGACCACACCATGACACATAGTAATTAAAATAGCAAAAAGTAGTATTAAAGAGAATTTTAAAAGCAGCGAGAGAAAACAGTTACATACAAGAAAAACCTCATAAGGCTATCAGCTGGTTTTTCAGCAAAATTTGCAAGCCAGAAGAGAGTAAGGTGATACAGTCAAAATGTTCAAAAAAAAAAAAAAACCTGCAACCAGGAATAGTCTACCCAGCAAGGCATTCAGAGTAGGAGAGAGAGTTTCTCAGACAAACCAAGGTAAAGGAATTCATCATGACTAAACTAGCCTTATAAGGAGACTCTTTTTTTTTTTTAAGATTCTATTTATTTGAGAGAGGGAAGGAAAGGGAGAGAGTATGTGAGCAGGAAGAAGGGCAGAGGGAGAAGGAGAGAAAGAATCCCAAGCGGACTCCTGGCTGAGTGTAGAGCTGGACAAGATCATGACCTGAGATGAAATCAAGAGTTGGATGCTCAAATGACTGAACAACCAAGGCATCCCAAAGGGACTCTGAGTGGTAAAGAGAGACCATAAGCAGGAAGAAGAAAAGTAAAAAGCACAAAATCAGTGATATTAACTATAAATCTACAAAAGAATCAAAGGATTCACAAAATAAAAGGATGCAAAGTATGACACCATATACCTAAAACATGGGGAAAGAAGGAGTTAAAATTTAGTACTTTTAGATTGGGTTTCAGCATAAGGAAACATAAACTTAATATAGACTACTATATGCATAAGATGTCATCTATAAACCTAATGATAACCAGAAATCAAAAACAGGTACTAATATGTAAAAAAAAAAAAAAAAAAAAGAAAAAGAAAAAGGATCCAAGTACATCACTAAAGAAAGCAAGCAACCCAAGAGTAAGAGAAGAAAGGAACAGAGAACTATAAAAACAACCGTAAAACAAATAAAATGACAGTAAGTACATATCTATCAATAATTACTTTGAATGTGAATGGACTACGCACTCCAATCAAAAGAAGTGACAGAATGGATAAAAAAAAAAAAAAAAGCAAAACCCATCTATATGCTGCATGTTTACAAGAGATTCATTTCAACCTAAAGACACAAGTAGGTTGAAAGTGAAGGCATAGAAAACTATTTACCATGAAAATGGAAGTGAAAAGAAAGCCAGAGTAGCAATACTTATATCACACAAAATAGATTTAAAAAAAAAAAGACTACAAAACAAGAGACAAAGAAAGACACTACATAATCACAAAGGGGACAATCCAACAAGAAGATAAACAATTGTAAATATATATGCATCCACATGGGAGCACCCTAATACATAAAGAAGCTAATCAAACATAAAAGTTATTAATAGAAATACAATAATAGTAGGGGGTTTTAACACCCTACTTAAGTCAATGAATAGATCATTCAATACAAAATCAACTAGACGGTGGCATTTAATGACACATTGGACCAGATGGATCTAACAGATATAGTCAGAACATTCCATTCCTAAAACAGTGGAATACACATTCTTTTCAAAAGCACATGGAACATTCTCCAGAGTAGACCCCATGTTTAGGCCACAAGACAAATGTCAGCAGATTCAAAAAGATTAGAGTCATATAGCATGCATCTTTTCTATTCTCAGCACTATGCAACTAGAAATCAATGACAAGAAAAAAAATCTGGTAAGACCAAAAACACAAAGAGGTTAAATATCATACTACTAAACAATGAATGGGTCAACCAGGAAATCAAAGAGGAAGTCAAAAGGAGAAAAAGGAAAATGAAAACACAATGGTCCAAAATCTTCAGAATGCAGAAAAATCTGTTTAAGAGGGAATTTTATAGCAGTTCTGGCCTACCTCAAGAAGCAAGAAAAATCTCGAATAAATAACCTAACCTTACACCTAAAGGAACTTAGAAAAAAAAATACCCAATACAAGTAGAAGGAAGGAAATAATAAAGATTAGAGCAGAAATATATAAAATAGAAGCTAAAAAAAAACAGTAGAACAGGTCAATGAAACCCATAGCTGGTTCTTTAGAAAGATCACCCAAATCGATAAACCTTTGGCCAGTCTCATCAGAAATTGGAGAGGATTCAAATAAACAAAATCAGAAGTGAAAGAGGAGAAATAAACAACATCACAGATTTACAAAGAATTATAAGAGAGTATTATGTAAAATCATATGCCAACAAATAGGACAACCTAGAAGAAATGAATAAATTCCCAGAAACCTATAACCTCCCAAAACTGAATCAGGAAGAAATAGAAAATTTGAACAGACTGATTACCAACCATGAAATTGAATCAGTAATCAAAAATCCCCCAACGAGCAAAAGCTAAGTATTGTTGGCTTCATAGGTGAATTCCGCCCAGCACTTAAAGAATTAATACTTATTCCTCTCAAACTATTCCAAAAAATAGAAGAAGGAAAGCTTCCAAATTTATTTATGAGGCCAGCATTACCCTGATATCAAAGACCTATAAAGACACTACAAACAACACTACAGGTCAGTGTCTCTAATGAACATAGAAAAATCCTCAACAAAATATTAGCAAATCAAATTCAGCAATATATTTTTTTAAAATCATTTGCCAAAAGTGGATTTATTCCTGGGATATAAGGCTAGCTCAATATTCACAAATCAATTAATGTCATAAATCACATCAACAAGAAAATGAACACCATATGATCATTTAAATACATGCATAAAAAGCATTTGACATTCATGGTTAAAACCCTCAAAGAGATAACATGATACTATATATAGAAAGTTCTAAAGATTCCACCAAAAACATACTAGAACTGATAAAAATGATTTTAGTAAAGTTGCAGGATACAAAATCAACATACAGAAATCCATCATATTTCTATAACAGTAATAATGAAGTGGCACAAAAAGAAATTAATAAAACTATCCCATTTACAATTGCACCAAAAATAATAAAATATATAGGAATAAACTTCACCAAAATGGTGAAAGCCCTGTACCTTGAAAACTATAAAACATTGAGGAAGGAAACTGAAGATGACACAAACAAATGGAAAAATATTCCATGTTCATGGATTGGAAGAACAAATATTGCAAAAATGTTCATACTATGCAGTGCAATCTACAGACTTAATGCAATCTCTATCAAGATACTAAAGCATTTTTCACAGAATTAGAACAAATAATCAGAATTTGTATGGAACCACAAAAGACCCTGAATAGCCAAAGGAATCTTGAAAGAGAAGAACAAAACTGGAGATATCACAATACCAGATATCAAGATATACCATAGAGCTGTGGTAATCAAAGTAGTATGATACTGACACAAAAAGAGACATATGGATCAATAGAACAGAATAGAGACCCCAGAAATAAACCCACAATTATGTGATCAATTAATATTCGACAAAAGAGAGAAGAACATGCAATGGGTAAAGGTCTCTTCAACAAACTGTTGGGAAAACTGAACCACTTTCTTATACCATACACAAAAATAAACTCAAATTGATTAAAGCCTAAATGTGATATCTGAAACCATAAAATCCTAGACGAGATTGCAGGCAGTAATTTCTCTGACATCAGTTGTAGCACCATTTTTCTAGATATGTCTCCTATGACAAGAGTAACAAGAGGAAAAATAAATTATTGGGACTATGTCAAAATGAGAAGCTTCTGCACAGTGAGGGAAATAATCATAAAACTAAAAGAGCCTACTGAATGGGAGAAAGTATTTGCCTATGACATGTCCAGTAAATTGTTACTATCCAAAATATGTAAAGAACTGATACAACTCAATACCCAAAAAACAAATAATCCAATTGAAAAATGGATCCAAGACATAAACAGATGTTTCTCCAAGAAGATATGCAGATGGCCAACAGACACATGAAAAAATGCTCAACATCACTTAGCATCAGGGAAATACCTATCAAAACCACAAGGAGATATTACCTCACACCTGTCAGCATGGCTAAAATAAAAAATACAACAAGTTTTGGCAAGGATGTGGAGTAAAAGGAACCCTCATGCACTCTTGGTTAGAATGCAAACTGGTGCAACCACTGTGGAAATCAGTATGGAGGTTCCTCAAAAAATCAAAATAGAATTATTATATGATCCAGTAATTCCACTACTGTGTATTTACCCAAAGAATATGTGAAAACACTAAATTGAAAAGATATATGCACCCTTATGTTTATTGCAGCATTATTTACAATAGCCAAATTATTAATGCAACCCAAGTGTCCATGCGTAGATGAATGGATAAAGACGACGTGGTATAGATATGCAATGAAATATTACTCAACCATAACAAAGAATGAAATCTTGCAATTTGCAACAACATGAGTGGAGCTGGAGAGTATAATGCTTGGTAAAATAAGTCAGTCAGAAAGAGACAAATACCATATGATTTCACTCATATGTAGAATTTAAGAAACAAAAGCAAACAAAAATGAGACTATAAAAAAGACTCTTAACTATAGAAAACAAACTGATCAGCAGAGGGAAGGTGGGGGGAGACTGGATGAAATAGGTCAAGGGGATTAAGAGTACAAATATGATGAGCACTGAGTAATGCATAGAATTTTTTAATTCCTATGCTGCACACCTGTAACTAATATAATACTGTATTTTAATTATGCTGGAATTAGTATTTAAAAATAAGAAGAAGAAGATAAACAAACAGAAAAAATCCTATTTCCAGGCCCTTGTGTTTTTTCATTGTTGAATGAAACACATAAAGTTTCCAAAATATATTCTTCTTGCAGATAAAACCTGCTTCAAATTATTCTTTGCACATAATAGATAATAAATGTTTATTAAGTGAATGAAGGAAATTGTAATTAGCCCCTCTGCTTATAGACAGCATCCATGAGTGATATCGAAAGTAAGGCAACTCTGTAAGCTATCACAAGTTATACACCTTTCGTGTTAAATACTTCTTTTAATTTGTATAAAAGATAGACAGGAACTAGAGAGTTTGAGATGCTGCAAAGTGGAGACATGTTCTGTATTCCCAGGATTTTTCAGTAAACTGAAGGACTTATGGCTCTAGTTGATTTTTTTTTATTTCATTTTCCAAATGAATGTTGAAACTTTGAGAAAGGAAAACATAAAGCACAAGGTTAAGTGAGTAGTCGACTATTTAAAGTATGGGGTTTGATTTTCTGAAGTATGGGTCAAATTACTAGCACAGTGGTTCTCCCTGACTATGCTTCAGCGTAACCTGGAAAGCCCCTCAAATGTCTATAATTCAAGGCCCAGGATATGTCTGAACCTGGAATGGACTGGTTTCTTAGATGGAGGATTTAACATCAATAGCATGTTCATGGTGAGAGTGAATGAGCATATTTGCTAGGAGCATGACACTGGTGGTTATGATGGTGAGTAGGGATAGGTAGGGGCAACCTATGGAATTCTTACGGTTTAGAAAACCTCTAAAGTCCTTTCCAACCTTAATATGCTATGATTGTAAATAGTTGACAGTGCTTTCTTTACATGTATTTATTCATCTATGTATTTTGAAAACTTATGATAGACACCATACTAGAAGATAAAATAAAATCTGTGAACCTGAAGAAAAAGAGAATATACTAGGTTTGATAACCACTACAGTAAGGTATCTTGGAAATAATTAAATAATTGTATTTCATTTATGCATGTGTTGATTATTTCTTTTTACCATTTAGGAGTTAACCAAAATACACAGGCTAGGAATTCCAGTGTACTTAAATGTTCAGAAAGAAGCTGCATTATAATGATTAGAAAAAAGTGTCATCTCGATCCAGGATGTTTGAGGAGAAACTTCTTGAAAACACTATGCATATGCAATATACTATATCTCAGATTACTAAAGGCTAAGTCTCAGATGCTAACGTTAATTACCGTCATCGTTCCTTGCTTGCATGCTCCTTTCCTGAGTACACAACTGATCAAGTTGCTTTTGATGCAGCTATTGCTTGTTAATAGCCAGAATCTTGGGGAGAGAGGCCAGCTTCCTGGAATAAAAACTGCTGAGGATAGAGAAACAGCATCCATAAGAGAAAGGTCTGAGTGTAATGGGCTTTGGAGGACAGGACTCAATTGATTCCGGAGCCTCAGCGGGAATGAAGGGAAAGGAATTTCTAGAGAAAACTCCGTAGTTCTGACTTGAAAGAAACAAAATGAAAACAGCAATAATTATTTCCTATTTTCTGCTGTATGTTTCAAAAACAGTTTGAGAAGAAAAAAATCCACAAGTTAAAGTGAGTTTACATTTATGTTTAGATAACTTCCCTTATTCCAGAGTTTTATTGCTTTTTGTTTTACTGAATTTTAGTAAGTCACTCCCTTTTGTAAAATGTCTTAACTCCATGATAGAATTCAGTATGTAATGCTGTCATTGAGTGAAGAGAGGGATGATATGTATGTTTAAACAATCAGCATATTACTGGTGAGGCTCTTCAGAAGGAATATGTTTTTTAGGTTTTGGTTTTGAATTATTAAAGCAATATTTACTCATGGTTTTTAAAATAAGAACAAATAGTATGGAAAGTATAAAATAAAAAATAAAATTTGAAACCCTCCTGTTTCTACTTTCCAGAAGTAACTTGTATTGACTTATTTTAGGCATCATTTCAGAAATCTTCTATCCACACATGTTTATGTGTGTACGTACACGTACCACACATGTGTACATATACATGCATATGTAGTGTATGCCTTTTTTTACATAAATGCAGCATATCCATTGTTCTTTGCTAATGGTCTTGCCCTTGTCTCTTTATTGTTGATTTCTAAGAGCTGTTGGTATACTAATAAAATGTATCTTACATATTTCAAACATTTTTCTGTGGTTTAATTTGCACTTCAACATGATTTATGGTAGGTTTTTTTTCCCATACTGAAATTTTAAGTTTTGTTTTAGTCAAATAATCAGTCTTTTATGTTATGGCTTCTGTAGTTTATTTCCAAGATTTTAAAATATATAACACCATTTCTTCTTTCCTATTTTACAGACTAATTTTTGTTAAGAGACTTTATTACAGCAGTTTTAGATTTACAGCAAAATTAAGAGAAACATATAGAGAATTCCCATTGGCCTTCTGTCCCCAAACTTTCATAGTCTCCCTCATTATCAGTTTCCCCACCACAGTGGTACATTTGTTACAAGTGATAAACCTACATAGACACATCATTATCACCTGAAGTCTACAGCTTACCTAAGGGTTCACTATTGGTGTTGTACATTTTATGGATTTGAACAAATTTAGAAAGGCATGTACCCACTATCACAGTATCATACACAGTAGCTTCACTGCCTTAAAGTCCTCTATAATCTTCCTATTCATTCCTCCCTCAAAATGTTTTTAAATAATATATTTTCTATTTAAATCTTTAAATTGTCTGCAATCCTGTTAGTATACCAGCAGCTTTTATTGATTAATCTTTTAATTTTAATTTCTTGGCATTGATTAACCTTTTTTTTTTAAAGTTACCTTTATCTTACACTAAAATCTTATATATATATTAGAGTATATTTCAGGATTCTCCTATATATATATAATTTTATCTATTTCTTCTCTAGTTTAAAACTCCTTATGCTGTATGTTTACAGTGTTTTTACTATCTAGAAGGACTGGTTTCCTCTGTACTCCTCTTCCCCCCCCAAAAAAAAAAAATTTGTAGATAATGGCATATTTTCAACCAGATGAACTTTGGTATTATCTCTTAAGTTCTGAAAATAAGAAATCCTATTGCTATTTAATGGGAATCTTATTAAAATAATAGATTAACTTAGTTGGAAAAGTGAGTCTTTGAATTTTGATTATATCTGTCCTGAAGACAAATTACGTGTTTTGTAGATATCTGGATTTGTTTATTCTGAGTTACTTATTTTTGTTGTTTTTCATATTATATGGATTTCTTTCTAGTTTTTATTTTCTAATTGAGCATGGCTTATATTATAGGAGAATCATTGATTTTCAATATACTATGTAACTAGCAGCTACATTTCTAAACTCTTTTCTAGAGTTTTTCCATTGATTTTCTTGGGTTTCTCAAGTATATATGCATGTCATCATGGAAATAAGGATATAATTATCTCTTCCCTCCCCCGCCACCATGTGATTGACACATAACAGAAGTTTATGGTATACAGTGTGATGATTTGATATAAATATATATTGCAAATGATTACCACAATAAGGTTAGTTACCATATCCATCACCTCATGTAGTTACTATGGAGAAGGTGTGTGTGTGTATATGTCTGTGTGTGTGTGTGTGTGTGTGTGTGTGTTGAGAACGTTTAAAATCTCTCTTAGCAACTTTCAGGTATACAATACAGTATTGTTGACTATAGTCATCATGCTGTGTAGTAGATCCCTAGAACTTATTCATTTTAATAAATGGAAGTTTGTTTCCTTTGACCACCTTCACTCATTTCTCCCATCTTATCCCCCACCCCACCTCAGCAACCACCAATCTACTTTCTGTTTCTATAAGTTTAGTTTTATTTTAGATTCCACTTATGAGATCATGCAATATTTGTTTTTCTCTGTTGGACTTACTTCATTTAGCATAATGCCCTCAGGGTCCATCCATATAGTCACAAATGGCAAGATTTCCTTCCTTTTATGGATGAATAATATTTCATGTTTTAAACCCACACATACACATATGTCACATTTTCTTTATTCATTCATCCATTGGTAGACATGGGTTGTTTCCTTGTCTTGGTATTGTAAAGGTTGCTGCAAGGAACATGGAGGTATAGATATCTCTTTGAGATACTGATTTTATTTTCTTCAAATATATACCCAGAAGTGGGGTTACTAGGTCATATGCTAGTTCTATTTTTAGTATTTTGAAGAACCCCCCCCATAGTGTTTTCCATAGTGCCTGTGACAATTTATATTCCTACCACCACTGCCCAAGCATTCTTTTTTCTCCACATCCTTACCAGCACTTGCAATCTCCTGTATTTTTTAAAATAGCCCTTCTAACGTGTGTGAAATGACATCTCATTATGGTTTTGATTTGCATTTTCCTGATAATTAGTGATGTTGGACAATTTTTATGTACCTTAGGCCATTTGTATATCTTCTTTAGAAAAATATTTATATGTTTTCTTTGCCATTTTAAAAATCAGATTTTTTGGTTTTTTGCTGCTGAGTTGTAGGAGCTCCTTATATGTTTTAACCCCTTATCAGATAGAAGATTTGTAAATACTTTCTCCCTTTCCATAGGTTACCTTTCCATTTTGTTGATTTTTGTTTTTCGGTATAGAAACATGGTTAATGTAGTCTCACTGATTTCTTTTTGCTTTTGTTTGCTTGTGCTTTTCATGTCATATCAAAAAAATCATTGCCAAGACCAATGTTAAGAAGCTATTCCCCTGTTTCTAGGAGTTTTATGGTTTCAGGTCTTATATTTAAGCTTTAAATTCAAATCAAGTTAATTTTTGTGAGTGGTATAGGGTAAGGGTTCAGTTTTATCCTTCACTTGTGGATATCCAGTCTTTCCAACACCATTTATTGAAAAGGCTATCTTTTCCTCACTGAATTTTCTTGGCTCCTTGTCAGTGTGGGCTCTTACTGATCATATTGTAAGGGTTTATTTCTGGATTCTTCATTTTATTCCATTGGTCTTTGCATCTGTTTTTATGGTAATACCATATTGTTTTGGTTGCTTTAGCTTTGGAGTATAGTTTAGAATCAGGAAGCATGATGCCTTTAGCTTTGTTCTTTCTCAAGGTTGCTTTGGCTATTCAGGGTCTTCTGTGATTCCACTCGACTTTAAGATTTCTTCTATCGGTAAAAAAAAATGCCACTAGAATTTTGATAGGTATTTCACTGAATCTATAGATGGCTTTTGGTAGTATGGACATTTTAACAATATTAATTTTGCTAATCCATGTCATGAGATAACTTTTCACTTATTTGTCATGAGATAACTTTTCACTTATTTCACTTATTTATTTTGATAGGTATTTCACTGAATCTATAGATGGCTTTTGGTAGTATGGACATTTTAACAATATTAATTTTGCTAATCCATGTCATGAGATAACTTTTCACTTATTTTCTTCTTCAGTTTCTTTCATCACTATCTTATAATGTTCATTGTCTTTCACCACCTTGGTTAAATTTATTTGTATTGTATTATTTTTTATGCTACTGTGAATGAGATTGTTTTCTCTATTTCTTTTTCAAATTGTTCATTGTTATTGTATAGAAGTGCAACTAATTTTTATGTATTGGTTTTGTTCCTGAAACTACTGAATTCACTTGTTAGTTCTAACAGTTTTTTGATGGAGACTTTAGACTTCTCTCTATGTAAGATCATATTATCTGTAAACAGGGATAATTTACTTCTTCCTTTCTGATTTGGATACTTTTTATTTCTTTCTTTTGCCTGATGGCACCAGCTAAGATTTCCAGTATTTTGTTTAATAGGAATGGTGAGATTGGACATTCTTGTCTTGCTCCTGATCTTACAAGAGAAGATTTCAACATGAGCTTGTCATATGTGGGTTTTATTATATTGAGATTTTTTGAGGGTTTTATCATGAAAGGATGCTGAAATTTGTCAAATGCTTCTTTTACATCAGTTGAGATCATATGATTTTGATCTACACTCTATTAATGTGATGTGTTACATTTATTGATTTGCATGTGTTGAACTATTCTTGCATCCTAGGGATGAGTACCACTTGTTCATAATGTATGACTCTCTTAATATACTCTTGAATTCATTTGTTGATATTTTGTTGAGAATTTATATATATATATATGTATATATATATATATATCCATTAGATATATTGATCTGTAGTTTTCTTTTTTTTAGCATTCTTATCTGCCTCTGTAGTAGGGTAATGCTGGCCTTGTAAAAATGAATATAGAAGTCTCTCCTCTGAATTTTTTTGGAAATGTTTGAGAAGGATTGGTATTAATTCTTCTTGAAATGTTTGGTAGAATTCACCAGTGAACCCATCTAAGCCTGGGCTTTTGTTTTTTATAAGGTTTTTGATTACTAATTCAGTCTTCTTACTCATTGGTCTCTGGGCTTTCTGTTTATTCATAATTTAGTCTTGGTAGGTTGTAGGTTTCTAGGAATGTATTCATTTTTCTAGATTGTCCAATTATTGACATAATATTATTCATTGTAGTCTCTTATTTCCCTTTGTATTTCTGTGGTTTCTGTTGTAATATCTTCTCTTTTCATTTACAATTTTATTTATGAGTCATTCTGTTTGCTTAGTCTAGCTAAAGGTTTGTCAGTTTTGTCTATCTTTTCAAATTCTGAGATCCCTGGATGGCTCAGCGGTTTAGCGCCTGCCTTTGGCCCCATGCATGATCCCGGAGTCCCAGGATCAAGTCCCACATCAGGCTCCCTGCATGGAGCCTGCTTCTCCCTCTGCCTGTGTCTCTGCCTCTCTCTCTATGTGTCTCTCATGAATAATAAATAAAATCCTTTAAAAAAAAAAAAGAACAAATTCTTAGTTTTGTTAATCCTTTCTGTTGTTATTCTCTATTTCATCTATTTCTGCTCTAATCTGTTATTTCCTTCCTTAGGCTAACTTCAGATTTAGTTTGTTCTTTTTCTAATTCTTTGAGATATGTATGTAATATTAGGTTGTTTGAGATCTATTTCCCTTATGTATATCTTTATAACTATAAACCTTCCTGTTAGAACTGCTTTTTCATACCGTACATTTTGGTATGTTGTGTTTCCATTTTCATTTGTTTCAAGATATTTTTAAAATTTCTCTTAATTTCTTCTTTGATCCATTGGTTATTCAGAATTGTACATTTTAATTTCCATGTATTTGTATATTTTTTCAGCTTTCCTTCTATTGTGATTTCTAATTTCATACCATTGTGATAAAAAATGTACTTAGTATAATTTCTGTCTTCTTGAATTTGTTGAGATTTGTTTTGTGCCCTCATATATGATTTGTCCTTGAAAATTTTCCATATGTGCTTGGAGAAAATGTATGTATATTCTGCTGCTATTGGATGGGATGTTCTATACACGTCTGTTGGGTCCATTTGGTCTATGGTATTATTCAAATCCACTATTTTCTTACAAAGTGTTTGTATTGATCTATCCATTGTTGAGAGTAGTGCCTCTTCCTTTCTAATACTTGCATCTCTAATCTCTAATTAGCTAGTACATCCAGAACAATATTAATATAGTTGTTTAACTTTTTTTTTTGGCCTACGAATACTTTTCCCACCATGGAATTACTAACTGTTATAGTTCTCATAGCTCTGAGTAAAGGGAAAATGGGTAATTGCAAACCAAGAAATTCTTTGAAAATGAAACAGAAAAAAAATGAAACAGAATTGAATGAATAGTTGAATTTCTAGATTTATATGAATAATAAGAATCAATTCTCTGATGACAGAATTACATTCTCTTTTTCCTCCCCAGTGGCTACCTAAGATTTACTCTTTATCCATATTCTTTAGCAATTTGACACGATGTGCCTAGGTTATGTTTCTTTGTATATTTTCTTCTTGAGTGTTGCTGAGCTGCTTTGATCTGTAGGTTGATATTTTCTCATCGTACATGGGGAATTTTACTTATTACGTTATCAAATATATTTTCCTGCCCCATTTTCTCTTTCTTTTTTTCTTTTTCTGGGACTTCATATACATCTATGATAAATTACATGGTACTGTATCTTGGCTATATGAGTCAACTGAGACTCTTCAGAAATTTCTGTTCATCTGTCTTCAATTTCTCTGACTGGCTTCCCTTCATCTTAAATATGCTGTTAAGTCATGTAGTGAATTTTTTATTTTGACATAGCACTTTAAAAAAAGATACAGCACTTTAAGTTCTGTAATTTCAATTTAAATCTTTAGAAAAATTCTATTGTAGTAAAATATGCATAATAAAGTTCATAATTTAACCATTTTTAAATGTACTTGATTCTTTTTTGTTTCCATTTCTCCAAAGATTCGCTTTGTGCATTCATTATGGTATATCTCCAAGTTCCTGATTTTTTATTTATTCATTCATTTATTTATTTATAAGATTTTATTTTTAAGTAATCTCTATACCAAACATGAGGCTTGAACTCACAACCCCAAGATCAAGAATCACAGGCTTGACTGAGCCAGCCAGGTGCCCCATGTTCTCGATAATAAAGTACTTGCACTGAAGTACTTCCTGAGTCATTGCTGAATCTATTCTATTGCTGTTTTCTATGGAATTTGGGTCACATTTTCCAGTTTGTTCATTTGTTGAAATTTTTTATTCTATACTGGGTTGATTATATACTTTAGAGACTATGGATTCTGTTGTCTTCTCCTAAAGAATATGGACTTTTTTTTTTTTTTCTAACGGTTAAATTCCTGGCTGCTTATCTTTGTCTAGTAAAGATTTGGTTCTGTATTTTGTTAGAGTGGGTCTCTTTTGGTTTTGCCTTTAAACCTAGGGTGACTCTTTTAGTACGGGGATATAATCTTATCCTGAAATGTGGCCCTTTGGGGTGATTTCTGTGGAAAGCCTAAGTTGTTCACCCAGTACCTGCATCAGTTTGGTAAGATTCAAACTCCAAAGTCTTTGTCTCATGCAGTGAACAACACCAAAAATCTCTTTTCAGCCTTTTAGCTATTATTTTCCAATAGGTTCTTTGGAGTCTTCCCCATGTATAGATGGTTGTGGGGCGGGGCCAGGGGGGGTGTATGCAAATTTTAACTTCCCCTCTGTGTTTCACCACTTTCCAAAATCTACCTCCCCCCACCTTCAATTATCAGCCATTCTTTCAGCCCTGAACTCTAGTCTTTTAATACCTCAAGCCAATAAGAATGTAGCATTCTGCTTCAGTTATGGCTATTCCCACAACCTTCTACCTTAAAGGAAAAGCTATATAAATACAGATCTTGTCCAGCACTGTTCTCTTTTTTCAAGAATCTAAGCCTCTCTTTCTGTTTTTACCTACTTTTGGTCAATCTCCAAATAGCTGTTTTTTATTTATTTGTTTTATTGTTTATTCACAGTTTATAATTGTTATCATGGGATAAAAGTCTGGTTCAAGTTACTCTACCATTATTGGAATTTCAGTTCCTGGGATTTTTTTACTTTTATATTTAACTCTTCACTTCATTATTTTATATTCATGTATATTATTTCACTTCATGATTAGTGATCACTTAGACTTTAGGTTTGATTCTTGATTCTGCCAATTGTTACAGCATTATTACTTCAAATTTCTGATTTTTAGTGTTCCTGTATATAAAATGGAAGTGATCGTAGTTACCTTGTAAAATTGGTTGTTTTTGAATATTAAATATGACAATATATGTGAAACATATGACACAGAGCCTAGAACTTCATTGATATTCATAAATGTTGCTACCCTTTATTACCATAATCATTCTATAAGGGTGGAATGTCAAATATTACTATGTGAGATGACTTACCTAAGATCTTACTACTAAATAATAGGACTATAGATTAATTAAATCATTTCTACAAGATAAGTTTATGCCTCCCAGGAGTTCCAGTTTTAGTATTATCCCATGTAAGAAGGAAAAACTGCCTGATCGTGATTCGAGGAGGAACAACAAAACAAAAATTACTAACAATAAGGCTATGTGGTCAGTGTCTGAGTGATGCCCTTTTCTATGAGCCCTTAGGAGCTGCCCAACTGACTGGTGACCAGAAGATAACCATGGTAGTGTTTTTTTTTTCCTAACAGAGAAGAACAAGTCTAATTAAATTTCCAATTTTAGAGTCAGACAGAATTTCCGTGAGAAACTCAGGCCTAGTAAAATAAGTACTGTTTAGGTATGTGGTCATTAAAGAAAATAGTAAAAAATATACCACTATGTAATTAACTATTCTGTCCTGTAGGTTAGTTATAACTCACAAATGAATGATTTATACCCTGGGCAAGCATATAATTTCAGAAATTGGTTATTGAATGATGTTTTCTATGAATAGTTAACAACATTGTTTTGTCTACTGAAATCATGTTATGGATATGTATATGTGTTATTATGTGTTATATTTTAAGTAATGCTTACGATACTGTGTGTGCTTTTCAAAAACAGTATGCTATAGAGGAAGCAATTTAATGCTAAAGATAAAAAGGGAAACCAGTTGAGGTCGCATCCACTCTCTCTGGTAAGCATTACTATAGTTACTATTCACATTTATGCCTGTTCAGAATGAAACCCATCAATCATGTAAACTCAGGGCCAGATTCTGATCTCTAATACATAGTATGAATTGCCACATATCTTTTTACCTCCAAAAAAATAAAAAATAAATGTTCAGTATCATCTGAGATTAAAATCTTTCCTTTCAAATTGATTTTATTTTTATCTAGACTAAGAAGCAAAATGCAAAGTCAGAAGAGGAAATAAAATAATTCCTCCCAGGATGTGGTTTCTTTTTTTATATATAATTCTTACAGAATCAAGTATTCATATGGTTCTGTAATCATAATAATGGTTCTGAGAAAAAATAGAAAAATTATTATTTATACTTTTTAAAATGGAATCTTTTTATCCTTTGCAATCATATGTACTAACTTGGATTGTAGGGGAAGGCCGTATTATAAAAAGAACATTACCTAAGGTTATAATATATGAAAAGCAAATAAAGTCTATATACATACTAAATGAGATTTATCAAAATAGATTTTATACTTGTTCCATGAAAATTTAACAATTTTATTAAAGTTTACCAATGAAATATTTAAAATAATAAAACTGTCTTTGTTTTTGGAATTTATGGTTTTTTTAAGTATAAGATAATTGCACAGAAGATTTGAAGATAAAATCTTCATTTACATTTTCTCTCAGCCAAGGAAATTTAGTTCAATTTACACATAGTGTTATTTTTGAACAGTGTTTATTAAGAACTTTTTATGAGCAAAGCACTGTGCTAGGCATTTTTAGGGGATATAAAAATAAACCTGGTACCACCCTGCCTAAAAGAAGTGTGTAGCTTAGTAAGACAAACAAAAGCACACATGTCACACATGCATATGAACAGAGTGTGGAAACTTTCAGAGTATGGCTGTCAACAGTATGGTTCCAGGGAGCGGTGTTGGTATGTGCCACTTTTTATTGTATTTCAGAATTACAAGTGATCTTTAGGAGAGCCTAGCATAGTACCAGGAGCATAATTAGCGTACAATAAATGTTGTGAAAGAAGAGATAAAATATTCTCTCATGGTTGGGGTTGGATAGCAGGCTGGATGTGGTGTGACTGTGTGTGTTAACTGTCTCTATGGTTAGACCTGTTATTTTAGAATTAGATTTTTTTTTAATCTGGATTTTACCGTCTTTGTGACCTTGCACAAATTACCTCTTTAAACTTCATTTTCTTCATCGGTCATATGTGGTGATAATATCTGTTTCATAAGTTTGTTGTAAAGTGTGAATGAGATCATGTATGTCAGGCCTATATTACAGTGGCTTTGGTATTTTAAGTTAGAAAATACTGTTACATTTACTGTGACTGTTTGCATTATTTTTGCTATTAAGGGGGTAAAATACCCCTTAATAGCAAATGAAACAGAAGTAGTTAAACTATAACATAACTTTACATGTATGCAAGTAGCAGAATTTTTACTCCAAAAAGTGGCACCTCACTTGATCTACATTATTTTATTTTTTAAATTGAGGAGAAATAATTCATGAGTTATGAATAAAATAAATTTATTATTAATTTTGTATTTGGTCATTTTATCTTTGCAGAATGAAAAAAAACTCAAATAATCACTTAGGTATTATTATTTACTCTTTCATACACTTATTTATCCATTTCACAAATACTGAGTGAGCACCGCTTGTTTGCCAGGCATTTTGGTAAGCACTGATGATACAATAGTGAACAAGACTGACCAACTTCCCTGTCATCAAAGTTTAAATTTAGTTGGAATTCTAGTCCATTGTTCACAGACCTGGATATGCAAGTCCAGCCTTTCAATGAAAGGTGTTTCACAGGTGGTTAACAGTGTCCTAGATACTGTGCTTGAGATTTAGGGAGTAGATGTCATATGAACGAAGGTTTCTTTCTTTGATTCCATGAATCATAACAGGTTTCTTTCTTTGATTCCATGAATCATAACAAGGCAAGACAGCATCAGACTTGAAAAGTTACATTATGGCCCACCTTCCAGAAATGATAAATTTTTTGAGCATGCTTTACAAAATTATGAGGGCTTAGGTACAAATGAGTAACAAAGTTAGGTCAGGAAATACATATCACAAAACTCTACTATTAGAGTTTGTGTTATTATGTAGGCTACTTTAGGTAAAAATAATTAAATTTCTATCTTTGGAGTATTAGGAAACCTTAGGCTTGAAACTGATACCCAGATTCACAGCTATTTTCTCTTTGAAACTTTTCTTATATGTTCCCCTTTTTCTTATATCATTGATCACCCTATTGCTAACTATATTGAAAGAATTTTGTTAATTAAACAAAACAATTCTAAAACATTCTAAAACATTCATAATTTTAAACAATTAAAACATTCTAAACCACAGAAAGGCCCTTCTCAGCCTTCCTCTTTATTGTCTGAATAAGAATTATTTTGGGGAAAGATTGAGCATTTGCAATTTTGTTTCAAGTTTAAGTTCCTATTAATAGATTTGGGCAAGTATGCTTATCCTTTTTGTTCAACCGTAAAATGCAGATAATAAAACTCAGTTATATGATTCAGATTTCAAAATAAGATTGTAGCTTTAGAAATTATAAGCTTTGATAGTGTGCTGTTGTTTTCATTAGTAAGAGATAATGATTAGTTATAGCAACTACTATTAATTTTTTTTTTAATTTTTTATTTATTTATGATAGTCATACAGAGAGAAAGAGAGAGAGCCAGAGACACAGGCAGAGGGAGAAGCAGGCTCCATGCACCGGGAGCCCGACGTGGGATTCGATCCCGGTCTCCAGGATCACGCCCTGGGCCAAAGGCAGGCACCAAACCGCTGCGCCACCCAGGGATCCCAGCAACTACTATTAAATAAGCATTTTCTACAGGCCATATGCTTCACGTAGATTATTGGTAGCTCGTACAGTATCTCTTAATGCTAGAAATCATTATTGCCTAATTATATACAAAAACAATATGGTCCCAAAAGTATTAACTGATTTTCCCACATACATTAGAATCAGTCAGTTGCAGAGACAGAATTCAAACCCACATTCGTGTGGATCCATATCCAACCCCTGTCGCAGCACATTGCCTCTCAATTAGATACTAACACGCAGAAGTGGAGTGAGAAGGCATATGCAGCCGTATTAGATTCCGTTACGACCTTACTCTTTAACCTTAAAAAAAATAACGCATTATGTGTACATGTAAGGTCAAATAATATTTAATGTCCCCTCCCTATGAGTCTACCTAGAGATAACTGTTTTTAATGTTTAACTGCTTTAATCCTCCTTTTAATTCACCAAAAGTGGGCAGCCCGGGTGGCTCAGCGGTTTAGCGCCACCTGCAGCCCAGGGCGTGATCCTGGGGTCCCAGGATCGAGTCCCAGGATCGAGTCCCATGTCGAGCTCCCTGCATGGAACCTGCTTCTCCCTCTGCCTGTGTCTGTGTCTCTCATGAATAAATAAATAAAATCTTAATAATAATAATAATTCACCAAAAGTAATTCAGCTACATATTTGTAAATAATGTGGGAGGGTTTTTTTACAGCTACATCTGGGTTTACCATTATTAGATATTGTTTATAGATAGAAATTATAGATTATCTATTATCATTAGATGATGATGTAACTTACTTGTAACTGTCTCCCCATCTTGCCAGTATAAAAAGTAAATGATTAGCTTATTAATGTTATGTAAATATTGTTCATTACAAAACCTAATATACCATAATTACATCTCTTGTAGAGTACTTTTTATGGCCTAGAGTTTTTCTCTCATTCTATGGCATGAACTTTTTATAATTAGAAAGAATTTTTCTTTCTGCCTATTTTAACAATCTGTCATTATTCTTTGAAACCATGGTCGGAAAAAAAATGAAACCATGGTCGGTATAAATGTTAATTTTTAAGCAGTTGTTATTTTTTTAAGGTTTTATTTATTTATTTGAGGGAGAGCGAGCACCAAAGGAGAGAGAGAAGCAGGGCTCAGTCGTAGGACCCTAGGATCATGACCTGAGCTGAAGGCAGAGGCTTAACCAATTGAGCCACCCAAGCACCTCTATCTGATCGTTTTCTTTGTTAAACTTTGTAGCAGGTTTTGTTGCAGCCTCTGCAACCCATCCCTACCAGAAATGAATTTTAATTCTTAAAGAGTTTATTCTCTTTCCAAAAGTTTTCCAAAAGCCATGTTTAAACGTCTCTTGAGGGGATCCCTGAGTGGCCCAGTAGTTGAGCACCTGCCTTCAGCCCAGGGCGTGATCCTGGAGACCCAGGATCGAGTCCCGCATTGGGCTCCCCATATGGAGCCTGCTTCTCTCTCGGCCTATGTCTCTGCCTCTCTCTCTGTGTGTGTCTTTCATGAATAAATAAATAAATAAATAAAATCTTTTAAAAATAATAATAATAAAATGTCTCAAAAAAGTAGACAAAATTTGAAAAAAGATCTTTGATCTTTTTCCTACAATAAGTAACTTCTATAATAGGGGGAATATTTTATTTTAATCATTAAGTACTTTAAATAAATTAGAATGGGTTTTCACATCTTAAAAATATGTGTAACATCTACCTTCTTGGATAATGGACATTCAGAATATTGGAGATGGCAGGTGTCACTAATTATTCATTTGATCCCTCAGAAGAGCTGTTCTTTCATAGCATATGTGAACAGCCAGAGAAGACAGTAGCTCAAAGCCAGTTAGAATATTTAGACCCTTTAAGGAATGTAACACCTACTTTAATTCTGCTTAGTGTCATTTGAATTAACATTTGCTTAGCATGTTGAGAATATTTTGTAAGCCCAGTGTACCTAATGACTTATAAAATTCTAAATCCAGGTGCATCTGGGTGGCTCAGCAGTTGAGCATCTGCCTTCGTCCCAGGGCGTGACCCCGGGGTCCTGGATCGAGACCCATCTCAGGCTCTCCGCAGGGAGCCTGCTTCTCCCTCTGCCTGTGTCTCTGCCTCTCTCTCTCTGGGTCTCTCACGAATAAATAAATAAATAAAATCTAAAAAAATAAAATCCTAAATACATTGAGGTTAACAACTTCTGATCATGCAGTTTTATAAAGAGAGATGAAAATATCAAACCTTGAAAATATGTCATGGTGAATCTGTTTATTGATAAGTAACAGTTATAAGTGAAATGTGGACCTGTAATGAAACATTACATATTTATAAAACAAGTTAAAATATATTTTCAGAATGTCTCTCAGAAAATAGGACTCTAAATTGAAGAAACAGAAATTCAATATTTGCAAGACAGTGTTTTCTTTTGAAAATATTCATGAAGTAGATCTATAATTAATGACATGTTAAATTCCACTTGATACATTTTTTTATTTTTTTAAATGTTAGAGAACAATAGGGTAATATTTGTAGGCATAATACTATTTTTGTAAAAATAAAAATATATATTATATGAAAGCAAACTATAACAATGTCTTTACCTTAGGGTAAAGATAAAGGGGGTGAATTAGTAGACTGTGACTTTTTACTTTTCTACTTCATATCACTTGAGGGTTTTTTTTCAAAAGGAGTATCTGATTTTTTGAAGCCAGGAAAAAAAATAAAGAAGAGAGACATTTTAAAAGAAATAAGGCAAAGAATAGAAATAATATGGGGGAAAATAAAATTTAACCTTTGTGTCTTATTAGTATGGTGAACTGGATACCCCCCATCTCATGGTAAACAACCAAAGGTGATGTGATAGATATAAAGCTATAGCAATCAATACAATATTTTAATGATGTAAAGATAGGCAGATTGACCAGTGGAGTGAAATAGGACAGCCCAGAGACGTCTGTGAGATTGGAGAGTTATATAACAGAGCATTGTGATAAGGGTTGACTTTTCAATAAATGGTATTGGATTCATTGATTATTCAGAATAGGGAAAAATTTAAGATACAAAATTTACAAAGTCATTACAGAAAAAAATGTTAAATTTAATTGCATTATAATTGTGATGTTTCTTCTCTCAAAAGTCACCTTAAAAGAATGAGAAAACAGGGATGCCTTGCCTGCATGGCTCAGCGGTTGAGCATCTGCCTTCGGTTCAGGGCATGACCCTGGGGTCCGGGGTTTGGGTGTCACATCGGGCTCCCTGAAGGAGCCTGCTTCTCCCTCTGCCTCTGTCTCTGCCTCTCTTTCTCTCTCTGTGTGTCTCATGAATAACTAAATGAAATATTTTTAAAAAAGGAAACACAAGTTACGAACTGAAGAAGACATTCCAACACATACAATCAAAAAAGAACAATTACAAATCAATACCTCTATAAAAAAAAATGGACAAAGGAATTTTTACATTTACTCTGATTATGTTTTCAAGAAACTATTCCTAATCCTTTTTTTTCTTGCAAAATTTTATTTAAGTTCAAGTTAGTTGACATATAGTACAGTATTGGTTTCAGGAGTAGAATTTAGTGATTCATCACTTACTAACACCCAGTGTGCATCACAAGTACCCTCCTTAATTAATGCCCATCACTCACTCAGCCCATCTTCTACCCACCTCCCCTCCATTAACCCTCAATTTGTTCTCTATAGTTTAGAGTCTCTTATGGTTTGACTCCTTTTCGCTTTTTATCTTATTTTATTTTTCCTTCTCTTCCCCTATGCTCAGGTTTTGTTTCTTAAATTCCACATATGAGTGAAATCATATTGTGTTTTCTCTTACTGACTTAGCATAATACACTCTAGTTCTATCCATGTCACTGGAAATGGCAAAATTTCATGCTTTTTGATGGCTGAGTAATATACCATTGTGTGTGTGTGTGTGTGTGTGTGTGTGTACATCTTCTTTATCCATTTCATTAGCTGATGGATATCTGGGCTCTTTCCATAGTTTGGCTATTGTTGGTAATGTTGCTATAGACATTGGGGTGCATGTGCCCCTTCGAATCAGTATTTTTGAATACTTTGGACAAATACCTAGTAGTGCAATTGCTGGATCATCAGGTAGTTCTATTTTTAACTTTTTGAAGAACCTCTATACTGTTTTCCAAAGTGGCTGTACCAGCTCACATTCCCACCAACGGTGCAAAAGGGTTCCCCATTCTCTGCATCTTAGCCAATATTTGTTGTTTCCTGTCAATTTTAGCAATTCGGACAGGTGTGAGGTAGTATCTCATTGTGGTTTCGACTTGTATTTTCCTAATGACAAGTGATATTGAGCTTTTTCATGTACTTTTGGCCTTTTGTATGTCTTTGGAGAAATGTCTGTTCATGTCTTCTGCCCATTTCTTGACTGGATTTTTTTTTGGGGGGGGGGGCTGTTGAGTTTGATAAGTTCTTTATAGATTTTTGGATACTAGCCCTTTATCTGATATGTCATTTGCAAATATTTTCTCCCATTCTGTAGGTTGCTTTGAGTTTAGTTCACTGTGCACAGAAGCTTTTTATCTTGATAAGGTCCTGATAGGTCAATCTTTGCTTTCGTTTCCCGTTCCTCTGGCGATGTATGTAGTAAAAAGTTGCTGTAGATGAAGTCAGAAGTTGCTGCCTGTGTTCTCTTCTAGGAATTTGATGGATTCCTGTCTCACATTTATGTCTTTCATCCATTTTGGTTTTATTTGTGTGTCTAATGTTAGAAAGAGGTCCAATTTCATTGTTCTGCATGTTGCTCTCCAGTTTTCCCAATAACTTTGTTGAAGACACTGTCATTTTTCCATTGGATAGTCTTTCCTGCTTTGTTGAAAATCAGTTGACCATATAGTTGTGGGTCCATTTCTGGGTTCTCTCTTCTGCTCCATTGATCTATTTGTCTGTTTTTCTGCAGTACCATACTATTTCAATGATTATAGTTTTGTAATACATCTTGAAATCCAGAATAGTGATGCCTCCAGCTTTGCTTTTCCTTTTCAACATTACTTTGGCTATCAGGGGTTTTTCTGGTTCCATACAAATTTTAGAATTGTTTATTCCAGCTCTGTGAAAAGAGCTGGTATTATTTTGATAGGGATTGCATTGAATGTGTAGGTTGCTTTGGGTAGTATAGACATTTTAACAATGTTTGTTCTTCCAGTCCATGACCAATGAATGTTTTCCCATATCTTTTGTCTTCTTCAATTTCTTTCATGAGTGTTCTATAGTTTTCAGATGTTAAGCATTTTTTTTTAAGATTTTATTTATTTATTCATGAGAGACACAGAGAGAGAGGCAGAGACACAGGCAGAGAGAGAGAAGCAGGCTCCATGCAGGGAACCCGATGTGGGACTCGATCCTGGGACTGGAGGATCAGGCCCCGGGCCGAAGGTAGCGCTAAACCACTGAGCCACCCAGGCTGCCCAAGTTGAGCATCTTTTATCTCTTTGGTTATATTTATTCCTAGGTATCTTATGGGTTTTGGTGCAATTGTAAATGGGGTTAATTCCTTGATTTCTCTTTCTGTTGCTTCATTTTTGGTGTATAGAAATGCAACAGATTTCTGTGCACCAATTTTATATCCTATGACTTTGCTGAACGCATGTATCAGTTCGAGCAATTTTCTGGTGGAGTCTTTCAGGTTTTCTGCATAAAATATCATATTGTCTGTGAAGAGTGAAAATTTCACTTCTTCCTTGCTAATTTGGATGGCTCTTATTTCTTTTTGTTGTCTAATTACTGAGGCTAGGACTTCCAGGACTGTGTTGAGTAACAGTGGTGAGAGTGGGCATCCCTGTTATGTTCCTGACCTTAGAGGAAAAGCTGTCAGGGTTTTTTTGAGGATATTAACTGTGAATCTTTCATATATGGCCTTTATGATGATGAGGTATGTTCCTTCTATCCCTACTTTCTTGAGAGTTTTTATCAAGAAAGGACACTATATTTTGTCAGATGCCTATTTCTAACCTTTTACCTGTCTCTCTACCTGCCTACTTATCTAGAGAGGTAAAATCTATTACCATATTTTATTTAGTTACAGTTATGGGGGAAAATTAGAAGAAAATTAAAATCGGCACACTGAAACAGTTACCCCTGACTTAATTTACTCTTTAATTTATGTGTCTACCCCCACCCAATTCATTATCTACTTCTCTCAACTTCGACCCTTGACACAGTCATTATTTTACATTTACTCTTCTGTTCATTACACTATCTACTTGAGAGCTACTGCTTATAGTTTTCCTCAGACATTCATATAAACACATATCATTTTTGCAATGATAAATCTTTTTAAATTGTGCCCGTTTTAACTGTGCATCTTTTGGTCAGAATTATTAGTTATCTCACTCTTTTCCCCTTACATTGTTGCCATCTAAATCTGTGATTCTCAACCAGGGGCAGTTTTTCCCCTTAAAGGAACATTCAGCAATATCTAATGACATTTGGGGTTGTCATTATTGGTGGGATATAAGGCCAGAGTACGAAACAATGCACAGGACAGCCCTCTACAACAAAGAAATTATGGGGCCCAAAATGAACTCAGTGCCATAGTTGAGAAACCCTGCTCTATAACTGTCTTTCTATGTTCCTATCATGCTTGTCTACTTTCTGTTTTTGGCTCTTCTGAACATACCTGCCCTTCCAGACCATTTTCCCAATGTAAAAAAACAATATTCTCTGAACTCTGCCACTATAACCAACACTTATCCATATGATACATCTTTTTTCTGTACTGGGTCCCATAAAATAGTGCAGAATAGTGGAGAATGACTTGGCAGAAATAGGTTTGAATGAAGATATCTAGGGCTTTCCTGCTTTTCTGTGGACAGTATGTTTTCCCCCTGTAGATTGTGACATTTAGGGAAATTAACAAAACTGTATAAAAAAATCCCACTAGGTAGTGATCCCGTCTTGTTTGTTATTCCTATATTTTATAAAAAAGAAACATTTAATAATTGGCTACGTAAGTGTACTTTAAGAGATTTAGCTCATTAATTCTCAACTCTAAGAGAAATGCTTTTATTCTTACTTTACAATAGAGAAAACCAAGACTTAGAAAAAGTAAATGTAAATGCCTTGCCCAGTTTCACACAAAAATTTGATTTGATCTCAAGTTTTCTAACTCAAGTTCAGGGTTCTTTCTACTATTCCACAGCATGCTAGTTTCATGTAGTTTTTTTTTTTTTTTTATCTTTTTTAAAGTATTTTTTTTTAATTTTATTTATTTATTCATGAGAGACACACACACAGAGAAAGAGAGAGGCACAGACACAGGCAGAGAGAGAAGCAGGCTCCATGCAAGGAGCCCGACATGGTACTCGATCTCAGGTCTCCAGGATCACACCCTGGACTGAAGGCGGTGCTAAACCACTGAGCCACCCAGGTTGCCCCATGTAGTTCTTTTTTAAGTCTGGCTCACTTGATTGATTGATTGATTGGTTGGTTGATGTCTAGAATATAAGCTATTTGAAAAACAGTGTTTTTAAAAATATATCCTTTTTTCTTGTTTTCCTTTATTTTTTAAAAAAGACTACTTTTTAGAGAAGTTTTATATTCACAGTAAAATTGAGAGGAAGGTAGAGATATTTTCCATATACCCCTTCACCCCACACATGTATAGCCTCCCCCATTATCAACATCACTTACCAGAATGGTACATGTGTTATTAAAGATGAACCTATATTGACATATTATAATCACCCACTGTCCATAATTTGCCTTGGAGTTCACACCTGATGTACATCCTATAGGTTTGGACAAATGTTTAATACCAGAGTATTTTCACTGCTGTAAAAGTCTTCTGCTCTGTCTATTCATCCCTACTCGCACCCTACCCCTGGCAACGGCTGATCTTTTTACTGTCTCCATAACCTAATTATGCTTTTCCAGATGTCATATCATTGGAATCTAGACTATGTAGCTTTTTCAGATTGACTTCTTTCATTTAGTAATATGCATTTAAGACTTCATGCTTTCATGGCTTAAAAACTTTTTAGTAATGAATAATATTCTATTGTCTGGATATATCATAGTTTATCTATTCATGTACTAAAGGACATCTTGATTGCTTCCAAGTTTTGGCAATTATAGATAAGGCTGCTGTAAACACCCATGTGTAAGTTTTTGTGTAGAAATAAGTTTTAAGCTCCTCTGGGTAAATGCCAAGGGGTGCAATTACTTAATCATATGGTAAGATTATGTTTAGTTTTATATAAAAAAACCACCAAACTGTCTTCCAAAATGACTGTATCATTTTGCACTCCCACCAGCAATACATGAGAGTTCCTTTTGCTCTACATCCTTGCCAGCATTTGGTGTTGTTAGTGTCCCAGATTTTGGGTATTTTAATAGGTGTGTACTGGTATCTCATTGTTGATTTAATTGGCATTTTCCCTTTCCTCCATTTCTTACCCTGACATAATTCAGAGTATGTACTGCTGTGGGTATAAAAAATGCTTAATAAATATTCTTTAAAAAGAAAAACATAGGGGTCAAATGGCCACAAAGAGGAAAGGTAGGAATGCCTAACTCAAAACAATGTAAGAAACTTACCAGAGCAATTATTTCAAAGCAGAAAAGGTTAGATTTGCATTATAAATTAGGACTTTTTTATCTTTTCTTTTGATTCAGGAAATACTGTACTTCAGAAGTCTTTATTGATATATTTGAATCGTTTATCTCACTGATTTTTTTGTCTTTTTGCAGTGAGATTGTGTCGTAAGTAAAGAATGGAAAGAACTTCCATGTATTTTGTACTTCACTATGGTTTATCATTCTTATTATCATCAAAATTTTAAAAATGATTGGCCTTCATTTTTATAATTTTAGTCTTATGACCATTTTGATGAAAATGGCAGAAAGGTACTTGAAAATATTCAATATCTATTCATAGTATTTTTTTTTAATTTCCCAGTTGCATACTACACCTAATACACTAGATAGAATTGTCCATGTAAATTTATTTAAAACATACATTTTAAGGGCACCTAGGTGACTCAGTTGGTTAAGCGTCCTACTCTTGGTTTCAGCTCACGTCATGATCTCAAGGTCATGTGATTGAGCCCCATGTTGGGCTCCTCCCTCTGCTCCTCCCCATACTCTCTCAAATGAATAAATAAGGGACGCCTGAGTGGCTCAGTGGTTGAGCATCTTCCTTTAGCTCAGGATCAGATCACAGGGTCCCAGGATCAAATCCTGCATCAGGCTGTCTGCGGGGAACCTACTTCTCCCTCTGCCTGTGTCTCTGCCTTTCTCTCTGTGTTTCTCATGAATAAATAAATAAAATATTTTTTAAAATGTTAAAAATAAAACAGCTTACATAATTTCTATTCAACTTAAAATATCTGTTAGTCATGGTTTTTAAAGAGTTGTGGTCATTTTTCAAAGGAGTTCCTTCAGGGATCCCTGGGTGGTGCAGCGGTTTGGCGCCTGCCTTTGGCCCAGGGTGCGATCCTGGAGACCCGGGATCGAATCCCATGTCGGGCTCCTGGTGCATGGAGCCTGCTTCTCCCTCTGCCTGTGTCTCTGCCTCTCTCTCTCTGTCTTTCTGTGTGAATATCATAAATAAATAAAAATTAAAAAAAAAAAACAAAGGAGTTCCTTCATATTTTCAGAGGGAGTGCCAAGGTCTGTAGGTTTATCTAAATACAAATAAAAATAGTTCAAAGATAATGTTTAGCAAATGTATACCTATTCAGCAATTAATGCAATCATTGATTTCCTCCTGCATCATACTTCTGTATGTCAAAAGTACAAGTCATTTCTTTAGAGAGAAAATCAGTAGCCATTAACTTTGCCTTGATTTCATCAGTAAGATACCAGGGCAAAGTAATAAGTGTATTAGAGAAATGGATATATTTTAAAGGTCAGATGAATGATCTAACAAAATAATTCTCAACTAAGTGTGATCATTTTTGTTTCCCCAACTCTCCCTCCCTAGAGAGAGTTTGGAAATGTCCAGAGGCATCATTGGCTGTCACAGTGGTGGGAAAGAGTTACTGCCATTGGAGAGTGCTACTGGAAGGGTCCAGAAATCTCCCATTTCTTACAGAGCATGGAACAGTTTCATCTAACCAAAATTTTTTATAACAAAACTCAACTAGTTCATAAAGATGTTTAGTGGGAAAAAATCAAGTTTAATGATGTCACCATGGCATTGTAGTGTTTGAAGAATGTACTCTAACATCGTTCACGATGTTTTTCTTCACTGGTGGACCTTCAGAAAAAGACCCACATTTGGAAATAGTGACTTAATTTCTTGTAAGATTATTGAGGTTGGGACACTAAAACTCAGCATTGACAATTCACTTAGATCCAGGTAAAAGGGCTCATCGCCAAATGGCCTGGTACTTTGATAAAGGTTAACATTAAAAGGAAAGAGAGCTCTAGTAGGAAACTGTCCTACCACCCTCCCCACTTAGACTGAGAAAATTGATAAAAAGAATTGACATATATTGACCACCTATTATTTGCTAGACATTGGGAAAGACACTATATATATATGAATATATATATTCATTCATTGTACAATAAAATTTTACTATGATGTACAGTGGGAAAACCACTGGGGGATGCAATCCAAGAACGTCCAGGGTCAGGATGGAGACAGAGAAGCAGTCAATTGTAACTACATGTGATAAATTCTATGATATAGAGTACATACTAGAGTGGCGTCATGTACATTTATTCCTGTCTTGGGGAATTGGAGGTCAGAGAATGTTTTCACAGAGGATGTGGGGACATCTAATGTGAGACCCTGTATGTCATCTAATATCAAAAAAACCTATGTCATAACATACTACTCCTATTTATAGAATGAGCGACTGAAGTACTGAAAGGCTATATAATCCATGTAAGGCCATATAATAATAGCAAACATTTACATGGCTCTGTCAGCCATGTAATATTTAATACAATTTTCTATTTTTACAATCTTTCTATTTAATACAATCCTCAAAACTTCTCTATAATGTAGATTATTTTGTTATTTCAGTTTCACAATTAAGAAAACTAAGTGCTACAAATTGAAGTAATTGTTCCAAGGTCATATATTAATAAAGACAATGTTGACATTTGAACAAAGGCAAATAAATTGTAGTGTGCTTAACCACTGTAGCATGCACTTTCCTTCCTCCCTAGTTGATTATTAAATCTGGTTCAAAACTTAGCAGTCAGACTCCAGAACCCATGTAGTTAAGTGACAGAGTGAGATTGACATCTTAGAAAGATCATTTTAATGATAGTAAAAACAGTAAACTGAAATAAGACAGACCCTAGGAAACAGAGAGGACCAGATAGAGGAAAACATGGATGCTAGTCTGATCTAGGGTAGTGGCAGTTAATGTGTACAATAGGTTACAAATGCAAGAGATTTTAACAGATCAGAACTTGTTGATTAATGAATGTAGAGTGCAAAGGAAGCAGAAAAGTCGGGAATCACACTGGGGCTTTTTGTTTGACCAAGTGAAAGTCGATGCTGATATGGAGAATACAGGAGGGAAAAAAAAAAAAAAGAGATTTAGGGAGAAAGTTGCTGAGTGTTTCATTCACTTTAAATTTTGTGTTTGAAATACTCATAAAGCACCCAAATGAAGATGTTGAGAAGGCAGACCCATTTGTGAATCTAGAGCTCAGGAGAAAGATCAGAGCTGACAAATAGAGAAAAGGACCAAGCCAGAAAATGTAGGGTTGCCAAACATTTGTAAAGACATAATTGTGGTTTCAGATCAAAATATATCATGGCTCAAATCTACACAGTTTTCGGGTGGTGAGAGAGGGAAGGAGGGAAGGGAAGAGATATGAGAGAAGAGAGAAAGGAGAAATGTTGGAAAGCATATGGGGGAGGATAAAAGATTATGAATACCTAAAAGTTCATAAATCTTTCCCTGTTTGCTCAGCTCAGGGCCATTTTGTGGGTGTTTGTTTTATATATATATATATATATATATATATATATATATATATATATATACACACACACACACATATATACATATATACATATATATATATGAATGAAGGGAGGATAATTAAAAGAAGCTGAGAAAGCCTGATTGATTTACATTAGGAAGTTAGAGGGAGAAAATAATCGATCCAGAAAGAGGAGGGGATGTGTTGAGGGAAAAAGCTATATTGGGTTGAGCTTAGAGACATAATTTGAGGAAGATTTGGGGGTCTGAGATGAGATTCTGGGGCAGCTGCCCTTCTCCATAATTTAAGGAGACAACATAAGAGAATTTTACGATTTTTTTTACTATGCATTAGCAGTGGAATCTTATATTAGTTCTTCATGAGAGTTCAGTAAGATTTAAGTTCTTTTTTCACGTTTCAGTGCTTTTTTGGATATGGGCTGCCATTTTCTTTGTTTTTATCTGAATACAGCATTGTGAGTCTGGCAAAAACGCAGTGTGACTTTATATAGGTTATTCTGATTTCTCTACCAGACTGCAGTAACCAATGCATAGTACTGAAGAAAGCATACATTTAGATTTATGCCTAGGCGTTTCATTTTCTGATGAGATAGAAAGAGTTGATCACATAGGGAAGTGGTGTCTATGGTGGGAAAATACATGATTTAAAAGTGTAGGTAGGGGATCCCTGGGTGGCGCAGCGGTTTAGCGCCTGCCTTTGGCCCAGGGCGCGATCCTGGAGACCCGGGATCGAATCCCACGTCGGGCTCCCGGTGCATGGAGCCTGCTTCTCCCTCTGCCTGTGTCTCTGCCTCTCTCTCTCTCTCTCTCTCTCTCTCTCTCTCTCTGTGACTATCATAAACAAATAAAATTTTAAAAAGATATAAATAAATAAATAAATAAATAAATAAATAAATAAATGTGTAGGTAGGGACACCTGGGTGGCTCAGTGGTTGAGCATCTACCTTTGTCTCAGGGCGTGATCCTGGGATCCTGAGATCAAGTCCCACCTGGGGCTTCCCGCAGAGAGCTTGCTTCTCCCTCTGCTTATGGCTCTCTTTCTCTGTCTCTGTCTCTGTCTGTCTCTCTGTGTCCCTCATGAATAAATAAATTTTTTTTTTAAAAGTATAAGTATAATGTGAGCCACGAAATAACAGAGCAGAGTTAAAATTTTAAAATAAATATGGGATATGTGAAGTTTTAACATGATCTTATTGAATCCTCAAAATAATTTACAAACGAATAGATTAAGGCCTAGAGGGATAGATCTATTGTCCAAGTTCACACAAATAGTAAATATCATGGCTGGTACTCATTCCTGATCTCTGTGGTATTTATGCCCATGCACTCTCTAGTAACCTTTTGACCTACCTAGAAAAATAGTAGCAATTTCTGAAATGCAGGAGCTTTAACTGATGATAATTGGTGATAATTGCTAAGCAGTTGCACCAGTCCCCAATTTTACTCATTGAGAATTATACCAGGACTCTTCATTCTAAACAATAGAAACTAACTTATCTGAAGCAGAACAGGACTTTTCTGAAAAAATATGAAGCTCTATGGAATCTGAAGGGGCACTGGAGAACCAGTCTTACAAACGTAGTAGAATCCAAAAAAGGCAAAGCCGAGCCAATATCATACCTAAGAAAATGATGCTTTAGACGCTGCTGCTGATATAGTTTCCACTGGACATTCTTTGTCATGCTCTGCTGCCCGTGGACACTCTTGGGAGTTTGATGTCGCCATTTGGCCACAGGTTCGATGAGTAATCTCTAATGGTTTTCTGTATCTCTGCACTCCTCTCACAGAATTCAGAGTTCTGGATGGAAACATTAGTTTGGCTCACCCTAGGTCCCGTTGCTGCTCATTAGTAATTCGTTTCAAGATTCCCCAAAGTGTGTTCAGATATTGGGCAGCCTTCAACAGATGTCATTTATACACACACACTCTAGTATTTGGTTTTACTTCCCCCAATGCCAGAGATGTTTCATTAAATTGGTAACAGCATGATATTAAAATTCGTTTCTTTTTAAATTTATGCTTTGTGACCAAAACAGCATTCATGATAGAAAGGTAGAAAAATATAGATAAAGAAAAAGGAAAAAAGTTTTGTTTTTCCTAGGACTGGCAGTAAGCAACAGCAATATTTTTGTATATATTCTTTCAGACTTTGTTCAATGCATAGAAGTAAACTTCTTTTTACCAAAATAGAATGATAATACACATTTATTACCATCTTTTTTAAGTTTACAATTTGTCCTAAACATCTTTCTGTGACAATTTTAGAAATATATACAGTTCCATTGTACAGGTACATCATAATTTATTTAAAAATCACATATCATTGAAAGGTTAGTTACCATTTTTCCTGATTAACAAGGTTTTGATAAAAAATGTTTTCACATTATTAGATTACATCAGAAAAATGAATTGCTAGAAATACATTTGCTTGGTCAAAGGTATCCTGTTTTAAAGACTTTTGGTTGTTATCTTCAAATTATTCTTTAGAATATATGCATATAAATATGTGGTCATTTTTCCCCAGTGTCAATATGGACATTTCAATTTTTTTGTCTTTGCCAGTCTGATACATGAAAAGTAAGATTTTATTTCATTCATTTATTCAACAGACACTTTGGAACCCTTGTTAAGGCTACACAGAGGTCAAATTTCTGGGGAAAGGCAAATTCCTTGCTCTTGGAGCTTACATTCTAGAGCATGTGTGAGGTGGTAGGTTGTGAGAAAAAAAGATGAGGTCAGGGAAGAGAGAAAATGAAATTGAAGAAGGGGAGGATTAGAGGATAATTCAGATGGTGGCTTGGGCTAGCATAGGAAAGGAAAGAAAAGTTTCAGGAGAAGTGGGAAAGCCTCTCTTTTGCTTTTAATATCAAAATCAGGCAAATATAATAAAAGTTGTAGACCAAGAATTATGAATAAAATATTGGCAAATTGAAGTGAATAATGTTTATGTGTATGAGTGTTATCTCCTGACCATGTAGGCTTTATCCAAGGAATACAAGAATGGTTCAATGTGTTTAAAAAAAAAAAAAAACCTACCAAGATAATCTTGTACCTTGAATGTTAAAGGAGAAAAACCATGTGTTCATCTTAATAGATGAATGAAAGGCATTCAATAAAATTCAACAATAATTATAAGAAATCCTTAGTAAATTAGGAATAGAAGGAAACTGTCTTAATCTGATAAAAAGGTATCTATGAAAATCTAAAAATGAAATTTATAAAATAGCAAGCATTCCAGGGGCACCTGGGTGGCTCAGTCGGTTAAGCATCTACCTTCGGCTCAGGTCATGATCTCAGGGTCCTGGGATCAAGCCCCACATCAGGCTCTCTGCTCAGTGGCTAGTCTGCTTCTCCCTCTTTTCCCTCTTTATCTCCCTCTTTGATCTCTCTCACTCTTGCTCTCTCTCAAATAAATAAAATCTTTAAAAAAAAATAAAAATAGCAAGCATTCCATTTGAAAATCTGAATAAAAAAGTTGCCTCTTGTCAGTCCAACTTCTCAACATACTAGAAGTTCTTCTACCCAATGCAATAAGAAAGGGGAAAGAAGAGAAATATACAGATTGGCTAAGCAATATACAAGATAATGTTATTTGTAAATGTTACTGTTATCTATACAGAATTAAAAGAAGATAGCAAGTTTGCTGGATAAAAAAACTCACAAAATCAGTTACTCCCCTACTTACTAATAATCAATTTTTAAAAAGAAAGGAAAAGCAAATTAATAATAACAAAAATCCTATCAAGGATAAACATAAAGGGAATTTCATGTGCAATTTAGCTGAAGAAATTCATAAAGTTTTGCTGAGAGGTATTTAGAACCATGGTAACAGATAAATGTTGGTTTGACTAAGTACAATAAAGATAAATATTCTCCTCCACATTAGCCTATAAATATAATATAACCCTAGCTTTTCAGGGTTTTTATGTTTGTTTGTTTGTTTGTTTGTTTGTTTGTTTTAATGACTGAATTTGCTGAACAAATATTCAGAGACTACTGTGTGTCAAACTCTGGAAGCTGTTGGAATATGGCAAAGAATAAAATGGAAATCCCTGTCTTTATGGAGCTGACATAAAAAATTGCAAGCTTCATCAGAGGTTATTCCTAACATTTACTTTGAATGCTATGAATAACAATAAACACAAAGGAGATATCAGGCAAATATTGGTTTGGGTGGGGAAGAAGGACAGTGAAGAGAAGTAATGCAGGTTTGGCCATGTATTCATTTGTAAACTTACTGTAAAATTTTAATAACTATTAACAGTGGTACTGAGGCCAGAATAGACAGATTGAAAAGAACAGACTAAAAAAAGACAAATAGGCCTAAGTATAGAAAAATTTACAATGTGATACCGGCATCTCAAATTAAAACAGGGAAAGCTTGGATTATTCAGTAGTGTGACAATTGGAATAGATCCACTAAACTCACAATTTACACCAAAATAAAGATTAAATGGATTATAGATGTTTTAATTTTTCTATTCTTCATTATGAAATATTCCAAACATACTAAAAAATATAAAAAGTAATTAAATAACTCAATCAAATCAAACTAAACACTTAATCCTGATTTATCTCCCACTTTTTTTTTTTTTAAGTAATGATATATACAGGTGCCTCCGTGGCATAGTTGGTTAAGCAACTGACTTGGTTTTATTTTTTTTTTAATTTTTATTTATTTATGATAGTCACAGAGAGAGAGAGAGAGAGAGAGAGAGAGAGAGAGAGGCAGAGACATAGTCAGAGGGAGAAGCAGGCTCCATGCACCGGGAGCCCGATGTGGGATTCGATCCCGGGTCTCCAGGATCGCGCCCTGGGCCAAAGGCAGGCGCCAAACCGCTGCGCCACCCAGGGATCCCAACTGACTTGGTTTTAGCTCAGGTTGCGATCTCAGCTCAGGTTCTAGACCAAGCCCCCTGTAGGTCCCCAAACTCAGAGCAGAGTGGGCTTGAGACTCTGTCTCCCTCTCCTTCTGCCCCCACTCTCTCTCTTTTTCTCTCTCTACAATAAATAAGCCTTTCAAAAAATATTTAAAGTAATGATATATTACTGACCCACTTCTAGCCCTCCTCCTGCCCTCTGTCTCCAAAGGTAACCACTGTACTGAAATTAAGGGGCCCATATGCATGGATGTCTTAACATTTTTACTAAATATACATATTATTAATGAATATTATATAATGTTCTTTAATTTTTAAAAATCTTGTATTTAAATTTGCTGTTCATGTATCAGTTTTACTCCACCCAGAATTTGTCTGAGGTATGAATCTGAGGTAGTGATCTAATTTTATTTTTCCGTATAAATAACATATAATCTAGAAAAGCTCTTCCTATTCCCACTAATTTTAATAGTGCAGCTTCTTTGAGATTTATTACCATTACTAAGTATGTGTACTTTCTGTGAACTATCTCTTTTTTACTATTACATGTCCTACTATATGCTTCTGTTTATATAAAGCTTTTCTTATTCTTTTACTGTACATTTATTTTTTATCAGGCCATGAACTTACTTCATGAAGTATCTTACTAATTTAGTTGGTACATTTGTGTTTTTTCAGGTAGATAATTTTATCATTAACAAATGATAATTCCAAATCCTTTCCAATGTTTGCATCTTATATAATTTTATCTGGTTGCATTAGCTAATTCTTGCAGAATAATGTAAATAAGTGTAACCTATACATTTTCTGATTTACTTAAATAATTTTAAATAGAAGTAGATGTTGAACTTTGCCAAATAACTTTAATCACTTATGATGATAACCATATGGGGTTTTTTTACCTATTAACATAATAATATATTTTATTTAAATTTCTCAACATACGTTTCTCATATTCCTCTTATAAACTATACTTGATCATGTATTGATTTGCTTAGTTTCAAAATCTAATCTCCATGGAGGTGGAGTAGGGATTTATCTTTTTATTTACTGTTTTATCTGTAGTGCCTGGTGCAGTACCTGTAGTAGAGTAGACAATCAGTATGTACTAAATGAGAGAATAAGACATTAGTTTACAGTTTTTGTTTTTGCTTGGTCATTGTCCTCTTTTATCGCAAAGTACATCAGTTTCATAAAATTAAGTTAAAGGCTTTTATTTTTTCTCTAAAATCATTTGAAATATTAAAATAGCACCAGAAAAAAATAAAAAAATAAAAAAATAAAATAAATAAAATAAAATAGCACCAGAACTATGTGTTTTACTGGGCTGCAGAAGAGCCAGCTTTTATTGTGGTTGTCAAAGTCTACCATTTTGGTTCTGTTTCTTTTATTTCTGTTTTTATCACTGCCTCTTCATTCTCTTTTCTTTCGGTATATATTATTTTTCTTTTCAGGATCCTTGTTTTAAATGGTTGGTTCATACGTTTTGAATTAGGTCCTTTTTAATACATAGGCTTAAAGCTCTAGGTTTTCTTCTGATGGCAATTATTTCTAATAGTCTGTAATGTATTTTTTATTTCTTCCTTAATACAGACATTATTTAGGAAAATACATTTTTGGTTATTTTAGTTCTAAGAGGATATGATTTAGCTATTCTTTTGTTGTGGATTTGTAATGTAATTTCTTTGTGTAGGTGATGTGGTCTTCATAATTTCTACTTGGGGAATCTTTTGAAATTTTCCTTATAGCCTAATACATAATCATTCTCCATGGGCATTTAAAAACAGTACGTATTTTCTGTTGTTGAAGCCTGATATTTCTGTCATTTATTTTTGACTACTTGTTTGTTCATTTATGAGAGCACTGTATTTAATTTTCTACCGTGGTTGTAGATGACTATTTGTCCTTAATTATTAAGCAATATCTGTGTTTGTATGTATACATATACAGATATGTACTATGAATAGTATATATATAATATTATATATTACACCATATGTTATTTGCTAATACATAGTATATACTACAAAATATATGTTACATAATATTATATAACATATGTTATTATATACTAAGCTACATATATAGTAGTATATAATGTATATTATTATCTAGATATACATATATTAACACACTATTAACATATATTAATAGCATATATATATTAGTGTATATACATATATACTAGTAATACTTATTAAGAATATAGAATAAGAGTTTTATATAAACAAGCATATATTAATGTCATTTTAATAGTATATATGTATATGTATATGTTAATATACACATGTGTGTGTGTGTGTGTATATATATATATATATATACGGAATATATTTTTCTAAATCTGAGCAAGGTGTCAAGATTATTACATGTTTTTGTCAGAATTTGACTTTTACCAGTTTAATATCCTTGTTCTAATTAATTGATTTTGTCTTCAATTAAAAAGTTTTTTTCTGGGGCAGCCCTCGTGGCCCAGCAGTTTGATGCTGCCTTCAGCCCAGGGCGTGATCCTGGAGACCCAGGATCGAGTCCCAAGTCAGGCTCCCTGCAGGGAGCCTGCTTCTCCCTCTGCCTGTGTCTCTACCTCTCTCTCTGTGTCTGTCATGAATAAATAAAAATTTTTTTAAATCTTTAAAAAAAAAAAGTTTTTCTCTGATACCAGATTGCTTTTGTTAGCATTTTTATGGATTACTTTTTTATCTTTCTTATCCTTTGATTTTCAACATTTCTCCATCATATTGATTTAAGCGTGCCTTTTTTAACTAGTTTGTCACTGGATTTTCTACCTTCTTCTTTCATTCCATCCACTTTCCTCTCTTTCTTCCTTTTCTTCTTCCTTTTTAGCAGGAGTCTGTCTTTTAATGGGAGAATAAAATTTGCTGGGATGTATTATGACTTTTGATATATTTACACTATTTCTTGCCCTGTAGTTGTTTAGTTTTCTACTTACTACTTCCTTGCATATTTGTTAATCTTGTTTCTTTTCCTGCTTTGTGTTGAACTGATCTAATTTTCTTTCTTATCCTGGGCTTTCTTTTGGTGGTTTGGAAATTTTGCTTCCTGTTTTAATCTTTGTCTATAGACATACATATGAACTTTTATTCTCTAATAAAATATGGAGATAATCAGTACATTCTAACAAAACAAAAAGCTTAATAAGGTGCTTGATTTTTCTCTCACATTTCTCTACACCCACAACCATGATAGATTATTACGAAATTTTCCTTTGACAATGTATGTCAGCAGTTTGACCTAACTAAAGTTTGTGTGTGTTTTGCTCAGTATTCTTCCTTAAAATACTCTTCTTCTCTTCAGTCACTTCATTTTTTTTTTACATTTGGTAGACTATTTTTTTTTTAGTCCAAGAGTTAGAGATGTGTCTAATCACGTATCCTGAGTAAGAGTTATTTCTTTGATCCCCATTCATCCTTCTTCTTGGTTTCCTTTCTTCTTTTGCTAGATTAGATCCAAAAGCTCAAGTAATCATTCAGGAAAGAATATATGGGAGGTTAATTTTTTAAGTCCTTGTATACCTGTATACCTGTACTTATTCTACTTCTGTATTTGAAAACCGCTTTTGCTGGAAACTAGAATTTAAAGTCATTTCCTCACAACTTTTAAGACATTTCTGTGTTTCTTCCAGTATTGCTCATGAGATGATTGCTATGTGACTTGTTTCTTCTTATTGGAAGCCTTTAAGATCTCCTTACCTAGGGATCTAAAATTTCATAAAGATATGTCTGGTCGTGGATATTTTTAAATCTCTTGTACTTGGCATACGGGATCCTTTAATCTGAAGTTTCATATCCCTTTTTTATTTATAGATCTACCTTTTATTATTTCTGTGATTATTTTTGCCTGTATATGTCCCTGTTTTTTCCATTCTGAGACTTCTGATTGTTGAATGTTAACCTTTTAGAATCAGTCCTCTGTAACTTTTAACTTCTTTCTCATATCCTATCTTATTCTTTTTATTCTGTTATTTGAAAAGTTTTCTAAACTTTATTCTCCAAACTTTCTATTGAACTTGGTAATCATATATTTAATTTCCAAGGACTCATTCTTATTCTTTCCTAAAGATATCCTGTTCTTGTTTTATGGATGTATTGAAAGTTTTTCAGTTATTTTACATTCTGTAAATATTCTCCACTCTCTCATAATCTTTTGTTTCTCTCTTTTTGTTGTCTTTATTTTTCTCTTCGTTGTGGTAGATATACCTCAAGTATTTGGTGATCTTTGGCTTCTGTTTACATTTTAAATAGAGTAATAGAAGAGCACTGAGTTGTGTGTAGACTAGTTTATTGACTGGCTTTACTTTGGATGAATGTACATGAAAATAGTCATTGTGAGGTTGCCTGGGTGGCTCAGTAGGTGAGCATTTGCCCTAGGCTCAGGTCCTGATTCCTGGGTCCTGGGCTCAAGTCCCGCATCAGGCTCCCCAGAGGGAGCCTGCTCCTCCCTCTTCCTATGACTCTGCCTCTCTCTGTGTGTCTCTCATGAATAAATAAATAACATTTTTTTTAAAAGAAAAGAAAATAGTCACTGTCTTTTACAAATCCTAAGTGTAAAATGCTGATGTCTGACAGGGAGCACTGCCTCTCATTGTAGCCACCCTGATTCATACTAGATGGTGTGTGAAATTTCTTTGGAGAAGAAAACTTTTTTTTTTTTTTTTTTAATTGAAGTAGGGGTGGAAGGTGTCTGTCTGCTAAGCATCCTAGGGTGACAAGCGGTTGGGAAATCCACAGCTTTGTCTTCTTTCAATTATTTCCTGTTTCTTGTGTTTTCTGCCTTTCCAGGCTTCCTCCAGTGGGTTGCCCCCCTGCTCCACTGTTATGCTTTACTACTTATAACTCTAAAAGGAAAGTAAAAACTTTCCTTCTCTCTGAAATTGTTAAACTCCCTTTTCTACTGGTGGGTAGCCTCTGATCCCTTTTCTTTATTGTATATTTTTCTCTTTAAAAATTATTTCTTTTCTAGTGTTTTAATGAGATCTCAAGAGAGAAGAGATAGAAATATGAATTCAGCCTATCATTTCATAACAGAAACCTATCTTAAGAGCTTTTGACTGCCTTTATTATTTTTTAAATAAAAATATTTTATAACTTTATTTCCTCTTTTGAGAATGATTTTTAGTCTCTAGGTAGTAGTATATATTCTTTTTATCTTTAGTCAATAGTTTCTAGTTTGATTGTCTGGTGATTAGTTGTGGGCCTATAAATTAAAATTTTTGTTTTTGTTTTTGTTTTTTAATTTTTGAAGTTCAATGAAATTGTCATTGTGGTATCGTATATAGTCAATTCTGATAATCATTATATGGATATTTGAAGAAAGTTATGTTCTCTGTTATAGGCAAAATATGCACATCCATTGTGTTGTTGATTCTCTAATTTACTTCTGGATGCTTGATTTGTAAAAAATGACTATGTGAGAAAAGTTATTTTCCCAAAATAATTATTTTCCATACTTTAATGTTCTGGAATTTCAAATAGACTTTGTTTCATATTTCAATTCTATGTTATTTGTAGTATAAAATCAAAAAAATATGTCCTTACTGTAGGTCTATACTTTTTAATCAGTCAAAAAATAATTCACTTTGCCCATTTTATATACTTTGTTTTGATTTCTTACTAGTATGCTGTTAATATTGCTGCTCTTTCTTTTTGGTTTGTATCATCTGATTTATCTTTCCCTGTTCCTTTACTTATAACCTTATAAAATTTTAAGATGTGAGTCTTCTAGCATAGAGTTGCTTATGTAATATAGGATTGCTTTCTTATAACATAGAAATCAGCAAATAATTGGATTTTGTTTTTTAGATAAGCCTATGGGTGTTATTTTTTTGGACAAAGAACCAAATGATCATACTGCTATGGAAAAAAATATATTTGTTCTTATTCTACTTTTTTACTTCTTAGTAGAAAAAAATTCTCTTCTCTTTCTTTATCTCGTCTCATATATGCTCTGGAAAGTGAAAGTACTTAAATTTGGCTATGTTCCTTATGGATATGGGAAGTTCACTTTTATCATATGTATTTAGTGCTGGACTTTGTTTTTAATACTTTCTTTGTTCTTTCCTATTCTTTTTCTCTTCCTATATTTTGCTGCACCTGCAAGTTTCTTCTGATCTTTATTCTCATTCACATTATGAACTTTTATATTTTTATTCTACAAGTGCTACATTCTTCTTTCAGCATCATTAATAAAATTATGTAATAGTTTCCTCTATGTACAATAAGAGACTCACCTACATTTTACTTCCTCCCATTCTTACCCTTGCCCCCACACACACATGCATGCACACACATGCACTACACACACCACTTTTTTGTTGAAATAATTTTGACTTTTAGCTTTAGATTGTTATGTTTTTACATTATTTAAATTTTGTTAAATGATTATTTTAATATGTGTATTGTCTTGGAACCATATTAATTTAGGCATATAACCTAAAGTTTTAATGGTTTTATTGCTGATGCTTCCTCATAATTAAAATATTTTTCATTTTGAAAGGTTATTTTGGTTTCAGGATAAATAGTAAGGCTTCTGGGTTCTTGCATGACTGGGAAATACTTTTATGTCTTTAGAAATGAATGATAGAGGTAGGCTAGTCTTAAATTCTTGGATAGAAATCTTTTACTTCTAAAAATTAATTGAGCATGCTCCATTGTGTTCTATTACATATGGTTGTATGAGAGAAGTCTGATATCATCCTGATTTTTTTCATTTTAAATGTTTCTTATAAACTAGAAAGCAACAATAAATTAGTTATTGAACTCAGAAAATTTAACATCAATACAATACTATCATCTAATATACAGTCTTATAATCAAATATTGTCATTTATTTTGATACTATCATTTTATAGCATTTACTTTCTCCAATCTAAGTTCCAGTCAAGAATGATACATTGCTTTTAGTTTTCATGCAAAAGATTTTTTGGAAGTGCTCTGCTCTTTCTTGACATATATCTGTTTCATAGGGAAATATTTAATGATTCCTTAGAGGGAAGCCTTCCTTCGTTATATGATTTTTCTTTGTTTTCTCATCATAAAGAGCAGCTCTATAAGTATCCAGTATCAGGAATTCAGAATTTTTGGTTAAGATTGTATTGGTCCTTTAAAAATTTAAACCTAGGGGATCCCTGGGTGGCGCAGTGGTTTGGCGCCTGCCTTTGGCCCAGGGCGCGATCCTGGAGACCCGGGATCGAATCCCACGTCGGGCTCCCGGTGCATGGAGCCTGCTTCTCCCTCTGCCTGTGTCTCTGCCCCTCTCTCTCTCTCTCTCTGTGTGACTATCATAAATAAATAAAAATTTAAAAAAAAAATTTAAACCTAGAGAAGAAAGGGAAAGTTTGTTTTTTCTCTAGTTTTAATATACTCAATTGAAGTGCTCTTAGCTGTATAACTTCAAAAAACAATTTTGTCTCCCTTTCTTCAGTATTACTCTTAAGAAACAATTTTCATTTGTCATTTACAATATTTATAGAACATTATTTTAAATCCAGTTGAGAATAAAATACAAAGTAAATGTATGCGGTGGTTGAATGGACAATAATCATATAGGTAAGGCAATTACAGAGCGGTAGTGAGAAATGATAAAAGCTTATGGAAAGCTCATAGCTTTAGGACTGAAAAGATGGATAAGATCTGAATAATAAGGAAAATATTTCTAGTGAGAGTTTGAGACAAAAACAGATCATTGAAATTTGGTTGTAGTATGAAACTATGAAGCATTTTATAAAACCCATTCCTTTGCTTGAATTTTACCAGTAAAAACCCAGGCATATATATTTATAAATTGTTTAATTCATCCAAGGTATCAAGTATGTCCTAAAGTTGCTATTAATAGACAGGTTAATAAATATACCGTATCTTAATCATGTCCTCTTTTCACCTATAATGTTTTTTTGCTTGTTTTATTCATTTATTCATACCATTAGAGATTGGTATACGTTATTATGTTCATCATTTCTTTCCTTGTTTCCTATGTTTACTCTGATTTTTTCTCACTTCTTTGATTAAAATATTTGATCAATTTTTAATCATTTTTCTAACTTATAAATGCATTTGAGGCAATGCTTTCATCACTGTTTTTAAGTAATTAAGCAGAACGTTTGAAATCAAGTTATTAAGGTATAGTTTACATAAAATAAGATCATCTTTTTAGTGTGCTATTTTGACTTTTGGCAAATTTACCTATTCATTCCTTCACCACCCACAAAAATTTTTCTGTGCCCTTTGTAGTCAATCCCTCTCCTTTAGTCTCTGGTAAGCAGTGGTTTCTTTTTTGTCTATAGTTTTGCCTTTTCCAGATATAGTTCATATTACTAATGATGATTAAATATAGTCATACCATGTGTTGTCTTTTGATTTTGCTTCTTTCACTTAATATAATACATTCAAGATTCATCTGTATTAATATGTAAATCATTAATCATTATGATCATAGGCTATTCCACATGATTCTGAATCTTTGACACTTATTTTGAGGTTTAGCATGTCATCATTTTTCATGATTGTTTCATGTATGCTTATAAATGAGATTAGAAACAAGCTTGGTGCAATGAACAGCAGGCTGGAAGAAGCAGAGGAATGAATTAGTCACCTGGAAGACAAAATAATGGAAAATCATGAAGCTGAGCAAAAGAGAGAAAAACGATGTATGCAACATGAGAATAAACTTAGGGAACTCAGTGACTTCATCAAACATAATAACATTCATATTATCAAAGTCCCAGAAAAAGAGAGATAAAAGGGGCCTGAAAATTTATTTCAAGAAATAATAGCAGAAAACTTTCCTAATCTGGGGAAGAAAATAGATATTCCAGATCCAGGAGGCACAGAGAATTCTCAACAAGATCAACAAAAGCAGGCCAGCCAACACATATTGTAATTAAATTTGCAATATATAGTAATAAAAATCTTAAAAACAGCAAAGTAAAGGAAGTCCTTAGCTTAAAAAGGAAAACCCATAATGCTAACTAGAGATTTTTCAACAGAAATTTGACAGACCAGAAAGGAGTGGCATGATATATTCAAAGTGCTGAATGGGAAAAATCTGGGCCAAGAATTCTCTGGGCTATCATTCAGGAGTTTCCCAGACAAACATAAACTAGAGCTTATGACCACTAAACCAGCCCTGCAAGAAATATTAAAGGAGACTCTGAGAGCAAGGGAGAGACTGAAAGTGATAAAGAGAAGAAAGAGTCAGAGAACATCTCCAGAAATAATGACAAAACAAGTTATAAGATGGCAATAAATATACATCTATAATAATTACTTTAAATGTAAATAGAATAACCACTCCAAGCAAAAGTTACAGGGTGTCAGATGGATAAAAAAAAGAAAACCCATCTATATGCTGCCTACAAGAGACTCATTTTAGTCCTAAAGACACCTGCAGGTTGAAAATGAGCAGAAGAAGAAACATTTATTATGCAAATGTACGTCAAAAGAAAGAGTAGTAACTTATATTAGACCGATAGACTTTAAAACTGTTAATAGACTTAAGACTTTTGGGATACCTGGATGGTTCAATCAGTTTAGCATCTACCTTTGCCTCAGTTTGTGATTCCTGGGTCCTGGGATTGAGCTCCCTGTCTGGCTCCCTGCTCAGCAGGGAGTCGCTTCTCCCTTTGTACGTCCCCGTACCTGTGCTCTCTCATCCTCTCTCTCTCAAATGAATAAATAAAATCTTTTTTAAAATACATAAATAAATAAAAGACTGCAAAAACAAAGAAGGGCATTGTATAATCATAAAGGGAACAATCCAACAAGAAGATATAACACTCGTAAATATTTATGCACCGAACATGGGAGCATCCAAATATATAAAACAATTAATAATGAACATAAATTAATTGATAGTAACACAGTAATATTAGGGGACTTTAATATCCCACTTACATCAATGGACAGATGATCTAATGAAAAAAACAACAAGGAAACAATGACTTTAAGTGACACACTGGACCAGATTGACTTAGCAAATATATACAGAATATTCTATCTAGGGTGCCTGGGTGCCTCAGTCAATGAATCATCTGACTTTGGCTTTCATGATCTCAGGGTCCTGGGATTGAGCCCCACATCAGGCACCATGCCCAGAAGAGAGTCTGCTTTTCCCCCCTCCCTCTGCCCCTTCCCCTGCTCTTGCTCTCAAATAAATAGATAAATCCTTTAATCCTTTAATATATATGTGTGTGTATATCCACATAATATGTGTGTGTATGTATATATATATATACACACATACATATATATATATTCCACCCCAAAACAGTAGAATAGACATTCTTTTCAGGTTCCCTTGGAACATTTGTCAAGAAAGATCACATGTTAGGCCGCAAAACAAGTCTCAATAAATTTAAGAAGATTGAAATCATATCAAGCATCTTTTCTGACCACAGTGGTAAGAAAATAGAGATCAATTACAAGAAAAATCTGGAAAAAACACAAATACCTGGAGGCTAAACAACATGCTACTACTAAGCAATGAATGAGTCAACCAGGAAACCAAAAAAGAAATTGAAAAATACATGGAAAAAATTATAGTGAAAACACAACTGTTCAAAACCTTTGGGATGCAGCAAAAGCTGTCCTAAGAAGGAAGTATATGGCAATATAGGCCTACATCAAGAAGCAAGAAAAATCTCAAACAACCTAACCTTACATATAGAGGAGCTAGAATCAGAAAAAAAAAAAAAAAAAACAAAGTCTAAAGCCAGGAGAAGGAAGGAAATAATAAAGATTAGAACAGAAATAAATGATATAGAAACTTTAAAAAAACAGTAGAACAGATCAATGAAACCAGGAGCTGATCTTTGAAAAAATTAATAAAATTGATAAACCACTAGCCAGACTTACCAAAAAGAAAAAGACCCAAATAAATAAAATCACAAATAAAAGAGAAGAAATAACAACCAATACTACATATATACAAACAATTATAAGATAGTATCATGAAAAACCATATGCTAACAAATTGGATAACCTGGAAGAAATGGATAAATTCCTAGATAAACTACCAAAACTGAAACAAGAGGAAAGAGAAAACTTGAACGGACCAGTAGTGAAGAAATTAAATCAGTTATCATGTATGCTTCATAGGAGTTCTATGCTCAGAGGAACACACAATTAATAAGCTTTACAAAGAGCGGGGTTTTTTTATATGCAGCTTTTGAAAAGCGTATTAATTGTGTTGTTAAAGTCTTCTACATTCATAGTTTCCTTGTGCTAGTACTTGCCTGGAATATCTTTTCCATATCTTTTTTATTTTTATGCCACCAAACCTCATGTTCTTAGGTGTATGCCTCTGAGCATAATAAAGCTGGGTTCATTTTTCTAATCCCATTTTGATAGTATTTTTCTTTTAAAAAGTTTATGTTTATTGTAGTTACAGTTACATTTGGACCCATTTTTACCATTTTATTTTAGTTTTATTTTTTTCTTTCCTTTTCTTCTTTATTCCCCCCATTCTGCTGGTTTGGAAGCTATAAATTCATGTTTCTATTCTTTTAATTATTACTCATAAATTTTTAATATATAAATACTGTAGTATTTCCTCATGAAATTTAAAATAACTTAGAATATCCTGTCCCTAAATAATCTCCACATTTTATCTGTCACCTTCCTTAACAATTTTGTTTAGAACTGTAATTCCACTTTTGTGTTTTGTTAATTTTATTTTAAAAGAGACATTAGTTTGATTTCTGTGCTTACAACTGTCTCTTACATCTCATGCCTTCCCACAATGTTCAGGGTTTCTTTTGCTATAAGTAGTTATTTCAATAAATATGTCAAGTGGTAAGCTAGTTTTTATAGGCCTAAAAATATTTTTATTTTAGCTCACTACTTAATGGTAATTTAGCTTGTTTTAAATGTTTAGGTTGCAATTTTTTTCCATCAGTACTTTGGTAATATTACTCTAATATCTTCAAGAATCTTTGGATATAGACTAGAAGTGTGCCATTTAATTATAGTTCTTTTACAAGTAATCTTTCTCCCCTTCTCTCTCTTTCTCTATCTCTCCCTCTCTCTCTCATAGTATTGAGATTTTCTTATTAAACCTTGATTTTTGCACTTTGCTGTGTGAAGGTTGAGGTGTGAATTTATTTTCATATATTTTTTATAGATTTAATGATGATGCTTTTGATCACAGATACCATATTGACCTTTAGTACTGGAAATATCTCAGCCATTAACATTCAAACATTGCTTATCTGCCTTCTTATCTTCTACTTCTGAAATTTTTGTTTGGTTACATGTTAAAGCATCTATCTATTCCCCCATGACTGTTAACTAGTCTTTCCCAGCTTTCATCTCTTTTTACCTCAGTATCTTATTCTTTTTTTTGTTTGTTTGTTTATTTATTTTAGAGAGAGGGAGCACAAGCAGGAGGGACAGAGGGAGAGAGAATCTGAGGCTGCCTCCTCACTGAGGGCAGAGCCGGATGGAGGGCTAGATCCCACGACACTGAGATCACAACCTTATCCAAAACCAAGAGTCAGATGCTTAACCAACTGTACCACTCAGGCACCCCTAAATATTTTATTTTTGAATAATCTCTGCACCCAACATGGGATTCAAACTTACAACCCCGAGATCAGGAGTCTAGCTCTACTGACCGAGCCAGCAAGGCACCCCTCTCAGTATCTTATTCTTTGTGAATTTCTTGATCCTGTTTTCCAGTTTACTGCACCAATTTAGAATCTCTGATGTCCACCAGGGTTTTCTTTTCCAGTTAATATATTTTCATTTTCAAAGTTTTCTGTTGTATATTTTCATATACATCTATTATCTTTTCTGTTGATTTTGTTTCATAGGGTTTTTTTGTTCTCTTTTTAGATGTTGTTATTTTATTTCTTTAAGAATCTTAAAGTTTTATTTTTAAGATATTTTCTGATTGTTCTGCCTATGTATTTGTTTTGCATATTTCTCTTTTAACTTTATGTACTCTACTAAAATTGTTGAGGTTTTTGCCTTTCTTGGCTTTAAGTTTTCCTCATATGCTTTGGAAATTAATTTGCAGGCTTATCTTGAGGGGAATTGTTTTTCTTTTATCTCATCGTTTTCTGCTTATTCTAATAACTGATTCAGAGAGGATGTTGGGGGAGTGAGATTGGCCTGTGTTGTAAGAGGTAGGCTTTGTCTTCATCCTTTGGCTCCCTGGGTTTGCGTAAGCTTTAACTGAGCTTTTTTACAGCCTCTTTTTCAGAATTTGATGAATCACACCTCAGTGCAGATTTTATGCAGCAAGACTGGCTGAACTCTTTTGCCAGGTGGTTCTTTTTAATCTCCACTACCGTGCACTTCCAACCACTGGTGCCTCTGACTGCTACCAGACCTGGAACCTAACAAGTCTACACTATCAGCCTTGCTTACTGCTTTGTATTCTGTTACATGGGGATTTTTACTTTTAGTACACATATATCTTTTAATTTTTTTCTCTCTGTGCTTTATAATACTAAGTATTTGACAGATATGTCTCTAAAATGTGTACTCCCGGTGCCATCTTGACCAGAAGTCCTATTGCCATAATTTTTACATAAGAATTTGGAAATTAGATTACGAATCTTTGTCAAACTTATCATCTTGGATATATAAGGTTCCTTCTGCTGCCTTGTTTAATGCAGTTATGGTGCATCCAAATAAGAATATGAACACCAATTCATATTCTAGGGCTATGACTTCTAGAGTCAAAATGAATGGGTACAAATCATGGCATTGATACTTCCTGTGTGACTCAAACGTTCAAAGACTTCTGTTTCCTCATCTGTATTTATGAGTTTGGATCTACCTTATAGACATCTGTAAACAATTAAATATGGTAATATATAAAACATTAGCATAATATGTGACTCACAATAAGCTCTCAGTGAATGTTGGCTATTATTTGTACAGTGGAGTTCCATGATATTTACATTTAGTTGTAGAAATTCACCCATTATCATCCTCTTTTGGGAAATACATGTAATGTGATATTATGTTTAAGTATATATACCCTAGTATATATGATATATTAATTTATACTTCGAAATTTAAGATAACCAGGTTTTTAAGCCACCCACACTATGTTTTTCGCTTGGTGGGTGATTTAAATTCTCTCCAAAGGTATTTTTGATGACTGTATATTTTTTCCTTACAGATCAATTTTTAAGACTTAACCTTCTCATCAGATAATAACTATTATTATCTCTAAACTAGTCATGTGGGCAGCCCAGGTGGCTTGGTGGTTTAACGCCGCCTTCAGCCCAGGGTGTGATCCTGGAGACCCAGGATCGAGTCCCACATCGGGCTCCCTGCATGGAGCCTGCTTCTCCCTCTGCTTGTGTCTCTTCCTCTCTCTCTCTCTCTCTCTCTCTCTGTCTCTCATGAATAAATAAATAAAATCTTTAAAAAATAAATAAATAAATAAACTAGTCATGTGTCGCAGGCATTTATAATTATATAGTTTTATATATATGCACACACATATAGTTATATATGTATATGCATATATATTTATAACTGTGTGAAAATAGAAAATCAGTTGGTCTCACAGTCAGCTCTGGGTTCCAGTCTGGCCTCTGGCAATCTCTGGAGGATGAATTTTTAAGATGTTATTTATTTGGTTTTTTTTTTTAATTTATTTATTTGTTTTAGAGATAGAAAAAGAGAGAACAAGAGCATGAACAGGAGGAAGGAGCCAAGGGAGAGGGCCAGTCAGATTCTGTGTTGAGCACAGAGCTAGACAAGAGGCTGGATCCTACACCCATGAGATCATGACCTGAGCCAAAATCAAGAGTCAGATGCTCAGCCCACTGAGCCACCCAGGCACCCCAGAGCTAATGATACCCACATACCAGAGTGTAAAGATGAAATGAAATAAGATACTAGAATTCAATCTGTAAACTGCACATCACTCTAGAAATGTTTCTAGATCAATCAAAGCTATGATTGTTCCTCATCATTTACAGCAGTTTTACAGAGTTCCTATGGAAAGCAGGTAACCTGAGCCAGAAAGTTTGTTTCACTAACAAATCATTCTGTACTTTTTGCAATAAGGAAAAATTCTCAGTAAGGGTTCTATGAAGAATGATTCTTAGGGGATGGCAGCGAAGTAGATACAGATTATCTAGTATTTGTATTTGACAGTTTAACTGCTGAGACCAAGGTTTTAGAATCCTTTGCTCTTTCAAACACACAGCATACAATATTTAGTTCTTAGCAATTTGAGACAGAAATAAAGGAATCCTAATTTTAGTTCTGAAGTCAGATGAGCAGGTCTTTCCTTCCCTATTCAGGTAAAATTAATACATACCTTTAGTGGACTATACTGAACAAATCTAGGAACTAAAGCTGCTTATCCTTTATTGATGGCTCTTTTTAAGTCACAATAAATGTGTTCTCCACCTAAGTCCCCAATACAGATTTTCCCTTCCTTCAGACTCACAGTAGCAGAAACTACTCTAAGTGAAACATGCTTTGTTCTTGCTAGAACCAGGAGAAAGATTGAGTAAAATTGCTGCTTTTGGGAACAAAGTAAAAGGTTAATACATAAACTTATAGCTCCACTCAGCTGCCTATAATCCCTTTCTTTCTTAACTGTCTTAACTTTTCACATATGGTTCAAAACTCAAAACAACATTAAAAAGGAATGCCTGGGTGGCTCAGCGATTGGGTGTTTGCCTTTGGCCCAGGGCGTAATCCTGGAGTCCCGGGATTGAGTCCCACATCAGGCTCCCTGCGAGGAGCCTGCTTCTCTTTCTGCCTATGACTCTGCCTCTCTCTCTCTCTCTCTCTCTCATTGTCTCTTATGAATAAATAAGATCTTTATATATAGATATATATATATAGATATATCTATATATATCTTTAAAAGAACTCACCGAGAATCTTGCTTTTATAACACTGTCTCCATCTTCTCCCACCACCAACCCATTTGGTCAAAGCTGTTACTAGTTTCTTGTGTACCCTTTCGTCTTTGTACACATAGCATACTAACAGATAGAGGTATTGATGTATACCCACCTTTCTTACACAAAGGCAGTGTACAATATATTTTGTTTTGCACTTTGCTTTTTTTGCTGAACAATTTACCTTAGAGTTCTGAACGGGGAGGTTGTTTGTTTCGGTTTTGTTTTTTTTAATATTCTTTATTCCTGTTTAGAGCCACATGATTTTCCATCGGAAGTCTGTCATAGTCCATTTAATCAGCGCCTTGTGGAGGAATGTTTGAGTTACTTTCAATCTTTGGTGATGTAAACACTGCCTCAGTGAAAAAAAAATTGAATATTGTTGTTTTGTGCATGTGTAGGATATCTGTAGGTTAAACTTCCAAAGCAGGATCGCTGGATCAAAGAGTAAATGCACTTAAAAATATCTTTATTGTTCAGCCATCTCAGAGCAACAGAGAGTGGGGACATTGGGACTGGAGGCTGTTTATAATTGTGCAGACAGGCCTGGTTTTGGTCTGGCCTTCAGTATTCCATTGCCATGTGACTTTAGGCAAGTCACTTCCCCTCTCATGGAGCCTTGGTATACTCTTCTGCAAAAATTGGAGACTAGTCCCTATGCTAATTGGGTAATTATAAAATTAGATGAGATAATGGATGGGAACTGTCAGCATTACCCACCATTAAGGTGATGTAATTATTAACCTGAAAATGGCCACAACCCTGGTACTAGGATATACTAGTATACTAGGCTTACTAGGCTCACTTGTTCTTTTTTTTTTTTTTTTTGCACTTGTTCTTTTTAAAAAATTATTATACAGTAAAACTGACTTCTTTCTTCTGATGTACCAGTCTGTAAATTTTAACACATGCATAGATTTGCATAACCATCACCATAACCAGAATACAAAATAGTAAATGCATTTTTAATTTAAATAAATATTGACTAGTTACCCTCCATAAAGATTATACACCACACTGGACTCACCCCAACAATATATGAGTGATATTTTTTTTCTCTCAGATTTTGCAAAAGATAGTCTCGATTGTCTATTTGCTGTGATTATTTGTTTGTTTTTATAGCATTTCCCATGCAGAGACATAAACGTTGGACTAGGGCTACAGCAGCTGTCTGGTTCTTCTTCCCTTGATTAATGTTGCTTAAGCCTAAAATCTGAAGCTTAAAAAGAAAAATAAATACGAAACAGAGGCCTCATATTTTAATCACATTTTAAAGCAGCTACTTTTCCCATCTGCTCCTGAAACAAATAGACAGTGCAGTTTATAGCACTCTGTCATTCTGAATAACTGAGGGATAACTGAAGGAAAACAAAGAAAGGAGTCTAGATTGTAGTTGTGTATTTTTGAGATTGTCATTGTTCTTCACTAAATGTTCCCAAGTTTGGATTCACACTTAACTTTTCTTTTCTGCCTCCTACCCAATGCCAAGACATTTGGAAATGAAAGCATAATTGAGAAGATCTTACAAGGACACCTGGGTGGCTCAGTCAGCATCTGCCTTCAGTTCGTGTCGTGATAAGAGTCCTAGGATCAAGTGGCATCAGGCTCCCTGCTCAGAGGAGAGTCTGCTTTTCTCTTTGTGCTCTCTCTCTCTCTCCTCCTCCTCTCAAATAAATAAAATATTTTTTTAAATATCACAATTTTATTATTTCCATTTGTAAACTTACTAAAGAATGTTAATAGGATTGACATGAGAAAATTGGACTAAAGTATTTGAAACATTTTCCTTACTATAAATACAAGTCAGTTATAAATAAAAATAGCATTAGTTTATTCTAGATTTGCAACACCACTGGCCTATAGGCCCGATTCAGCGGGCAGGCTTATGTCATTTGTGTCCTATAATCTTCCAAAGTTAGGAAATTTTATATTAAAATTCTCATCTCTGACGTTAATTGAATAATCAGAATATCTGGCTATAATCACCCATATTATCATATGGCAATTGTTAATTGGTACTTGTACTTATACCTGGCTACTTCATTCATTTTTTTCCAACTTATTCTTCAGAATACTATTCTTTTTCCTACTTATTCTTCAGAATACTATCCTTAGGTTAAAGTTTTAGTTGTTTAAACATCAGCAAACATTTGTTTCTATTACTGGTATTCTCGTTTCTATATGGTATATCAATAATATTTCAATTTAAAAAAGTAGTTATTGGGATCCCTGGGTGGCGCAGCGGTTTGGCGCCTGCCTTTGGCCCAGGGCGCGATCCTGGAGACCCGGGATCAAATCCCACATCAGGCTCCTGGTGCATGGAGCCTGCTTCTCCCTCTGCCTGTGTCTCTGCCTCTCTCTCTCTCTCTCTCTCTCTCTGTGACTATCATAAATAAGTAAAAATTAAAAAAAAAAAAGTAGTTATTGTGATTAAAGTAATTGTTCTTACAAACTGAAATCTGACATTTTATTTAACGGTTGGATTACTTAACATAAAGGTTTTTTTCCTCTTCTAAGTAAATGAATATATTTTCCTATCATCTTGGAAAACTATCAATTGATTTTTATCACTTTCCAAATGATCCTTGCTTTTCATATGATAGATTGATTATTCCATATCCATGTCTTTTGACTTTTAATATATATCTTTAAAAACCCTTAGTTGCTGAGAAATATTACAGCAAGGTTAATCAGAGTTATGATCATATTTCTTCTGTATTTCGATCCCTGAGCTGACTTACCATATAACTTTTCATTGATTTTAATCTCCCAGACTTTGCAGACCTCTGTTTATTTAGGTGAGCTTTAATTACTTGTTCACCCAATACCTTACATTGTGCATTGAAATCTCTCAAGGTATAAACAAAGATTGAGGATGACAATTGCTTTCTTTGTTAACACTATACTAGGCCTATGGAATGCATTGTTTATGAGCACATGAAATTAAGTTTCACATCCATGTTAAAAAGGAATTCACTTAATCTGTATTCATTTTTAAGAATCAAAATTCTTTTTATGCCTATCCTGTATTATTGTTTTTGCCTAAGAATCAATACCAGAACAAGGAATCTAAATGAAATAGAAATGAAAGATGTATAGTAAATAGTAGGAGCATGGGAATAAAAGGGAAGGTTTAGTAGGACTTTATTATGAAAAGTACTAAACCAAAGGCTATTTAAGTACAGGTTATAATTTTAACTGTAAAATAATGAAACTCCATAAAGAATGAATGACATTTTCATTTTCTTTTTTGTTATTTCTAACACAGTTGATAACACAATATGACATCCAACTATTAATGTTTAACCTTCTAGGATGCTTTTAAAGAGGATTGTTTTGCAAAAATATTCAGGGTCTTTTTTGGTTTATTTTTTCAATTTTCCCAAGGATCTCTCCAATCTTAGATATTCAAATTATTCACCTTTGGCGCATCTGTGGAGTCATAATCCTTGCTAATCTTCTCTATTTCACCTTTTAACTGTCTTAACTGGGGTTATGTGCAATTTGAGTAGTGCTCAAGTACCACTTTCACCAACCTCATGCTTCATGGAATCCTGCATTTTTCTTTGATATTGACTTTGAGTCATTTTATATTACATTATTGTCAATTGTGTTATATTTTTTATAGTCATAAATAGAATCCTAAAAGAATAGATACAGTTGCAACATCCAATGATGAAGGTAAGACCAACTAACAGAACCTTTATCTTAATAGGTAAGGACAGGCTTTTTAGTGTTAAAGAGGAAAGAATATTTGAGTAGGGAATAATTAATGAGTGATGTATACACTAATCAGTATTTTATGATACGAGAACTTTTGTGTTTGGTTGATGAATATTTAGGTTATGGGAACTCTGTTTTGTCTTTAGTCTTTGGATATGGAACTGTGGCTTTCCTGGTGGCAGATTCTGAAGCTCTTCAAGTTTAACGTAAAAGCTTCTCCATCTTACAAAAACTCATGAACTGTTTCTTAAAAGTACTGTAAAAATGCGTTTTGTGTATGTGTGTGCACGTGTGTGTAAACATCAGACATTGAATAAAAGTGAATTGATTTCTTCAAAGTAATAATATGGAAATTCATCCATAGCATCGACTAAACCGATAGTGGTTTTCATTTAACATAAATAATATTCTACTACTACCCAAGAAAGATATTTTTCTGTGTGATAGATATTAGACCAAAGAATGCAATGCCATCAACTCACTAGTACATTAGAATAGATATTCCAAGCACAAATCCATACATACCAAGGAAAAGAAAGCCCTGATGACAGGACTAGATGAACCACAGGTACAATTAACCACTCACTGCAAGGATGAATTTACTATCATATATCACAAACAAATTTGTTAGAAGAGAGTCTTGAAGAAATAATGAAGAGAGAAAAAACAGTAATCTCAAAATGAAAGCTATTAGTGTGCATATTAATGCTCAGATGTTAGAAACATTAATCAAACATTAGAATTTTTTATAAATTTTGACATTTATTGTTTAAGGACTTCTGAATATGTTAAGACAAAGACTTTTCTAGGTTTCCTATATATGTACTAAGTTGTGTGATTAGAAAATAAATCTCATTCTAACTTGAGGTGATTTCTCTCCTTTGAACATATAGAAGCTTTAATTTCCATGTTGTTGTTGTTTTGTTTTTTTAAGTTTTTTTAGTACACATATAGTATAATATTGGTTTCTAGAATAGAAGTTAGTGATTCATCACTTATGTACAACACCCACATGCTGTTTTTTGACAATAATTTTATACCGACCTTGAGACCTTATGCTATTTTCTGAAACCTTAAAATCTCGTATTGTTATTGAACTGTTTTTGTGCTTATACCTTTCCATCACATTCTTCCACTTCTGCTACAGTGCCTTGTATTTATGTGATCTGACTGATAAAAATCCATTCTTTTCCAGAATAAGAAAAATTAACTTGACTCCTATTTAATGTATGGTACATTAATCTCATAAAACTATGCAAAACCTTTTGTGTTTGTTTTTTTGTTTTTGTTTTATTTTGGTGTTTTTTTGTTTGTTTTTCTTCCAAGATTTTATTTAAATTCAAGATAGTTAGCATATAGTGCAGTATTGGTTTCAGGAGTAGAAGTTAATGATTCATCATCTACCAATACCCAGTGCTCATCACAAGTGCCCTCCTTAATACCTTTCACCCATTTAGCCCATCCCCCAACCAACTCCCCTCCATTACCCTCAATTTGATCTCTATTGTTGGAGTCTCTTATGGTGTGACTCCCTCTCTCTTTTTATCTTATTTTATCTTTCCTTCCCTTGCCCTATTTTATTTTTTTTTATTTTAAAATGTTTATTATGTACATTGAGCACTTCAGAAAAGAAAATAATTACAATGATTTCAGAATGCAATTCCTGGATTCAATAAATGTCCTTTATAATTATATCCAATCAGTATCTAGAATTGTATGTAGACCCTACGTCAGCTAACAAATAAGTAAAATAACTATGTTAATCTCTGGGATAAGAGACACACATGATCACTTAAGTCACTCGGCCACCGTGTTTTTTTTAAAAACATGATTCACATTTTTTTCAAGTACACATACAGCCATTGCAAGAGTTATTACATTAGACCATTGATGTTAACACCTTAAAACTATGTATGATTTTTGCTGCCTTAAAAGAAAATTTAGTTTATCGCAAAGAAATTCAACAAAGTTTCAGGACCTTTGATCACAAGCTTCAGTGCTTATTGTACTACTCTGGTGAACATAAAGGTTCAAGTAAGGCCAACAAAGAAGAATGTTTCCTCTTTCCAATGAAGACACAATGCAAGGACTAGGTGAACTAGCATCCTACAAACTAGCTAGCCATCAAGAGGTTACCAATTAAAGTATGTGAATACATTTAAAAGCCTTGGCCAGTGTTACAAAAACAAAACATTTAGATTATTTACGAATATAAGCATAATGGGTATTTTATCTTCTATAAATAATCATTTTTGAAATGCTAAAGGTGAGTTCCAACTGCGCTCTTCCCTGATGTGAGAAGAGGTGGGGACACGGGATGACCTACTGATTTACCTTCTCAAAGTATTCTTTGGAAGCACTTGGATCTGGCTTGATTATAGGAGAATCCGGGGTCCAGTTTGCTGGGCAGACTTCTCCATGGGTTTCCACAAAGTGGAATGCCTTCACCAAGCAGAGGGTCTCTTCCACACTTCGGCCCACAGGGAGATCATTCACACTCAAATGCTTGATGACTCCATTGGGGTCAGTGATGAAGAGACCTCTTAGAGCAATACCAGGGCCTTCTAACAGCACACCATACTCTCGAGAAATCTGTTTAGTCAGATCTGACAGGAGTGCAATGTTCATGTGGCCCAAACTGCATTCTTCTGCAGTGCGTTGATCCAGGCGAGATGGGTGAAGTGGGAATCCACTGACACTGCAGCAACGTCACAGTTCACATCGTGAAATTCTTTGGCTTTGTCACTAAAAGCAACAATTTCTGTAGGACACACAAAGGTGAAGTGCAACGGATAGAAGAAAAGCACCAAATATCTCCCCTTAAAGTCATCAAGGGTTAGATCTTTGAACTCTCTGTTGACAACGGCGGTGCCCTTAAAGTAGGGTGCGTGCTGGGTGACGGCAGGAGCATGGTAGGAGGAACTGGTGCTAAAAGTGAATTTTGCTTGACCAGAACCAGACCACAATACATTTGTCAGGCATGTTCTTCTGGAAGCAGCAGGTCTAAGGGCTGCAGAGGCAGAGATGCCCCATGGAATAGCACTCACATGTCCGGCAATCGAAGCCTGGAGGAATCTTCCCACCACGGCTGCCAGGGATTCGCCGGACTGGCCCCCTTCCCCTATTTTCATCTATTTTTTCTTCAGTTCCACATATGAATGAAATCATATGGTATTCCTTCTCTGACTGACTTACTTCACTTAGCATAATACACTCTCGTTCTATCCACATCTTTGCAAATGGCAAGATTTCATTCTTTTGATGGTTGAATAATATTCCATTGTGTGTGTATATATATATACATATATATTTATATATATGTATATATATGTATACATACCATTTCTTCTTTATCTATTCATTGATCAATGGACGTTGGGACTCTTTCCATAATTTGGTTATTGTTGATAGTACTGCTGTAAACAACGGGGTGCATGTGTCATTTCAAATCAGTATTTTTGCATCCTTTGGATAAATACCAGTAGTACAATTGCTGAGTCATAGGGTTAGTTCTATTTTTAACTTTTTGAGGAACGTCCTTACTGTTCTCCACAGTGGCTGTACCAGTTTGCATTCCCACTAATAGTTTAAGATGGTTCCTCTTTCTCTACACCCTCACTTACCTCTGTTATTTCCTGAGTTGATAATTTTAGCCATTCTGACAGGTATGAGGCGGTGTCTCATTTTGATTTGTATTTCCCTGATGATGAAGGATGTTGAGCATTTTTCATGTATCTTTTGGCCATTTGAATGTCTTCTTTGGAGAAATGTCTGTTCATGTCTTCTGCCCATTTCTTAATGGGATTATTTGGGTTTGAGGTATTGAGTTTGAGAAGTTCTTAAAGATTGTGTTTATTTATTCATAAGAGACGCAGAGAGAGACAGAGGGAGAAGCAGACTCCCCATGAGAAGGCCTGATGCAGGACTGGATCCCAAGACACCGGGATCACTCCCTGAGCCAAAGGTAGACGTTCAACCACTGTGCCACCCAGGCGTCCCTGATAAGTTCTTCATAGATTTTGGATACTGGTCCTTTATCTAGTATGTCATTTGCAAATATATTCTCCTATTCTGTAGGATGCCTTTTAATTTTGTTTATTGTTTCCTTTGCTGTTAAGGAAAACCTTTATAGAAAATATTGATATTACCCCTATTACCAAACTTAAAATGTGTTCTTCTTCCAATATAGGTTGTAAGTAGAATTTCAGATCCATGGTCTAAGGACTTTTAAAGATGATAATGTTCATGAAAATGAAGTATGTTTGTGAAGATGTATAGAAGTAGGAACAATTGTACTTTGAACAACATGGATCTGAACTGCATGGGTTCACATATATATAAATTGCTTTTGAGACAATACTGTAAATGTATTTTCCTTTTGATTTTCTTAATAACAGTTTCTTTTCTCTAGCTTATATTATTGCAAGAATTCAGTGTATAATACACATAACATACAAAATATGTGTTAATTGACTTTATGTTATTCTGTAAGACTCAGGTCAATGATAAGTTATTAGTAAAGTTTTTTTGGAGTCAGAAGTTCTATGTGGATATTCAACTATGCAGAGGGTCAGTGCCCCTGACCCTCATGTTGTTCAAGGGTCAACTGTATTTTTTTACACTGCTACTAAATGTAAACTGGTACAACTCTTAGAAAGTAGTTAAGATATATGTGTATACCAGAAGCCTAAAGATACTATTATCCTTGACCCAATTTCTAAAAATCTATTCCAAAGAAGTATAGAAAAAAACCTTATCCCAAGGAAACTATGCAAGCTTATTTATAATAATTAAATTTGGAAAGAACTTAAATGATAAACAGTAGTGAATGGTAAAAGCAAATTACAGTGCAATATTATGATATTATCATACATAATGTTTACAAAGACTTTGTTGAAGCCTGGGCTTTTTTTTGTTAAAAATGCATAAAATTTAGGTACAGTATTATCAGTGCTTTGTAAGAAAAAGCATAGATGAAAGTCTGGAAGAAGATATGCAAAAATCAGCAATTTGTCAGTGAGTTGTGTTTGAGTTGTGTTTGATAACGGTTTTCATTCTTACACTTCATTTGTATTCCCTAATAATTCTTTAAAAATCATATACAGCAGTATATGAGTATCTTTTTGTCATAGCTCCATTGGGAAAACAATTGACCACAAATTGGATTTATGGATTTATGAAAATTTTGGATTTTCAATTGGATTCCATTGCTCTGTATGTTTATCTTTATGCCAGTACTATAGCGTCTTAATTATTATAGCTTTGTGATGTTTAATATAAGAAATTAAGTTCTTCAATTTTGTCCTTCTTTTTCAAGGTTGTTTGTCCTGGATATTCTGGGTCCTTTAAATCCCCATATAAATTTTAAGTTCAGCTTGTCAATTTCTACAAAAAAGTCAGCTGTGATTTTTGATAGAGATTGCATTTTATCTAAAGATTAATATGGAAAATATTGCCTCTTAACAATATTAAGTCTCATGTTTATCCATGAACATAACATGTATTTTCATTTAGTTAGGTCAATTTTCTTCAACTGTTGTTTCTTTTGTAGTTTTTGAGTGTAATTTTATACTTCTTTTGCTAAATTTATTCCTAAATATTTTATTTTTTGATACAATTTTAAATGTAATTATTTCTTAATTTTATTTCATATTTGATGTAGAGAATGACTGATTTTTTTTGTATTGATCCTGTGTCATGCAACTTTACTGAACTCATTTATAAATTTTTATATTTTCTTAGAGAATTCCTTTGGATTTTCTATATATAAGATCGTATCATCTGAAATAGGAGTAGTTTTACTTATGCCCAGTCTAGATGCCTTAAATTTCATTTTCTTGCCTGGTTTCCCAAGCTAGAATCTCCAGTACAATGTTGAAGTGTTAAGAGTGGATTTCCTTTGTCTTTTTCCTAATCTAGGAAGAAGGTGCTCGTACTTCCACTGTTAATTATGATATGAGCTATGGATTATTACTACATGCTTTTTATTATTTGAGGAAGTTCCCTTCTCTAATTCTAATTTGTAGAGTATTTTTTATCATCAAGAAGTTTGGGATTTTCTCAAATGCTTATTCTGTGTCTGTTGAGATCATGGCATGGGCTTTGTCTTTATTCTACTGATTTGGTGTATTAAATTAATTGATTTGGGGTGTTAAATCAACCTCACATTCCTGGGATAAATTCCACATAGCTATGGTGTATGATCCTTTTTATAAGTTGCTAGATTTAGTTTGCTTCTACTTAATTTAGGATGCTTGTGTCTATATTCATAAGAGAGATTGGTCTTTAGTTTTCTTTTCTTGTGATGTATTTGTCTAATTTCTGTATCAGAGTAATAATGGCTTCAGAATGAGTTGAGAAATGTTCTCTCCTCATGTACTTTTGAGAAAAAGTTTGTAAATAATTGGTATAAATTCTTCTTTAAATGTTTGGCAGAAATCACCAGTGAAGCCATCTGGGCCTAGGCTTTTATTTGTGGAAAGTGTTTTGTTTTAGATTTTATTTTTCTAGAGCAGTTTTAGGTCCACAGCAAATTAAAGGGAAAATACAGAGATTTTCCATATACTTCCTGCTCTTATATATGTGTATCCTTCCCTTTTATCAACATTCCCCACCAGAATTGTACATTTGTTACAACTGATGAACTTACACTGTTGCATCGTGGAAAGTTTTTAAATTACTAATTCAATCTCTACTTGTAGATCTATTTAGATTTTCTATTTTTTCTTGAGTCGGTTTATTTCTTCTTGAATAGTTTGTCTCTTCAGAATTTGTCCGTTTCATCTGGGTTGCCTAATTTTTTGACTTTGAGGGTTTTTTTATACTTTTTTATCTATGGGTCTGTAATAATGTCATCTCCTTCATTTCTGCTATGATAATGTAAGTCTTTTTTCTTCGTTACTTTAGCTAAAAATTTCACAATTTTTCTGACCTTTCAAAGAACTAAACTTTAGTTTCATTGATTTTTCTCTATTTTCTCCATACTCTATTTCATTTATTTCCAATCTCATTTTTATTTTTTAGTTTAATTTCATTTATTGTTCCAATGTCTTAAGGTAGAAATTTAGGTTATCAATTTGAGATCTTTCTTCTTTTTTAATATTGATGCTTACAGTTATAATTTGCCTTGAAGCACAGCTTTATCTTCATCTCATATGTTTTGGTACATTGTATCTTATTTTAATTCATCTTAAAATATTTTCTAATATCATTTTTTATTTCTACTTTGACCCATTAATGTGTTGTTTAATATCTACATGTTTTTCAATTTACCAGTTTCTTTCTGTTATTGATTTCTAATTTCATTCCATTATGATTAGAGAGCATATGTTATATGATTTCAGTTCTTTTAAATTTATTGAGGATTTTTTATTCTCTAGATATGGTCTAACCTAGAGACTAATTCATACACACTTTAGTAAGTTTCCAGCTATTATTTCTTTGAATAGTTTTCAAGTCCTTTTTCACTCTTCCTTCTGTTATTCCCAATTTGGCATATGTTGGGTTTGCTTGGTGGTGTCCATATTCTTCTGAAACTCTATTCATTTCTCTTTTTTTCTCTATTTAGAATATAAAATCTCTGTTGATCTATCTTCAAATTCATTTATTTTTTTTCTTCTGTCAGTTCAAATCTATTGAGTCCTTTTATTGAATTTTTTATTTCAATCATTATATTTTCAACTCCGGAATTTCCATTTGGTTCTTCTTTAATAATTACTTTCTCTTTATTAATATTCTAGATCTGTTGAAATGTTTGTAATAGTACTTTACTTTGGTTCTGTGAACATATTTATACCAGTTCCTTTGAAGTCTTTGGGCTCTCTCACAAATTAGTTTCTATTCACTTTTTTTCTCTGTGTTTGGGTCATACTTTCTTGTTTTTTGCATGTCTTGTAATTTTTTTGTTGTTGAAAACTTGACATTTTAGTTAGCATGTCAACTCTAGATACTGATCCTCTCTTCCTGGATTTTTTATTGTTGTTTGCTTTTTTATTTGTTTAATTACTTAGCTAGGCTATTTTAGTGAAGTCTATTTCCCCCATTGTGTCAAGCTTCTGATAATACTCCTCAAAAGGTTTGGACTTGCCCATCCACATGGTCACCATGTAATGACAATATTTATAACAGAGGTCTCTTGGACTGTCTTCTTCCTTGATCTTTGTTATGGTATCCGCCTCTGTTGGTATCTTGCACATCTGTTGAGCTTCCCTGATTGCCAGTGGAATGCTCTGTTCTTTTTGATAAGGCTTAAGGACACAAATTACTCCACAGTCTGATCCAATTGAATTCTGGCCCCTTTACTAGAGTAGTTTTTGGGCTATTCTTTGAAGTTTGTTCCTACTTAGAAGGACTCTGGCTCTCTCTTGCCTTGGTTGTCTCTGGTAAAAGCCCTATTTTCCTAGGCCATTTTTGTTTTGTTTTGTTTAAGAACTGATAAATCCAGGACCCCTGGGTGGCTCAGCGGTTTAGTACCTTCCTTTGGCCCAGGGCGTGATCCTGGAGTCCCGGGATCAAGTCCCACATCGGGCTTCCTGCACGGAGCCTGCTTTTCCTTCCTCTCTCTCTGTGTCTCTCATGAATAAATAAATAAATTTAAAAAAAAAAGAACTGATAAATCCAACCATTTCTATTTCTTCATTCATGTGGCCTGCTCTTTGTCTTGTTTCCCATGGAAAGTTGCTAGCCTCCTCTTACTTGCTCACTTGTTTCAAGCATACTTTTAATCTTGAACTTTTCTACACTCTGTTTTAAATAAAATTATTGTGGAGAGAACTTTAAAACTCTCTTGTTTTCATGGCCTGCATCTATCCCTGGGCAAAATCTCTGAGCCACTGCTCTGAAACTAAGGACAGGGATACTGGACAACTTTTCTTGAAATGATTCTCCTGTTTTATGAGTGGGGCAATTGGTGAGACAGTAGCCTCTGATCTTCTTGGCTTTTCCCTCCTGGTGTGAAACATCTATGCCAAAACTGAGTTGAGGCAGGGGTGATAGGGGCCACTTATTCTCAGTCTTCCTCACCTGAAGTAAAACTTTTGCTATGTAAGTAAGGGCTAACTGCAGTTGCAAAAAAGGTTTTTCATTTGCTTTTTGCCCTTAGGACAGTTTCTAGAAATGTTAACTAACTGGGCTTTTATAATTTTTCCAGTTATGATTGTTACACTGGTAGTTCCTTACTCCTCATCCATTCCAGAAGTGGATCTGGGCCGTTAACCTTTGTATGATATCCCATCAACCTTTCTGTTTTTCACAAAAGGATCGTTGTTACTTTGTGATTTATCATTTATTGATCTATTGGTTTTATCTCTAGAAATCAGCATCATCATGCCACAAACCACTTTGTACACTACAGGGCAATGAATTACAGCATCCCCAAATATCATTAATACATGTTTAGACTTAAAGTCAACATGTATGAATAGATGCAACCTAACTTAAGATCATCTGTTTATATAGATGATACTTCGTAGGCCATCTGCAAGGAAAAGAAGTAATTCTGGGTCATAGCCAATCTCAGTTTTTATTATGTTATTGCCTCCATCCATACCCAGTGTGACAAAGCAGGGATCGGGAAACTTTCCCTTTCTCTGATAGAAGACTATTCTCCAGTTAACCCAAACTACCAGTAATCCAGGCTGGGCCCTCCTTCCTTCTATAGCAACCATTCTCTTCTCAGAGCTTGCTTGGCAAGAGGTAATCTAATCTTTGTCTAAAGTTTAGACTTTTAAGAGTTCTAAATTTTAAGAGCTTAACCCCAAAAAGTTAAAAGAATTTTAAGAGTTCTTACTTCTCCCCTTCTAATCTCCATTGACTAATCATCTACTCTCATTCACCCACAAAAACTAGAGAAAACATCTTCTGGTTCTATTGCTTGACTAAACTTTCAGGCACCTACATATAAGATGTATAAAATTTCAGGAATTTTTTAAAAGATTTTATTTACTTATTATAGTGAGAGAGCATGGTGAGGAGGGCTAGAGGGAGCAAGGGAGAGAATCTTAACCAGACTCTCTGCTGGGTGCAGAGTCTGATGCAAGACTTGATCTCACAACCCTAAGATCACCACCTGAGCTGAAACCAACCAGACACTCAACTGACTGCGCCACCCAGGCACCTATATAAAATCCCACTTTTATTCCATGTTCTTGAGGATATTTTTCTCTTCTGTGTAATAACTGATGTGCAGTCATTTCCTATTATTTACTGAAGTATTTATTATATTGTATTTTGCCCACTTGCAGGATTAATAGGTTTCTATATGATACCATTCCTATTTTCAAAAATCTCTGATGGCTTGTGGAATACACTTCAAACTGTTGAGAAAGTCCTTCATAATCTTCCCTGTTTGGCCAAGTTTATCTTTCTTGCCTTACCTCTGATCTGCCTATGTTCCTCTCATACTGGGCCAACAACTTACTATTCTCCAAACATAGCATTTATTCACATGTCCATGCTTTTGAGATCAGAAATGCTTGACCAAGTGAGTACAACAATCTTCTGATAATTATGTGAGGTACTAGAGCCTCAGTCCACTCCGATTGAGTCAGAATTTTTATGTGTGATGATTTATTTAAAAGCAATTTATTCTAAAGCTACTTAAGAACTGTTCCTATAATGTTTTCTTTCCCTGCAGTGTCCTCCCTATCACTTGCTTTCACTTTGGCAAAATCTTGCCACGAAAGAAAGAGGAAAGAGAGAATAAGAGCTGGAGTGAGATCGGGCACCTGGGTGGCTCATTGGTCTGCCTTTGGCTCAGGTCGTGATCCCCGGGTCCTGTGATCGAGTTCTGCACTCGGCTCCCCACAGAGAGCATGCTTCTCCCTCTGCTTGTGTCCCTGCCTCTCTCTCTGTGTCTCTCATGAACAAATAAATAAATAAATCCTTAAAAAAAAAAAACAAGTGAGAGCGAGAGACCCACCTAAAATACTGTTTTCCCAAAAAAATTTTCCTCAGTTCTATCTTCATTTTTAATCTAGTGGACAGTTGTTGTTGTTCTTGGTGAATTAGTATCAGAGCCCTCTTTCTGTGTTTAGGAGGTCCCTTAGCCTCTGAATTAAAGATAGTTTCTACTTTAGAGGCTCAAAATGCCAACTACTTGCTTTCCATGCCTCTCTCACACAAGTCTACAAGCATGACTCTGCCAATTCAGGCATATATACACCATGGTCTTTGAAGCAAAAATTAAAGACATGAAAAACAGTCCATAGACTCCATTTTTAGAGAAGGGAAACATATAGAAATGGGCAGCCACTTCCAGTGTCCAAATACAATAGAAAAGTTATCTAGTGGCAGCATCTTAGCTTGAAGCTTCTAACCAGGAGCATTGTACACTGCGGCCTCCTTTCCTGGCCTGGTAGCCTCCAAAGCCAATGCTACAGCTTCCTGGAGAATTCTGTGAGATGCTTCCTATCTTTTAATACATTTATTTTCTCCTGAAATTACACCAAATTAGTTTCTATCTCGGGTAACTAAGATATAGAGACACCTAATAAAATCATCTTTCTATAGCCCTCATAGCACTTTATTCACAAGCCAAACGGAAATAAATCATATGTCTTATTGTTAATTGCCAGTAGAATATGGGCTTACTGTGTCAAAAGGGAAGGAAAGAACATTCTAGGCAGAAAGCATAGCAAGAAGCCAAGTAGCTGGAAGCAACACAGAGAATACCAGGAACTGAAGGGACCCTGTGCCTAAATGATAAAGTGAACTAATTGGTGAGAGAGTCAATGAATAGAAAGCTATTAGAGGAATTAAATAACTGGATCACAGTAGCTCTACAAGTCCATATAAAGACATTTTTATTTTTGTTGAGTTCAATAACAATGTAAAGCTACTGAGGTTTTTTTAATGGCAGATGTTATACTCAGATTTGTATTTTGGAAAAAACTACTCTGTGGCATGAATAATAAATTGAAGATGGGGAAATGCTTGTGATTTTACTTGGATTTGAGTTTTGCTCATAATATTTAGAGGTCTGTATTGTTCCATAGCTGATCACTTCCTTCTGGCCATGTCTCCTATTCATTCTAAATTTTTTCTTTCGGAGCAATCCAAAGTGAAGACCTCTCTTCTCTCATCTTTGAGCCCTTTAACCTTTGAAGCTAAAATGCAGAACAGGCTAGGGCAATGTTTTTCCATATTTCTTACAGGCATTAGTAACAGTTACTAATGAAGAGACTCTAATTTTTATTAAGTTCATTTAATTTCACATAGATCTATAACTTAGATTGGATTCTTTTGATATCCAGGTATTAAAGCAGTTCTGGGTTTGTTTGTATATTTAAAGAGTTGGAGTAGCTTTCATCTTACTCTTTTAAAACTAAAACTGCAAACCAAAAAAATATATACCATACCAAAATGTATGCTAATCATGTCTTTATATTATATTATTTAATGTTTTATATATTTGTCTTTATTTCAAGAGCTATTCAAAACTAAAATTAAGCTTGAAGATACTATTTATATTTTTATTTGGTCTGGGAGAGTCAAGTAATGATTGCAGATGGCTCGATTGCAGATGGCCAGCTAAGTAATTAGAGCTGCTACTGATTTTAATAAGTATGACCTTCTGAATATTAGTAAATCCCCCAAATCATTACAAAAGGCACTCAGTGGTAAATCAAACAATTTGGTTTTTCATTCATTAATTTCAATAGCCTTAATTTCTGAAGAATGAGTATACCCTTCCAAAAAATCTTTCTAAGCCTCCTTTAAAAGCAATATCCCAAACAAAGACAAGGCATGTGGTGGCGGATATATGCAAAGTTGGTAGGAACAAGACTGTAAGACTAGCCTTCTTACCACAACAGCACAGCAGGGTCAAGGGGAGGAATCAAAGGTTCATAGCAAAGACCAAAGTTTTCTGAATTCTAGACTATTATTTTATGTGAGAGGTTTGTTGATCTTATTTGTCCACATTATTTCTTGGTTATTTTAACTAACAAAGGCAAATGTAGAATTTGATTAAGGAAAATTAAAAGTATGTGTATTCTTTGGACAAAGTATATTTAAGGAAATATTGGGTTGAACCCTATAAAATTGTCATTTCTGCTAGTCAAAAATGATTGAATATGGAGGCATACAGTATATCATTGAGTTTGCTCTTTGAATACATTTTTTTCTCCATTTGTTGTCGACAGTTAATTTTAACAGAAAATATTTACTTTTTCAAACAAATATAATCTTCTTAGGTACCAGAAACACTTGCTGTGGACATTTTAAAAACAGCTTGTTAAATATGAAAGAGACTTTTTAATTGTAAAGAAGGGACAACAGGGCACAAATACACTGGTGAACTGTCCTAGCCTATAATGTTTTTAATGCCCTCTTGATTGATATTCTAAAATCCAGGGATTTTTCCAGAGCCATCACAGAATTAGATGATATATACTTATACTATAGCTCTCCCTAATTCCTAGAAACTTAAAATCTCAGGAAACATGAAGGTCAGTATAATTAATTTTTAAAAATAATAGTAGTAATTATAACTGGTAACATTTAAATGGTATTTACTGTGCCAGGCACTATTTTAAATAAGTGTTTAACATGTATTAACTCTTTTAATCCTCACAGCAATCTAGTGGTGTAGTTAATAGTAAGTATCATTATCCCTCTCATACAAATGAGGAAATAGTGATACAGAGCAGTTAAACAATTTGTATAAAGTCACACAACAAATAAGTGCCTGAGCCAAAATTTAAACCCAAGTAGGCTGGCACCACAGTCACTACTTAACCAATAATAAACTGCTTCTCAGCATAAAGAAAGTCTAGTATTACTGAATCAATTTTAATACCAGCAGGAGTTGCAATATTGGTTGAAATACTAAGTTTTTTAATGGAGCTTATCATGCTTCTTTCCATCCCAATAGCTACTATTCTGGACTCTTGCAGTAGTTCTCTAGCTAGGATACAGATTTCTAATCTTCTCTCCATTCTGGGGCAGCTGACATCCTACTGCTAGATTAATATAAATAAATCATCACTAATCATGTCACTACCTTGCTCGAATCCCTTTCACGACTCTGTATTTGCATGGCCAGGAAAGGATGTCAACAAGCATCACAGGATCTGGTTGCATAAGCTGAAAGCCCTTTACCACCAAGCTCAATATTTCTTTAAAGTTTTTTTGTTTTATCTTAAAAACCGACACAAAGTTTGCATCCTACTCCATAATACATGTTTGTTTTAATATAAAAATAATGTTTGAAATAGATACCATTTAAATTACTTAATTCTAAATTTCCAAAGAAAATTGATGAGGCAGAAAGATACTTCATGTGTGTCCTGGTCTTTCCAGTGCCCCGTGAAGTACACATACTCCTGTTTGAAGAGCCCAGGTGTACAGAATAGATTTGGGGTATCTTTGCTATATATTTAAGACCCAATTATCTGGTCCCATTCCATCCTTCCCATCTTATAACTTGCTATTTCCCTGCATTACTTCTCTGATAAATCCATCCGCCTAACCATCCATTTATTTACCACATACCCACTATGTACCAGGCACTGCCTCCTAAAGATGTCCTGTACTGAATATCACCTATATATCTTGGCTTTTTTCCTTTCTCCCTGCTTGGAATACCTTCTCACCTCATTTCTATTTGACTGCTAATCCTTCAAGACCTAATTCAAATAGCTTTCCCTTACTATCCCAGTCAGGACTCTGAATTCCTATTACACTAATTTAATGATTATTATATAATATGTTTTTTATATTTGTATGACTAGGTCTTACACATAAATTTTTTAAGTAAGAGTTCAACATGCGGAGAGTTGAAAAAAGGACACAGCCACAGGAATATGAAATAGAATGGAGCATTCCAATAAATGCTCAATTGTTTAGAATAGCTGGAATGTAGAATATACTTTGGTAATATAAAAAAAAAGGAGGGACCAGATCATGAAGGGATATATAATAAATGCTAAGAGGGCAGCCCGGGTGGCTCAGCACTTTAGTGCCGCCTTCAGCCCAGAGCGTGATCCTGGCATCCTGGGATCGAGTCCATGTCGGGCTCCCTGCATGGAGCCTGCTTCTCCCTCTGCCTGTGTCTCTGCCTCTCTCTCTCTCTCTCTCTCTCTCTCTCTGTCTCTCATGAATAAATAAAATCTATAATACATGCTGAGAAATGTACATCCCACCCACCTGAGCTCCCACTGTAATTATAGGAAACTATCAAAGAATTCAAACAGGTGATAATTTATTATATTGATCATAACCAACTTTGATGTAAATCCTATATCTTTTGATATTCTTCATTTTCTTAGATCTTATTTTTTTATTTCATATATATGTAAAATTATGATCCTATCTTTATGAGGTCATTTTTTAACTTAACCCACTGTATATCTTTCCTGTATTCAATGTATACACACACAGACAGAAATTTTGTTCATTGCTTTATTTTTTTTTAATTTTTTTTTTTGTTCATTGCTTTAAAAAATGGGCTCTCTCTCACTCTCATGCACGCACACACGCACAGCTCTGCACCTTGCATTTTTTATTCTACAGTACTTTGTAGAAATAGCTCTAATATTTTTAATGGCTACAATATATTGTACAGTATGAATGTACCAAAATTTACTCAACTATTTCTCCGTTTATGGAGATTCACCTTGTTTCCAGTTTCTTAATATTTTTAAGGTGTTATATCTAAGTCAAACCTTATGTTTATTTCACTAAGTTTCACTGTAGTCTTGATCAATCTATCATGAACTCTTAAGTATTTCAGGTAGGTTTGGGTATATAGGACAAAAGTAAACTTATGTTGACAATCGTATTTTTTATATACTATCTCGTATCCTCTGTTGCTTCCAAATTAGTGGATATTTAGGAGTTGTTTCCACTAGTAAAAAAGAATCAAAAGGTTCGAAAAAGACCCATCTGATGACTCAGATTTTGAGTTAAAATATTATGATACCATATGTATTAAAATTAGGGAATTCACAATAATATTTTTCAAACTGAGATGTAAATAGGAGTTTCGAAAGGCTTCCATAATCAAATTCTTTGGGAAAATATGCTAGATTGAACTGGGCACTGCAAGCATGCATTACATCTCTCTGTGTATATTATTTTATGAAATACCATTTGGTAAACAGTGCTCTACATTATTCTAAAACAGTATGGACAATTGAATGATGTTCAGTCTTGTGGTAGATTCCCAAGGGCGACTTTCATGACATCTGTATTGACCCCTATAGCTGCCCAGGTATGGGAAAACAATCCCACTCAAATCACTACTGACTTGTCCAGGTATTTCTCCCACTACTCCTCTTCGTGCCTCTAATACATCTCTCAATCAACCACAAAAGCTTAGAATTCCAATGATACTAGATTAGGAAAAGTTTTAAAGCATGCCCAGTACTTTTTAAAATTTTCATGCTCTTGCAAACCTTCCCTGTTGCATCTATGTGTAATCCTCTTTTGTCTCATATTTCTGTGTATTAAGATCTTAATTTTCTTTAAATGCTACTTTCCTTATGAAGCTCATGAATATATGAGCTCACCAGTGAAAATTAAACCATTCCCTGTTCAGTGTTCTCATACCACTTTACATTTCTTTCAGTGATGATACATTTAACTTCCTGCTTTATCTATTCAGCTGTTGTGCATGTATTAGGCATTGTGCATTAATTCTCCTGACCTTTAGTCTTTACTGTGGTGGAGGTCATAAGCTAGCTAAGGGGGCAGATATGTAAACAAATTTTTACAATTTAATGTGGTAAGTATTTATATTATTGCAGTGGTGGTAGTAATAGGGTAGATATGAGAAAATACAGGACTACAATATTTAAATGTAAATTAACTTACACAACTACGATTTTGACTTCATTTAGAATAGTCCAGTCTAGAATTAAGTAGATGTTGTAGTGGTTATTGTACATGACTTCCTCTTCTATTAGCTTACAAGTACCTTGAGGACCTGGCCTCCTATTATTTGTTTATTTCCTTCCCTACCTAGCACTACTACAGATACATAGAATACATTCAGTAAGTGCTTGTTAAAGTGAATTAATTTCCAAGAGTTGCTCATTTAAAAAAAAAAAAACTTTATTACACACTCTACAATTTATTATGTCTGCATATTCAAACTATTTTATTCCTAACTTAAGATGTACTTGTAGTGAAAGTGACAAACACAACATTTTTAAATCTAGGTTATTATTTGACTCTTTCTTAGTAGAACTTTTGAAACCATAGACTTATTCCATGGGCACTGCCTTTGCACAAAATATATATGGAATTGCTTTTGTTCTGTGACACACTTTTAAATATACACACTAAAAAATAAATAAATAAATACATAAATATACACACTAGTTTCATCTGAATTCTGAAACCAACTAAATGTCATCTCCAACTAAGTTTAGTAGGTCAAAAGTTATGTATGCCTTTTGGGTCAAAAACAAGAGATCTGTGTAGTACAAAAGATAATTGTAAAGGCAATTAAAAAACAGAAATTCCAAAAAGACTTCTAACAATTCCAGGATTTCTAGGGTTGTCTTATAGCTTCCCCACATAGCCATTTTGAAAGATAAAACTGATTTAAAGTATATTTATTAAAATACCAGACTCTTCATAGGCCTAGTTTGTAACTGGTTTATTAAGAAAAGTTGTTGGTTTAACTGAACTGGAATTTAAGCATTTTATTGTTTTTTCTGACTAATAATCAGTCTAATACTATTTGGAACTAGTATGAAACTTTTACCAGGGGCACTGATATTTTAACTTATTTTTTACTAGAGATTATCATTCTTACCTCTTCACTTTAATTCTATAAAAATACAATTATAGCCCAGGCTTTTTAAATTTTTAATAGATATTTTCCTCATAAGAAGATGTATACATTCATGCTTACGATTTTTTTTATCATTATATTCATTGTTGTCATCAGGAAGTGATATGGAGGGTGAGACCAAAAATCATCCTCATTGCCTTATTAGCTTATCCTTTAGCTAAAGGAACCTAACCTGGAAACAAGACCAAGAACATATCAGATGGAGCAAATACTTTAAAATGGCATTTATTTCAACTGCAAATACTTTAAAATGGCATTTATTTCAACTGCACTTATTCAGTTTCTGAGAAATGAAACAGGAATCGAGCTACAGGTTACTTTTGCTTAGCCAGAAAGAAAAGAATTGCCAGTCAAATTAATCCTATACACATGAAGAAATGATCTATTTAAGAAAACAAATGCCTTTTTTAAAGCTGTCGAGCTCATTTGAAATACCCATTTACTTCCAATTTTTACTCCAATTTTACTCAATAAAAGTATTTTATTTTACAGGTTTATAAAACCAGCTTTTATATGAAATAGGTACTATTTTAAAATTTCCCTTTAATTCGTGTTTTATTAATAAATTATAAAACAATTATCAAAGCACTCCAGACTTGACTAATTAATCTGATAAAATTCCATTTTAGGAAACTACTACAGAACTCATATTTTCAAAAGGATTCACACAGGTTTATGGAGCATACAGCCATAAATATCAAAGAGTAAGATAGAGATATGGGGGTTACTAGCCTAACCTTTTGAGTTTGATGAATAAGGAAGCCATCTGAGCTGCTGTCACATGAATGACCTGGAATGAGTTGAACAATGGCATAGCCTTATGTTTTCATGCAAAATAAATATTCACAAATAATATCCAACACATCGACTGTAAGATGACTCTGGTTTTTGTGAAAATCTTTTGTAACACATAGTTTGCTCTGTGAAGAAGTTGGGTTTATGTTATTAAAAACTATGGTAATAATAGTTAACTTTTGTGTACACCTTTATGTTTACCAAATTTTCAGTTTATTTATCATCTTAGTTGGTCATAGAAATAGTAGAGATAATACTTACATAGTGGGTAGGAGTTAAGACTCACTTGGTTGCAATGAAAAATATTCTCCCTCTCTGCCCACCCCATGCCAAAACACATATGTGTGTGCACACACACACATGAACACACACACACACAGACACTGACTTTGACTAAAGAAATGATACATTGGTTCATAGCATGGAATGGTCTTCAGATAGGCTAATTTGGAGCTAAATTGGCTCCATTGTCAGCCCACATTTGGTGACATGAACAGTTTTGAGTGTCACTGGTCCTCATTTGGTTAAGAGCTCATCCTTGAGCATGTAACTGTGGACGGGGAGGGTAGGGCTTTGCCAATTAGACCTTCCTCTATGGCTGGGAGTTGTCCAAGTGAAAATCAGGATACAGTTCTCAGAAGTAGCAGGAAAGCATGGTAGGGAGGCAAACATCAAATGTCTTTTCCAGTAGGTATTTTCATGTCCACTTTACAAGCAAAAAAAGCAATACTCCGAAAGGTTAAGTGACCTACCCAAACTTAGGTCTTCTGGTTACAAATCCTGCTCCTGGCTGCTATAAGAGAAAGGGAAAGAGGCGTGGATAAGAAAAGAGAGGTGGTTCCAGGCATGACATTTATTTCTGGTCTATGTTTCCAAGTAAACCAGGCATGATTGATTTTAGGGCAAAATTGAGTCAGATCTCTGTGGAGTAGATGAACAAGACATACATGGGGAATAAATTGTCCCAAATTCCATGGAAGGAGTGGAAGGAGGTACAGTGGATATGATCCTTACAATCCAGAGTTAGGAATTTGGGATTAAAATGAAAATAGCAGGGACGCCTGGGTGGCTCAGCAGTTGAGCGCCTGCCTTCGGCCCAGGGGGTGATCCTGGAGTCCAGGATTGAGTCCCGCATCAGGCTCCCAGCATGGAGCCTGCTTCTCTCTCTGCCTGTCTCTGCCTCTCTCTCTTCTGTGTTTTCATGAATCAGTGAATGAATGAATGAATGAATGAATGAGTAAATATTTTTTTAAAAAAATAAATAAATAATAAAATTAAAATAGCAAACATCTATTAAACATTCCTTATGTCTCGGGCACTTGCTAACCACTGTTCCTCTATCAGTTAACACTCAGCATTATTGTGAAATAAGGATTTACACTGAAGAAATCTCAAGCAAAAAGAGATTTAATATCTTGTCCAAGATATTGTAACTATCTTGTAATGAAAAAGAGGCAGAACCTAGAAAGTCTAGAACCCCATACAGTGCCTCTTTTTGTTTTTCATCATTACCAGTTAAAGTAGCAATGTTTAGATACCTGTCATGGGCTGGCTACCAAAGCAGATTTCCCTCTGCCTCAACATTGTTTTTCTAGAACTTACGCTATAAGGTTATATAATAAAGCACTTCATATACAGTGACACTTAAGACTTTATAAATGCCTACTAAGTTTCCACAGATCATGGTTAATGGCAATCTTATGCTGTTTTTTCTTTTGTTTTGTGTTTATCAGAATTACACATGGATATGATTTAAAAAATCAAGTAGTCCTATGAGACTTAAAAAAAACACCAGCAATCTCCTGCTCAGCAATTCTTTCCACTATTTTTCTGATTCCCAGGGCAGTCATTATCAGTTTATTTTTAGCTATTTCTTTTTATATTTATGAAAAAGGAACATTTCTAAATAATATAATTATATTTCTACTTCTTGATTTTTTTTCAGCTTCACATATAATCTATTAATTTCTTCCTATGGAAACCATAGAGTTAAGTCTGTTATATCCCCTACCCCATCGCCACAAACACAGCATCTTCTCAATATAGTTATATCATGATTTTGATGTTTCATATTCAATTTAGCACATTTTATAACTATATAAAATTACTTCATGGCTGAACCACATCATGTTTCCAATTCTCTGTTTTCCCTAAAACTAATGATTGCCTTGTTCCTCATTTGCTTGCTTCTGTGTACTTGTTTCTGGTTCAGCTGCAACCTCTGTCCCCCTATGGCACAGATGAGTTTTCATTATCACCTTGGGGCTTCTTTTGTTCCCGTTTTGAGTTAAAACTCCTGTTTTTAACGTCTTTTCCTTCTTCATTTACTCTCAATTAGATGGACCACATCTACCAATAGCTTTGATCTTGCCTCTCTGAAAATGGCTTTCAGCTTTACTGATAATGGCTTTCAGCTTTACTGATATTTGATGGACATTGTGGCTAAATACAGAATTTGGGTTTGGAATTTATTTTCTTTCAGAATTTTTATGGTCTGTCTCCATTGCCTTTTAGTTTCCAGTGGTGAAAAGCTGAAAGACATTCTACTTTTTGTTCTATATATTTTTGCTTTCTGGAACCTTTTATAATTTTCTGTTTGTCACAGAGTTCTGAAATTTGGTTATGTTGTGCCCTGTAGGGGATCTATTTTCATTCATTTGGCTAAGCACTCACTGAGCCCTTTTAATCTAGAAATTCATGTTCTTTAATTCAGGAAAATTTTCATGAGTTACTTCTTTGATGATTTTTTCTATTTCCTTTTCTATTTTTCTATTATTTGGATATTGAACCTCCTAGATGAGTCTTCTAATTTTCTTATTCTTTCTCTCATCTGTTTTTTCTCTCAATATCTTTACTTTCTGGGGACATCTTCCAACCTTTCTATTGAGGCTTCCATTCCAATCATAATTTTGTTTCCCAGAAACTCTTGTTTCCTGATTTTTTTTCTTTTTTTAATCAATCTGTTTTTGTTTCATGGATGCAATTCTTTTTTTATCTCTTTAAAGATTTTTTTCTCTTTAAAGAAATTTTCTTTTCCTGAACAGTCCTATTTCCTGTTTGCTTGCTTGGTTTTATTTGTTTGGTTGGTTGGTTTGTTGGTTGGTTGGTTGGTTGTTTCAGGCTCCATCTTTCATGTCAGGGGTTTTCCCCAGATGTCTAGTGGTCATTGGCTGTCAGTTCATATTTAAGGTAGGAAGAAAGGGGGATGCCAGGATAACACATAACTGAAGCTTAATAGTTGTGAACTCCCTACATTTGAACATGCTTTTTTGTTCAGGAACCCCCAGTATCATTTCACTGAACACTACTTTTTACTCAAGTCATATTCACCAAAGAAGTCTTCCACTCTCCTGCCTCAAGGCTTTATAATGGGTCACTAGCATTCTGCAAACCCAGTAGGAGAAGACTTGGGAGTCTCAATATTGTTCTTTGTTTTTTTTTTCAATATTTATTATATAAAACTTCATTCAATTCTGTTTTCAGCAGCAGAGTACTCTGCCCTCCAGAATTCTTCAAAAGTTCCCAGTTTGGCAATCTTCTGTTTTATATACTCCAAAGAATAAACACGTAGTCTTTGGCCAGGATAAGGGAGGGAGGAGCACTTGTCTAGTGGTGAATGGTAGAGAGGGAATGCAAGAGAATAATTCATAAATTGATTTCTAACCAGGCTTGCTGTGATTTAACCTGCTTCCAGAAGTCTGGGTGCCACCAGTTCTCAAATTTTTTTGGAAATTAGTGCAAATAAAAATGCTTCCTTACTTTACCTACTGCTGGCTTCAGATTCAACCTGTTTGAATCTGCTGTCAATTAGCTGTCATCATTAGCTTCCAAATTTGGTTACAGTTATTCATTTATCTCTCACTCTCCTTTTCGTCCTTGGTTTATGCTTTTTAACAAAAATTTTAATATTGTATTTTAGTATGGTTTTGAAAAGGAATGGAGTTAAATCTGTATGTTCAATCTACCTCTTTTAATCAAAAATCAATATTGTTGGGACGCCTGGGTGGCTCAGCATTGAGCGTCTGCCTTCTGCCCAGGGTGTGATTCAGGATCTGGAGATTGAGTCCCACATCGGGCTCCCTGTGAGGAGCCTGCTTCTCCCTCTGTCTGTGTCTCTGCTTCTCTCTGTGTGTCTCTCATGAATAAATAATATCTTTAAAAAAAAGAAATCAATATTACTGATTTTATTATCCACTGAGTAGTTTCTTTTTAACATTTGTTAGATTTGAAATAAATACCTTTTATAAAAAAGAAAATTTCTATTTAGAAAAATGGGAAATAATTATAGCTAATCCCTATACTCAGTCTCAGGGTAAGATTTAGGAAGATTGCTGTTTATGTTTATATTTTATATTTAAATGCTTTTTTTTATGACAGAGACCTGCTTCCTTTACGGTATGTGGGGATATTTATTACTCCATCAGCCTGAAAATAGTAACTAGAAACCTTATTTTACAGAGATCAATCTTGCATAGTAAGGACATATGATGTGATCAAACTTTTCAAATAAAAAACTGGGCAATATAAACTTTAATCAGTAGGTCCACCAACAATGAGCCAATGTGTTATACATACATGTAAGAAATAATTTTTGATAGTCACACATTTTTTTTTAAGATTTATTTTTATTTATTCATGATAGATATAGAGAGAGAGAGAGACAGAGACACAGGAGGAGGGAGAAGCAGGCTCCATGCCAGGAGCCTGACACGGGACTCAATCCCGGGAGTCCAGGATCGCGCCCCAGGCCAAAGGCAGGCGCCAAACCGCTAAGCCACCCAGGGATCCCAGTCACACATTTTTTTTGGATAGATTTGTATTAAGAATATTGAGAAGGGATGTATTTTTTATTGAAGTATAATTAATATACAATGTTGTATTAGTTTCAGGTATACAGTGTATTGATTCAGCAATTCTATTTGTTACTCAGTGCTCATCATACACATAATATTGTTACAATATTATTGATTATATTTTCTGTGCTGTCATACTGTTTTACAACTAAATACCCAAGACTCAAAGAAGTTATTTCCCCACACTTACACAGGTAGTGGCAACAAAGGTAGAATTTGAAACCAGGATTCACTTACTTCAAAGCTAATACTCTTGTGAAGTGAATGTGTATACAAAATCTGGCATTATGGGACTGCATTAAAGGTCCCCAGAACCTGGGAAGAAGTTGAAGGAGAGTTACTATTAGAAATCATAACCAGAAAAAATATATATAAATATAAAAAGAAATAAAATAAAATAAATAAAATAAAATAAAGAAATCATAACCAGAAAATCACACCATATATTTTTTGTACATTTTTACAGAACAATTTCATTGAATTTTTATAACAGCTCTATAAGCTGGCTATGTAGATTTAAATTTTATAGTTGCTTATCTCAAGTGTGTAAAATACAGTTTTCCAAATCTAAAAATTGACTTATCTCACAAACCCGTTTTCCTGGCACTCCCCACTAAAACCACAGATAAAGGAAAAATTAATCTTGCCAACTGATAGTTGCTTGGTAACTTCTAAAGTAAAATTGTGTCAATTTAGGCTTTAAACCAAGATTCTTCCCTTGAGCTTAGAAGGATTCTCTCCATCCCTTCTACTCTTCTCCAGGTTCCTGGGAGACTCATATTATCCTGGCATCAGTGGATGTATGGGTTTCCATACTCTTCTCTCTGCTTGCTTGTCTCCCCTGAATTATTGCTTGACCCTTGACATTTTGGCCAGCAATGGGGCATGTGCCAGCAACCACCAAGACGTAATTCCTCTTGCTTGGCCTCTGGAATTCATATACTGGATCTACTGCCATGATTCTTGCCATGATCTCCAGTTGTAATGACCATGCACTCTTCACCCTGTTTCTTCAAACCCCAGTCTCCTTCGTGTATGCCAACTCAGTCTTAGCCACTTTTGCACCCTTCTCAGGATAGAGACTTCAGCAACTTTTCAGAAGCTCAGTCACGATACACTGTCCTGCTTAGAATCCAAAGAAGTCTTCAGACAAATCCTCCCAGGTACATTACTTAGTTAGTGTCTTCAGTACTCTACACTCAGACTCCTCAATGCTCTTTCTTACTGATGGCCATCATTTTATTTCCTTAGCATATGAAAATATCTTTATATCTTCTTGTATTCTTGTCTATAGTTTTTATGGTATAGCATTATAATAATAATATAAAATAAGGCAACGGTACTAGAATGATCAATTAACAAAACATACTAAGAAGAAAGTAATGTATAGAACAGTATATATAACCTGCTCCATTTCTGTAAACACTAGTGTAGATACCACAGTGCATTAAACATTTCTGGAAGAATACATGAATCTATTAGCAGAGGTTGCCTCTGAGGAGGTAAAACAGTCTTGTCTGGGGGACAAGACTGGAAGAGAAATTTTCACTGTCCCTTCATATCTTTCAAATTCTACATCATGAAAATAGCCTATTAAAAAATAAGTAAAAGATAATTATAAAACACTTATAATTTGACTTTGTTAACTTCCCAGGCTTCAGATTATCTAATTCTCAGCCACAGGCAGCAAGTAGCTCTTTTGGCAAAGTCATCTATTTTTTGCCTTCTCTGCTTCCTGGTGTGCCCCTCTTTACTGAGGAATGCATGAAGCAACTTGCTCCAACATTCTTAATGTTTCCTTTCCCTTAGAAGGGAAAATAATTTAGTAGGAAGAGGGCCTGGGTCTCAAATATAACAAATACATAGTTTAGCTATTTTGCTAACTTGCTGGACTTAGGTAAAAAGGTCCTCAATACCCTTCACCTGAACTCTTTGGCAAAGCCACATCTTTGTTACTCCAGGAACTTTTGTAATCTTCAGGCATATCACACTGAATAGATGTATTTAATAAATTGTGATCAATATAAATGCTTGAATTCATAATTTTATCTATAAGTACAAATCACCTAATTTTAGATTTATTCACTGATAAAGATTTCTGAAATCTCCATTTTAGATTTCCCAATTGTCCGGTAAATATAGCTGTCTTTTTTTTCTCTCATCCAAGATCCAATTAGGAATCATTCATTGCATTCAGTTGTCATATCCATTTAATATCCTTTAATCTAGAAAAAATTCCCATCCTCTTTGTGTCATGTCATTGATATTTTTTAAGTCTGGGACGTGTTTGCAAGCTGTCCCTTACTTTAGATTTTTCTTTTTTTTATTATTAGCTTCAGATTAAATATTCTTGGCAAGAATACCTCATTGGTGATGCTGTGTCTTCTCAAGGTATCATATCAAAAATAAGAAGAAACTGGGTACATAGTAGAAAAGCATATCATACTGGTATGGCTTAAGGTCCGACACACATTTTCAATTGACCTTGCTTTTATTTTAAACTTATCAAGTAATGTCTAAGTGGTTCAGTACTTAAATAGACCAGACCATTAGTACATAGTATTTTATCCAATGGATATCATTTTGGAAACACAAAAAATATTTCTTTTTCAATTGATCAGTTTTTGTGAAATTCTTTATATCAGTTTAGGGAGCTGATAAAATTAATGCACAGCTGAAGGCCAAGTAGTAATAATACTAATACCGCATAGAATCAAGGTGAGAATTACTTGAAATAGTAACAGAAGTAAAATGTATCTGATAGTAACATGCTCTTTGAAGGATCTCTATTAATAACATCAATCCCACTTTCTTTTTCTTTTTATTTATTCATGAGAGGCACAGAGAGAGAGAGAGAGAGAGGCAGAGACACAGGCAGAGGGAGAAGCAGGCTCCATGCAGGGAGCCCGACACGGGACTCCATCCCGGGTCTCCAGGATCATGCCCTGGGCCAAAGGCGGCGCTAAACTGCTGGGCCACCGGGGCTGCCCTCAGTCCCACTTTTTATTTTTAAAAACCACATATACAGCAACAGTATCTGGCACTCCTATCAGTACACTATGAATATTAATCTTTATGGTTGATAATATCACTATCCCCATTTACGGGTGAGGAAATTGAGCATGAAGAATGATAAATAACTTTTCCAAGGTCATACAGAAAGTAGGTGATAATATTTCCAACTGTTTACCTGAGAGATCCCACTTGAAAACAGGCAGCCTGTATAGCTCCAAGCTAAGGATGATTTTCCTTCAGCTGCTCCTTTAAATAAATGTGTGTGTTTATGTTATTTCTGTTACAGAGAGAAGAGGTACTCCCTTATAGGGACTCGTAAAGACATAGAGCATCTAGAGATTTACTGCCTCCATTACGCTGCTGGCTCTCGCAGCACTTGTTATGTTTTTATCAGTTTCTCTCCAGAAGGTAGGAATTGTGTTTTCTATCTATGAATTCTTTATATAATTACAGTTTTCTTGACTGTGAACTTAATTTTTATTAAATGTGACAAGCATCTGATACCTATAGCATAAAATAGCAGATGTCCCCAAAACAGTAAAGACACATAAACACATAGCCTTTAAAAAATATTTCTAAAAAATATAAATAAAATAAAAAATATTTCTATTATAAAATTAATAAATGTTCATTATTGTAAAAAAGATAAGGCAATACAGAAAAGTATAGTAATCCTGCCCCTGTGTGATAATTACTCTTTATATTTTGTTGTATGTCTTTTTGAATTTATTGATATGAATGTATATAATGCATAATATATGTATCTATCTAATTATTATGATTAGAATTAGGGACAATAGAATATAAGTGCTCCTTGGCTAGATTGCTTCTTTTACTTAGCAGTTATTGCAGTATTTTTCATGTCTGTAAATATCCTCTGCATTTCTATTATTAATGGTTATATACTATTCCAGTTTAAAGATATAACACAAATTATGTAACCACTTTCCAATTATTGAGTATGTGGGATCTGTCCAGTTTTTTTCCTGTGTTAAACATGATTTCAGTGAACATTCTTTTACATACCTCTTTGTACTTGTGTCTAATGATTTTTTTCAGACAGTTTCTAGTTGCAGAGCCTTAATTCCTAATCATGCTCTCTGATGAAAGGGTTCCATCGCCTATAACATAAAGAACCACTGTCTATTATTCACCATCTTGGAGAATAACAATGCATAGTCATATACAATGGTCTTAGTAATCAAATATATATTTGGCTCTGGAATCCTTTCTTAAAATAGCATCTGTCTGCAGGATGTTGATAGTTGGAGAAGTTATATGCGTATGGGGACAGGGGACAATATGGGGAAATTGCTGTACTTTGCACTCAATTTTGCTGGGAACCTAAAACTTCTCTGAAAAATAAAGTTTATTTAAAAAAGGAAAACTTTTTAAATGCTATTGTATACATTTCAAAAATAACATCTGAAAACTTTGGAAAATGCTAGCTTATGGTATATTTTTAAAAATGGAAGTGGTAAATCAAAGTAAAAATATGTTGAAAGGCTCTACCAATTTACATTTCCACCAGCAGTATGCCACTTTCTCTATAGTCTTTTCATAAATAAATCTGGAATCTTTGTTTCTTGTTTTTAAATAAGTCTTGAGTAAGAAAAGTATATGGCATCCTAATTTTCATCTATTTGATTAGTAGTGATATGTCTATCTTTGTTTATTTATCCTTTATATTTTTTATGCCTATCTCACTTATGCCCCATTCCAAATTTTTCTTGGGGGTCTTTGATGTTTTTTCTTTATTAATAAGAGTCAAGAATCATATTAAGAATATTAACACTACAAGTCACATATAATACAATTATTTTTTCTTATTTTTTTAATGTTTTGATATGTTTTGCTTTTATGGGCTTCATTTTTGCCATATATGGTTAGCTTTTTTGAGTAAAACTTTACATATGCCTCTCCAGAAACATAACAAGTTTTACATACTATATATAATTAATGTCTGATTCACTTTTAAAGTACAAGTTCAGAAGGAAGCAATACCTTCTCAGGATCTTCTGTGGAGTTTGATAATGTAGTACTTCATCATAAGCAATTAGGAAAATACCCCATGACTACTAGGGCCAGTAGGAGTACAGAATATTATCACATGTGGTTCTCATTCAAAGAAGGCTACAAAAAGCAAATGAGTCCCAACTAGAAACAGAATTGTCAATACACATTAAAAAGAGAGAAGGAAAGTAAGTCTTAACCTTAGCAAAAGCTAAGTAAAATCATGTAAGTTTTTATAGTTAAGAAAGAACTTTGGATTAATTATTTCATTTTATGAATGAGAAAACAAAAGAGCAGAGAGTTTGACTCAACTTTGTCCCAAATCATACAAATGTGTTTTTTTTTTTTCATTTTCTCAATCTACTAAATACTCTCAGTTGTCTCACTTATTGTCACTTTGTACTTCGAGGTAACATTCATTATTATCCCCTTTATAGAGATAAGGAATCTGACTCTATCTAGTTCAAGCAGTCTGAGACATACAGCCCTCATTCTGAATTGCTGGTCTTTAGAGAGGAGACTCTTGTGTTATAATCAGTAAGAAATTATGCATCACTATCAACTAATGCAGACAGAATTACTGGAAGAACAGTGAGAGAGTTGCAATGGTCAATCCTAGAAATAGAGCAAGAGTAGAATATATTGGCAGGATAGACAGCAAAAAATATTTTTTTACAACTAAGTAAAAAAAAAAAAAACCTAATTAAAAAGTGAAAGGCCTAATTAAAGAACTTTGTGGTTTGATTTGACTCTAGCTTATTCCCTGATTTTCAGAGACTGTTGCATCCCTCAATTCATTTTTGCATTCATAAAAACTGTTTTGGCTTTTTAAATGAAAAATGGCTTATGAGAACTCTATTACAAAATTCTAAATTTGCAGAACTCTTGTTTATTATCATACTACTGCTTTTCATACTCCCTTTGAGGACTTTACATTTTTAATTGCATATATTATACAATGTAGTCCTTAGGCATTTTTGCTATTAAAATTTCTTTTTTATAAATTGGTAAAGAAAGTAACACTCAAAACAGATGGACTATGGCTCTAGGTTTTAATGCTTGCTATAGTTGATATCTAAAGGTGCACATGAATTAAACAAAAAATGAAATCATGAACGAAGAAAGGATTTTCCAAATTGAATTTGCAAGTTTAGTCCTAAATAGCAATCACAATTTTAGCTGGAGGCTTTTCTGGGGGATTGTGAATAATGATTAGGTGAGAGCATAGGCCCCAGGCAAAGCCTCAGGACTGCACTGCTCCTAGCCAGTCATTTATCCTCAAAAAATGGTCCTCAGGTTGTGCCGTATTGTTTGAAATACCAGTGGGAATCAACCCTAAGTCTGTCATTTTATCCCAAGGGTCATCTCTGGAGTCTGAAGCTTAGATGGTAAGATAAATGTTTGCCGAAATGAAAACCCTTGGTAGGCTTTTCAGTTACTGTTGCTTTATTTTATTTTTACTGCTTTGGGGTATGTATTTTTATTTACGTGCAGAGGAATTATGTATAAAAAATTATAACTCCAAGAAAGTAATATCACTATTGAAAATTGTGTTCAACTCTGTAGAGCATCCATTTAAGGGAAATAGGTAAAAAAAAAATTTTAAGATAATAAATTCTACTTCTCATTTTTATTAGATTTTCATGGAAATTTATGTTTAAGAGAATTCTGATTTACTATTCTTTGCTAAAAATGTTCTTCTAGCCTGATCTTATCATGTAAAATTATCAATTGGTGGGTATGGATATTTTGAAAGCCCTGACATCCTGAATTCATGGATAATTATGTATTTTTAGTTACCACAACTTCAGTTCTTTTCTGTCTTTATAGCTATTTGCTCTAACTTTTTCCCAAAAATTTGTCACTTAAGTTGTTAAAATGGCATCCACAACTCTTTTAAACATATTTACATTATAGTAAAAAGGAGGAAATTAACAAGACAAAATATTTATCTAATTCACCCAGCATATGGAATAATATGATGATGATAATAGTAATAAAAATAGTAGTATAGTAGTAATAATCTAATAACACAAAGAAAGGGTAGGGTTTTTTTGTTTTGTTTTTTTAATAGCTAGACTTTAAATGAGGTTCACTGTGTATCAGGCACTGTTCTAACTCATTCTAATTCATAACTCCCATTATTATTCCCACTTTTAAAATGAAGAGACAGTTAATAAGAGATTAAATAGTAGTGAATCTAGGATCAGAAAACTGAGCCAAGGACTTGAGAGAGCCACAATAGAAAATTCTGTCTTTCAGGATCTCACATCGCTGAATACAAGGTATTGTGCTGGGGATATGGTGGTAACGAGGTAGACACAGTTCCTGACTTTATTAAGTGCAAATTTACATAATTATTTCATTTCTGTATTTCAAGGTGATGGGGTAACATATATAGGGACCTCATATTGTCTAGGAGAATCAGCCAGGGTCCCTATGAAGCAGGAGAGCGAGGTTCTTCTCTCAGAGAGTTCAAGAATGAATCTCGCAGACGAAGGAGAGTGAGTACAGCAATAGAGTTTTATTAAGCAAAGATACAGAAAAAACAAGCTCTCAGGAGTGATAGGGGCCCCCGACCAGATTGCCGATGTGGACCTCCCCTGACAGGTCTTTTATTAGAACTGACCAAGGAGCTTGTGGCCTTATTATTCTTGTGATGTCTTGGTTTGTGTAAGGACTGGTGATAACATCGTAGGGGCTTACTTACTCTTTGAGGTCTGGTCGTTCTTTGTGGCCACAATGTGACTGCCATAGAAAGACCCCACCTCTGATGCCCAGGGCAGGGTGGTCTGGTTTGTTCCCTTATCTCTGGTTTCCTTATGCCTTAGCATTTCTGGGATTTCTGTGAGCCTGATCCTGTAGCCCCTACCTGTCTCTCCCTACCTAGCCCCACCTGTCCCTTATCACCTGAAAAAGGGGCAATTTAGCTGAGATCTGAGGGTTGAGTAGGAGTCACTAGGTCAGTAGAACTGGGGAAAGGGAGATTCAAGGACTACACTATGACTTTGGTATTAATACTACAGTATAGTAGTGTTCCATATACTAGGTGAATTAGGTAAATATTTTGTTTTGTTAATTCCCTCCCTTTTTCATCTATTATGTAAATATGTTTAAAAGAGTTGTGGATGCCATTTTAACAACTTCAGTAGGCACTTTTGCTTTTAAGGTCCCCTTCTTCCATAAGAAACATTAAAAATTGTATTTTGCAATCATACTGGTATAGAGATAAATATGTTAATATGATACACTAAAGTATTTTTGTTTGACCTTAAAGGGTTTTATTTCTTATTTTCAAAGAAAACTTTTTCTGGGACCCCTAAGAGTATTGTGGGTTCTAGGCACTTGTGCCTACTGGTCCTAATGAATAAGTCAGTCCAGGAGTGCAGCATATTGGGCCAGAGGCATTTGAGATAGAATGTCAGAAGCTTAGCGGTCCTTGCTTGCTCAGGAAATGCAAGGGAGGTGTGTCCAGAGCAGAGTTCAGGGGAGGGAGCATGAGGCTGGTGAGACAGAAAGGGTCCTGTAGGCCTTGTTTAGGATTTTGATATTTATCCTAAGAGTAATAGACCTCCAAAAGGCGTGTGTGTAAATCACATTTGCACACTTGGTTAAAATCAGTTGTGTGATCACCTTCTCCCACCTAAGCCTCACTTCTCTTTCTGCTTTGCCTTCTGATATCTTCATGTATTCAAGTAAAAAGTAATTTGCTTTCACCTCAGATTTTTTTTTTAAAGATTTTATTTATTTATTAGAGAGAGAAAGAGCAAGAGAGTGTGTGCAAAAGCAGTGGGGGAGCTGCAAAGGGGGAGGGAAAAGCAGGCTCCCCGCTGAGTAGGGAGCCCAACAGGGTTCTCAATCTCAGGACCCCAAGAGCATGACCCAGTCTAAAAGCAAACAGCCAACCAACCAGCCACCCAGGCTCCCCTCGCCTCAGATTTTTTATTTATCACTTTTAGGCATCATATATTAACACACATAAATAAAAGAGGCATTCTACACTCAGTCTGCCTCTACTTTTTGTCTACCATAATTCAGTTACTTTTATCTTTCTGTCTGGTTTTTCTGTTGTAACAGTTTTTCTGTGGTTAATAAATGAATACCTTTAACTATAGGTGCCACTTTGGGATTGGACCCACTTGTCAGATGAAGATATTAGTACACTCACCTCCTCCGTGGTTCTGTGTCCTCAGTACTTTCATTTCTGTATCTCTAAAATTGATGCCATTTACATCTTTCTTTTTTTTAATTTATTCATGAGAGACACAGAGAGAGAGGCAGAGACACAGGCAGAGGGAGAAGCAGGCTCCCTGCGGGGAGCCCGCCCGATGCAGGACTCGATCCCAGGACCCCAGAATCATGCCCTGAGCCAAAGGCAGACGCCCAACTGCTGAGCCACCCAGGCGTCCCTATATCTATTTTATAACCACAATTAAGTATTTACATGATTGTGTGAAAAGGCCCTTTGCATTTGCTGCTTCCTCCTCCACCTGGAACCTCCACTCACCCAGATGACTACATTGCCCTCTCCATCCCTTCCTTAAGTACTCAGCCCAGGTGGCAGCTCCCAGTAGGGCTGTTCTGGCCATGTTATTAGAGATAGCAACTCCTCTACCTGGGATCCTACCTGTACCTTCCTTGTTGTGTTTTTCTCCGTAGCACTTATTGTTAATACAGATTATATATTTTATTTCATTTAATTTTTGAAATTATTGTCACTCTCCCCATTCTTGACTATCGCTTCAAGAAGGAAGACAAGGATTATCATCTACTTTAACTAATTTGTTTGATTTTTTTGTTTGTTTGTTCTTTTCCCCTCCTCACTATATTCTTGACAGCTAGAACCATTTCTGATACAGAATCATTTTAATCAATGACTGATTATCATCCCAGTCTTCTTTGCTTTGTGTCTTTACTTAAGCAATTTTTCCGTTTTCTTAAAATTTCTTATTTCCTTTTTTGTTTGTTTTTTTTTTTTCATTATTTTTCTTTATCATATTCCCAATTCTTTCCAACTCTGCACCATATAAAATGCTCTGGTGTTTTGTGTTTTGTTTTGTGTTTTGTTTTTTGTTTTTCCCTGGGAACTACTCTTCTGGAGCCTTACATACTCTGGCTACACAGCCACCGTTCTTTGGCTTCCCTTTCCTGCTCTTTTCATTGGCACTACAGCAGACAACCTACATTTTTCTCTTTCTCAGTGTATATCCTCCTTTAATAAAGCATATCCCTCAGCAACTTTCTATTAATATATTTGAATGACAATTTTTTTAACTTTCACATGTTTAAAACTTTTTTTATTTTATTCTCACTAGAGATATATCCAGATTCTAACATCAAAGGTGCCGGCCTGGGAGCAGGGCCCCACTGGGGGAAGAGGGAAGAGGTGGGCATGTGTGCATCAGTATTGGAAAGGGAGAATTCACATTTGAAGGTGCCATATTTTGACCGTCTGGTCCACATGAGACACTGTCTAAAAACTGACATTTTGTACCGCTTCTAACTTATTTTTTTGGAACTCTTAATGATCATTGTGTTAAACCTTATAGGAAAGGCACCATCTTTAAAGAATAGGCTGAAGAGGGACCCCTGAATAGGCTCAACTCAGGGTTGAGCGTCTGCCTTCGGCTCGGGGTGTGATCCCGGGCCTGGGATCGAGTCTTGCATCAGGCTCCCCACATGGAGCCTGCTTCTCCCTCTGCCTGTGTCCCTGCCTCTCTCTCTGTCGCTCATGAATAAATAAATAAATACAATCTTAAAACAAAACAAAAAGAATATACTGAAGAGAAGCTCTTGCCTACTTTACTGCTTCCTTCTGAATTCTAGTTTCTCTGGAATTCTAGAGCACAAATAATTTTCTCTCTGAACTTGGAAAGTGATGGTTCAGTCTTCTAAAATTCATTAACACCAGCGTGAGCCTGCAGCTCATTGTTTTTTTGCTTGGCAACTTTTGGGCACCTTCTTTGTTTTTCTTGGTGCTTTTCTTGGTGATGATGTATCTTGGAGTAATAAGCCTTTTTCTGTTTATATTTTTCTGTTGTATTCAGTGAGCATTTTCATCTGAGGGGTTTCGTACACCCCTTCTCCGGTGTGATCACCGGAGATACAAGATACAATTATCTTGTATTATTTCTTTAGTAATTTCCACCCTTTTCTTCTTTATTTTTTCTTCTTTCTTTCTGTGACTTCTGTTATTCTATGAAGTACCACATGGCTGAACATCGAATGTCTCATCTTTTCTATGATGCTGTCTTTTTAAATCTACTTCCATGCAGTGCTCTCCATTCCAAGAAAGAAATCTGTAGGAGGGTTGAAATATAAAATTTTGTTTTTATTTTCCAAGAGTCTTTCATATTCTCTTGGGGTTTTGTTTATTTTAAGTTGAAAAGGGTGGTAATTAAGTACACAGATTCTGGAGCCAGACTGAGTTTAAATCCCAGTCTCCCACACTTACCTCTGTGATCTTGAGCAGTTTTAAATTCTGTGTCTCTGTCCTAACCTGAAATGGAGATAATGATAGTATGCCTATCTCAGAGTCCTGAGAATTAAATGAGCTGCTAAACATAAAGCACTGAGAACAAAATCTGGAATAGAGTAAGCCTTATACATATTTACTATTATCACCTCTATTACAATTATCATTATTACTATTTCGCGAATATGATTTCTGCTCACTGTCCCTGAGGATACGAGGTAGGGGTCTTTTTAAAGTTCCCTTTTTTCACTAAATTACCCATTTCCTCCTGTTCACCTTCTTTTTCCTGTTTGCTTGTGTGTATTTCCCTTTGACACAGGAGGCTTTTTTTTAAATACCTGGCATTTCTTGGTGAAAGGTTCATATTTGACAATTAGACAATAAACAGCTGATTAGTAGGAGATTTACATACAAAGACAGCTTTTCTTGATTTCAGATGTTTTGGGTGATTAGGCCAGGGAACTAGCCTTTGCAGTGGCGTGTCCCCTAAATGCCAGCCCCTAAAGCTATTCTTTGGTCTAGGATTGATTTCCTCCAAGAGGAACCTGTTGATTGTTGCTTTAGGAATTCAGTGGATGTGGATGCCGACTGTTCCTTATACAAATATTCAGTTAATCTCCCCATTTTCAGCCCCACCTGTCCCTCCTGCTTTCACTGTCCTCTTACCAAGTATCTGTGAGATTCACCTCCTGAATCTCCCTCTGATTCTACAGATCCATGGGTCCTGTCTTAGCTTCTGCAACTCCATGTCTACCAGGCTGTGGTTCCTGTGCCCCAAGGCTGCAGTGTTTCTGTTTTCTAGCTCACATTAATTTTTTGAAATCTCTCATCTGTGCATAGCCCATCCATTGTGATGTTATTTATTTTTTATTCCAATACTATCATTTTTGCAGGTCTTAGAAGTAAAAACATGTATGGTCTATTTACCATCTTTAGAAGCCCTTGCAAATTTCTATCAGAAAAATGATGATCAATAATCCACTCTAGGGGCACCTGGGTGCCTCAGTGGTTGAGTGTCTGCCTTTGACTTAGGTCGTGTTCCCTGGGTCCTGGGATCGAGTGCTGCATTGGGCTCACCACGGGGAGCCTGCTTTTCCTCTGCTTCTCTTTCTGTGTCTCTCATGAATAAATAAATAAAATCTTTTTTAAAAATAAAATACTCACTGTAGCTGAAGTTTAATTATAGCAGCATCAACTAACAGACTAGGTTTTCCTGATTTAATTATATGTGATTCTTATTACACTTAGCAAAAGATATAGATAATAGATCTATTTATTAAAATACTGATGTAAATAGTACATTCTTAGATAAAAAATAAACAGGTTAATATTTAATAAAATACAATAATCTAGAAAGAAATTAAATACTTTCTCCTACTAAAAGCAAAATATAAGTATTATTACATTATAAAATATATTAACAAAGTATGTATAGCAATATAATAAACAATTCCCCAGGCCAAAAAAGAAGTGACTTTCTTCAGAAATAATCAAATCTCTAACTACTCTAGCAATGCTTTCCATCTATCATTTCAGACCATCCCATCACTTATCATTGAATGTAAATGTGATTTTACATAGAATAGCACTAAATTAGTCTTAAACCAACCTTTAACTTCTATAGTCTTATAATCTTTAATTTATGTAAATTAACAGCTATGAGAGATGAATGGATAAAGAAGCTGTGGTCTATGTATACAATGGAATATTCCTCAGCCATTAGAAACGACAAATACCCACCATTTGCTTCCCCGTGGAGGGACCTGGAGGGTATTATGCTGAGTAAAATAAGTCAATCGGAAAAGGACAAACATTATATGGTCTCATTCATTTGAGGAATATAAAAATTAGTGAAAGGGAATAATGGGAAAGGAGAGAAAATGAGTGAAAATATCAGTGAGGGTGACAAAATATGAGAGACACCAAACTGGGAAATGAACAAGAGGTAGTGGAAAGGGAGGTGGGCGGGGGTTTGGGGTGACTGGGTGACGGGCACTGAGGGGGGCACTTGGGAAGATGAGCAGTGGGTATTATACTAAATGTTGGCAAATTGAACTCCAATAAAAAAAAATTTTAAAAAAACAGCTATGAGGATCAAAAACCTATCTTAGAGGGTGGCAGTGATGGCTAAAATGAGATAAAATGTATAATGTTCATTGTTTCCCTTTTTCCTTATTCTATGGACCCATTTTTATTTTTTACTTTTTTAACTAAGTTTTTATTTTAATTCCACTTTAGTTAAATACAGTGCTATGTTAGTTTCAGGTGTACAATTCCATACATCACCCAGTGTTCATCACAAGTGTACTCTTTAATCGAAATCACCTAAATCACCCATCCCTCCTCCCACTTTCCCTCTGGTAACCATCAGTTTGTTCCCTGTAGTCAAAGAGTCTGTTTCTTGGTTTGTCTCTCTCTCTCTCTCTTTTTTTTTCTTTTGCTTGTTTGTTGTGTTTCTTAAATTCCACATATAAGAGAAATCATATGGTATTTGTCTTTCTCGGACTGACTCATTGCACTTAGCATTATGCTCTCTGGCTCCATCCATGTTGTTGCAAATGGTAAAGATTTCATTCTTTTTATGGCTGAATAATACATATGTATATGACATCTCCTTTATGCATTCGTCTATCAGTGGACACTTAGGCTGCTTCCATAATTTGGCTTTTGTAAATAATGCTGCTATAGACGTGGAATGTATCCCTTTGAATTAGTGCTTCTGTATTTTGGGGGCAGGTATCCAGTAGTGCGATTACTGGTATGTAGGGTAGTTCTATTTTTAATTTTTTGAGGAACCTCCATACTATTTAACAGAATGGCTGCACCAGGTTACATTCCTTCCATTAGTTCAAGAGAATTCTTTCTTTTCCATATCCTAGCCAACACTTGTTTGTATTTTTTACTTTAGCCATTTGACAGGTGTGAGGTGATACCTCCTTCTGGTTTTCATTGCATTTTTCTGATGATGAATGATGGTGAGCACCTTTTCATGTGTCTGTTGGCCATCCGTATAGGGTTTTTGTTTGTTTGTTTGTTTGTTTGTTTTTTAGAGAAATGTTGTTCATGTCTGCAGCCCATTTTTCAATTGGATTATTTGTTTTTGGGTATTAAGTTATATAAACTAACCCTTAATCAGATATGTCATTTGCAAATATCTTCTTCCATTGAATAGGTTACCTTTTAGATCTTTCCTTTGCTGTGCAGAAGCTTTTTATTTTGGTGTAGTCTCAATAGTTTATTTTTGCTTGTATTTCCCTTACCTCAGGTGATGTATCTAGAAAAATGTTGTTACAACTGATGTCAAAGAGATTATTCCCTGTACTATCTTCTAAGATTTTTATGGTTTCAGATCTCACAATTAAGTCTTTAATCCATTTCAAGTTCATTTCTGTGAATGGTGTAAAAAAGTGGACCAGTTTGGTTCTTTTGCATGTAGCTGTTCAGTTTTCCCAACACCATTTATTGAGGAGACTGTCTTTTTCCCCCTGGATAGTCTTTCCTGCTTTAAAAAAAAAAAAATTTATTTATTCATGAGAGACACAGAAAGAGAGGCGGAGACAGAGGCAGAGGAAGAAGCAGGCTCCCTGTAGGGAGCCGGATGCGGGACTCCATCCTGGGGACCCGGGATCATGACCTGAGCCAAAGGCAGATGCTCAACCACGGAGCCACCCAGGTGCCCCTGTTCTTTCCTGCTTTGTTGAAGATTAATTGGCCATGTAATTGTGGGTTTATATCTGGATTTTCCATTCTGTTCTGTTGGTTTATATGTCTATTTTTGTGCCATTACCATACTGTTTTGATTACTACAGCCTTGTAATATAGCTTGAAATCTATGATTGTGATACCTCCAGCTTTGCTTTGCTTTTCTTTTTCAAGATTGCTTTAGCTATTCAGGGGTTTTTGTAGTTCCATACAAATTTTTAGGATTGTTTGTTCTAGGTGTGTGAAAGATGCTATTCGTATTTTAATAGGGATTGTACTAAATCTGTAGATTGCTTTGGGTCGTATAGACATTTTAACAATATTTGTTCTTTTGATCATTGAACATAGAAAATCTTTCCATTTCTTTGCATCCTCTTCACTTTTCCTCATCCATATTTTATTGTTTTCAGAGTACAGGTCTATCACCCCCTTGGTTAAATTTATTCCTAGGTACTTTATTATTTTTGGTGTAACTGTAAAAGGGATTGTTTTCTTAATTGCTCTTTCTGCTGTTTCATTATTATTATATAGAAATGTAATAGATTTCTGTACATTGATTTTGTATCCTGAGAGGCTAGTGAATTCATTTATCACTTCTGGTAGTTTTTTGGTGGCATATTTAGGGTTTTTTTCTACATAGTACCATGTCATTTGCAAATAGTGCAAGTTTTACTTCTTCCTTAGCAATTTGGATGTTTTTTATTTCTTGTCGTTTTCTGATTGCTGAGGGTAGGACTTCCAGTACTATATTGAATAGAAGTAGTGAGAATGGAAATCCTTTTCTTGGTTCTTGACCTTAGGGGAAAAACTGAAAGTGTGATATTCACTGTGGAGTTTTCATATGAGGACCATGGACCCATTTTTAAACCACCTCTAAAATATCTCCATAACTAGAGTAAATTTTCTAATCCAAATCCCCTAACCTGTATCTGTATGAAAATTTGGGTGCCTTAAAGAGAATTGCTGCCAACTAACGGTATGCTGTATGTAAAAAGTGTTTTCCCTGCTTTCTTGCAGGCTTAAGCAGCTCCTTTGTGTGCTTGATTAAAAGATACTTGCAAGCTTTAGTGTTGTTAAATAATATACATCGATTATAGCCAAGTCTTTATAATATGAACAATCTTTTTATCAAAGTTCTATCTCTATAAATCCTAGTCATTTAAATGTAGTTTTTCAGTGTTTCCTGTCTTAATTGTGCTGACGCATGTGTGATTTCCCTCTGGTGTTATCGAATAGATTAAGAAAAATGCATTCAGTCAAGTTGTTTTCATTTCTGTCTCTCTTAAAAAGAGCTATACACGTATAAAAATTATAAATGGTAGCAGAGCTTTATTATATATTATGAGAGTCTCTCATTTTGCTGAGAAACATTTACTCCCTGTCCTTCATGTAATAACTTGGGGAAGGGGCAAGTGGAAATTTTAAATTCATTACCTAATAAATTCAGTAGATTTCAAGGAAAATATAAAAACTACAGTAAAGACGATTCTAGGCTCTAAATATCTGCAACTCTATGTTTATGGATAAGAAAAATTAACAAATCCCTGTGCATTTTTCATAATTAAAATATATTGTCAACCTTCAATGTCTCTTTCATATAAATAAAGATTGTAATTTCAGATATCATTATCATACCTATTTGCCTTTATTGTAAGTGGAAGCTCTAGTTTCTGATTACTGTTAACAACTGTAGGATTTTTTTTTTCCTAAATTGCATATGCTTTTTGATTAACAGTACATTTATTTCCCGTATTTTCTTCTTCTCCGTTCCTGACTGTTCACCATGGACACACACACACACACACACACACACACACACATCTGAGGGAGCAGTAAAAACAAAAGATATTTTATTAAGTAAATAATACTCCTCAAAGGTTTTATTCAGCTTATATAATAGATCAGAAATTCATTTTAGGGCACTATTTTCTATTTTATATAGGAATTATTATTTTAAAAACCATGTTATGCTTTTTTTCATAATTTGAATGTTGTTATGATTTCTTAGCTCTATAAAAATCTTCCTGCTTGTTTTTTTTCCCTATTCACAGTATTCAAAGTGATCCATGTGACCTAGATATTGAAAATCGAGGTAGAGTGTGCTGCATTGCTGATATTTACTGTGAAGCCTCAGAAACATTCTGGTTCCACATGCTAGAATTACAGGATGCACACTGTTTAATATTGCTGGTATTTTAAAAGATACCTGAAAGTCTGCACAATCATTTTTTTAAGGTGGCATTAAAATATTGTTTAAAAAGATTCAAATAATAAAACATAATGCCTTTATATTCCAGAAAATGAACATATAATCATTGTCCATTTGTAAATGTTATATCATGTTAGATATGACTCTATGGATTTTCCCCCCATTATTTACCCTAGTATAGTAGTCTGCTAATTTTGAAATCTAACCCCAATAAGATGCAGTTAGTTTTCATTTCCTAATTTGGGGTGAACTCTGTTAAATTATAAAAAATAAAATAGTATCTAGAGTCTGCTTTATGAAATTATATTCATCAGGAGAAGTTAATTTTATCATCTGTCAATTTGGTGTAGAGCATCTCTCAAAAAGTCTGCTTTTACTTTCAGGAAGCCGTATTCTCTTAGTGTAGAAAGCTAGTTCACCTTTTAACAATTCTGTGTAAAATATAAAACCCTGAATACTCTGGTTTCTCTTCAGATCGTATAAATCTTTCGTCTTTTAAAACCCTAAAAGGAAAGCATTGAATGAGTTAAAGTACGTACACAGGTGACTGACTTTCAAGTAGAGAGCCCTATATATACTGAAAGAATCTCATTTGTTTTCTCTTTGCTCATTCCAAAAATATTATAAAGTAGAAGAAATAACAGATTACATCATAATTCTCAGCTAATAAAATTAAAGCAAAGATGTGCTAAGGATCAACCATGTAGTTTTTTTTGTCCTCCTGATGATAAAAAGACTTACTTGCCAAAGTACTTCCTGAGTTTTTTTTATATAGCCAGGGAAAATTACAAAGTACCAGGGCAGATGGCCAGATTCTGTATTAAGGAGTCTAAGGCCATAATCTGGAAACCCAGGGCTGAGAATCAAATGGGAAGTAGAGGGAGAGACAGAAAAAAGTAAGGGCTGCAACTATGTGAGGCAGAAGCTGAGCAGAATGAGATGCAATATAAAAACAATAAACAGCTATAAGAGAGTAGCCCAGAAGCAGGACTCTGAACAGAAAGTGTGGGCAGAGCACATTAATACCTTTTTGAAGGAGCAGGCATGAGAGATTTATCAAGACTAGAAACTTACTATAACTGAACAGTAAACCTAACTCTGACTTGTCTCCTGTGCCTAGATGATTTCTTTTTCCTTTTTAATCAAATCAGCGTTTCCCAAACTGGTATTTCATAGGACAGTCTTCTAAGAGCTTTATCACGAAGGTGGGGAGATTCAGTTGAGTAAATTGGGGGAATTAAAATCACACGCGTGCACACACACACACACTCATCCTTAATGTTTTTCTTTCTTGAAAATTCACACCCTTTATCATATAAAAGCTTCTGAGTAGGGGCATCCAGGTGGCTCAGTGGTTGAGCATCTGCCCTTGGCTCAGGTCATGATCCCAAGGTCCTGGGATTGAGTCCTACATCAGGTTCCCTGAGAGGAGCCTGCTTCTCCCTCTGCCCATGTCTCTGCCTTTCTCTGTGTCTCTCTCATAAATAAATAAATAAAATCTTAAAAAATAAAAAAAAAAAAGCTTCTGAGTAGTCCTAGTGGGAGAAATTTCTTTAAACCCAACATTTCCGGGATCCCTGGGTGGTGCAGTGGTTTGGCACCTGCCTTTGGCCCAGGGCACGATCCTGGAGACCCGGGATCGAGTCTCACGTCGGGCTCCCGGTGCATGGAGCCTGCTTCTCCCTCTGCCTATGTCTCTGCCTCTCTCTCTCTCTCTCTCTGTGACTATCATAAATAAATTTTAAAAAAATTTAAACCCAACATTTCCCACACTTGTTTGACCTTGACAGTGTATTGCATCATATCAAATCCCATCATTTGAAGCTGTGTTCTTCAGGACATCATTTTGGGGACCTAACTATCCTGTGTAGTTAGTGTTTCAATGAACCAATTGGTTGCAAAGCCATTTTTGAATGTAGAGTGTATGTTTGAGTGAATGAATGAATTTGTCTAGTATTTATTAATATAGCTATTGAAACCTTGCACGGGATCCAGTTGTTGATACAAGAAAGGCTGACATTACCTATATAGTCAGACAAAGTACCATAGCTACTTATTTTTAAAGATCGGGGTATGTTAAGTCATGGAAGCTAGACTAGACTCCACAACATAGAACCACTGATCCTGTATTTTGAACAGCAGTAACTAGACATCAACAAGAACTTCAAAGCATATTTTATTATAAGTATATTCTGCTCTTACTAATTCTTGGCAAATGATTCCAACTAAAAGATCCAGAAGTGGTCTTATGTTAAGACAAGAAACAGTAGGATGCCTGGGTTTCTCAGTAGTTGAGCCTGCCTTCTGCCTTCGGCCCAGGATGTGATCCCGAGGTCCTGGGATGGAGTCCTACATTAAGCTCCTTGCAGGGATCCTGCTTCTCCCTCGGCCTGTGTCTCTGCCTCTCTCTCGATCTGTATCTCTCATGAAAAATAAATAAATAAAATCATTAAAAAAAAAAGGAAGCAGCATGTTACAACAACAAAACTCTAGTAGCCAAGAGATTTGTATTTTCTGTTCAGATGTGCCATCAGCTATATATGAGACATTATAAAAGATAGTTCTTTTCTGAAAAATGAAAAGATTACTAATTTCCTATCTAGATATTAAGAGTGAACTTCTAAAAAGATTCTAACTTCCATGCTGAAATTTGGGAAATTCTGGATTAAACAAAGTTAAGCAAATTTTCATACTATATTAATGTGTATTGTGAATTTCCAAAAGATGGATATAGTATTAAAGTTTTCTGTGTTACCCTATATCTATACTTTGTGTATTAAGTGATCTTCAGAGCATAGTTTGGGAACTATAGGACTGAATATACTTCAGACTTCCTTGTAATTCTGAGATATTATATTCAATGATTTTAAATTATCTATTTACATTTTTAATCCTTAAAAGAAAAAGAAGATGTGCATTTATAACCACCTGTGTGCTTGTGAAGGACCAGTGTTATTTGAAAAATGTCTTAGGTTGCAGCATTTTCTAATAACAACTCCACATTTAGTTAGATGTTTTTAATTAATTAAAAATAATATATGTATGACTTTACAGTATTTAGGGTAGAGTATTAAAGATTGTTAAAGTCGTTACTATAGCGTTAGTCTTTATGGTTTCTAGATAAAATACTCTAAAATCATGTGCATATTATTTTTTACTTTAAAAATTTGCATACGTTACAACTCTAAGGAAATAATAGCGAAAGAAGAAATAGCTTTTCCAAAATAAGAGCACAGTTGCTTTCATCACTTAATTTAGTAATCGTCAGTATCATATCCTTAGCATGTTCTTCCAGAACATTTTTGAATTTGACATTATAGTAACTTTCTGCTCTGAAAAAAGAAACACTGATGGAAGAATATTTTATATCTTTAGGGATAGAGTGAAATATGGGAGTTTTTCAAGAAAAATTTACTTGCAAAAATATTTGGAATAGAAGTCAGCTTGAAGAAATTCTCACTGGCCAAATCTGAAACAATTTGAACAGCAAAATAAATAATGATAATAATGAATTATTACATCTTAAATAAAATAAGAATCCATCCGCCCATACTAATGTAAGTGAATAAATCAATTAAAGAGAGAAGAAAAACCTCTTCCTTATGCCAACTAATATAAGGGGTAATGGAGTTAGAAAATCATCAACAGATGCTACAATTAGTGAACTAAATTTTATATAGAACAGTTTCAAAATATTTTCCCACGAATCACTTTTTAATTATAAAGAAAACAGTAATTTGACACTGGAGAGACGGGGACATCCCATCAACAAACTAATCAAAACCACCCATATTGGATTAAACTAACATTTCACGTGCTTCCTGATAGGATGTGCAGGAAAAGGAAAAACTATTGCCTCTTACAGTATTCCCACCAAGATGCATAACCTAAAGCTAATCAAGAGGAAACATCAGATAAACCCAAAATGAGGAACATTAAATATTAAAATAATTGGCCTGTGTTCTTCAAAAATGTCAAGATCAAAAAGACAAAGGCAGAGAAGTTTCCATTTTTAAGATGGATTTTATCAGCTTTAAAAATCTCTTGAAAATCTAAGGAGATTTAATCGGCTGCGTGTAATGTGTGATAATGTTTTGGATCGTGGCCCATAGGTTTAAAAAAGCAAGTACAAAATGCTACAAAGGGCTTTACAGGACAATTATTGAAAATTGACTATGGACTCTGGATTAGATATATTAAATTTCTTAATTTCAAAAATTATATTGTTGTTATGTAAAAGAATATCCATGTCCAAAGGAAGTGCTTACCGAAATTTTTAGAGGTGAATTGGCATATTGTTCCAATTTACTTTCAAAAGAAGAAATTAGATACTTAGATGATAAAGCAAATGGGGCAAAATGTAAACAATCAAGGAATCTGGATGAAGTTTCTAGAGTTACTCATCCTATTCTTGCAACATTTCTCTAAGTTTGACTTACACTGAAATAAAAAGTTGTAACACTTTTCTTGAGTTTGAGTATGCCCCCCGCCCCCGAGAGGTAAAACCTAACTTCGGTTTAATGGGTCAGTTGTTCCAAGTATATAAGGAAAAAGGCCAGATATATCCCTTGCTCTTTGTCCAAACTGATAAAATTATGAAGCAAAGTTAACATGATGATTAATAATCTCCCTCCTTCAAGAAAAGGTCATTGATAGTATATTTGTGAACATGTTAAACTCTTTATGTTAAATGTACCATATGAATTCAGAGTATTAATATTTTAAGTGAATGCACTTTAGAGGATGTACAATAGGCAGCAATTTCAAGACACACATAAAACCACTACCTCTATTCTCTCCCCAACCTCCAGCCCACCTGCCACACATTTACTTATTCTTCATGCCCCACTTTACCTGGCTAATTTAAGTATAACAAAAGCTTTGTCCAGGAACCTTTCTTGCCCTCTAGAGTTTATAATAAATCATTGTCACCACTCTATAAAGGTGATAGATTATGTATTGAATTGAGAAACATGTTTTTTTAAAAGACTTTCTATTAAGAAATTGCCTAGTTTTAGATACTTACTCTGTCATAAAGTGCTACAATATATTTTATTTCTAAAGTGGGATAATTATTAAAACAATCTCAATTTTTAATATTTTGAGTGCATCACAATTTTTTCACTGGGCACTAATATATATTTATAGTATGTATGTTATTTGCACATATTATGTATGTACTTATATATATAGACATAAAACATTTTACTTTCTCAAATTCTGTCCTCTTTGTATTCATAAGATATATAGTCTTCATAAACAAATTAATATTTGCTTTCTGTTCAGGAGTCAAATATTACTTACTAGTTGCTTGACCTTGAGAGTTGGCAAGTCAAAGAAAAATCCAGAGGACTAAATTGTACTTTAGTTTAAATTTTTTTAAGTTATTTACCATTTAGTAGACAATCAACAGACGAAGACTGTCATAGATTCAGATATCACCTGATTAATTTTTGAATACAAGAGTCTAAACCAAAAGCAAAAATCTAAGTAAAAGATGGGACACCTGGATGGCTCAATGGTTGAGTGTCTACCTTTGGCTCTGGTCGTGATCCTGGGATCCTGGGATTAAATCCTGCATCAGGCTCCCTGCATGGAGCCTGCTTCTCCCTCTGCCTGTGTCTCTGCCTCTCTCTCTGTGTGTCTCATGAATAAATAAATAAATAAAATCTTTTTAAAAATCTAAGTAAGAGGTAAACTAAGAAGGACTAAGTATGCATGGATATGTATGTTTGAAGTGGGGGGAGGGTTGTTTGTTTTTAGTTTTTTATTTATTTAAGTAATCTCTACAGCCAACATGGGGCCCAAACTCATGACCCCAAGATCAAGAGTCACACGCTCTCCCGACTGAGACAGCCAGGCGCCCCTGAAGCAGGCTTTTAAAATTGTTTTGATGCTTCTCTGTAAGAAAGAATATTATAACTCTTAACATTGTATATATTAAAAGAGATGAAGGATTGTTTCCTCACAGAAAATTTAATAGCTTTCTAAGGAAAGGTAAAATGTATAAGCATTTCAGCAAATAAACTAGGTTTTTATTTTAGTTTCTTTTTTTTAATTCCATTAAGAACTTTATAGTCTCCATTCAAAATGTATTATGTAAAACATGTCAATAATACTTTTGCCCTTTTAATGACTGTATAACTTATTTGAGAAAATGGTCATGTGGCATCATGTAAAATTATTTTATAGAATTAAATCTTGGAGCTCTTATTTACATAAGAAAGGATTCAGCTCCAATACTGACCTACTTTTCTTTCATTCAGATTTTTTTAGTGAGTGTCTCACACCAAGATTTGAAGCCAGAGTTTTATTGCAATATATTAAAAAAGAGAAACTCATTCTTGCTGTGTTTCTGTAATCTGAATATAAGGTTATACGATATCAACAACCAGCAGATGGAGGGAAAAAATGCTCTAGGAAGCTAGGCTATAAATACTAGGTTAATTCCAGAACTTTAAGATTTTCAAAATTTTGCTAAAGCATCTCTAAATTGTCTGATCTTTTAGTAAGAAATTCGTAATTCAGAGTGGGAAAGAAAGACACAGAATCTCAAGGTAAGGTCTATGTCACTTCAGATGATTTTATCATCTTCTTACACTTCCTACAAAGGCCATTTTTGGTCCTCTAATCTCCTAACTGGTTTGGATACAAAGAAATAGCTCAATTGGGTATGTAAAAGTAATTTTTTTCCCAGCATTTTTTTTCTTCATAATGCCAGTATTAAGACTCTCTTAAGACTCTCATTCATCTAGTGACCTTTCTATTTAAAAAAATGAATGTAGGGATCCCTGGGTGGCGCAGCGGTTTGGCGCCTGCCTTTGGCCCAGGGCGCGATCCTGGAGACCCGGGATCGAATCCCACGTCGGGCTCCCGGTGCATGGAGCCTGCTTCTCCCTCTGCCTGTGTCTCTGCCTCTCCCTCTCTCTGTGTGACTATCACAAATAAATTTTAAAAACTTAAAAAAAAAAAAGAATGTATTAAATTTTCTAGTGATTGAATGCCCTGTTTAAAAAAAAAAAAAAAGCTGCTTTGGCTTCTATTCAATCATTCATTCATTCATTCATTTATTCATTCAGAATAAATCATATACATTCATGCTAAGTACTTTGATTGGATTAAAGTTGCAAGCATAAGAAATATATCCCCATTCTCAAGTTACTTACTACAAGCACACTCTGAACCATGACAATGCAGTATAATAAATGTGATAAAAGTAGTACAATGTGTTATCAGGGTATGTAGTAAGAGTTCCTAACTTATACTGAGTAGTTTTGGAAGTCAGTGATTTTGGTTTTTGTTTTGTTTTGTTTTGTTTTGTTTGAAGTCAGTGATTTTGGTTACCAAAGATGGGATTAAAAATATATGAGATGAATTTTGTGATCCAAATCAGCATATTTCAAGATAAACAGTAGTCTCATTAACACTAACAATTTATTGAGTATCTGTGATACGCTAAGTGTTAGAACAAATCTTGTCATTTGTGTTAAATATGTTAATAGTGAAGGGACTCCTGGGTGGCTCAGTGGTTGAGCATCTGCATTCAGCTCAGGGTGTGATCCCGGGGTCCTGGGATCAAGTCCCACATCGGGCTCCCTGCATGGAGCCTGCTTCTCTCTCTGCCTGTGTCTCTGCCTCTCTCCCTGTCTCTCATGAATAAATAAATAAAATCTTTTAAAATAAAATAAAATGTTAATAGTGGACTTTTTTTCCTAAAAAATATTTGCCTTACTTCTCTGATTGTTAGGCTCTTTCTAGTTAACTGGTTTATATCAATTCAGGCCATACCACTCATACATACCATTGGCTTTCTGAGGTACCCAGGGAGAATAATATGGCTTCATTAAGGAAAATCCCATCCTTTACTACTAAATAGCCAACTCCAACTCATGGCCTACTAATATTGTTGGATCATTACCTTCATCCTTGGGTGTGGAGACCAGTAAATCATTATTATAATGTGAATCATCACCAGTAGAAAAGTATTATTTTGCAGTGTTTCTGGAAAGTAGCAATTATGAATTTAGAAACAACCTTAAACATAGGGAGAGATTTTTAAACACAAGAAAAAGTGGGAACACAGAAATTAAGATGAAAGGTAAGAAAGGTGAGCCAAGAGAACATGAACTCAAGTGGAGTGGGTAACGAAAGAAGATGTAGTGGGCTCAAGAAGTTTGAGGAGTTTGATGGATGCAAAAAGACTTAGTGGAAAGTCACTGGTACTTGCAGTTGAGAGGTTGGGCAGCCATTATCGTTTCCTACAGTTCTGCCTCCGATCTCCAGCAGCTCTGCTAGCAGGGTAACTGAGGAACAGCAGTTTAGCCTTTGAGCAGTTGTTCTAATTAGCTCTCTCGAGTGTAATGAAGACCTCCTGTAGTTGCATACTGGAATAAACACATAGTTTAGCTGGATATAGTCCTTACCTAATTTTTAAAAGAATTATATGTTGATATGGATACAAAATTAAATTTTAACTTTGGTAAAAACAAACTTTAGTGAACACTGAAAATTAGTTCTATGATATCATAAGAAAACAAGCAGACCTAATTTTTTTAATAGGCTTAACTATTCAAATTTTTGAGGGAGCAAGGGTGCCTGTGTGTCTCAGTCAGTAGAGCCTGGAACACTTGATCTCAGGGTCGTGAGTTCAAGCCCCACATTGGATTACTTTAAAAATAATAATAAATAAAAACTTTCATACATATATGTATATATATAAATTTTTCAGGGAGCAGAAGAGATAGTATCCTTATGTTTCAACTAACATCTTTATTCATGGAAAAAAAGCATTTTCAAAAGTATGTGTGAAAACATAAGGAAAGGTCATATATTTGAAGAATCCAGTCTTTGTAGAAACCATCTTTCAACTAAATCTTTTTTCAAGAGATAGTATCTTTGATCAGATTTTTTTGTTTATTTTTTTTTCTATGCATGACTTTGGTAGATTTCAGTCAATTCAGGCTATAATAGCTCTTCCTCAGTGGTAGTATTTCATAACAGTGAAAAGCACATATTGAATAACCAGATAATGACCTAATGATCCTTGGTGACTTATATCTGATATGGGAAAAATACAAACATGTTCTTCTTTATTTGTTTTTAAAAAGAGAGGCTATACAAGTGCCATTTTTGCTTTCCTTTATTATACTTTACATCCATTATCTTTTCAATAATTGATAAACCATAAGACTTTCTGGATCATCGTGTGTTAGAACCTTTAAGATTTGAAAAATTTCAAACAGTATTGATATTATATAAATACTGATGCTGGCTGAATTAGATGGATAAGCTTCCATCTAAATGCAAGTCACTTTTGGGGGGGACCTCAAACCAGTTACATTTATGGGAAGATCCTTAATGAAAATATGAACCAAATAAAATACAGTAGTCATCAGGTGATTCAATCTTTTTTTAGTACTGATTAGAATTATTCATAATACTATTATTGACTTTGCGACTTTCCTCCGCACTCTCCTTTTTCAGTGCACAAATTCCTTTTGAATTGTTGAATCTAGGTTCAGCTGATTACCTTACTGACAAAATATACTGAAATATTTGATTATGTCAGAAAACCTTATTAGATGCTAGTTTGCCACACCAGAATGTTGCAAAGCTTAGTACATAGCACACAGGCCTGTTTACTTGTTGCACAGAAATAAGAATCTACTTTGTATATGTGAGTGTGTTTACACACATAAACCTGCATGTGTTCCTGTATTTTTTTATTACAAAGTCAGATAGAACAATTCTGAATGTGTATGTAGGTATTTAATAACCCTCAATCATCTTACCATTTACGTTGTAAAAGACTCTTGGAGAACATGCAATATGATAGCAGGTTCTGTATTTCTTTTTATGAGTCTTAGTAAGATGTCTTATTTTTATTTTACTTTTTTAACCTCCATAAGTTACAATTAGCAAGTACCGATTGAAAACTTTTTAAGTGAAACCTAAAATTTAAAATGATATTAAAGAGAAGAAAATGAAGGCTTAGCCCCTAGTGACCTTCCATTTTAGTGTTTTCCTATAGTAGGAGAGCCTGAAGGTGACCAGTCTGTTCCCTTGCCCTGAAATTGATGTATGGAAAACAGAGTAGTACATCCTTTCAGGATGTTGGGATACTGAAGAAGATGATCTCTCAGGCAGATGTACTAGAAAACAAAACTATTTTGAATACTTGATCACTATTCCAATATAATGACTTTATTTTTAATTCAAAGTAACATATAAGCTACCATTATATAATGCCTACTGCATATAAATATTAATGTTAAATATTGATCCTGAATGCCATAGCCTTGGATTTTTATTTTAGCATTATTTCCAAAGTATTATACATGTTATTAATGAGAATATTGTAAGCACCAGATCCAAAACACCATAGTTTAATAGCATGTCTTAGGCTTACTGCTGATACTTCAGTAATTTTATTAGCAGCTAAGGAGTTTAGGAAAGAAATCTTTTTAAACCATCCATTTTTGTATCAGTCAAGATTCCTTATTACAAATAATATAATCCTCTCTGGCCATTTTAACAATAAAGAAGACATGCTGAAAGTTATTAATTGGGTAGCTAATAGACTCCCGCAGGACCAGAGAGCCTCTCTGAAGTTACCCAGTCAGTAACATTGTACAAGCATATTGCAGAAGCTCTTGTAGCAAAACACTTTGCATTGGCACCAAGCACTTAAGATGCATCAGTCTGAATGCAGCTGTCATCCACAAACAACCTGATATCGCCACCAACATATCAAGTTCTCCAAGAGGAGTTGCATCCTCAGGTTGCTTGCTTCTAGTTGCAAGCCACACTCTGAATTCGATTGCTGGAACCTAAGGTATTTATTTACCTAGCTGTAAGACAGTCTGGGAATTCTAGTTTTCTGATTCCTGCCTTACGAAAACTGGAATCAGGGGCACCTGGGTGGCTCAGTGATTGAGCAGCTGCCTTTGCCTCAGGTCATGATCCCGGGGTCCTGGGATCAAGTCCCACATCATGCCCCCTGCATGGAGCCTGCTTCTCCCTCTGCCTGTGTCTCTGCCTCTCTCTCTGTGTCTCTCATGAATAAATAAATAAAATCTTAAAAAAAACAAAAAAACTAGATTCATACTGTAGAAAGTTAACAAAATACAGACATACCTCAGAGATATTTCCGGTTTAGTTCCAGATCACCACAATAAAACAAATATTATAATAAGCTGAGTCAAATGAATTTTTTTGTTTCCCAATGCATGTAAAAGTTGTATTTATACTACACTATGATTTATTAGGTGTGCAATAACATTCTGCACAGAAAAAACACTGTACACACCTTAATTAACAATACTTTATGTCTAAAAAATGCTATCCATCATCTGAGCTCTCAGCAAGTTGTAATCATTTTGCTGGTGGAAGGTCTTGTCCTGATATCGAGGGCTACTGACTGATTAAGGTGGTGGTTGCTGGGGGTGAGGTAGCTATGGCAATTTCTTAAAATGAAACAATGAAGTTTGTCACATCAACTGACTCTTTTGTTCATTTGAGTACTTAGAAGCCATTGTAGGGTTATTCATGGGCCTAATTTAATATTATTGTATCTCAGGGAATAGGGAGGCCTGAGGAGAGGGAGAGAGATAAAAGGACAGGCAGTCAGTACAACAGTCAGAACACGCACAACAGCAAATGCTGTTGGAAAAAAAATGGTGCTGATAGACTTGCTCAATATAGGATTGTCACAAACCTTCAATTTGTAAAAAGTGCAGTATCTACAAAGCACAGTAAGACAAAGTATGCCTAAGTAAGAAAAGCATTCAAAACCATAGGTAACCAATGTCCAGAGATAATAGTTTACTAGATTAATTTTTCTCATAAGTCTTCATTGCATCATTTAAAATTTCTAGGGGTCAGGTACAGGTCATTGTCTTTATCTGGGAAATTTATCCCAAATTTGCCTTCAGTAAGCACCTAAATTATTTTCTTAGTCACTTCTACCAAATGTTAGCTCCTCTAACTATCATTCATACTTGAACTGAAAGAGAGAAGCACATCTGCAATTATATAATAAGGCAGGGTTTCTCACCCTCAGCTCTGTTGACATTTTGGAATGGACAATTCTTTGTTAAAGGGGGATTTTCTGTACATTGTAGGATGTGTAGCAGCATCTCTGTCCTCTTCCCACTAGATGCCAGTAGCATGCTTGCAAGTGTGTGTACACACACATACACACACACACCCACACACCCATAATGATAATCAAAATTGTCTTCAGACATTGACAGATGTTCTCTAGGCTAGTAAGTCATTGCCAGTTGAAAGCCACTAAGATGCAACTATGTCTTTGCTTACAAACAATTCATGCAAATAAATAGATGCCATCCTTGACTACTTTTTCTCCACATCTTAGAGTCTGACCATTGAATTTGTAATTATATGTCTCTCGCCTCTTCGTCTAAATTCTTTTTCCAAAATGTATGAAATTATATAAATCTAAAAAGGAGATTGAAAAACTATGTCTTCCATGTAAGCCTCTAGTAATTCAGTTGCTTTCTCCAGTACTTCCCTTTTGCTTTGTCTCTTCCCATTCTGTCAGCATATTTTGTGTCCTCTCCCTTCTCCAAGGATAGTCTTGACAGTGGGTACCTATAGGAAGGAAGGAGGGAGGGAGGGAGGGAGGGAGGGAGGAAAAGAAAAGTTGGATTATGGTTTGAATTTAAACTTTGTGCTTCAGAAATTTGGTGAATTGAGTACATATTTCTTAAGGTTATCATATGAACAAATGAAATAAAAGTATCCGTTTTGTCATTACATTAAATTTACTTGAAAAGATGTTCCCACAATATAGAAATTATCTATTATGTAGTCAGGATTTGGGGTTGAGCCTTGAAACCCTCTTTTAAAAATCTTTCTGCATTTCCTTTTGTAATTCAGAACATTTCAAGGAACCAGAGATAAGCCATATAAATTGTCTTTTTCTTTTAATGCATTGTACAGTATTCATTAACTTATATATATTTTCATTCCTTAAAAAAATGATAGTTTATGTGAGTGAAATGGTTTATATATTAATCCTTAATTATTCTAAGCAAAGATAAAATAGTAAAAAATCAGTTTAATAACCTTTGGTTTCTTGATAAATTTCAGAGTTGACCTGAATCATATTGCTACTTTTTCAAATTAACCTCCAAAATTGCTAACCTGTTTTAAGAGTTTAGGAGCATACCTTTCCAAAATTGAAGAGTAGTATCTAATTTCCTTACATTAAGCATTTCTTTTACGGCTTAATAAGTTATAACTTTGCAAGTATGAGGGCATGATTAAATTTCTTTTCATATTGCTTCTAAGTAGAATAAATAATTCAGCTTTTTATCAGTGTAGTTTCAGTTTTTATACTATATCATAAATAGCTTTCCAGCTGTGTTAGAGAGAACTTTCTTCCTTACCAGAAATACTTAAGGTTTTTCTATTATTAAAAAAGAGAGAGAAAAACGTTTATCTTATATTATCTTGAAATAACTCACTAATTCTAATCAATACATTTTTATTTATTAATTTTGGCTAGCTTTATTGTAATGCATCTTCATAGTGTCCATTATTCTAATTAAAATTCACTTAGAATTTGGTATAGCTTAGATATTTAAAAATACATATTTTTTCATATATATATTTTTAAATAAGTATACATATATGAAAAATACTTATTTACAAATTTATGGTTAGGTAGTTACATATATATATTTATTGGCTATCCATTGTTCTATTTGGAAAGTAAATTTTTTGTGGCTTATATCTTCCTACTTTTAATATTTGTGAGATTTAAATTTTACATATTGTACCAAATGAAAAGGACTTAGAGAAATTGAGGTACAACATATAAAAATATTAAACATAAGAAAATGATATTAATACATTATTTGTTATTGTTAAAATGAAATATCTAATTGGAAAAAATAATGTAGTATATTTTTGCTAAAGACTTCATTGAACTCCTGAAGTTTTTTAGGAACCAGAGTTTTTATTATAAAAATAACACGAATTTGAAAATATTCAAATAGCACAGAAGTGGAATAAATAGAAAATCAGTATGAAGACATCTATTTTTAACAATGTAACATTACTCTGAAGAGCTGCCTTAATACAAAATAATCAGATCCTGCATAAAACTTAATGTTATCTCATTGCTAAGTTCCACAGGTAGAAATAAAATCTTAACGAAGAAAAAAACTTAGACTGAAGCTGAAGTATAAGCTATAAACACATTGCAGATTGGGGTCTTCTTAATGGTAAATGAGAATAATAATACCTAATCCAGAAGAAAACTAAAGGCCACTAGCAAGACAGAGAAGCTAGAAGAAATAATTCTCACTTAAGATGGGAGTTTTTTCGTCTTGTTTTGTTTTGTTTACAGATCATATCAACCAAATAGGAGTTCATAATCAAAATCCAGCAAACACATAAGAAAATAAGCTACCATGAGCGAGAGCAGAAAAGACAAATTGCAGATGTAGCCTCCACCCTGCCCAGGATTAAAAGGTATTGCAATTAGCTGATATAGAATATATAAAAACAAATTTGAAATGTTTAAAAAGAATAAACTGGCAGAATTGAACTTACGAAAGTGGAATGGCCAATGACAAAGAAATCTTTAATAAATTGATATATTGGTCAGTATTTAGTCAATTAAATAGAAACTATTCCAGTTATCTTAAAAGGACAATTTAATATGGGAAATTGGCTGCACAGGTTATTAGAAGAAACTAGAAAAATTCAGCAGGGATTATCAGTGCAGAGTAAAATTTATAAAGTACCCCAAACAAGGGGTAGAAAAGGAGTATATGACATCTAATCATATAAAAAGGAGAAAATGGAGTAAGTTTCAAACAAATAAAAATTTTTCCAGTTCATTTTTTAAGGCAAAAAGAGAGCTTTTCATTTTTAAGTGTAGGAGAAGTGGGACAAATGAAAAGCAAAGGGTAAGAAACTAAAAAAAAAACCTAAATACATTGGCAGGGATCCCTGGGTGGCGCAGCGGTTTGGTGCCTGCCTTTGGCCCAGGGCGCGATCCTGGAGACCCGGGATCAAGTCCCACGTTGGGCTCCCGGTGCATGGAGCCTGCTTCTCCCTCTGCCTATGTCTCTGCCTCTCTCTCTCTCGCTCTCTGTGTGACTATCATTAATAAATAAATAAATAAATAAATAAATAAATAAATAAATAAATTGGCAATTACACTTAGTGACACTCTGAAAACATAATGACATGAAATGGTTGAAAATATAAGAATAGTAAAAGGTTATCCTGGGCAAACACCAAATGAACAAAAGTTAGGGTATCAATTTTAATTGAACAAGTATGACTAGAGATAAAGAGAACTTACTACGTAATAATAAAAGGTTCAGTTCACTAGAAAAAAGTAACAATATTAAGCCTGCATATACATAACTTAGCCTCAAAATATATTAAATTCTGTAAAATTAAAGACAGAAATTTCTCAATATAATAATAAATTTTAATGTACATTTGTCTACAACTGCATACAATAGAGAATATGCATTCTTAAATGATTAAACCATTTACAAAAATAGACTATATTTTTAGCACAAAAAGTCAGTACATTTCAAAGAATTGTCTTACAGACCACATCTTCTGACATAATAGTCAATAGCAAAAAGAAAAATTTGTAAATGATTATGCATTTGGAAATTTGTTTTAAAAAAGAGTAACTATGAACCAAAAAATAGCATCCTTATAACTAGACAAAAACTAAACATACCAAATTTATAGGATACATAACCTTAAATGCTTACATTAAAAAGAGAGGGAGGCTGAAATTTCATGATGTAGGCTTCCAATTTAATGAGTTAGAAAATGAACAACATCTTTAAAAAAAAAAAGTAAGTATGAGATAACAAAGAGCAGAAATTAATGAAAGGAAAACATACATTTAGCAGGTAGGATCAACAAAGCCTGAAATTGCTTTTTTTTTAAATACCTACAAAATAGATATACCTCTGGAAGTTTAATCAGTTAAAAATTAAGGAGAAAAATCTGAAATAAACAATATTATGAGTAAAAATACTTACAGATCAAGTAGAAATTTAAAAGATGAGAGGATGTAAAAAAAATAATAATAAAAAAATAAAAGATGAGAGGTTACCTTATCCAGAAGTGACACAAAAAAAAATTGAAATTGAAAGTATTCCCATAACCATTAAATAATTAAATATTTTGTTAAGACCTTCTCATTAAACACATACACAAGCCTCATATCATTACAACTGACCTGGTAATGGTCAAATATCCTCTGATATTTCAAATTTACACACTTTAACGGAAAAGAAAAAAAGAAGGAATTATCCCCAAGCTCGACTACATACGTCTATATCAAAACCTTAATAACCAAACCAAACAAAAAGAGCAAGAGGAAGGAAAAGTACAATTCGTTCTCATTTATGGAAGTTAATATCAAATCCTACACGAAACTTTAGCAAGCAGCATATAACAATGTGTTAAAAAAAAATAGGAAAATACAACCATGATCAAGAAGGGCATCAAAAGAATAAAGAATGCAAGTATGGTTTGGTGGCAGAGGGTAGAATCTATACATATCATTTAGCATAGCAAATTAAAGGAGAAAAAACATGGTCATCTCAATAGATTTTAACATATAATGTAGTATTGGTTTCAGGAGTAGAATTTAGTGATTCATCATTTATATATAAGACCCAGTGCTCACTACAAGTGTTTTTCTTAGCACCCATCACCCATTTCGCCCACCACCACACCCTTCTTGCCTCCATCAACCCTCAGTTTGTTCTCGGTCTTTTAGAGTTTCTTATGGTTTTCCTCCCTCTGTTTTTATCTTATTTTATTTTTCCTTCCCTTTCCTTATGTTCATCTATCTTGTTTCTTAACTTCCACGTATGAGTGAAATCATATAATCATATATGTCTTAATAAGTAAATGACTTATTTCATTTAACATAATACACTCTAGTTCCATCCATGTTGTTACAAATGGCAAGATTTCATACTTTTGATGGCTGAGTAATATTCCTGTGTGTGTGTGTGTGTGTGTGTGTGTGTGTGTGGTGTACCATACCTTCTTTATCCATTCATCAGTCAGAGGACATTGGGACTCTTCCATAATTTGGCTGTTGTTGTTAGTGCTGCTATAAACATCAGGATGTATATATCCCTTCAAATCACCATTTTTGTGTCCTTTGGATAAATACCTAGTAATGCATTGATAGGTTTTTTTTTTTAATTATAGTTAACTTATTCATGGAAGGGTAAAAAAAAAAACCTCTTAGCAAAACTGGAAAAGAAGCGAAGATTCCCTAACTTGATTAAAGGTATTTGTCAAGAATATGCAGCAAATATCATTTTTACCAAAAAAATACTTGAGACATTTACTTTAAAATTGGAACAAGTCCATTTAACATTGTAGTGGAGGTCAGAGTCCTCACAACAAGAACAGAAAAGAAATATCAAGTATAACCATTTGGAAAGGAAGAAATTAAACTACATTCGTTTGTAGATGGCATGCTATCTACATAGAAAACTCAAAGTAATTAACGGGTAAACTCATTATAGAAATATAATGAAAGTTTAGCAAGGAGACTGATTATAAAATCAATGTAAAATTATAAACTGTATTTCTAATATTTAAAAAGTTAGAAAAGATACTATTTACTACATCCATAAAGACATAAAATACAAAGAAATAATAGTGTACAAGATCTTTATGAAAAAAAAACTATAAACTTTATTGAAGAACATTAAAGTCTAAATGGAGGTTGCACTAATATATTTGATTAAATATAGACAAGATGTCAGTTTTTTTTTTTTTTTCAAATTGGTTTATAGGTCAATGTGATTCCAGTGAAAAATCCTAACGGTGTTTGAGGAACTCTATTTGGGTCTAAATTTTATTGGGAAAGCAAAGAGCCTAGAAGAGCCAACACACTCCTATAGAAGAATAAGGTAAATGAATTTGTTCTGTTGAAAACTGAAGAAAGTGTGATATTGGCAGAGGGATAGACAGCTTGACCAACGAACAAAATATATTGTTTTGAGATCCCTAAATATGTGATAGAACTTTTTTTTTTTCAAAGCAAAGGGATGATGAATAGAAAATTTGAAACAATGATGCTCTTTGAGGTAGTGTGTTTGAGATTAGAGGTTAGGGATGGTACATGGGCATTTGTTATTATACTTTATAACTCACATATATGACATGTACATCATATACATAACATAGTTGTATAAGGTTCCCATATAAACTACCACAGACTTCATGACTTAAAGAATAGATATTTATTTTTTCATAGTTCTCAAGGCTAAAGCCCAAGACCAAGGTGTCAGCAGGTCTACTTTATCCTGAAGTCTCTCTCCTTGGCTTGCCTCAGATAGCTACCTTCTTGCTATGTCCTCGCATGCCCTTTTCTGTGCTGTCCCACCCCTAATGTCTTTTTCCCCTCTTACAAGGACAATAGTCTATTGGATGAGGAGGATCCCATCCTTATGACTTCATTTAACATTAATTACCTCCTGAAAGGCCCTGTCTCCAATACTGTCATATTGAAGGGGTTAAGGACTTCCATATAGAATTCTAAGGGCACTCAACTCAGTCCATAACAATAATTTTTAATTAAAAGCTTTAAATAGAACATGCACCCCACCCTTATCCTTTTTGGATTTCAGAAATTCTTCATATTAATCCCTTTGGGAATTCCTTTTAGTATTTTTCTAAGAAAAGCAAATAAAAGAGCCTGATTAGGATAGGAATGGTTATGTCCCTTCACAGGCATATTCATAAATCACTCTGAATAAGTCTGTAAAGTCTACATCTCAAGTCAGTAAATTGAAACTCCCAGGACTCTTTAATAAACCTTATGATGGAAGAGACCAGAGGAGAAAATGTTTTGAGGTTTCTGAATATTTTATTTAATCTTAGATAGTCTCAAGGTATATTTCAAGTTGTTTTTTATCTTCCATAAAGGGCTTACAGAAATGTTGATTACTTTTTGGATAAGTTTCAAAAAACAATGTTAAAGAACAGTACTTACTAGACCAAAAAAAAAAAATTGTATCTAAAGATAAACCACATGAGTTTATATTTTAGCACACTAACAAACAAAAATGTTCAGGTTTAATTTGCAGCCCAGCTATATTTTTGACATATTCTTGCTTTTCTCAGACTGAATGACTCAAGGACTTAATATTTCTCTGCATTGAATTTTAGCAAATACCCAGATGATTTAATGTAGTTTATACTATTTAAATCTCTTTTTCCAGCCTGAAAGTAATTTTTGATTCTAGAATGCTTTTCTTTTGACATCATATATTTCATAAGTAATGTACTTTGGGCGTCACCTAAAACAAAGAACGAGTTTCTTATCAGCAGGCAGCTTTCCCGTCTAGTGTGTTCATCTGCCTGATTTTAGTAAGCATGTAAGAAAGAATTAATGGAAGCTTCTAGATATTTTTCCAATAGTCATATTTCTTCAATTAGTCTGTATCTTGTCAAAGCTTAATAGCTTGAAAGTTAATAGACATATTGATAAAGTTGTCAGATAAAAGCAAATATTTACAAATTCATTGTTCTAAAAACACATAAGTTAGTATTCATTTGTCTTAGGTTTTATATTTGTTCCTCAAGTAATATAAATATACATGTATTCTATAAAATAATATTTTTATTGACCTTTATATGTATTTTTTCTATTCTCTCTGATTTGAATTATTGAAAAACAAATGGAACATTTAATATTTTTTTCTGTAGCCTCCTTCAGTCTGGTGTACTACATTATGTAAATTTCTGTTTGGCTTTTTTCTCACAAAGTAGAAATTACTTCATTTTTTCCTGAATATAAAAGTGGTGCTATTTATTGAAAATGTCTATTTTTCTAATAATGTAGACAAAGTTCATATAAGAATGGGCTTTCTGGAAGACATGATATCGCATTTCTTTATTGCTATAGCTGTTTCTACAATAAGAGCAGTATAGACAATACACAGTAACACAGCATAAATCCAAATTCCAAGTCTTTGTTAACCGGTGTGATTGTTTTTTATTGACAAGATCAACTGGAGAACTGCCAAATATTTTATTCCTTTTTTTTACATCATAGACCAGTGTTTTTCTATTTACTCTATCCAGACTTCCTCTTCTATCAAAATTACCTGGGGGTGCTTGATAAAAATACAGATGCCTAACTGCTGTGCTCCAGCTAGCTTCTCAGTCAGAATACCATCAGTCTGGCCTGGACATCTGCATTTTAACAAATGACATGGGTAAATTCTTAAGCCTGCTTCAATTCAGGAACCACTGATGTTCACGATAGCCTGAGTACTGAAAGAGCTTTGTTCCCTGCCTTTGTAGTTGTGTCTCATCCTTCAAAATCCTTTTTGTTTGTTGAAGTATAATTCATATATAACATTCTACTAATTTCAGGTATGCATCATAATGATTTGATATTTGTATATATTGTGAAATGGTCATTACAATGATTCCAGTTAACATTCATCAGCATACCTAGTAACAAATTTTTTTTTCCTTGTGATGAGGACTTTTAAGATCTCTGTTAGCAGCGTTCAAATATGCAGTACCATGTAGTCACTACACTGTGCATTATATTCCCATGACTTACTTATTCTTTTGTATGTACCTTTTGACTCCCTTCACCTATTTGGCCCTCCCCCCCCCCCCAATGCTTCCAGTGATAACCATCAATCTGTTCTCTATATCTATAAGCTTGATTTTTGTTTTGTTTTGCTTTAATTCTGCATATAAGCAAAATCATATAGTGTTTGTCTTTGTCTGACTGATTTTGCTTAGCATAGTGCCCTCTAGGTCCATCTGTGTTGTTGCAAGTGGCAAGATTTTTTTCTTTTATTTCTGAATAGTATCGTGTATATATATATATATATATATATATATATATATATATATATAACCTTCCTTATTCATCCGTCAATGGACTCCATTAATTTCCATATCTTAGCTATTGTAAATATTATTGTACTGAATATGGGGGTACATATATCTTTTCAAATTAATGGTTTTGTTTTCTTTGGTTAAATATCCAGAAGTGGAATTGTTGGATCATATGGGTGTTCTATTTTTAATTTTCTGAGAAACCTCCATACTGTTTTCCATAATGGCTGTAATAATTTACATTCCCACCAGCAGTGCACAAGAGTCCTCTTTTCTCCACATCATCGTCAACACTTGTTATTTCTTGTCTTTTAGATAACTATTCTAACAAGTATGAGGTGATATCTCATTGTGTTTTTTATTTGCATTTCCCTGATAATTAATAATGTTGAGCATCTTTCCAAATTACTTCTTAATAGTATTATATCGGTATTTTGGCTCTAAATGAAACAACAGCTTAAAGCAAGAAGAACTAGCCTGAGCTCTGACTTGGTGCTAAATGGTCTGCCCTACACTAGTTTATTGGAGGAAGTTCTCTTCATCCTTTATAGGACGGCTGCCCTGTGTTTGTCAGGCCTGGCGTATAGACAGCACTTGTAAAATCTGTCCTATTCTCACTTGTTATGAGGAGTTTCTGAATTGTTATCTCAATATATTTAAATAAATATTTAGTCCAATATTCACTTATGAGATATTTACAAAGAAAGATTGATTCACTTTCATTTCTTCATTCAATGTAGTTACAAATTGAAGCAGTTTAAAACTAAGTTAAAAACATTCACTGCCAGGGCGCCTGGGTGGCTCAGTCCAATGAGCTTGAGCGTCTGACTCTTGGTTTTGGCTCAGGTCATGATCGAGAGATCAAGCCCCCTGTTATGCTCTGCACTCAATGAGGACTCTGCCGGAGAGTTTCTCTCTCCCTCCCCCCCTCCCCCTGCCCAAGCTGGCACTTGCTCATGCGCGTGCTCTCTCTCTCTCTCTCTCTCTTTCCCCTCCTAAAAATAAATAATTTTTTTAAAATTTACTAACCTTCAACCTCTTATATACTCTATAATTCTCTCCTAGGAGTTATGGTATATTTCTTTTAGTTTTGCATTACTGGGATGTCCTTAGCTCCAGAAACAATATAAGCCACAGACCTTCTGATATCCTTTTGGTTATATAAAGGCCAAAAAGGGTAAAGATAAAAGGCTTCTAACAAATTATTCAGCTCTCACTCCTGTAAGAGTTACTGGATAGAGGGACGGGAGGACAGGTGGGGAGGTGGGGAAGTACTACCTGCATGTTTTAGGGAACTGAAGTTTGACAATCCTATGGGAAAATATTCCTATCTAATCTTTTATTTTTTTAAAGATTTTATTTATTCATGAGAGACACAGAGAGAGAGAGAGAGATAGAGAGAGAGAGGAACAGACTTAACTTAGGCAGAGGGAGAAGCAGGCTCCATGCAGGGAGCCTGACGTGGGATTCGATCCCGGGTCTCCAGATCACATTCTGGGCTGAAGGCAGCGCTAGACCACTCAGCCACCTGAGCTGCCCCCTATCTAATCTTTTAAATTTATGTCCACCTAATCTGTTTTCCATAGGCTTCCGAATCTCCTTTTTAATCCCTGTGATACTAATGTAAAGAAATAAATCACCTCAAGTCAAAAGTCTAGAATTAAGGAAAGTAAACAATACATGAACCAGACTTTTCTGGTTCCCCTACTGATTAAAATAACAAAACAAAAAAGCAACATGGTCTGTGACTGACATCCCTCTTTTCCAAAGACATCTCTAGCCTGATGTCATCTTCACCGATTAGCAGGAAATAGATGGTGAAGCCATAATGAGACAGATTATATACCCAAAAATCAACAGAAAGGAACATACAGCTAATTTCATTCATTCCTATGATTATAAACCAGTGCTTCTAAGTTATTCTAGCTCAAGTTAATCAGACATACCAGATTTGGGGAGCCAATAGCAGATATCTCCTTGTCCAGGACACGGATCTGTTCTCACTTTTATCCTGGTTTGGGAAGTCTGATCTTCTAACCTGAAGTCCACCAACTTTGAAAGGAAAGCCCAGCCTCCTCTTCAAAAAACTGGAGACTGAGCAGATGTTCACGGTGTTCATGTTTAACCCTGACACACCTAAGCCATTAGTAGCAGTGATACAGTACAGTCACAGGAAAGGAAGTTGACAGATGGGGAGTAAGAAGAGGAGTTGAAAATCACTGAGAACATATTATAATTCTGAATTGGAAAGAAAAGGTCATGCTTATAATTTTAAGGTAGAAATTTAGTCAATGGTATTATTCTCGTTTATTGCATATACATTTTACTGCTTTATGTTACAAGTCTGATTTAAGATTTTGCAAATAGCAAACACATTATTGTATCAACAAACACATGAAGTCCTATTCTCGTTTTCTGTCATATTAATTTCACCATGTGGTTAGATAGTTTTTTGCAGTATTATTTTTATCTTTTATTAGGATCAGAATTTTATTAGCTTTTGTAAATAACTTGGGTACCTTTTGCTCTTTTCATGTTCTCTGAAACAACTTACGTGAAATAGGAATTATGTATGTCTTGAAAATTTGGTAGAACCTACCAGCATAACCTGGTCCTGGGGTTTCTTAAGAGAAGTGGTCTTTGGGGCACCTGGCTGTCTCAGTCAGTAAAGCCAGTGAGTTTTGATCTCTAGGTCGTGACTTTGGGTCTCTACACAGGTTGAGGATAGAGTTTACCTAATTAAAAAAAATAAAAAATATTAAAGACAGAGGTAGTCTTTGACTACCACTTTAGTTTCTTTATTACTTATTTGAGTTCTTTATTTCTTTTTGTAATGATAGTGATGTTTCATATTTTCCTGGGAATTTATTCATTTCATCTCTATTTTCAAATATTTTATTTTATTTTAATTCCAGTACAGTTAACCTACAGTGTTATATTAGTTTCAAGCCTACATTACTCAGTGCTCATCACAAGTGCACTCCTTAATACGCATCACCTGTTTCACCTCTCCCCCACCCACTTCCATCTGGCAACTACCAGTTTGTTCTCTATAGGTAAGAGTCTGTTTCTTGGTTTGTCTCTCTCTCTCTCTCTCTCTCACTCACTCGTTTGTTTTGTTTCTTAAATTGCACAAATGAGGGAAATCATATGGTATTGTGTTTCTCTGACTGACTTATTGCACTTAGCATTATACTCTCTAGCTCGATCCATGTTATTGCAAATGGCAAGATTTCATTCTTTTTATGGCTGAATAATATTCCATTCCATTTATATGCCACAGCTTCTTTATCCATCCATCTGTAAATGGACATTGGGCTGAGTATTTTACAGTAAACATATGGGTGCATGTATCCTTTGAATTAGTGTTTTTCTATTTTGAGGATAGATACCAGTAGTGTGGTTACTGCATTGTATGATAGTTCTATCTTTAATTTTTTAAGGACGTTCCATACTACTTTCCAGAGTGTCTCTACCAGTTTGCATTCCACCAACAGTGCAAGAGGGTTCCTTTGTCTCCACATCCTTGCCAATACTTACTGTTTCTTGTGTGTTTGATTTTAGCCATTCAGCAGGTGTGAGGTGATATCTCCTTCTGGTTTTCATTTGCATTTCTCTGATGATAAATGATGTTGAGCATCTTTTCAAGTGTCTATTGGCCATCTGTATGTTTTCTTTGGAGATGTGTCTGTTTCTGTCTTCAGCCCATGTCTCATTTGGATTATTTGTTTTTTGGATGTTGAGTTGTATAAATTCTTTATATATTTCAGATACTAATTCTTTATCTGATAATGTCACTTGCAAATGTCTTCTCCCATTCCATAGGTCACCTTTAGTTTTGTTGATTGTTTCCTTCACTGTAGTAATCAAAACAGTATGGTACTGGCAAAAAAAAAAAAAAAAAAAATAGACACATAGATTAACAGAACAGAATAGAAAACCCAGAAATAAACCCACGATTATATGGTCAGTTAATCTTCAACAAAGCAGAAAAGACTATCCATTGGGAAAAAGACAGTGTCTTCAACAAATGATGTTGGGAAAACTGGTCAGCTATATGCAAAAGAATGAAACTGTCCCACTTTCTTATATTGTATACACAACAACTTCAAAATTGGATTAAAGACCTAAACAATGAGATCTGAAACCATAAAAATCCTAGAAGAGAACTCAGGCAGTAATCTCTCTAGCATTGGCCATAGCATTTTTCTAGGCATGTCTCCTGAGGCAAGGAAAACAAAAGCAAAAATAGACTATTGGGACTACACTGAAATAAAAAGTTTCTGCACAGCAAGGGAAGCAATCAACAAAACTATTTTCACATATTTTAATATACAGTTTTTCATAATACCCATTCTTACTTTTTTATCTCTGTAGTGTATACTTATTTACCCCTTTACATTATGTATTTTGTTTGTTTACACATTCTTTTGTCTTATTTCAGTGTTGTCAGAAGTCTGCTTATTAATCTTTTCCAATAATCAGCTTTTGGCTCTGTTTTTCTTGTTATTAGTGTAGTTGTTGTTGATATTGTCCTCTGTATTTTCTGCTTTTATATTTCATTCCTTCTTGTTTCTTTAGGCTTGCTTTGTGGTTCTTTTCCAACTTCTTTAAGTGAATGCTTTTCATTTAATTTTAATCTTTTTTTATTTTTTGATAAATGCATTTGAGCTATAGACTTTCTTCTGACTCCTGTCTTAATACCCATTCTTCCTTTCTTTCTTAAGGTTACTAAGGATTGGATTTTCCCTTCTTGTTGAAAGCAACCCTTTCCACTTTGACTCCTCCATGACTTTGCTTTAGTCCTTGTCCTAGAGTTGGAGTTTAGGATGCAAAGAACAGAAACCCATTCGTGTTAAAAGAAAAGAGGAGTTAATATAAGGACATCAATGAACCATAACTTGAAAGTATCAGATTCAGAAAACCTCTGAGTCTCCTTTAGAGGGTCATGGTCTTTCAGGGAGACTCTGCCTCTCTCCGCACATCTTTGTCCTCTCTTTCTCTAAGAGCTAGCTTCTTCATGCTCTACCTTATCGATGCTTCAGTTAGCCACTCATGGTTTTTATTTTTTCTAAATTTAGCTTTAACATGGGCCATTACTGCTACACATCCTTTTTTTAAAATTTCTCAGTATGGTTGACATACAATGTTACATTAATTTCAGGTGTATAGCTTAGTGATTTGATGAGTTTATACGTTCTGCTGTACTCACAAGTATAGCTGTCTTCTCTCCATTACATTGCTATTACAATATCATTGACTGTAACCCTACGCTGTGCTTCTTATCCTTGTGACTTACTCTTCCACAGCTAAAGGACTGTATCTCCCTCTCTTCTTAACCCATTTTGCCCAATCCCCTCGCCTCTGGCAGCCATTGATTTGTTCTCTGTATTTATATGTCTAATTCTACTTTCTGTTTGATTATTATTTTTTTAGATTCCACTTATGAGTGGAATCATATGGTATTTATCTTTCTCGGACTCATTTTTCTTTTTTTTAAGATTTTATTTATTCATGAGAGACACACAGAGAGAGAGAGGGCAGAGAAGCAGGCATGATGTGGGATTCAATCCTGGGAGCCTGACGTGGGACTCAATCCCGGAACTCCAAGATCACGTGTTGGGCCGAAGGCAGGCGCTAAACCGCTGAGCCACCCAGGGATCCCAACTCATTTTTCTTACCATAATACCCTCTAGGTCCATCCATGTCTCAAATGGCACAATCTTATTCTTTTTATGGCTATGTAATATTCTTTGGGTGTGTGCACATGTGTGTATGTCATGTTTCCCCTATTCGTCTACTGATAGGTACATAGGTTGCTTCCATATCTTGGCTATTGTAAATAATGCTGCAGTAAACATAGGGGTGCATGTATCTTTTCGAATTAGTGTTCATTTTCTTTGGATAAATACCCAGTAGTGGAATTTTGATATCATAAGGTATTTCTATTTTTTTTAATGTTTTGAGGAAACTTCATATTGTTTTCCACATCGTGGAAAACAATTGGCTGTACCAATATACATCCCCATCAACATTGCACAAAGTGTTCTTTTTTCTTCACATCCTCACCAACACTTGCTATTTCTTGTCATTTTGATTTAGTCATTCTAATGGATGTAAGATGGTATCTCATTGTGGCTTTGATTTGCATTTCCCTGATGTTTAGTGATGTTGAACATCTTTTCATGTGTCTGTTAACCATCTATAGATCTTCTTTGGAAAAATGTCTGTTGAGGTCCTCTGACCATTTTTTAATTGGATTGTTTGAGGTTTTTGTGTGTTGAGTGCACTATCCTTTTCTTTTTATTTCACCACCCTTACATCTGACTTTATACTGCTAATCAGTCAATTATTTACATATTTCTTAGTTCATACTCCTAACAGAGAATCCAATTAGCTCAACTCACAGTTTCATAATAGATAACTAACTTATGTGCCTACAATCAGTCAATTACCTGTACTGAGGGGTGAGAAACTATACCATGTTACCTGTGCTCTGAGGAGCAAGGCCTGTGGGCAGGACATTTTTCCTCAGGAATGCATTGGTAGGACAGGTTCCAGCCATCTCTAATAGTCCTCTCATTCTAATATATACAGTTTTACTCCATTAGTTTCTTCTCCTCATACTTTAATTTTATTGACTTTCCCACTCCAAAAAAAATCCTTTTTTTTTTTTTTTCAAAAAAAATCCTTTTAATCCTGTTTCCTTCTAGCTACCAACTCATTCTCCTTTTCACCTCATCCGTTGTACTCAAGAGGTTATTATTTGCTGTAGTCATATTCTTTTCTCTCATTAACTTCTCATCCTATTGAAATTGGGCTTCCTTTCTTATCATATTTCTGGAACCACTCTAGCCATGGGCAATAGTAATCTAATTGTCATATCCAGTGGAAAATTTTCAGTCTATATTTCACTGCCTTTTCTTCAACATTTGACGTTCATGGCAACTTTCTTCTATAAATATTCTGTTTTCTTGGTTTCTGTGAATCTACACTTCCTTGGTGCTGCTTATAACCTTTTGACTGTTCTTGCTCTTTTTTCTTTTTGTGGGCTTTTTCTATGCCCCTTTCTTAAAATGTTGATATTCTCCTGATTTCTTATGTACTTACTACTTTTTTTACTCTGTGTTCTCTTCACTTTTATGTTTCAACTACCACATATAAAGTATTGATTCTAAAACTATTTCCAACCTAATTCCCCATAGAACTTCAGATCCATATATCTTTGGATCATCTTTGAGCGTCTCAGAATCAACACATTTCAAAGTCAACATATCCTAAACTGAATTTGTCATCCCCACTCATAAATTTGTTCTCTTGTATTTTTTTTTGTTTTATTTATTACTAAAGATGTTTTATCATTCAGGCAAACTAAAAGTGTGAAAGTCTGCATAGCCCAGGGTTAGAAAACATGACACACATGCTACCATTCCTCCATCTCATGCTTATTACGGACATAGGACTCATGAACACACATGCCAACAGTGCCTCATCCTGTTATGATAATAGGCATATGACTTTCATGCTTATGTGTCCTAATGAGATTGGATGATACTGTAGAATCCTTTTCTACATGGTGTTTCAAGCAACTACTGTCAATCAGTTAGGATTGGTACCTGCTTATTCTCTACCCTGTTCTTTGTGCCTTTTACTGCAAGACTACTTCTAGAGATTTGTTGTCCTCTGTCTTCTGACTGGGTTTGCTCAGAGACATTCACAGAAGATTAGAAAGTGGGTCAAGAGTGATGTTGGGATATTTATTCTTACAGGGATTGCCACAGTTTGGCTGCATTTCTTTACTGAAAGACACAACTCCTGTCAACAACCTCTTCACTTCCAGAAACTGGTTTCTGGCTTAGGGTAATAATAGGTCTCTTGTTGCTAGCGCTGGGTTCTTACAGTATTCCTTGTCAGTTCCCCTAATTCTTTCCCACATCTTTGTAGGTAAAGTTTTCCACAGATTACCCAATTTTAGTGTACTGTTTTCTTTTCTGCCCTGATACAGCGTGTGAATTAAAACCTACTTGCCATCCCTTCCTACGTTCCTTACATTACTATCAGGCCCCACACATCCATATATTTACTAAGACTTGCTTATTTCAGATCCCAAATATTACTCAATTTATCCCTTCTCTCTACTCTTACTCTCAGAATTCTAGTTCAGGCTCTTAATGTCCCTCTGTGAAATAAATATGTGAAATGGAAAAGGATTTATATTGAAGCAAACAATTTAGCAAAGGCTGCCGATCCCTGGCAAGCTGATTACATGGCCTACTTGATTATATTTGGTTTTATTATTCTCTGGTTAATTCATGAATGTCTATCCTGTGGCCCCTGTTCTGTCTTCTAATCCTTATATTTTAAAAGATTACTGATTTTATGGAATCATAATATAGTTATAAAATAGTTAGAACTGATTCTAGTTAAAGTAAGGCTAGCACTTAAGACACAACAGGAAAAAAAAAGACAACAGGAATATGACTTTACAGTCTACCAATGACTAATAAATATTTCTTTTCCTATTTATTTTCTTTTTTTTTTCTTTTTTTTAAAGATTTTATTTATTTATTCATAGAGACAGAGAGAGGCAGAGACACAGGCAGAGGGAGAAGCAGGCTCCATGCAGGGAGCCCTACACGGGACTCGATCAGGGTATCCAGGATCACGCCCTTGGGCTGCAGGCGGCGCTAAACCGCTGCGCCACTGGGCTGCCCTCCTATTTATTTTCTTTATTTTCTATCATTGTTTTCATAGCTCTTGTTTCACAAAGATTTATTTATTCTCATTTTTTTCTATGAATTAAGGAAATTTGATGAATGAAATATGAAAATGCTTCCAGTTTATCAGAAGAATTTCACATTCTGATTTAGGGTAAATATTACTCTCTGATAAGTATGATCTTATTAACCCTTTAACCAACTTCATTGTACAGAAAGACTTAGTGAACTTGCAGTCAGCCAAAAAAAAAAATCTTTTTTATATTATATACTATAAATTATATTTCCTCTATCTTCCATTTAATCTTATTTTGTAAAGTTTCTTTATTTTTTTTTTTTTTCAAAATTCCTTTAAGAATTCCTAATTCTGGGGCAGGTGGCTCGGTGGCTTAGCACCGCCTTCAGCCCAGGGCGTGATCCTGGAGACCCAGGATCGAATCCGATGTCAGGCTCCTGCATGGAGCCTGCTTCTCCCTCTGTCTGTGCCTCTGCCTCTTCTCTCTCTGTGTCTCTCATGATTAAATAAATAAAATCTTAAAAAAAAAAAATTCCTAGTTCTGTTCTATCGTCATCAACCATTCTTTCAGTGCAGTTTATCTTTAATGGAAAATGTTTACTTGCTAGAACTGCAGAGAAAGCCTTTTGATCTGCCAATAGAGAATTCCAATAAGAGACTGAATTTAAAGATTGAGTCATAAACCTGTAAATAATCATTCAGTGAACAACGAACATATACAGCTTTTGAAATATCTCTGATTTTACCATCTGGTACACAAGATTTCTAGTGATTTTGCCAAATACCTTCTTGAAATCAAAGGTACTAGGTCCAGAGTAGAGCATTTTTTTATATCTGCTAAGCAAGCAATCCTTTCAGAAAGTGATTAAGGTTAGTCTGACATAACTTGTTCCTGGTAAAACTAAACTAGCTCAATTATTACTGTCTTCCTTCCTAAGTACACGTAAACCTATCTGTTCATTAATTCCTTCTAAAAATCTTACAAGGCTAAAAGGCATGATTTAAAGCCTGACTAGCTTATATTTTGAGGTCTCCATGTTATTTTCCTTTTTAAAAAACTAGAAACTGTTTCATTATCTAGTCTTCTAGCATCTCTTCTAGCCTCTATAGTTCTTCAAAATTACCATTATCAAATCAGTCATTTTATCTCCAGATTTCTCTCATTCATTTTTTTTCAGGCAGTTATATACGTCAAGATACAAATAAAGGATCTGTTAAAGCAGGTAAGAAATCTGTTGTTACTTTTTCACCTGTCCAAGATAGTGACTTATTCTTTAATTTTTTTAATCTTGCAATAATTTTAGATTGTAGAAGAGTTGCAAAAATAGTACAGAGCATTCCATATAGCCTTTACCTATCCTCCCGTGATGTTAACACTCTGCATAGTTATCATCCAATTATCAAGACTAAGAAATTAATACTATTAAAATATTATTAACCAAACCACAGATTTATCCTGATTTCACTTTTTCCATTTATGTACTTTTTCTCCCCAAGATGCAGTCCAGGATCCCACATTACATTTTAGTTGTCATGTCTCTTTAGTCTCCTCCTATCTATAAGAGTTCCTTAGTCTCTCCTTGAGGATTTTCAACACCTTGACTATATTTATTTTTGATGGTTTTATTAAGATATAGTTGACATACAATAACATGTATTTAAGGAATACAACTTGATGTATTAACATACATGAAGCCATCACTACAATCAAGATAATGAACATATCCATAACCACCGAAAGTTTCTTTATATTCATATTTTTAAAGATTTATTTATTTTGAGAGAGAGAGAGAGCACGAGCCCATGAGCCCATGAATGAGGGGAGGGGCAGAGGGAGAGGAGAGAGAGAATCTCAGGCAGACTCCCTGCTGAGTACAGAGCCATCATTAGGGCTTGAGATCATGACCTAAGCAGAAATCAAGAGTCTGACACTTAACGTACTGAGCTACCCAGGTATCCCTCCTTATATATATTTCTAATCCCTACCTCCCTTTTCTTCCTACTCTCCTTGATGTCCCCAGGCAACCACTAAACTGCTGTCACAGTAGATTAGTTTACACTTTCTAGAACTTAATGTAAATGGAAAATACAGTATACATTCTCTTTTCATTTGGCCTCTTTCACTCAAGATAATCATTTTAAGACTTATTCTTGTTTCATAAATCAATAATTCATTTTTTATCCTGAGTTTCATTTCACTTATACATGTATCAAAATTAGTTTATCTATCTGTCCACCTGTGATGGATATTTGGATTGTTTTTAGTTTTGCCTATCACAAATGCCCCTTTTAGCATTCTTGTATTAGTGTTAACAGAATTTACCTTTGTCCACAATTTTATTTTTGATCTATTGTGTCATTATATTCAACTTGTGATTTTTATGGGCAGCATATATTTGGGCTTTGCATTTTTATTTATTGTTCATTTGTTTGCTTGTTTATTACCATTCACAGTATTTTATTGTATTTTATTTTATTTGGACGTTTATCCAAATCTGTTTTTTACTTATTGAAGTATCGTTGATATACAATGTTACATTAGTTTCAGGTGTATGACTTAGTAATTTAACAATTCTGTACCTTATGCTTTGCTCACCACAAATGTAGCTATTACAGTAGCATTAACTGTATTCCTCATGCTGTGCCTTTAATCCTCCTGATTTATTCATTCCATAACTAAAAGCCTGTACTTCTCCCTCCCCTTCACCTCATTTGCCCACCCTTCTCCCCTCTAGTAACTACCAGTTTGTTCTATTTATGTGTGTTTCTGCTTCTATTGTGTGTTCATTTGTTTGTTTTTTAGACTCAACATATAAGTGAATCATATGGTATGTGTGTGTGTGTGTGTGTGTGTGTGTGTGTATATATATATTATATATATATATATAATATATATATATATATATACATGCCCCTCCCCATTATATATTCTTGCCTCCTTTGTTGTAGATTAATTCGCCATATAAGCAGGAGTTTATGGGGTACCTGGGTAGCTCAGTTGGTTAAGTGTCTGACTCTTGGTTTTGACTCCAGTCAGGATCTCCTCCTTTGTGAGACTGAGCCCCACATTGAGCTCCACACTCAGCGGGGAGTCTCCTTGAAAATTCTCTCCCTCTGCCCCTCCCACCACTCACATATGCATTCTTTCTCTCTCTCTCTTAAATAAATAAATAAATAAATAAATAAATCCTTTAAAAAAATGAGTTTATTTCTGTTCTCTATTTTGTTCCACAATCCATGATGTGTTTTGGATATTATAGCTTTACAGTATATCTTAAGATCTGGGATTGTGATATCTCCTGCTTGTTCTTTTACAAGATTACTTTGGTTATTCAGGGTCTTTTGTTATTCCATATAAGCTTAATACTATTTGTTCTAGTTCTGTGAAAAATAGGCTATTGATATTTTGATAGGGATTGCGTTAAATTTGAGATTGCTTTTAATAGAATGGACATTTTAACAATTCTAATTCTTCCACTCATGAGCATGAAATATCTTTCCATCTATTTGTGTCGTCTTCAACTTCATTAATGAACGTTTTATAGTTTTCACAATACAGGTCTTAAAGCTTTCAGAGTAGAGGTTATTTTATTGGTTAAGTTTATTCCTAGGTATTTTATTCTTTTTATTTTATTCGTAGAGGTTACTTTCTTGGTTAAGTTTATTCCTAGGTATTTTATTCTTTTTATTTTATTCCAATTATAAATGAATTTTTTTCTTAATTTCTTATTTCTGGTACTTTGTTACTAGTGCATAGAAATGCAACCACTTTCTGTATATTAATTTTGTATTCTGCAATTTTACTGGTTCATTTATTACTTCGAATAGTTTTTGATGGAGTCTTTAGGGTTTTCTATGTACAGTACTGTATCTGGAAATAGTGACAATTTTACTTCTTTCTCATAAGTTTGGATGCCTTTTATTTCTTTTTACTGTCTAATTGCAGACATAGAATCTGATAACCTCTGCCTTTTAATTTGGTGCCCAGACATTTGTATTTTTATGGTTATTGATATAGTTATATGGTTATTGATATAGTTAAGTTTAAATCTATCATTTTGCTATTTGCCCCATATTTCCCATTTTATATTTGTCCTATCTTTTCTTTGTTCTTGTTCCTCTCTCTTCCTTTTTTTGGATTGAGTACTTTTTATGATTCCCTTTTTTATCACCTTTATTTTTTTTTTAATTTTTATTTATTTATGATAGTCACACAGAGAGAGAGAGAGGCAGAGACACAGGCAGAGGGAGAAGTAGGCTCCATGCACCGGGAGCCCGATGTGGGATTCGATCCCGAGTCTCCAGGATCACGCCCCGGGCCAAAGACAGGCGCTAAACCGCTGTGCCACCCAGGGATCCCTTTTATCACCTTTAATGGCTCTTTATAGATACAACTTTTCATTTTGCTATTTATTGGTTATTTAAGATTTGTAGTATACCTGTGTAACTCTCAACCATCTTCCTTCAAGTGATAGTATATTATTTCACTTGTAGTATTAGAACCTTATGATTAGTGTACTTCCATTTCTCCTCTTTTGGATTTTTTTATTTTAAATTTTTAAATTGTCAATTATTAGGGCACCTGTGTGGCTCAGTTGGTTCAGCATCTGCCTTTGGCTTAAGTCAGGATCCCAGGTGCTGGGATTGAGCCCCACATCCAGCTCCCCACTTGACCGGGAGTCTGCTTCTCTTTCTCTCTCTGCCCTTCCTCCCTGCTAGTGTCACTGACTCTCAAATAAATAAATAATCTTAAAAATATAAAAAATAGATTGTCAAATATATTTTTTAATTTAAATAAAAGAGTATAAAAAGAAAGAGAGAAAGAAGAAAAGAAAGAAAGAAAGAGAAAGAAAAGAAAAGAAAAAAAAGAAAAGAAAAGAAAGAGAGAAAGAACATATAAGAAATGTACGTTTCAGGGTGCCTGGGTGACTCAGTCAGTTGAGCGTCTGATTCTTGATCTCAGAGTTGTGAATTCAAACCCCACCTTGGGCTCCACACTGGGCTTGGAAATTACTTAAAGTAAAAAAAGAGAGAGAGAGATGTATGTTTTGTCTTATAATTACTATTTCTAGTGGTCTTTATTACTTTTCTAAGATCTTTGTTTCAATCTGGTATTATTTTGCTTCTTCCTTAAGGACCTTCTTTACCATACTTGTACTGGTGATCTGCTAGTGATAAGTTCTTTCAGCTTTTGTATATCTGAAAGTTTTTATATTACTTTAATTTTCGAAAGATATTTTTTGATATTTTGATTTTATTCTAGATTGACAGAGTTGAGGGAATTGTTTAGTACTTTATTTTTTAATTATTTTTTTTTATTGGAGTTCAATTTGCCAACAGATTTTTTTAGTACTTTTTTTTTTTTTTTTTAATGACTGGGTTTTTAGTACTTTAAAGGTGAGAGTCCACAGTCTTCTCACATCCATTGTTTTCACTGAAGAATCTACTGTCATCCTTATTTTTGTCTTATGTACATATTTTCCCCCCTCAGGCTGTTTTTAAGACTTCTCTATCTCTGATTTTGAACAATTTGATTATGATGTACCTTAGTATATAGTTTTCTTTATGCTTTTTGTGCTTGGGATTTGTTTTGCTTTTTAAATCTCTGAGTTTAGGGCACCCCTGGTGGCACAGCGGTTTAGCGCCACCTGCGGCCTAGGGTGTGATCCTGGAGTCCCGGGATCCAGTCTGACATCAGGCTCCCTACATGGAGCCTGCTTCTCCCTCTGCCTGTGTCGCTGCCTCTCTCTCTCTCTCTGTCTCTCATGAATAAATAAATAAAATCTTAAAAAATAAATAAATCTCTGAGTTTATAGTTTTTTATCAAATCAGGGAAGATTTCAACCCTTACTTCTTTAAATATTTTTTTGTCCCCCACCCTCTTCCCTCCTTTTGGAGTTTCACTTACACCTATAGTAAGCCGTTTCAATTGCCTCACATATCACTGATACTTTTTTTTTTCAGTCTTTTTTCTTAGATTTTGGATAGTTTCTAATATTATGTCTTTAAGTTTATACTATCTTCTGCAATGTCTGCAATGTCTAATCTTCTGCAATGTTAGTCCCATCCAGTGTATTTTTCATCTCATAAATGATCATTTTCATCTCTGGAATTTCAGTTTTGGTCTTTTTTTTTTTTTTACTATCTTGCATCTATCTTTCTATTTTTGAACATATGGAATACAATTATTATAACTGTGTTAATGTTCTTACCTGTTAATTCTAAAATCTGTCAGTCTGGATTACTTTTAATTGATTGATATTTTATATATTTATTTTTAAATTTTTATTTATTTTTTTCATGAGAGACACAGAAGGAGAGAGGCAGAGACACAGGCAGGCTCTCCCATGCAGGGAGCCTAATGTGGGACCCAATCCCAGATCCCAGGATTACACCCTGAGCCAAAGGCAGACACCCAACCGCTGAGCCACCCAGGCATCCCAGTTGATTGTTATTTTTAATTGAAATGTTTGCTAATTGTAGATTCATATGCAATTGTGAAGAGTAATAAAGAGAAATTTCCTGTGCTCTTTACCCACGTTTCCCTGATGGTAATACCTTGTAAAACTAGTAAAATATCATAGCCAGAATGTGGTGATACAAAGCACTGATCTTGTTCAGATTTCCCCAATTTTACTTATATTCATTTGTATGCCTGTGTGTTTTCAGATCTGTGCAATTCTATTCCATGTTGAGTTTCTTTCATCCACCACCACAGTCAAGGTACAGTTCCATCCTCACAAGAATCCGTCTTCTTGTCCTTTTATAACTATACTCACTTCTTTTTTTAAAGATATTATTTATTTATTCATGAGAGAAACAGAGAGAGGTAGAGACAGGCAGAGGGAGAAGCTGGCTTCCCACGTGGAGGACTTGATCCCAGGACCTCAGGATCACAACCTGAGCCAACGGCAGATGCTCAACCACTGAGCCACCCAGGTGTCCCTGACCATACTCACTTCTATCTTGCCCCCACCCTACCCCCATCGCTAACCCTGCAACAACTACTCTGTTATCCATTTCTAGAATTTTGTCATTTAAAAAATGCTAAATAAATGGTCTCCTATAGTATATATAACCTTTGGAGACTGGCTTTTTCACTTACTATAATTCCCTAGAAGTTCATCTAAGACTGACTGATTTTTTACCTCACTGTGTGGGGGTTGTTTCAAGCAAGAGGGCAAATGTCACCCCTGTTAGTCCATCTTGACTGAAGCCAAAGACCTCTATGATTTATTCTTAATCAGTTATATTTTTTTCATTTTGACATGAGATTTATTTTTTTATCAAGAAAAAAAATAAAATTAAAATTTAATTTTCTTTTAATTTCATTTTATTATTACAGTTGTTTACCCAAGTATCCCTTAATCTTCCTATTCCAATCATAACTTTAAAAGTACCTATTATATCTCTAGGATTTTTCTAAACTTCACTTTATTCTGGATTTGGTAAACTTTTTTGACAATTTTCTCAGATGCCTTTTCATTTCTCCTTCCCTTGTTTCTACCTTTCTTCCTTCTTTCCAATCAAAAAATATTTATCAAAAGCCTATAATGTGCCAGATGCTATGACAAGCACTGAGGATAATGCCATGAAAATGATAGACAAAGTCCTTGCTCTCTTGCTGAGATTCTAGTGATGAGAGAAAGGCAATAAACATATAAGCTGTAATTTTATTTAAGTTAGGAATATATGCTGTGAAGAAAATAAACAAGATGACATTTTGAGATGCTTTTGGAGCTCAAATATTAGAAGGGTTTTAGAACAAAGAACAGCAACTGCAAAAGCCCAAAGTCAAGAATAAATTTGACATATTCTGGGAACAGAAAAAAAGACATGACTGGAGAGAAACACTTATAAACTATGCTCAGGGAAAGACACTCACAAAATGGGTGTTCAGAGGTCAAATCACACAAGGTCTTGAAGGCTGAATTGGGTTTATGTGCCTTTCCTTTTGCCTTTTATACACAGCTTCTCTATAGCTCAGCAACATAGAAAACTCCCTGTACAACTCCTTGAGCTTCTACAGATTTCTCTCTGTTTTCTTTATCTTTGGGCTTAGGCTGTTTGTATGGTTATGGTCAGAATGTTCTTTTTTTTTTTTTTTTTAATAACTTCAAAACCTTTTTTGCCTTCCTTATAATAGATGCTTACAATGCACTTTTACCTCTTTGAATACTTTGAACTATGCTTTCCAAAGTCTAAAGTACCTGTGTAACCACTCCCAATGTGCACTTCCTAGGCTATTACAATCCCAAGATAATATGACCCACTTCTCCAATTATTCCAATTGTGCCTATTATTATTCAGTTAAATAGAAAGAAGTCGTTTTAAGAGACCGTTGAGAACAGGCATCCAAAATTTTGTCAGCTTTTATCACAAAGACTTTTAGCAGATTGCTTCTCCCAGTCCATTCTTAGTACAGCTAAAAAGAAGTACCCTCCTAAAGTGCAGTTAGGGTCTTGTCACTCCTCTGCTTAAACTCAACTCCTCAGTTGTTTTCCCACTGCAATTAAAATAAAATAAAATTCAAAACATGACTATGAATAAGATGGCCCTACATGGTTCCTTCCTTGCTTGCTTCTCCAACTTCATCTCATGCTACCCCTCTTCCCTTCCCTCATTACATTCTAGCAACATCAATCTTAACTTCAGTTCTGTAACACACCCAACTCATGCTCAGCTCTGGAGTTTTGCACATGCTGTTTCCTTTGCCTAGAATACTCCCCACCAACCCACCCTCCATTCTTATGGTCAGTTTCTTTCTCATCCTTCACGCCTCTCAAATTTCACCTCCTCAAAGAGGACTTCCCTGGTCTCGAAGGAGATCTCTCCCCACCACCCTACATCCTTGTTTTCTCTTTGGCCCTTGTTTATTTCTTTGATAGCACTTAACATGACCTGCAGTTATTTAAGTATTTGCTTATAGGTTTTTGTTCTGTCACCAACACTACAGTGTAAGCCTCCCAAATGCAGTGTCCCTAGTACCTAGAACTATGTCTGATCTATATAGAAGGCCCTCATGAAGGATTTAAATGATTTCATTTGAGTTGATACTTGATTGAGTTTTTGAATGAGTGAATGAATGAATAAACATATAAGAAAGCAAATCATAAAACTTAGAATAAAATTCACTTTTTAACAAAGATTTTCTTTAAACCAAAGTATTAAAAAGTCCAATGAGGGGGACGCCTGGGTGGCTCAGTGATTCAGCGTCTGCCTTGGGTTCAGGTCATGATCTTGGGGTTCTGAGATCAAGTTCCACATCAGGCTCCCCATAGGGAGCCTGCTTTTCCCTCTGCCTACGTCTTTGCCTCTCTCTCTCTGTGTCTCTCACAAATAAATAAATAAAATCTTTAAAAAATAAAAATTAAAAAATGTAAAGTCCAATGAGGGGAAAAAAAGATATTGGTACTGTAAAAACTCTCATTATCCAAATTACTAATTCACTGTGACCTAGTTACCCTTGTTTATCTATTGATGAACAATGAAAAAGAGTAACATCAACATCATCTCACAACCTGCATTTTTGTTAAATATAATTTCATTTTTAATTGTTTATAGCTTTTCATATTTTGTAAGATTCATGAAAATTTCCAGCAGCTGTCATTTTTTATGTTATATATTAAAATGATTTATATGAATATTTATATATACAAAGTGGATTGAGGAATTTTCTTTAAAAAATAGAACTTCTCTAGTGGTGAACTTGTTTGACAATGTTTCATATAAACCCATGGTTGAAAATATGAAATAGTATGGAATTTTATTGCTTTATTATTCAGCATTAGTCATATAACACAGGTAAATCATAGCATTTGTATTGTAATATCCTGGCATCTTTTTAGTGATTTTATCTTTTGAAGTGTTCATGATTAAAATATAAAAATTACTACTACAGTTGTCTATTGAAGTGTTCATTCTTGAAGCTTTAGAATTACCATTGCAGTCATATTTTCAGATTTATTTATTAATTGTTATTATTAATAGGAAATGGCCTGGTAGTTTGAAGTTTGCATGAGGGTTTCAGGATTATTTTCTTACAAATTTGACAAACTCCTTCTATTTGTCCCTCTTGTTTTTAGTGTAAAAATTCATGGCTGTTTTGTAGTTGCCTGCTATGTTTAATAGATGATTTATTTGTCAACATCTGATTCTAATTTGGGTATCTTTCTGACCAGTATAATGAATCAATAGCTAGTAATACTGCTCAGCTATGTGCTAAATTAATATATGGTCTTAAAGCTTTGTAACCTTTTTTAGATATTTTGTAAGTCGATAGAGACTGATTTATTAGCTGACAGGTTAATCTGAGTCATTAATTTATTAGCTGATGGGTTAATCTGAGTCATTAGAATCCATCTTGAAAATTACAAAAATAAAATTGTTAAAACATATCCTAATTAGAAGTTTAAAAACAAAAAGCTGCAATAAATGGTACCTATGGTTAGAACTAAAAAAAGCTTTATCCTTTGATTCTGCCCCTTTGCCTCTATATTAAATTGCCATGGAAATTTTTTCCTTAACATTAGATTGATACGCCCAGAAATGAAATTGCTCGCATCATCTTATGTCCTCATGTTCCTAAAGCCTCCTAAGCCAACTTTAGTGTTTTAGAGTCCTAGTTAGTCCAGATGCCCAAGAGTTTCTCCCATGCTGAGTATTCTTAAAACTCAGACATAATTCACTGGTATGTTCATTGTATCAAGGTCGCTGTCGTGTTTTCATTCTTGGTCCCAAAAAATTCTTTTACACATTTTAAGTCTTCAAGGAAAAACTTTAAAATTATAAGCTAAAGAATCCTAAGGAAATTTACATAATAAAAACAAACAAAATCAAATGCTTTTATAAAAGAATGCATTCTAGGCTCTTTGCTATAAAATATTAAAGTCCATGTTAATGAACATAGAAAGCCAAGATTTAATATGAGTAATTGGACCTCATACACCTCTATTATGTGTTAAAATTTATTCCTGAGTCAGTTCTTGAAAGTAGAACTTCAGTTTGTGTCCATTGCCAAAAATAAACATAATTCTGTTCTAAGTACTTGATTGCTTCATGCCACTTAAGTGAGGCTCCCAAGTGATTTCCAAAAAGGTTTGGAGGAATTATACCATGTAAATTTGTTTTTGAGCACTTGTATAGTGGGTACTGAGTCCACGTTTGTTTGAACTTGTAATTTTAGTCTCTAAAGATTAAGATACAAAGATTATTTTTACTAAGACCACCCAAGGAAAGAAAGGATGGGAATTCATGGTATTTTATGTAAAAGGGAACTCAATTTCACCATCTATAGATACTAAAAGTACTCTGTTATGTGTGATATTTAAATGTCACTTAAATGTTTTTACACTTAGAATATGTTCTTCAACTTGCTTTTCTTCACTTAACAGTATGTCTTGGAAATCTTCCCGTATCACTTATAGAACTACCTCTTTTAAGTGTTGTATTATCTTCCATATTATAAATGTTATATTATTTATTTACCTATTCTCTAATTAATAGGCATGCAGGCTGTTTTGTGTTTTTCATTCTAATGATCCTGTTACTGTGAAGATCATTTTACATTATTATTTGTGCACATATTTGATTATTTTCCATGCATGGTCAAGAGGGATTGCTGTTTCAAAGGATATGCATGTCTTAAACTCATATTGATATTGATTCATTACCCTCCTAAAAGGAGGTAACAGTTTGTCCTTCTTTTTTTTTTTACAGTTTGTCCTTCTACCAGTAGTTTATTACACTCATTTTCCCATACTCAACCAAACTTGATATTACCAATCTTTTCATTTTACATGTCATATGAGTGAAAAGTGATACTTCTTTATTACTTTATTTTGCATTTTCCAATTACTACTAAGATTGGGTATCCTTTCTTAAATTGATCGGCCTTTTGCTTTACCTCTTTACCTATCCTATTTACTATCCATTTTTCTTTTGGGCTTTCTGTCTTTTTATTACTAATTTTAGAAGCTCTTAATACATTCCAAATATTAATACTTTGTTAATTATGTTCTGAATATTTTCCCCAGCCTCTCAATTATTTTTTAAGTTTTTTGTGATTCTTCCCCTGAATGGAAGTTTTAAATTTTGGTGTAGTCAAACCGAACAGTCTTTTTCATTATGGCATTTGCTTTTCATCTCTTTTAGAAGTCCTTCATAGGGATGCCTGGGTGCCTCAGTGTTTGAGCCTCTGCCGTTGGCTTAGGTCATGATCCCAGAGTCATAAGATCAAGTCCCATGTTGGGCTCCCCACAAGGAGCCTGCTTCTCCCTCTGCCTGTGTCTCTGCCTTTCTCTCTGTGTCTCTCATGAATAAATAAATAAAATCTTTAAAAAAAAAAAAGTCCTTCATAAATATAGCACAAATTAGCACACATTAATATATTCTTTTATATTGCCTTAACGCATTTATATTTTAGTTTGATTTGTGTTTGTTTTTTACTTAAGTCTTGAATCATCTGGAGTGTATTTTTATGAATTAGATGTGTTATGGAAGTAACTTATTCTTCTTTTCCAAATGGGTATCCAGTTATCCCAACTGTATGTATTTAATTGGCCATCATTTTCCTACAGAATTAAAATGACACCTGTATGATGAACTAAATTTGCATATCTATAGGTTTATTCATGGCCACGCCCTTTTAGTACACTACTTGCCTATTATTGAATCAATACTATGACTTTTATTGATTTATTTTTAAATTTTATTCATTTATTTATTTGAGGGGAGAGAGAGGATGAGAGCTGAGGGATGGATTGGGAGAGGGATAGAGAGAGGAAGAGAGAATCTCAAGCAGACTCTGCACTGAGCACAGAGCTGGATGCAGGTCTTCATCTCATGACCCTGAGATCATGAACTGAGCTGAAACCAAGAGTCAGATATTCAACCAACCGAGTCACCCAAGTGCCCCAATACTACAGCTTTTTAATATTTTTACTAGTAGATAGGACAGTTATCCCTTTCTTTTTTTTTGTATGTTGTTTTATACCCAGCTACCCTCTAAAAATCGTTGTCATTGGCTCTAATAATTTTTCAGTCTGAGCTTTCTGAATAAATAATCACATTGACTTCAAGTCCTGACAGTTTTATTTCTTTATTTGTTAACTATATCTCATACAATAGTTACTTCTCCTGATAAATGTGCAAAACCAATTCATTAGTCAATAGGACCAATCCAATTTCACACATATACCTACTATGAAGGGGCCCATTTCTATCCACTTCTCCAGAAAGTTTTACCTTCTCTACCTGTTGCCTCTCCCAAATTTCACCCTTCTCCATTTGTGCACATGGATTCTTTTTCTCAGTTTCTATAGCCTCCACATCTTTCTTTTCCTTCTTTCCTTCTTTCTTTCCTTACTTCCTAAACAGTCTTTACCTTAAATTTGAGTTATTCCAACTGATACATGTGGTTGAGGGAGTTGGGCAAAGTAAGGAAGAAATTCAAAAGTACCTTAGCCCTTTCTACGGAACTTTACTTTGCCCTTTATTTATTTGAGCATTTAATTACTTTACCTTATAATTTTCTTGGGTCTGCATTTTAACTCCTTCAGGTGAGACTATTTCTCCTGCCTTTTATCTACTTGCATTTCCTTTCCTCCTTCCCTTATACCTGTATTGCATGTTCTTTACCTTCATATAGACCTTTAGATTCTATTCTAGATTAGATTTTATTTTATAGAGAATCTGGTTTATATTCTATTTTCCATAATTTCAGTAACACATTTGCCATATTTCAAACTTCATTGCCCCTCTGTCTTGTGTTTTCCCTACGTTTTTAAAACTTTGTATTTTGAAATGATTTCAAACTTATCAAGAAGTTATAATAGTATATGCAAACTATTTATTAAATAATCTTTTATCTATATGTATTATTTATAAACACAAATTCAACAATTAACATTTTTGCCATATTTGCTTTATCATTCTCACACTCTGTATGGGTATTTGTGTATATTTTTTAGAACAGTTTGATATTAAATTGCAAATGTGATCTATTCTGTTTTTGCTTTTTCCATACCTATGCTCAGTAACCCAGAAATCCAACTCTTTTTATATTGCTGTCTTGTCTGATAAAGTATATTCTGGCAAATAAGGTCACATTTTGGATTATGCCATAAATATATGATCACTGACCTCATATTGACTTTCAAGGCTGCCTATATATGAATCACTGTTTTTTTAATTTGCAAACACAAAGGTATTTGGGAATATTATTTTCTTAAGATGTTCTATATGGAAATTAATCAGATGATACATTCTATGTGATTTCAGTTGTTTGGAATCTTTGAGATTGTCTTTGTGGCCAGTTATTTTTATTTATTTACCAAATATTTACATAGTGCTGACTATGGGCCAGGCACTAAGTCCTTCATTTATTCAATTTGCTCAACACTATGTATTAGGTATAATTATCATCTTCAATTTGCAAATGAGAAAACTGAGGGACAGAAATGTAAGTTATCCTAAGTCTACGTTAAGTAATAGAGCTGAAATTTTAATTCCACTAGTCTGGGTCCAGAACCCATGCTCTCAACCATGATACTGTGCTAATTTTTTCCATATCATGTGCTCTTTTTTAAAATGTGCATTTATAATTCTTACTGATTTGTATAATCCTCTGTGTTTTCCATTAGATTGAGCATTTTATGTAGTACTAATCATTTATATCTTTATTAACTTCTTGCCTATGTACCAGTTTCTGAGAAATGTATATTGACTGTGAATTAATTACTTTCTGATTATAATCCTGTCATTTCTTGGTGTCAGTTATTTTTAGGAGATTGTTAGATATATCTCTTTTCAAAGTTTATTTCTCACTAAAGATTCTTCATTGAATGATTATATAATAACTTCTTTATCAATGTGGTTTTAAAATAATGAGAATCAAATGAAAATAGACCTTCAGTCCCAAACAATTTCATTTCAACATTAATTCATATTCTCAGTCACAAATATTGCTTTTGTAACAGTAATAGGGAAGTCCTCTTATCCATCACAATCTGAACTTGTAGTTGATTTATTCATTAAAAAGATGCATTTAAAAATAAATAAATAATAAAAATTTAAAAATAAAAAGATGTATTAAACAGAGAATCAATAAAAATACGTATATCTTTCAATCTATAAATGTACATTCAGCCAATAATCTTTTTATTTTTTTAAGTTTTAATTTAAATTCTAGTTAGTTAATATTCAGTGTAATATTAGTTTCATGTGTACAATTTGATGATTCAACACTGATATACAACACCTTGTGCTCATCAGAGCAAGTGCAGTCCTTAATCTCCATCACCTATTTAACCCATCCCCCCACCACCTCCCTTTTAGTAACCATCAGTTCAAAATAATCTATAATAAAAGTAATTTCTATAGTTAAAAGTAATCAACAATTTTTTGGATCAAAGCCTTTCCTGATGAGTTTACTTGTTGGAGTACAACAGTGTCTTTATATCAATGTGGTTTGTTTCTGTTGTTTTGTTTTGTTTTAACTTTGGAGAGGAACAAGAATTCACTTGCAAAGTAATCTGAATACAGAATTGTTCAAGATTTTTAGGGTTACCCGCCTTCTGGAGACTTTCCACTTTCCCATCTTATTTGACCTCATTTTTAGGAGGCTGGTGTTAAGCATTATGCTTTCAACTTAATTTTCACAGAAACAGTCATTCTCTTTTTATGCTTATGTTCATTAGTTTACGAAATATTAATAAATTCCTAACCAGCAAATGTTATTGACTCAGACAGCTTTGGAAACAACACAACTAATATTGGAAAACATACAACTCAAATGGTAAGAGCAGAGGTAAACATTTGTCTGTTTTCAAATAGAAATGCTGTTTTGATAAATTGATTGATTTGTTTAAGTAGAGGTCGGTTAAGTGAGTTTCCTCTGTAGTTCAAACCAGAATATGTTCCTCAAGTAAATAATGGCAAAACCACTGACAAGTTATTCTCCATCTGACAGATATCATTGTCAGCAAATAACTACATAGGAATGAGATTGCATTTTTAAGTTAAGATGCCTATAGACCAGCAGTGTTTATGTTAGAATGTCATGGATTATGATACCAAAACTCTTTTGAGCTTACGTACATAGAGATTCGACTTATACAAGGAAGATGGACATATTTTTAAAGCTATGTTCATAAAAAAATAATAATAAAGCTATGTTCATGATACTTCTTAACACAATTCTTAACTTCAATCTGATACCAGGCTTTTTCATGTTCCAAGGGAGTCTAATCTCAGTAAACATATATAAGATTGAATTGAAAAAATTGAAGTCATCTTTGAAGTCTTTCTTGCTTTTCTAGCTTTGGTAAAAATGGTAGAATTGGATGAACCAGAAGAACAACCAGCTCAGAAGAGATTCTTCAAAGTTTTCCAAATGTTGGACACAAATTTAAATTTTAAAAATATATTAACACCATAATAAAAGTAATGTGTTTACTCAGATATGTTATACCAAGTTGTAAACACATCATGAAACAAGCACATAAACACATAGTGAAACAAAAATAAACCATGCTACTAGTTTATATTTTACGAACTGCTGACTAAAACTTTGCTACCAATATTCATATACATATTTGAACTTCTTATGAGTATGCATTTTTATTTTTAAGCTTTTAGCTGGGCTTTTTAAAAACTTGAGTTCATTATTATATATCCAAATCAAGTTATGCAAGTAAAAGCACTGCTATAGCACATATGCTTCATTGAATAAATACAGGCATGACATAGGGGCAGCTTTCTGCCATGTATCCTTATCACTCCTTAACAGTTTTGTGATGGCAAATTAATATGATAATATTGTATTAAAGGAAATTTTCTTGCTTGATTTTAGTTTTGAGTATTTCTTGCCCATATTTTACATTTATGCCCAGAAACATGAGTAGTGATTAGATACACTCATTCAGTTTTGGAAACAAAATTTTCTTTACTCTTCCTTCCTTCAAGCTTCTAGACCATTTTAATTGCAAAGATCTTAATGTTGCCAAAGCCAAATTCACTTTTTTATTTAAAAAGAGTTACCCTTGGCAATAGCTTTTTTGTGGTATTCAGAATTGTATCAATATTATAAAGCCAAAGTACAAAAATCACTCTTTTAAAGATGATTTAAAATTGCAACTGTCGGGATCCCTGGGTGGCGCAGCGGTTTGGCGCCTGCCTTTGGCCCACGGCGCGATCCTGGAGACCCGGGATCGAATCCCACGTCGGGCTCCCGGTGCAGGGAGCCTGCTTCTCCCTCTGCCTGTGTCTCTGCCTCTCTCTCTCTCTCTGTGACTATCATAAATAAATAAAAATTAAAAAAAAAAAAGAAAAAAAAAAAAAAATTGCAACTGTCATTCATATCTCTTGATTTCATATTTTTTACTAATCAAAATAGTGCCTTATTTTCATTGGTGGATTTTAACAAGTAATATTATAATTTGGTCTTATAAAAAGAATTATTACTAGTAAGTCTCTTTTTCTGTTTTATATGATGTAGATTCCAGTTAGATTTCATTAGATAAAAGAGACATATACTAAAATAATTTTTAAAATACTGATCCAGCCTAACCCATGAATTTTACAAATTGAAAAATTAAAGCTCAGGTTAAGTGTCTTACTCAAAGTTGCATACAGCTAGAAAATTTCAGATTCCAAACTTCCTAACCATTAGCTCACTGTTCTATCATTTATTACCTCATCTCTGAGTTTCTATAGTACATTTTTACCATGCCATGGCATTTAGTTTGTATACAAACATTCATGTCATTTATTCAACAAGTAATTCTCTTTGTGCCAGGCTCTCATCTAGGCACTGTAGACAGTCTCCAAATTTAGAAATTGTGCTGAAAATAGAATAAAAGTAGATTCTATTTAGCCTCCATTAGATTTTGGCTGAATGCACAACTGCAATTAGCCATGTTCATATATCACTGGGTGGTTTTAACAGATTACTAAAAAGAATTTTTCTATTTTATGACTATATTTTAGGGGAGTAAAAAAGTTCTTTACTGTTTTGAAAGGTGAGAAAAACCAATTCAGCTCAAAGCATATTGTTTGCATACCATGGTGTGCATACCTGGTAATGTGTTTGGAAACCACAGAAACAAAGCTATATGAAACAGGCAATGTGTGTACATAAAACAGTATAGCCATGCTGCTACATACATGTAAACAGCACTGTCAGATGAGAGAAGAATGAATAAGTAACTCTGAGCAGGAGGCTAGAGGGGGCTACCAGGAGGAATTGACTAGAATTTAAAGAGCACAAGGTTGCTTCAAGAATGGAGAAGGATGGGCAGCCCAGGTGGCTCAGTGGTTTAGCGCTGCCTCTGGCCCAGGGTGTGATCCTGGAGACCTGGGATCGAGTCCCACGTCGGGCTCCCTGCATGGAGCCTGCTTCTCCCTCTGCCTGTGTCTCTGCCTCTTTCTCTCTCTCCATGTCTCTCATGAATGAATAAATAAAATTAAAAAAAAAAAAAAGGAACGGAGAAGGAAATCTTTCAATGTCCAGGGAACAACATGTGCAAAGGCATAGAGTTATGAACAATCCTGGCATTTCCACAAAATTTTAAGGCAGCAAACTACTAGAGTGTCTTGGGAGGAGGTGAATAAGCATTTTTAGACATCATTAGGTTGAAGAATGGAAGTAGCAAAGGCCTTCTTCATTTGTAGCCTGGGTATTCCTCATGCCTCTACCTTTTTCTGTTCCTAGGTATTAAGTTCTCTGAGAACACTGATGGTATTTTGTACTTCTCTATCCGACAGTGACAGTTGCAGTGTTTAGCATGACAAGGTCTCAGTACATGCTTACTGATTAATAATGCTCATCATTCAGTCTCAAATATTTTTGGCTCCAGCATTTGTAAGGTTGTGTACTATCTGCTATGAGAAATAAAAAAAGTTGAAATACAGCCAGCTTTCAAGGAGTATTGAACCTAAAGCAAAAAATTATAAGGACTTTTGTCTTTGTGATGACTTATATGGCCATGTGCTTGCAGAGCTTATGTTCTTGTCGGGGGAAATAACAATAGGGTAAATGTAAAATATATAGTATGTTAGTGATAAACACTAAGGAGAAAAAGAATAAAATAGGAAAGAAGGATATAAGTTACCGGAGGGGAAAAGAGAAGGTAAACTTACTTAATTTATCTTGCCTCCATTTCCTTAACTCTAGGAAAAGAAAAAATAATAGTACTTATTTATAGGGTTGTGACAAGGATTAAACGAGTTAATGTATGTATGTATAAAATGCTCAGTGCTGTTCCCAGAAGATGGTAGGAAGTCAGCTAATATTATTTATATATTTGTCTAGAATAGCTTTAAAACAGTAGTCATCTTATTTTCATTGCTTATGAACCTCTTTATTAAGAGATATACTTCCATATGGTTTTGAACTACTTTATCTGCAGGCTAAGACTCCCTCATCCACATCTTCCTCCTTTTAGCCTCTGCTTCCAATGCATTCACATCTAATAATACTTTCTTATTGACGTGAATCACTGTCCTTTGATAGTATTTCTTCTAGAAAACGATATTTGCTTATCTAGATGTCAAGTCACCGTTTTCTATTTCAGGCATGAGGCAGGCATCCAGATCTTCCTGTGGAAAATATTCATTAATGCTTCATCACTTATCCCATCTCAAGGTTAAAAGTTCTGATAAAATGAGACCCTTATGCTTGCATACCAGCTAAAAATAAGTACAATATTGGAATTGTTATCATCAGACAGAAATGTGAAATCTTTAATATTAATCTTTTGGAACTAAGATCATTTGCATGGATTACGTGAAGTTTCAGGTCTCCTACTAATCTTTCTTTGTCTAACTTCAGTTCATCTTTAAATGTATTCTGCATCCCTCTTTCTCTCCCTGAAAACTAGACTAACTCTTTGTGCTTTGGCACTCCATATTTAGCCCTATTGTAACCATTGTCATTCAGTGTTGTAATTACCGATTTCCCTGATTGCCCCACTCCCTACCCTCCACCTCCTGGGCGTGTATTCTCTTTACGTCTACTTCCTTAGTATCCATTACTGTGCTTCACATGTAATTGATGGCCAGTAAATACTTAAAACTATCTAATGCCTGGAGTACCTTTAAAATATCAGGATTATAGAAATATAGTTATTTAAATCTTAGTCCCGCATCCCTTAGTTGCTCCTTCGTCTCTCTTGGCTGCTTTCTGAGGAATAGCGAAGCTCCAGCAAGCTGTATACCATGTCCTATACACACACATTCCCCTGTCCCCTTTGGCCTAAAACCAAAAAGAGAAAAGAACAAGTAGGCTGGCTATCAGGAAATACCTAAAGATGAAGGAGGACACTGTGCAATGATTATGGTCCAGTGATTATGGTCCAATGATGTGGTCCTTACTCTTCCAATTAAAAGAAGTTAAGGGTGCCTGGCTGGCTCAGTCAGTAGACATGCAACTCTTGATCTCAGAGTCATATGAATTCAAGCCCCACGTTGGATGCAAAGATTACTTTAAAAAAATAAAATAAAAAGTGTATTTGCCATTGCTCTCATGGGTGATACGCCTCTAGGGTCTGATACAGATCTGTATTTACAAGAAATTAGCTTATAAGGCAAATATAACCCATTTGTTTATTTGCTTTCATTGAAATACTTGTACCTAATACCCAAATTATGAATTTAATGATATCAGAGCACCTATGAAATCCAACAAAAATGAGAAGGCTGTTCTTTAGCTGTAGAAATAGAACAAAATGAGTCACACTGTCTCAATGATTATTTTGCCCTGACTGAGAAAGAATCTTGTCAAATAGAGTAAGGGGTGATAAGGTCTCAAGTGCACTTTTGAAAGTCCTTATAAGTTATTTTTTTTTCTTTTTTGCTGAAAGAGTTAAAAGTTGGAGAGAGGAATGGCATTTTATAACTCAATAATGGTAATGTACAATTTGGTTCCATAATTCTTTGATCCCAAGATGAGTTCTTGAGATAATGTTAATGTGGTATTACTAATGACAAAACTGAGAAAGAAGGGGAGATAGAAGATTGAAGCTGGTTGAGAATTCTGTGTACCCTCTACCTCTCTAACTCAAAAATCACCTCGGTTTTCCGAGTCATCACAGTTTTATCAAGAAAAGTAGCTGTTTGCTCTTGGTTTTAGCTGTCTTCCTAGCACTCCTCCACATACTAGTAATGCATGATGATCCACTGAGAGTTCATTCTCCACCTTTGTGAAGAAACTATGAAGTGTAGGTTAAATGGTCATTAAAATAATAATAATAAGTTGTACTCCTTGTCAAGGACTACAGTGAGTCCATCAAACCTTATCTCAAGGTCCTTTCTATTCCAGAGATTGGAAACCCAAGTGCCTACAGAGGCCAGGCTGGTGGGAATGAAGCAGGAAGCCACTGCCCTGAACTGGAGAGCCAAGTCCTTTCTGAAGGAGCAGCCACTGCTCCGTTCCAGATAATTGTTGCAAGGCAGGAATGTTGACCTAGTGTTACCAAATTGTCCGGTTTCTCAGGTAAAGAAGGAAATGCAAATTTTCATGTGAAATCTTTTAATTTAAATATTATCAACTAATTCGTTTTATTTTTCTTAAACTGTGTACATGCCAAAAGCTTCCACAGGTGGAATTTGGCCCAGAGTCCTCTTGTTTGACTTGGTCTTATATTTTGCTTAACTGTTTGTTAAATTAGGGACCCATGGGTGGCTCAGCGGTTGATCATCTGCCTTTGGCCCAGGGTGTGATCCCAGTTCAGGAATGGAGTCCCACATCCGGCTCCCTGCAGGGAGCCTGCTTCTCCCTCTGCCTATGTCTCTGCTTCTCTCTGTGTCTCTCATGAATAAATAAATTAAATCTTTAAAAAAAAAAAAACTATTTGTTAAATTAGAGACCTTGTTCTCCAAAGGTTTTACTTTTCTTCAGCATTTCTCTAAGATACTCTGTGCCTGGTTTTATGATACTGAAACTCCCTTCCTCTCCAACCTGAATACTTTGTGCATAACTTTTCTTCGGCTGCTATATTTTCTCTGCCTCCCTCAGCATTCTAGTGAGTAGTCCAATGCTAAATGGAGTCTTCTTGAGAGACTTTTCATATGACACCATAAAATACCTTCAGGTATTACTACACATTCATATTGTTCCTGATGTGTGAGCTAATAAACACAATAAAATATCACTTATTTCATGGGACTTATAGATTGTATGCTTTGGACTCCTGTTTATAGAATCCACACAGAGACCATATTCCTCCCTTCCTTCTTGAGAGACCTTATTGAACAATTAGACTATAGTTATCTTTTACATTTAATTACGTTTGTTGGAGGCACTGATTGGACGTGAGTTTTCCTAGATATTGCTACATGTTTAGAGACAGTGTCTTCAGGTGGGTTTCTACAAGGGCTGGGAAATCTTATTTCCACCTTGAGTAAGCTGATTTTCAAGGTTACTAGGGGGCACCATTATCTCTCTACAGAACTGATTACTTCAAGTAGGTCCTTGGTGTCCATTGCCAGATGAACTGAAGAGTGCTAAACATTTGTAAGTTAAGGGGCATGTAAATATCAGTTTGTTTAAATATGTTATACAGCCCCAAATGGGCATAATTCATAATTGTCTCATTCTTAGTACAGTTTTGGGGAAACAAGCAATATTGATGTATATCATTTTTAAGATTTTATTCATTTATTCATGACACAGAGAGAGAGGCAGAGACACAGGCAGAGGGAGAAGCAGGCTGCATCCAGGGAGCCTGACGTGGGACTCGATCCCGGGACTCTAGGATCACAACCTGAGCCAAAGCAGATGCTCAACCATTGAGCCACTCCGCTGCTCCTGTATATCATTTCTCAACAATGATTTGACCTATATATATTGAGCTGTTCCCGGAGTAACCAAAATACCAGTAATGTACAGATAAGATGTGGAAGTTACTCCTTAAATTTGCTTAGTCTACTCTAAAATAGATTATGTAAATGCAGACAAGTGTTTTTTATAAATATTCTCTAGGAGAAACTTCGCTGTACTATCAAAAAGCAAAAATAGCAAACTCTGCTGGTGGCTAATATGCAGGAAGAAATCATAAATAATTTTTCTCTCAGTATAGTGAGTTTATCAATTTACTTTATAGATACTCTGATAAAACCTATTACTAAACTAAAACAGTTCTCTAATTTCTTTACAGAATATGTATTTGGGAGCTGGTGTTTATGCACTTTTCAGCTTTTAAGAAAATAAAATGGGGGCACCTGGGTGTCTCAGTTAAGCATCCAATTCTTGATTTTGGCTCAGGTCATGATTTCAGCGTCCTGACATGAACCCCACCTTCGGCTCTACTTTCACTGCAAGTCTGCTTGAAATTCTCTGCATCTCCCTCTCCATCTAACCCTCCCCCTGCTCATTCTCTCTCTCTCTCCTTCTAAATAAATAAATAAAATCTCTTTTTTAAAAAAATTAAAGTAAATGCATAGTATTTTCTACACATGTATACAGATCCTCACTTACTACTTCCTTAAATATTTTTATTTTTATTTTTTATTTGTTTATTTTTTAGAGAGAAAGACTGCATGAGCATGTGGGGGGGAAGAGCAGAGGGAAAGGGAGAGAGAGAATCTTAAGCAGGCTCCACGCTCAGTGCAGAGCCCAACACAGAGCTGAATCTCATAATCCTGAGATCGTGACCTGAGCCAAAATCAAGAGTTAATCACCTAACTGACTGAACCACCCGGATGCCCCTCCTTAAATATTTTTAAAGGCACAATGGAAAGCTTTAACTTGAAGTTAACTGTCTCAATTGCTCTTTCTTTGCATTCAAGTAGAATGGCAAGGGTGAAAAGAAAGCTCAGTTATGTGTAGTAATTTATGTGAATTACTGGATATTGTAAGGAAGAATTGTAAGGGTACCCAATTTAGACTTGGAAAATCAAATAATGATTGGGGAAACCAGGGAAGGCCTCTCTGCGAAAGTGACATTTAAACTGAGGTAAACAAATTGGTTTTGTTTTTAAGGTTTTATTTATGTATTTAGCAGAGAGAAAAAGCACAAACAGGGAGAGTGGGAGAAAGAGAAGCAGACTCCCCACAGAGCAGGGAGCCTGATCATTACCTGAGCTGAAGGCAGACACTTAATGACTGAGCCTACCCAGGTGCCCCTAGAATTTGGTTTAATGAAGAACAAGAATGTGGGGTTGGGAGATGTATTCCAAGGAGAAAATTAGGAGTGTCACTCTAAAGCATTTTAGTCAAAGGCATAGTCTTAATTTTTCTTTTCAGTAATTAGAGCACCCAGGTTAATGCAGCATATATATTTTTCTCTACTTGGCTAAAACAGAAAGAGAATTAATAGCATAATACTAGACACAAAGCTTGTGACTATTTCCAATAAAAAGTTTTCCCTAATGCTTTTAAGGATTAGGGAAACATTAATTAGCTTATCTGTGAATATAATACATAGTTTTTTGGAGATAATATTTTTCCTGATTGTAAAGACATTTTATTCTAGAAAATTTTGAAAATACAGAAAGCAATGAAGAAAATATAAGTCATTCATATTCCTGCTACCCAGAGACAACCACTGAGAAGATAATGCTGCTTTATTCCTACATCTACATATGTAGCAGCATTTTTGTAATTGAAGATTTATAGTTATACATACAACTTTGTAGTATTTTTTTTCACCTGATAATATCATGGATCTTTTCCAGGGCTATTAAATTTTCCATAACATGATTTTAATAGCTATGCATAAATAATAACAACTTGGCTACTTACTGTGTGCTGGCCACTGGTTTAAGACTTTTTTAACTTGTATCCACAGAACCATTCTGTAGGGCTATTGTCTGTTTTGTAAAGGAAAAAATTTTAAAACTTGCCCAAGGTCATAAGCTAATAAAGGGTAGAGGTACATAGCTTCTCAATACAGTAATTAATTTACATAAAACCCTATTTTTAGACCTCCAGGTTGTTTCTGGTATAATTTTTGGCTATTTGAAAAAATAGTCATGATTCTGTGGGTTGGCAATCTAGGTTGGGCTCTGCTGGGCCAGCTCACCCCTGTTCCACATGATGTTGACTAGACTCACATGTCTGGGCCCTTAGCTGGACTGGCTGGACCTTTCTCTCCACCTGGACTCTCATCTTTAAGTGGGCTAACTCAGGTTGTCCTTGTGACAATGGATTCCAAGAAGCAAGAGTGGAAGATGCAAGGCCTCTCGAGGTTTAGACTCCACTCTTAAACAGTAGCACATCCATCACATTCCATTGGTCAGAGCAAGTTACAAGGCCAGCCCAGATTCAAAGTGTGGATTCCTAAATCCTACCTCCTGATAAACGGAGCTAGGACATATTTGAGGCCAGTTGCAGTCCACTATACTCATCATTTAGTTCTCTGAAAGGTTCTATGTGACTAGAATGTGTAAGTTGCTTAATACTAGTAGGAAGAAATGGCCTGGTATAAATAATTCCCCTAACCATAGATGGGCATAGGCCAAGATGCTTGTTACCTTAACTTTGAGAACTAGCCTCATTCTAAGGAGCCTATCCCCATACCTTCAGAGTTGGTGAAAAAATGTAACCTTCCTACATGAATATGACCCCTCGTGTATAGGTTGTAGACATTTATACCTCTCTGCACTAAAAAGGCAAAGACATTTTAAACTAGAGAGCCTCAGTAATCAGGGCAGGAAAGAAGTGCTTATGGTATCCTGATACAAGTGTGTAAAACAATGTAATGTACTGAGGCTAATTTAGGGTAACTAGAGCCTGATAGAGCCTTACATCAGATGCATCTGAGAAGTATGTTTTAGAAAAAGTGACTGTACAATGAAGATAACCAAATGGCAGTAATAACCAGAATGAATATAGGGATAATCTATGGGGAAGTTTTTTCAAAATGAAAAAAGATGTAACTACAAGATAAATATGCTCATAAATAAAAATGCATAGTCTGAATAAATAGGTGAAAGGTGAAGCAGATGGGGAGGTTGGATATGAGGGCTGGCTAAGTGCTCTGAAGGAGCTGTTTGAATAATTGATATGAGGGTAAAAGATAATTGAAAAGGAGAAACGTGATTTAGGGTTACTCTAACAAGCATAATTTAACTAATAATGATGGAAAGATTATGAGTACATCCATTTATTACCCAATCAAATGATAATAATGTTGTAGCCACTCAGACTTTACTCTCCAAAATGCTAATGCTGGTGTTATTTTTTACTCCAGTCGTATCTGTCGTGGTGTATACATGCTGTTTTGGAATTTAAGTATAGAGGTAGGTTTTATGTGAGACTTGTTCTCAATTGGAGAACATGAGGCATTCACTTGCAAATGATAGAATGGAATGGACTTCTTATTTAACTTTAAATATTTCAAAGGCTAAGTTTATAATCATAGCATAGAAAGTATAAATGATGAGTTAGACATATAATATATGAAATATCGGTACTTTACCTGATTTACATAGTCTTACCTTGATAAATCAGCAGTTTATCTGGTATTCATTATATCATACTACGTAACCAAGGAACCCCACTGGGCACACACGATCAATGTGTGATGCCATTATAAACTTTTTTTTTATTATTTTATTTATTTATTCATGAGAGACACAGAGAGAGAGAGAGAGGCAGAGAAACAGGCTCCATGCAAGGAACCCAGCGTGGGACTCGATCCCCAGTCTCTAGGATCACGCCCTAGGCCGAAGGCGGCACTAAACTGCTGAGCCACTGGGGCGGCCCCCGTTATAAACATTTTAATAGAATTTACTCATGATAATCCAATGACTCAAAAATCAATTTATTATTTTTACCATTAGTCAATTTTGTGTGACATAATTCAAAAGAATTTATAATGTTTGTTATTCAGAAAGATTTATGAAGAATAGCTTCATGATGTCACATGATGATATCATGATGTTTTGAGTATAACTTTAAAATATACATTTAACACTGCATTAAGTAGTGAGTGTATTCTTAGGTTGACAAGAATGTCAGCAAAGCAGATGAAGAAAAAAGGTCTGTTGCATTAATTAGCATCCTATTGAAATATGGGTTTGATTTTTATATTGTTGGATTTATTTAATGGTTTCTTTATTAATCCAATTAAAATCTGTATATAAACCACTTCATAAACAAAACTAATACACCTAACAAATAAAGCATAAAGTCCATGTGTTAATTTTCTGAGAAGCCCTATCACACTTTCTACACCGAAATTATCGCTCAGAGATTATGAGATCAGGGACAGATTTAGAGTGAAAAATCTTTCGTATATTTTGTCAACATTCATACTCATTCTCTTCTGTTGACTTCATTTAAAACCCCTCTTTCATTTTAGATGTATGGATTGCTAAAAAAAGAAATCTTTATAAGCCTCCATGACAAAAATCAGAATATAGAACTATGTTGACTAATTAGAATAGCAGTTTTCATGAAGCACTTACACACCTACTGCAGGCCAGGCACTAGTGGAACCAGGAACAAAAGAAGGACCTAGAGAGATGTCCCTGCTGTAAGACAGTTTATATTCCCACGGGGGAGAGACAGCCAATAAACAAACAAATAAGTGATAAGAAACAAATGGATGACGAGAAATATCAGTGACTTACTTAACAAAGTCTGAGAGATTACCTGTGGTTTATAGTGTAGTCCCTTGGAGGAGGTGACATCTAATTTGAATTCCGAATAGTAAGAGGAAGCCAATGCAGAGAAGTAAATCAAGCCATTAAATTCAATTCACCAAAAGCCAATTCTCAGACTAATTTACATATTGAAAGGAAGTAAGAAAACCAAAATGTTGGTGGACGGCAGCCCAGGTGGCTCAGTGGTTTAGTGCTGCCTCCAGCTCAGGGCGAGATCCTAGAGACCCAGGATTGAGTCCCATGTCGGGCTCCCTGCATGGAGCCTGCTTCTCCCTCTGACTGTGTCTGTGCCTCTCTCTCTCTCTCTGTGTCTCTCATGAATAAATAAATAAAATCTTAAAAAAAAAAAAAAAGTTGGTAGAATTGTGGTAGATCTCCTCAGGACATGCACACACACCACTTTTTGAATTTTATTATTGTTGCTGCCAGAATTATTTATGAAATAAATTTAAATTCTGTCCTAAGTGTAAGATCTATCCCTGGTCCTGAGTGTTAGTAAGATGGAGATACATTTCATATCACAATATCTTTTCTGTTTTAACTTCTATTAGGCTTAAACCAAGCCGTATAAACAAGGTGGGTCATAATGGAATCTCCAGGGAAAAATCTTATAGATATATAGTTTCTTATGTTATATAAAGAAAAGAGGGAAAACTATTGTTTTTACAATATAAACTATAAAAATGAAGCCTGACTTAATCTTGTTTGATGGGTCTATCTAAGTAATAAGGTTATCAGAATCTTAGAGCCAAAGAGAAGATTTTAATATTTAGCAGAAGAGGATATACCTGGGTTTCTAAAGTTTGAGAATTATGGCCTGAAATGCTTTCCCAAAACTACCTTTTTGTCACTTTAAGAAATTTATCAAGGATCCTAAAATTATGCAATTCTGTTTTAGCAAATAATTCTCAGTAAATTAACAAAATGGCTATTGATTTATGTACAGATATATTTATCTCAGATTTATTTGTAGTTGTGAAAATTCAGGAAAAGGTCTATGTTCACAAAAGGGAAGTAAATAAATTACATATATATGTTTATCCTCAAGAATTCTATCCAGCAATTAAAAATCATATTTTGGAAAAAAGGATTTAATGCCATAGGAAAAGGCTCAGCATGAAAATAAAGTATAAAGTGGTAATAATTAAATATTTAAAGGAGAAAGATGTGTTTATAACATGGAAAGAACTTGGAATCAGCACAGCTTTGGAGAACAATTTGGCAGTGTCTGAAAAGTTGAGAATGTGCAGACCCCACAACCTAACATTAATATGATTGATATATCAATAGATGAATAGTTCTCTACTCACATGATACAATACCATTCAGATGGTAAAAATTAACAAATTGGATCTATATTTCTGCAACAGAGACATATCTGTGTATCTCAACTGAGCTAGCTCTTAAACAGTGTTGAGGGCAGCCCGGGTGCCTCAGCAGTTTAGTGCCGCCTTCCGCCCAGGGCGTGATCCTGGAGACCCAGGATAGAGTCCCACGTCGGACTCCCTGCATGGAGCCTGCTTCTCCCTCTGCCTGTGTCTGTGTCTCTCATGAATAAATAAATAAAATCTTAAAAAAAAAAAAAAACTGTTGAATTTTAAAAATCAAGTTGCAGATTGATACATATGTGAAATTGTGTTTATATAAAAATTTTAAAACACATATAACAATGCCAAATATTGTTTACATATACACATAGTAAATAAACGTATAAAAAAGCATGCTTCCCCGTAGCCTGGAAGAATGAGGAGCAGATTCATGAGGGTGGTTGCCTTTAAGGTAAGAGTGAAGGAAATAGGACTAGAGAGAGATGGGGTGGGGAGAGAGATAGTATTTAATTCTATCTGTAATAGTGCTTTATTTTTAAAAATAAGCAAAACTGACAAAATGCTTACATTGTGAATTTGGAGTGGCGGTGTATTGTTTATGATAAATTCTTTTTTTAAAGTGTGCTTTTAAAGCCTTCTAAAAACAATGATCGAAAGAAAGTACATTCAAATTTGCAGTGGTTATTATTTCAGCAGTGAGATTACATTTCAATTTTAATTTTCAACCTTCAGACATCTCTGAATTTTCCAAATTCAAAAAAATGAATGTTGAGAAAATCAGGGCCATTACAGATAAATAAATGATAACTGGGTAGTTACTGGACCTCTGCTCTGTGAGAGTCCCTTAGGCTCTTGGAGTCGCGCTCCTTCTAGAAGGCTGAAGTATCAGCAAAGGAAGGATGAGCCTCCCAGGGCCAAAAGGGAGTAGAGGGCTGGCCGCCTGCATGTGGAGATACAGAAGGGCCACGTCCTGTCCTGGGCAGGGAGGCAGGGGCGTCATTCCCCCCGGGGGTCTCACCTTGAGCATGCGTCAGAATCACCTGGAGGGCTTCCTAAAGAACTGAGCAGCCCCCCAGAGTTTCTAATTCGTTAAATCTAGTGCCAGCCTGTGCATTTGTATTTCTGACAAGTTCCCGGGCATTATTGACAATAATGATGTTTGTCCCAGGACCGTGCTCTGAGAACTGCTGGTCTAAGCAAAACCCAGCCATCAGATATTTGTATTTTTCATTGCTGAAATATGAGAGAGACATTTGGCAGGAATCAATCCAGTGTTATTATCTGGCAGATCCACAAATTTACTTAATGGAGTGAGCCAGCCGGTCTCACAGGGAAGTTGGAGTCACATGCAGTCACATGCAGGAGAAAGAAAGAGAGAGGGGGAGGAAGGAGGGAGGGAGGGAGAGAAAGGAAAACAAGAAAGAAAATAGCCATAGAGGCGCCTGGCTGGGCTCAGCTGGTTAAGCATCTGCCTTCAGCTCAAGTCATGATCTCAGGGTCCTGGGATCGAGCCCTGCGTCCAGCTCTCCCGCTTCTCCCTCTGCCTGCCGCTCCACCCGCTTGTGCGCTCTCTCTCTCTCTCTCTCTCTCTCTGTCAAACAAATGAATAAAATTTAAGAAAAGAGAAGAAAATAGGCATCCAATGAGCAGAGAGCTCAACAGTAGGGAGATTGAGAGCCGGTCCAATCTAAAGATCACAGACCACCGAACAGATTTTATTGGGAAAAGCAAGGTAATAAAATGAGCATGAAAAAAGAATTAAAAAAAACAAACAGGGCAGCCTGGGTGGCTCAGTGGTGTAGCGCCGCCTTCATCCTGGGTCGTGATCCTGGGGTCCTGGGATCAAGTCCCACGTCAGGCTCCCTGTATGGAGCCTGTTTCTCCCTCTGCCTGTGGCTCTGCCTCTCTGTCTCTCTCTGTGTCTCTCATGAATAATAAATAAAATCTTTAAAAACAAACAAAAAAACACAGGTTCAATCATCAGGGTCTCTTACTATTTGGCAAAACTGGGAATCCAGGATGACACAAAATTAATGTGTCTTTCCCATCATTAACCAGCGAGGGGAAGGCCGCTGAGGGACTGACCCCTTTCTTGCTCCCTCCAGCCTTTCTCATCTTTGCTCCCCCTTTTCTTTGTACTCGTCCACACTGAACAGCTCTTCGGTGCCAAACATGACACCGGGCCGTGGACAGAGAAGTGACCCCCGTCTCTGGACTGCCGCAGCATGGTACCCCATGCGCAGTAGCTGCCGACTGGTTAAAAGTGCAGTGAATGAGAGACAAGTGGGTCATTTTTGTGAGGAGCGTAGACTCAGTGGAGTGGCCCCCGCGATGTTAAGCTTGAGACATCACTGGGAATGCTATTACTGGGTACTTTTCCCTGTACCTCACATTTTTTCCCAACAGATTTTGCCACTTTCCCATTGCCTGTTGATGTTTACAACACCCATGCCCGTGGCCTGTGACTTTCAGCCAAATGAGTATATGCTTCATTACAGCACCTTCGATCTGTCTCCGAGCCCGGGCTGCAAATAGAGCACTTGCCTGAATACATGATGCCTTTTAGTTTGAGGCATTCTCTTGATTCCTCAATGAAGACAGCCCCAAAAATGTTTGGAGCTACCTTAAATGATGCGGGGTTTTAGGAACGCGGATAAAGTAGTTATGTCTTTATTTACACGATTTAATTTGTTAAGTTATGCATACATATTTTAAACCTCTAAAATATAAATCTTTTAAATTTTTTAAAAACAGTTTTAATATTTTCATGACTCTTAAGCCTTTTAACAGTTTTCCAGAGCATATCACCTTCACCTTCAGTTAAGTTGCCTGAGTGCGGCATTTTTAAAAAATCTGTGATGGTGCTGTCACAGGACAGTTTTATCCCAAGCCACGTGTCTCCCTCATATAACAGTAGAATGATTTTTTTCATTCATCCCTTAGTATAGTTTCATGGGCCCACAAAGTAATTACACACTACATATTAAATTGATGATAGAAAGGCTTATGTACCACAAGAAGTAACACTAGCCACTGTTACATTCTCCGTTAGGATTAAGTACTAAATCTTTTCAAATTTTATTTGCCACCTTTTTTTCTTAGCAATTCCATTAAGATGACCTCTTTCAAGCTTTCCACACTAGCACTGATTGCTTGTTGTCTCAAGCCAGTATATTTTCCCCCAAGCAGGACCTTGTGACTTAATAAAGGAAGTAAGAAAAAAAAATAAAATAAAATAAATAAAAAATAAAGGAAGTAAGAGAGTACCCCATAATAGATGGGAATTTGTAAATCTTAACTATAAAGCAACTCCCACTCTTCTATTCAAGAACAGTGGGGGAAATTTCTTGTATCTGGAAATGTACTGTATATTTTCTTTTAATTTTTTCTTAAAAAAAAAAAAGCTTTTTCTCCTTTAGGCCAATATGATGATTAGAAAAGAAAATCATAAGCGTATGTACAATTAAAGAGTGATAAAATGTAATTGGGTTAGCACAAAACTTTCCAATTATCAGAACATGAGGTGATAGATACATTTTTAATGTAGGGAGGCCTTGTGTGTGCATGTGTGTGTGTGTTTGTGTATTTGTGAAATGCTATGATTATGCACCTATCTCTAATTAGAGAGTTGCATGTGGTGAAGAGCAAGCAAATTGGTTTAACTAGAGTGAGTAGATCAAGTTGGAAGAAGAAAACAAGACGAATTTGACATGTGATTTTGACTGCAGAGGACATCAAAATGGCTTGGTGCACTTAGCAGTTTAATCTATTTTTAAAACTGTGCACTTCTCAGTTTTTCAATATTAAATATACAGTTTACACATTTACATATGTTTCAGGCTGCATTATTGGAATTTTGAAGACATGAAAACATCAGATGAACCAACCTGCAACATCTTGGATTCAGATTGGAAGATGAAGAGAAAGTTTAAAGAATGTGGCCTCTAAAGGCGGGTAGTACCTGGAAATATTAACCGACTCACACTGTAAAAATGAGACCGGTCTCTAGACAATAGAGGTTATTTTAGTCTGACATCAAGGTTCAAGACAAAATGTTGAACTAAAAACTTTACACTCTTCCCCTCCCCCAATCCAGGCAGGTACCAGCATTGGCGAATATGATTTTCCTTAGTCAGAAGCACTCATTTTTACCCATGTAGACCATCCTTAGGAATTAAATATTGTTTATTTAATGTAGATTATAATGGGAAACTGATTTTTTCCACAATGGCAGATTTCAAGGACTTGGTTCCAAACTGAGCCGAAGCTTCCCAATGCATTTTGTACAGTCTGGGAAAAACTGTGCTGCATTGGCCATTTTTGAAGGCCATCATGCCCTGTAATATAAGGATATCATCTTATTGCTGATATCTTTGGAGAGTCCCAAGCAGACACAGAAAATGAATGGAGGCAAGGACTGTGACGGAGGGGACAAAGATGGAGGTCTTCCAGCTATACAAGTTCCTGTGGGTTGGCAGCGGCGTGTGGATCAAAATGGAGTGCTTTATGTCAGGTGAGCCTTATTATTACCTGTGGTCTCCTCCAAGTTCGCAATCCCGAAATTAAGAAGGTAGAGTCTGTTCCTTTGAGGGAGCAAAATACCATCACTGACAGCACCTCACATAAATTTGAATAAATGACCTTCGTGCTGGAAATATTTGAGTGTTTTATGCTGTCCTGTTTTGCAATGTAAATTGCCTTAGGTTACAAGAGAGAATTTTTTATGCATTACTTGTGTTTATATAAGGTGTCATTCTGTTTATCTCTGTAACGAGGATAAAGAAAAATATGAAGTTTTCTAAAAGAAACATATAAGCATCATTACCACATTCACAGGAGAAAGTAAAATCCTAGAAATAGACCTGATATCTCTGGACAATATTATTCTGTCCGTCTAGTGCTTCAGCTGACTTTTCTGATGTAAAGTTGAGTGTTTTTATCTGTAGGCAGTTTTAGTCATGAGTCTTCTTAATTCCTGATATTAACTAAAAATAATTTCCCTGTTTTTTCTGTGCAGTTTTTATTCTGTTGCATATAATAGTAAAAAAGAAAAAGTCATGTTGGAGATGGCTCTTCATCTCACAAGTAAAAATCATACAAATAAAATGCAAATGTCTGATCTTTTAAATTTTGGTGACATATATCTTGTGTCCAAGTTGAATGGAATAACTGAACCGTTAGCAAGTTTCAAGGGTTTTTTTTTTTTTAACTGACATACAATATTGTATTAGTTTTATTACTACAGCTTAGTGATTCGATATTTATATGCATTATGAAATGGTCACCTCAGTAAGTCCAGTTACCCTCTATCATCATACAGATTATTACAATATTATTGACTATCCCCTGTGCTGTACATTACATCTCTGTGTCTTACCTATTTTATAACTGGAAGATCATACCTCTTAATCCCCTTCATGTCTTTTGTCCATCCCTCTACCCATCTCCCCTCTGTCAACCACCAGTTTGTTTTCTGTATCTATGAGTCTGTTTCTATTTTGTTATTCACTTACTTTGTTCTTTAGATTCCACATATCAGTGAAGTTATGCAGTATTTGTCTTTCTCTGACATATTTCGCTTACTATCCTCTTCATTCATCCACCTTGTCACAAAGGGCAAGGTTTCATCTTTTTTTTTATCACTAATTTTCCAGCGTGGGTGCGCTGAGGGATGTGTGTCCCACATCTCCTTTGTCAATTCATCTATCTGTAAACATCTAGGGTGCTTCCGTATCTTGGCTATTGCAAATAATGCTGATGAACATAGAAGTGCAAATCTCTTTTTGAATTAGTGTTTTCATTTTCTTTGGTTAAATATCTAGAAGTGGAATTACTGGGTCATATGGTATTTCTATTTTTAATTTTTTGAGGAAGATCCATACTGTTTTTCAAACTTGCTGCTCCGGTTTACATTCATACCAGCAGTGCACAGGGTTCCTTTTTCTCCACATCCTGACCAGCATTTGTTATTTCTTATCTTTTTAATGACAGCCATTCTGACACTTGTGAGGAGATATTTTGTTGGGCTTTTGATTTGCATTTCCTTAATGGTTAGCGATGTTGAGCATGTTTTCATGTGCATGTTGGCCACCTGTATATCTTTGGGAAAATGTCTGTTCAGGTCATCTGCACATTTTTTAATCTGGTTTTTTTGACATTAAGTTGTATGAGTTCTTACATATTTTGGACGTTAACCCCTTATTGGGTATACCAACTTACTCTTATTCAGTAAGTTGCCTTTTTTTATTTGTTGATGGTTTCCTTCACTGTGTACAAAGCTTTTTAGTTTAATACAGTCCCATTTGTTTAGTTTTGCTATCCTTGCCTGAGGTGACAGATCCAAAAAAATATTGCTTAAGACTGATGTCAAAGAGCTTGCTTACTGCTTAAACTTGCTTACTCTCTTCTAAGAGTCTTATGGTTTTAGATCCTACCTTCAAGTCTTCAGTTTTGAGCTTATTTTGGTGTATGGTGTAAGAAAGTGATCCCGTTTTGCTATTTTGCATGTAGCTATCCAGTTTTCCTAGCAACACTTATTGAAGAGATTGTCTTTTCCCCCATTGTACACTCTTACCTACTTTGTTGTATATTAATTGACCCTATAACCATGGGTTTATTTCTGGGCTCTCTAAATTCTGTTATATTGATCTGTGTGTCTGCTTTTGTGCTAATGATAATACCATAGTGTTTTGATTACAATAGCTTTGTAGTAAGTTTGAAATGAGGATTATGATTACCTCCAGCTTTATTCTTCTTTCTCAAGATTGATTTGGCTATTCAGGGTCTTTTCTCCTTTTTCATTGATATTTTATTTATTTGGGTGCTCTCTTCTTTTTTTCTTGATGAATCTAGCTAAATGTTCATCAATTTTGTTTATGTTTTCAAAGAACCAGTGCTTAGTTTCCTTAATCTTTTCAATTTTTTAAGTTTTAATCTTTATTTCACTTATTTAAACTCTAATATTTATTTCCTCTTTCTACTAACTTTGGGTTTTGTTTGTTCTTTTTCTAGTTCCTTTAGGTGTGGGGTTAAAATCCTTATTTGAGATTTTTCTTGTTTCTTGAAGCAGAACAGTATCACTTTAAACGTCCCTCTTAACACTGCTTTTGATTGCATCCCATAAATTTTAGGATGTTGTATTTATCTGTCTCAAAATATTTTTTGATTTCTTCATTGTTGTTCAGTAGCATGATGTTTGGTCTCCATGTGTTTGTGTTTTTTCAATTTGTCTTCTTGTAATTGATTTTACATTTGTTTCATACGTGTAATTGGAAAAGATACTTGATATAATTTCAATTTCTTAAATTTATTGAGACTTCTGCAGCCTGACATGATGTATCCTGGAGGATGCTCCATGTGCACTTGATGGAATGTTCTGTATATATCTAATAAGTCCTCTGGTCCAGTGGGTAGTTTAAGGCCAATGTTTCCTTATTGATTTTCTGACTGGATGATCTATCCATTGATGTAAGTAGAGTGTTAAGTTCCCTACTATTATACTATTGCTGTCAGTTTCTCCCTTTCTGTCTCTTACTATTTGCTTTATGTATTTAGGTGCTACTGTGTTGGGCACATAAATATTTACACGTGTTATATCTTCTTGTTAAATTGATCCCTTTGTCATTTTGTAATTTCCTTTTTTTTATCTATTGTTACAGCCTTTGTTTTAAGTCTGTTTTGTTTGATATAAGTATCTCTGCCCCAGCTTTGTTTATGTTTCCATTTCTATAGAGTATCTTTTCTCAGCCCTTCAGTTTCAGTCTCTTTGTGTGTCTTTAGATCTGAAGTCTCTTATATAGGCAGCATATAGATGGGTTCTGTTTTTGTTTTTTATCCATTTGGCCTGTGTCTTTTGATTCGAACATTTAGTCCATTTACACTTAAAGTAATTATTGATAAGTGTGTGCTTATTGCCATTTTATTGTTTCATGGTTATTTTTGTAGTTCTACTCTTCTCCTTTCTTCTCTTGCTATCTTTCTTTGTAACTTGATGATGTTCTTTAGTTTTATGTTTGGATTCCTTTCCCTTTTTTTTTTTTTTTTTGCATATCTATTTTAGGTTTTTGGGTTTTGGTTACCATGAGGTTCATATTAGAATAGTCAATACATATCACAATCTATTTTAAGTTGGTGGTCGCTTAAGTTTGAAAGCATTCCAAAAGCATTATGTTTTTCCTTTCCTCTATCCACATTTTATGTTTTACATCTTTTTATTTTGTGTATCCTTTATTACAGATATCATTGACTTTACTACTTTTGTCTTTTAACCTTCATCCTAGCTTTATAAGTGGTTGATTCACGACCTTTCCTATATGTTTTCCTTTACCAGTAAGATTTTTTTTCTTTCATATATTTTCTTATTTCTAGTCATGGCTTTTTCTTTTCCACCTAAAGTAGTCCCTTTAATATTTCTTGTAAAGCCAGTTTAGTTGTGATGAACTCCTCTAGCTTTTGCTCCTTTAGGAAACTCTATCTCCCCTTCAATTCTGATTGATAACTTTGCCAGGTAAATATCCTTGGTTGTAAGCGTCTTTTTTTTTTTTTTTAGCACTTTGAATTTATCATGCCACTCTTTTCTGACCTACAAAGTTTCTGCTGAAAAATCAGCTGATAGTCTTATAGGAATTCCCTTATATGTAACTAATTGCTTTTCTTTTTTTTTTTTTTTTTAAGGATTCTTTCTTTATCTTTAATTTTTGACATTTTAATCATAATGTGTCTGGATATAGATCTGTAGGTACATGTTGTTTGGGATTCTTTGTGCTTCCTGAATGTGAACGTCTCTCCTTCCCCAGGTCAAAGACATTTTCAACTATAATTTTTTCAAATAAGTTTTCCAATGCTTTCTCTCTTTCTTCTATTTATACAACCCCTAAATATAATGTGAATGTTAGTCTGCTTAATGTTGCTTCAGGGATTCGGGACTTTTTTCTTTTCTTTTCTTTCCTTTTGTTTCAGGAATTTCTTAAACTGTTCTCTTTTTTATTATTTTTTTTTCTCTTTTGTCATTCACTTTAGGCTATTTCCATTACCCTGTCTTCCAGGGTATTGGAATATTGCTGATACGTTTTTCTGTATCATCTAATCTGCTATTTATTCCTTCTAGTGTATTGTTCAGTTCTGTTATGGTAATCTTCATCTCTGATTGGTACTTTCTTATATTGTCTGTCCCTTTGTTGAAGTTCTGTGTTGTTCATCCATTGTTCTCACGAGTTCAGTAAGTATGTTTATGACCATAACTTTGACATCTTTATCAGACAGATTGTTTCTCTGTTTGTGTAGTTCTTTTTTTGAGGTTTTGTCTTGTTCTTTTGAACATAATCCTCTCTCTTTTCATTTTGCCTACCTCTCTGTGTTTGTTTCTATGTATTGGGCAGTTCAGCTACCTCTCCTGATCCTGAAGGAGTAGCTTGTATAAGAGATGTCCCATGGGGCCCAGAAGTGCAATCCTCTGCTATAGAGGTATCCCTTGTGTGGGCAATGTATACCCTCCTGTTATAGTGGGGTAGCAATTACTGTGGGTGTACTGCTGGGTAGGGTTGGCCCCTGGCCTGGCTGGTTGTGTGGCCCTAGGGTAATTGCTACAGGCATGCTGGTGGGCAAGATTAGTGTCCTATTAGCTGCAAGGCCTGGCAGATGTGCCAGGTTTTGTAAAACTCTCAGCAGAGCACACTCCTTTGCATTAGTGTTCTAGGAAGAGGATACCAAAATGGTGCCCACCAGTGCCTGGATCAGCATGGCAGATTGAGGTAGCAGAAATGACTGTCACCAGTGTCTTAGTCCTTGGGGAGAGGCCCTGCTACCTTCTGCCTCTCCAGCAGGCTCTCCAAGATTGGTAAGTAGGTATCTTTCACTGTGGTCTATGCACTTTTCAATATAGTGTTTTTGCTCTGGTTTCTGGGTCAAGTGAGTCTATGCATGAGCCCTTTGAGAACAGGGGTTTTTTTCCCCCTATAATTATACAATTTATTTGGATATATTCTCTATTGGTTTTCATAGCCAGCTATTTGGGGGGCTTGTCCCTCCTCTGTAAGATCTAAGGATTGGATTTGCCTGATGTAGAGCTTAAATCTCTTGTTTTTTTAGGGAAGAGGCCCATACCTTTGAGATATTCCTGACTGTGGAACTTCATTCCTGGGGTGTGGTTTTTTTTTCCTTACTGAGACTGCATCTCTGCCTCTTCCACCCATCTCTGTGCTGCCCCTGCTGTGGACGCTCTCTGTTCATGGTTTCTAGGTCTTTAAGGGACAGTATTCCATGTGTAGTTTAGACTTATTGTGACCATGGAAGGAGTTGAGCTCAGGACCTTCCAACCTATAATCTTGAACCCTTAACCAAGTTTTAGTCTTATTATTAAACAAATGGCATCTAAGAGACTTATTTTGTAGTTTATCTGGAAGTATATGAAAGGGTATGATAGCATAAACCTTTCTTTGTGATGTAATATAAAAACAGACTTAGGACTTTTTAAAAGATATCACATTGCATCATTAAATTAATGCTATTTCTTTCAGTGTGGTTATTTGTATCCCAGCTTCAGTGGAATTCTCTACTTGTACAAAGATGTATTTATATAAATGAGTTATTTTCTATTACATAAATACAAATGATTTCATACCTTAACAACTTAGAAGTCAGTTCAGAATCTATCTCAGTTTTGTTTGCTTTGTGTAATTTGTCTCTTGAGGTAAACTTAATTACCTATTGAAATTCTTTTGTACATAAGTATTTTATTTCTGTAATAGTAAAGATATGCTCTATATTAATTGGAATGAAAGGATAAGAAAGCAGAGAATGTGGTGCTCATCCAGTAGATAAGATGAACAAGGACACATAACTTTTTCAAAGTGTTTTTATTGCCAATGCTGTTAAAAATAACTGCTAAAAATACTTTGTTGTAAATATAGGAAGATATCACTATTACTGTTTATATTTATGATTATTCAAGCCCATAAAGAGCAAATATATATTCAGCTTAAAGCACAAATGACTTTAAAATCTTAATAATTTAATTTTTTACTTAATCTTTATCCCAGTGAAAGACATATCAGCTTTTTAGATTGCGGAGAGCTAGGTTAAACCAAGTTAAGTATAAGAATCTGTCATTTATCTTGGCCATTCATGATTTTCCAAGTGTACAAGGACTTCATTTTCTGTTTGTGTGAGTGCTCCAAATCCAGATCTATACACTAAGAATTATTACAGAAACAAACTTTGCTAAATAAGGTAAAGCACCATCAAATAAATTTAGTCAGCTTGCTTTTTATTTGTTTGTATATATAACTGGTTAAATTACGACTTAAACATATATAGGAGGCTAGCCCTCCTTCTGTAGCTCCCTTTTCAGTGTACAGTTTGCTTGTAATATTTAGGTTAGTCTCCAGCTGCTCCTGCCTCAGGGCGGCATTGAAGCTGCACAGGAAATTTCCCACCTGCTTTCAATCTTTTGAGCTTTATCTATGCCGTAAGACTTGTAACTACTTTTTACATTAATTATTACTCCCAAAAGTTAATTAAAGAGCTCCAACTGAAGGAAAGAACTCAACTGACTGATTGAGAGGAAATGTTTTTTAAAGTGTCTAAAGTAGAGTACTCTAATAGAATTCAGGAATTTTTGTCTTCAGGTTTAATTTTACAATTACATTCTTCTAGGATTTAGTCCATACACTTTCTTTAACTGTAAAATGCTAGGAAGTTTCTTTTCACAAAATTCATGAAGTCTTCATATGACAACTGATTGGTAATCTTGTTTTATCAAAATTACCAGACCTTTAAAATCATCTGGTTGCCCTACCACTGGGGTGGAACTCAAGTCTGTAATATAGGAATTATTATATTTTGCATATCATCTGAAAAAAAAAACTGTTAGTCTAAATGAATAATTGAGTCAACAATGTTGAGGATTTTTTTTTTAATTTTTATTTATTTATAATAGTCACAGAGAGAGAGAGAGAGAGGCAGAGACATAGGCAGAGGGAGAAACAGGCTCCATGCACTGGGAGCCCGATGTGGGATTCGATCCCGGGTCTCCAGGATCACGCCCTGGGCCAAAGGCAGGCACTAAACCGCTGCGCCACCCAGGGATCCCAGTGTTGAGGATTTTAATTGAGATTTTCTACATTCATAAGTCATTTATATGATTGTCCCTAAATAAAATGTGAATTGCATTTTAAAGTTGGTTTATTTATAGATAGAAAATTGTTACCTGTGTTTTTACATAGACTGTCTGCCCACAGTAGAAAAATGCTTTGTTTACAAAAAGGATAATATTATTTCTGGATAAATTTAATCAGAAAGCTAAAATAAAGGTTTTAGTAAATAGTCATAAATAAAAGATATTCTTGAATGAAAAATATATAGTAATTTTCAAAGCATAACATGGATTTAAGTTGTAAAATGAGCATATTAATAATGAAAGTCCTAAAGCGTAAATTGTCCGTTTTAAATAACACCCCTTGTAAATAAAAATCAAAGACTTATTCTGTCATTAGAATTAGTACCTATTCTGAAGACTTAAACTTGGTCAGTATGCATATATTATACTGACTTTTGTGAACCACAGGGTAGAAACACTGAAACCACTACCACAATTACAAACTAGAAGACGTGCAAGGCACTTTTCTGCCGTGTAAAACCCTATTTTCTTAAGGATTCCCCATCCTTTGTCAGTTCTGCATGCTCTTCTTCCTCGCCAGTATGGTTTGGTTCCTCAGTATTATTTGATTGGGCCACTTAACCGATCTTCAAAGAAACACATGTATTGAGGAAAAAAGAGAAATCTGTTTTTATATTGGGGCAATTTGGTTCTAGACTCCAAGATTAAAGGAAACTTGCAGACTTAGGGACTTTCTGGTTTGACTTCCAACATGTTCCTAAATTTTAGTATTTCCTCAAACAGCTTTAAAGGTAGAGCTTCTAGTTTAAAATAATGATTGCTTTCATGTAGTTTTCTTTTCCTTTCTTGCCTGCTTCTGTACTTTCTTAAGAATAGCACTTTTCTCATCCGTAATCCACTCTTGGTTTTCAAAACACATTTATTTAATTTTCTATGAAAAATCTTTATTTTTCTGAGAAATATTTTGGTTAAAAGAAAGAGCAATAGTGTTAAAGGCTATAATTTAGTAGATAACATAATATTGACAAAGCAAATGTTTTTCCTTAGTAGGAAAATGTTATCTTGTGAAGGACAGTAAGACTATAAATTATGCCTTTTTTCATATAATATGTGTAGTCAGAATTATTTCCTGATGTTTTTTTAAACTATTTTTACAGTCCCAGTGGGTCTTTGTTATCTTGCTTGGAGCAGGTTAAAACATACCTGCTTACTGACGGAACATGCAAGTGTGGCTTGGAATGTCCTCTTATTCTTCCCAAGGTAACCATTTCACAATAGATCTGTTGGCAGTTTTGTATTTTTTTAGGTGTTTCATATATTTGCTTTTCTCATTTGGCATTTCATTTTTATATTACTTCTCCCCAATCATATGTGCATTTTAAAGCCTTTATCTAATTAGGTATCTTTTGCATGTGTTCTGGAATGCTTAAAAATTGTAGAAAATGTTCAACTCCCAGCAATTTTCAAAGGTGACAAATCTATATTCATATTAAATACTTCATCAAAATCTTTTCGGCACCTTTTTATTTGAGCTATACCCATGCTATTTAGTAGTGCATTTTCCCCCTACTGTAACTGCTCAATTTGCAATATTATTTTTTTGCACTGGTATTGATAAATCTGCCACAAATATTTCTAAAATCACAAAGCTGAACCCTCCGAGCCAAAAGTAAAACAGTTTTAGTCCTTTACAAGGTAAAAAATAGTTATTTTAAATGATAAAATATTATTTAGAAAAGAATAGAAATGGGTCATTGTTCTTTGAATATCTATTATGTGCTAATTTTAGAACTAAAGATTAATAAATAATTTTTCCTTTTATTTATGTCACCTCATTCACCCCCCCAAAAAAGCATTTAAGTATATATGCAATAGGTAATAAGATTTTTAAAAAATAGAGTAATAGACTTTTTAAATCCATGGAAAGGTAAAATTAATACAGTAGTAAAATAAAGCCAAAGAAAAAGTTAGCAGGTAAAAATGTCAGCTTTTAGGGATTTTTAACTGTACTTTTGTTTTTGTACTGATATAACATCAGAAAGTATCTAAAATTGGAAACATCAGACATTATGCCTTTCCATATCTTTATCTTGGTTGTCTTATTTCCACTACTTACTTTGTCACTAAAAACCAAGAGTTCGGCAGAAGTATTTGTTATACTTATATATAAAGTTGTTTTCTTAAATTTAAAAACCTCAGACAGTTTTATTCAAATTTATGGCTTAATCTATGCAAAACTTTTCTTTTAACAAGAGGATTTTTTTTAATTTAATGTTTTTATAGACATATTCTAAACAGAGAATTCTTTTTTCAGGTGTTTAATTTTGATCCTGGAGCTGCTGTGAAACAGAGAACTGCAGAAGATGTTAAAGCAGATGAAGATGTCACAAAGCTATGCATACATAAAAGAAAAATCATTGCCGTGGCCACACTTCACAAAAGCATGGAAGCCCCACATCCTTCTCTGGTGCTCACCAGTCCCGGGGGAGGAACAAGTATGTAATATAGTGAAAGGTTTAGAAATTTGCCTCCCCAACTTCTCTCCTACAGGAGTCCCTGGAAATCACTTTGCCAAACATTTTCTGAGTCCCCTTTTGAAACATGCAGAATGCTTTTTAAGTTATATATGTCTTATCTTTTTTTTTTTTTACAAATAGATCAGGTCTGGAAAATTCCTATGAAGTTGTCTTCCCAGATTTCCTGAATCATTGAGTTAACTCAGCCGAATAAATACCAATTAACACATAACAAATGCTATGCAAGTTCCCAGAGCTGAACTAACAAAGGAGAAAGTGCCATTGGTTTTTAGGAAACAAAGTAACCTTTTTCCTAGAGCTGGTTTGGATGCGTGATATCAAGTCCTCAAGCAGAACCAGCAGTATTGCCAGAGCTAGCAGTGTTATTCTCTCAGTCACTCAATAGCTATTTCTTGAGCACCTACTAAGAGAAATCACCTTGTCAGGAACTTTTCATACCTCCAACACACACACACACAGACACACACGCACACACACACGCTTTTATTTTCTAAAAATTTCAAAGCTGCAGAAAAATTACATAAACAGTTCAAGAGCACCCAAGTACCCTTCACTTAAATTCAACAATTAACATTTTGTGGCAGAGGTTGCAAATATTATGACAACTCATCCCAAAATATTTCCGCACATATGGGTGTTTGCCTATATAAACCGCAATCTAATTATCACATTCAAAAACTTTAGCACTTATTATCCAATATGCAGTATATATAATTAGAATGTAATTGTCCTGATAAATTCCAGTTGTCCTAATAATTTCTTAGATTTTTTTAAACCATGGATGCAATCAAAGATTGTACAACTGTACTAAATTGTTAGACTTCCTTAATCTACACCAATTTCCCAGTCTTTTAAAATCTGGTTTTGGAGAGCCCAGTTCAGTTTTATAGATGTTCCTCAATTTGGATTTGCCTGATTGTTTCCTCATATTTACTTATACTCAGGTTAAATACAATTTGGTAGAATATTGCATAGGTGGTGATGTTTTGTTTTGTTTAAGATTTTATTTATTTATTCATGTGAGAGACACAGGCAGAGGGAGAAGCAGGCTCCCTGCAGGGAGCCCGATGCGGGACTCAATCCCAGGACCCTGGGGTCACAACCTGAGCCAAAGGCAGACGCTCAACCACTAAGCCACCCAGGTGCCCCTGCATAGGTGATATTATGTCCTTATTAGGAGGCACATAATGTCAATTTATCCTATATTGAAGACATTAAGCTTGAGTGCTTGGTTAAAGTTATATACTTATCCAATTTCTCCATCGTTATGGTAACTTTTCCCATTATAACTCATATTTAATTTGTGGAATTATACTTTGAGACTCAGGAACTTCTTTTTATATGAGCTAGGATGTGAATTCCCTCCAAAATATTACAATCAACCTAACACTTGAGTAATAATTCGAGATAACATGTGGCTGAGCACCAAAGCATTTGTTTATGAAGGATAAATGATATCATTCTGCAGAGTTCTGAAAAATAGGAACAATGAATATAACTTGTAGTGATCAGAGAAGGCTTTCTGGTCAACCCCAGATTTCAACCAGCCCTGGAAAATGGTAAGATTTGGACATATGAGGGAAATAAGAAGATTCTTATTCAGTATTCATTATGTATAAGTATAACATAATTAAGAGATGATGTGGACACTAATCTGACTTGAGTAGAAGGTTAAATTTGTGTAGGTAAGTGGAGGCCAAATTATTGACAGCTTTAGATAGAGTAGTTGTGACAGCATATAGATAATTAAAGAGTCACACTTAGAACTCCTATAAAGAACAAGAAGGGACAAATTTGAGGAGAGCTACTCTTCAGTAACTCTAACCTTTGAACTCTAACAAGAATGATCAGGAAAAAATTGCTCCACAAAGGTATATAAGAAAAAAAATTCAGGGAATTTTTCTTGTTTTTTTTTTTTGTTTTTGTATTTCTTTTTGTTTTTGGTTTTTTTATATGAGCTACATTTTTTTTAAGTTAAGAGATACAGCAAAAACTTAAAGATATATTTAACTGTTATAAATTATTTGGAATTTACCATTATCTTGCCACCTTGATTAGCTACATTTTTATTTTGCATATTACCTTGCATATGTCTACCGCCATTCTCATATCACAGTATATCAATTTTACCTCTTTCTACAAAGTCTGCCTTGCCCCTTTTTTTTAATTACCCTAGCAGAATCTTGATCTAGGTCCTTTATCACACCCTATACATACAGGCTTCATTATTGAAATTAAAGGTAAATCTTTAACCAGCATAGGCATAAAAGGTACATCTCACCCCCTTTTAAAATGATATGATTTATTGGATTAACTGCTACTCTTGTACTAGCTTCAGACATAGCATTTATCTTACTTTCCCAATATTAAACTGTATTATAGGGTTGGGATTTAAATAAAAGTTAAGAAGACTCATGTAGTAATTTTCACTCCTCTTTAGTTTACATACATGAGGATATATTTAGTTTCTGTCTGTTCTTTTGAAAGGTCTACTTGAGTGTACACGTAAGCACTTGAGTGCCCAGCATTTCCACTTGCCAACTCTTGTAATACTTTAGCTCCTAAACATAACATAACATTGGCATGACTTTTGTTTGTTTATTCAGTATTCCTGCCATTTTAAAGATGGTGACTACTTTTCCCCAGGTATGAAAGAAATCCTTTCTAAGCCATAGCTGTTTTCTAAATTCTGTGGAATATAAGAATGCCAGTATCTATACTTTCAATCATTGAACTATAGATAATTATATAAATAACAATAAAAGATACAACTCAGTGGTTTTGGTGCTAACGAGGACACAGTTAATCATATAATAACGCTAGTGATGTTAATACAGACAACTGTGCTCTCACTAGCTGCTAGGCGCAATGCCTCAAATATTTGTCATAGAGTACTCCTTTAACTGTAAACTTTAAAATTCTGTCTTTAACAAGAAAATAAGTTCAGTTGGGTTTATCTGCTGCAGTTCTCTTATATCAGTGGTTCTCAACTTTTCATATATTATGTGCCAAAACCACTCTATCAAATAAGCTCTACCATACTAGAAACAGAAAGCCCACTTTTCCAAGAAAAGTATATATGTTTGCTGCATTCTCTTACTTCTTTAATGTGCTCTACCTAGACTCCTGTATACCCCAGGTTGAAAACCACTGTCTTAGAAATTGTTACAATATAATTTTACCTGTATCCTATCTAGCAGGTAGGAGAAGTATATTTATCTTAAGTGTACCATTACCCACCTAAGTAAATATACCTCTGATTGCAAGGGAACCCAAGTATACTTGCTAATGTTTTGCCAGTCTCAGAATTGGGGTGGCCAACATCTACTATAAAGGTACCACTTCCATTGCCTGCACCTGTAACAGACACATTCGCATTTTCTCACAGAGCCCAGCTAGGGTGCAACAGCCTTTCGACATAGCTCTCTAAGCAGCCACCACCAGATGATAGGAATCGGTGTGTGAAACTGATTTTATTTAGAAGGCACAACTTTATAAATTGTTAAACGTCCTCAAGGGCTAAAAAGCTTAAACCTAGGATTCTGACATGATAGAATGAAAATTCTGTATGATGAGCCAGCTTGCTTTTGTTGCCTATATTCTATTTGATCTCCAAAAGAACAGAAGGGATTCCAAAAAGCCAGGGAGGGAGGAATGCTTGCTGCAAAAAGAGAATACTCAATTGGAACCCGGTACGGAAGATTTTAGCATTCCGAGTAAATTTTGCATAGGAACTCTATCCTGATAAAAGAATCACAATCTTTTACCTATGTTGGTTGACTAAGGCTGTTTTGACAATAATGGCTGATGAAGGGCAAAGAAATTGCCACGTTATACTGTTACAGACTTGATGAAGCTAAGCATGATTGCAGTATCACTGCACTTACTATTGTTATCACTCCCATTTTAAAAGATTCAAAATCCCATTCACTTACTTCACAAAAGTTAAGATTCTCTTGCTCTCACAGTGAGAATGTTGAGATAAGGGAGAGTTTTTGTAGCTATCCTGGGGAAGTTTGAGTAAGGCAACAGAAACATTTAGAGGGTAACGCATTTTCTGATGAAAATAGCAATTCATTTAAATTAGAGGAGAACATGCCATACAGATTGTAATTTTCTACTGTAACCCCATTCTTTAAAAACTCCTATCCAACAAGATAGTAACATTACTATTTCCATATAGGCTCTCAATCTTGATTTTTATATCATAAATATTATTAGAATGGCTCTGTATGTACTGATTCAGATCCCTATCCTTTCTCATCCAATAAGAAGTAAACACCCATAATGAGCAGTTATGGAGAACCTTTGGTGAGCTAAGGGAGAAAAATGTGAATTCTCTTCCATCCAAGTTTACTATCGAGTCCAGAACCTTTTTTTTTTTTAATTGCACAGAGTCATAACTTCTTTTTGCCAATTTCTATTTCCAGACACCTTCCCTTCCGCAGTTCCTCCTTTCCTTCCCTTCCCCCATGCCAACACAAAAGAATTGAGACTACTAACAGAATTTCTGTTTGTCTTTCACATCAGATGCAACTCCAGTAGTACCTTCACGGGCAGCAACTCCAAGATCCGTAAGAAATAAGTCGCATGAAGGAATTACAAATTCTGTAATGCCTGAATGTAAGAATCCTTTCAAGTTAATGATCGGATCATCCAATGCCATGGGAAGGTTATATGTACAAGAACTGCCTGGAAGCCAGCAACAAGAACTCCACCCTGTCTACCCCCGGCAGAGATTGGGCAGCAGTGAACACGGACAGAAATCTCCATTCCGTGGCAGCCACGGAGGCCTGCCCAGCCCAGCATCGTCAGGTTCCCAGATATATGGAGACGGCTCAATCTCTCCAAGGACTGACCCACTCGGAAGCCCAGATGTCTTCACAAGAAATAATCCTGGTTTTCATGGAGCTCCCAATTCTAGTCCTATTCATTTGAATAGGACTCCTCTTTCTCCACCTTCAGTAATGCTACATGGTTCTCCTGTACAGTCATCCTGTGCAATGGCTGGAAGGACTAATATACCTCTTTCCCCAACCTTGACTACAAAGAGTCCAGTAATGAAAAAACCAATGTGTAATTTTTCAACTAATATGGAAATACCACGAGCAATGTTCCACCACAAACCACCCCAAGGCCCACCTCCCCCTCCTCCACCTTCTTGTGCTCTTCAGAAAAAGCCATTAACATCTGAGAAAGATCCACTTGGCATTCTTGACCCTATTCCTAGTAAACCGGTGAATCAAAACCCTGTTATCATTAATCCAACTAGTTTCCATTCAAATGTCCACTCTCAGGTACCTGTGATGAATGTAAGCATGCCTCCTGCTGTTGTTCCTTTGCCAAGTAATCTCCCTTTGCCAACCGTAAAACCTGGTCATATGAATCATGGGAGTCATATACAAAGAGTTCAGCATTCAGCTTCAACCTCCTTGTCCCCTTCTCCAGTGACATCCCCAGTGCACATGATGGGGACTGGAATTGGAAGGATTGAGGCATCGCCCCAAAGATCACGCTCATCTTCCACATCATCAGATCACGGAAATTTCATGATGCCACCTCTAGGACCCCAGGCCACTTGTAGTGGTATTAAGGTTCCACCCAGGTCACCAAGGTCAACGATAGGGTCCCCAAGGCCATCAATGCCATCAAGCCCTTCTACCAAGTCCGATGGACATCATCAGTACAAGGATATCCCTAACCCATTAATTGCTGGAATGAGTAATGTACTAAATACCCCAAGCAGTGCAGCTTTTCCTACTGCATCTGCCGGAAGTGGTTCTGTAAAGAGTCAGCCTGGTTTGCTGGGAATGCCTTTAAATCAGATCTTGAACCAGCACAATGCTGCCTCCTTTCCAGCAAGTAGTTTACTCTCAGCAGCAGCCAAAGCACAGCTAGCAAATCAAAACAAACTTGCTGGTAACAACTGTAGCAGCAGTAGCAATTCTGGAGCTGTTGCTGGCAGTGGCAACACTGAAGGACATAGCACTTTAAACACCATGTTCCCTCCTACTGCCAACATGCTTCTCCCAACAGGGGAAGGGCAAAGTGGTCGAGCAGCACTAAGAGATAAGCTGATGTCTCAGCAAAAAGACTCATTGCGGAAAAGAAAACAGCCACCTACGACAGTGTTGAGTTTGCTCAGACAGTCTCAAATGGATAGTTCTGCGGTTCCTAAACCTGGACCCGACTTGCTAAGAAAGCAGGGTCAGGGTTCATTTCCCATCAGTTCAATGTCTCAGTTACTACAGTCTATGAGTTGTCAAAGCTCTCACTTGAGTAGCAATAGTACCCCGGGTTGTGGGGGCTCAAATACTGCTTTGCCTTGCTCTGCTAACCAGCTGCATTTTACAGATCCCAGTATGAACTCCAGTGCTCTTCAGAATTCACTGACACAGAACATACCTTTGAGAGGGGAAGCCGTGCACTGCCACAATGCAAACACTAACTTTGTTCACAGTAACAGTCCAGTCCCAAACCACCATCTCGCAGGTTTAATAAATCAGATTCAGGCTAGCGGGAACTGTGGGATGCTCAGTCAGTCGGGCATGGCTTTAGGAAATTCATTACATCCCAATCCACCTCAGTCAAGAATTTCAACGTCCTCCACTCCAGTGATACCAAACAGCATTGTTAGCAGCTATAATCAAACAAGTTCTGAAGCAGGTATGGTTTTATTAGAAAAAAGTACCCCAAGGTACTAAACTTTTCTACATTTTTTAAAATTTGTACCAAAATATTTATTATGATAAGAAATGATCCTTTCCCCATTGTGAAATTGTCGTCATTTCTTTAGTATTTATAATTTTATTTACAGAATGCTAGGGAATTGTCTATTAGAAAAAAGAACAACCAAGGGGATTCCATGTGTTTCCGTTATTTGTTGTCAATCTGTGTCATTTTGAATTTTGTTTGACTTTCAGTTGGTTATATAACCATTGGACTCTAAACTACAAAAGAAGCCATAGAAGGCAGGGTTTCCTGGTTCATGAGACATGTACTTGGTCTATGCCAATATTAAAGCCGTTTCCCCTAGCTTTTGTTTGTATTCAGGTAAATGACACTCATCTTGGAAAACCCAAAAAAGGCAAAAATAAATGGATTTTTTTTGTTCTTGCTGCTGAACAGAAATAGGTGAATGGATAGGAAAAGGTAACTAGAAGTTGTATGAAGTAGAAAGCTGCCTTCTAATGTGTTCTCTTATCCTAGTTTGCTATCCTTTATTATTATTTGTTTGAGAAAATTCAAAAATGGATATTGGCTACTCCCTTTTAAAAAAGGTAATAATTTAAGTTTTCTAATAAAAAAAGGCTTGAAAACCTGATTTCCAGAATTTTTGATCTTGAAATTGTTTTACAATTCTCTTGTAGAAGTTAACCATTATTTTTACTATTGACATTAAGGTTTTGAACCCAAATTTATTATATCTCTTCATCCACTGTAATGAAGGAGACAAATTTATTTAAAAGTAGACACATTAGAAAGATTTGTGTTTTGTGCAATAGAATCATCAGAAATTGTTTTAAAAATCATAAAGAAGCACGAAAGAGGTAAATTCTTTGAGACATCAGAAAATTTGACCATGGAAGTGTTAGAAAGAATATTCAAAATCCAACACTGATGATTTCAGAGGTTTGTAGGAAATGACAGGGAGGAAAGGAAAGATAATTGTAGGGACAGTATTATTCAGATATGAAAACAGTGGGCTTTGCCAACCAGATTGCTACTGGAAATGAGAAAACTGCTGAGGCTTTTACTAATAAGCTATTGTATAGATCTGTATAGACTGTAATATACCATCATGCTGGAGAAGCATTAGAACCTACATGTCTGCGTTGCTGATAGTAAAATCCAGTGTTTTTTCTTCCTGGTGTCACTACTTACACCTGCCATCCTCCACAACTTGTGTTACGTTTTATGTCTGGATGTCAGTGTTTAATGAAGAACTGCTCATTGACCCTCTTGTGTTAAAAAGAATATACGGTGGAGAAGATAATCAAAATGATTAGTGCCTTCTTGATACTCTTAGCCTAGAAAAATCTCATGGAACTATTTTGTATGTGTTTAACAGGATCCTTATTCCAAAGGGGCTTCCAACTTTTCAATGACTCATATTCCTTTTTAAATAATTCCACACAAGTGAAAATTTAATCTTATGCTTTTAGGAGATTAAAGCCACATAAAATCTGTAGCTATTTTAAGATATCCCGTATTTATTAAGCATGCCTTCAGTCATTTAGATGAGACATCGTTTAGTCTCCTTGTATTATATATCTTTACATAATTGATACCCCTTACCTCAACTTTGTTTCAGGTCTGAGTTCATATTGCAAAGTGTATATATTTTATTGGTGATGTATTTAAGTTCATCCATAATGGAAAAGACCAACATTTATTTATATTTTTGTTTCTTCTGAATGTTAAGTTTATGGACTTAAATAATCTTAGACATGTATTTTCTTGTTCCATGCACTTCTGTAGAGCGTCAGATCTGGATTGCAAGTGCTGGGAGTGTCAAACACACAGGTTGAAAATGTATTAATATGAGAAAAGTGTTAGCATAGAAATAGCTAACTGGGACAAGAATAAATGTCTAGTAATGATATGGATGCGACCAATCATGTGTAAGCTAACAGAAAGCATCTACTTGATAAAAATCTAGGTCAGTAAGAATTTTTAAAATATGAAATCTAATAAAATTAAATACTAATTAATGTGCATAGATCTGATGTGCAGCTGGCTGTGAAAATGGGTAGATTTACTAATTAATGTAATTCTTTTGTTGAGTTGAATATTGAAGAGGTCTCTAATGCCGTTTCTTTTTGATACACAGTAAACTGTATCAACTGAATGGACTGTCATTATAATTGCTTAGCCTAAATATTTATTTACACTGACATTTATTCACCTATCAAATAAGTACCAAGGCTAGGCATGCAGAGTGAGCTAGCAGATGACAGTCAAGCTATCCCTGTAACTTCTGCTACGTATTCCTAGCATACCAGTAAGACATCAGAAGAAAAACACATTTTATTCCTAAAATGTTGCTTACAGCTATCAAGTACTTATTGTGTCCCAGCTGATTTACCCATATTATTTCTAATTTGTATAGTTTTCCAAAGTATAAGGTATTATTGCCCCCATTTTAGAGATGAATGAGCATTGGAGAACATAAATAGCTGTCCAAGATCATGCATAACTGAATTAAGACCTGAACTCAGGTTCAACTGATGCTAAAACCCTTTCTTCCCAACTGTGTAAGTTCTTCATTTAAAACATGTAGTAGTCAAAAATGCTGTTTTCAGTTTCAAAATCTTTGAAAATGCTCAACAGATAGTGAATTAAAGCACATCACTGTGTGTTAAAAGCCACATTTGTAAACTTTTGATGCACTTTTAGTCAGTTACTTTTGCCTTCTCTCTGGACTCTGGTCTCACAGTGTATAATGATTAGGGTATATGTGTCAACACAGTTGAAATGTCCAAACTATCAAGAGAACTGCCCCTTGATTGTGAATCACATTTGGTGACATTTAATGAATTCGTATCACCTCACTTGATCAGATACGAATGGGTTTCCTGGTAGACCTTTGAAGGAGGCAACTATGCAGATGCTGGTTCTGCCCTTCCAAGCATGATCTAACACAGCAAGGGTGAAAGAGCCCCCACGGAACATGTTCTCCTCTTCCCTTTGGTAACGGAACCTGGACAGAACTCAAGTGACCTGCTCGATCCAGTGCCTTTTCCACTCTCCTAAGCAGTTCAAAAATGTTACAGTAAGACCTCAATTAAGTGGAGTAATCACCTGCTTTGAGAACACTTAATTCGATTGGTAATTTATTTTTTAAGAAACTTCATCTAAAGAGAGTTTTTCTGTTATAAACAACCCAAATACTGATTTGTTTTTTTTTTTAGGCCTATATGTGAATTAGGCCATGGGACACATTTAAAAATGTATTACATCTCAAGTATGGGAATTGTAGGCAGAAGTCATTTTAAAAAATCAGATAAAAGATATAAAATGCTTAGAAAATATTTCTAAAATTTAAGAATATACAAGGCTTTATTAATTCTATTTGGTGGTTTGAAATTGCCTTCCCATGAAAGCTCTCTGAACACTTTGCATTGTAAAGTTTACAGGTTTCTATTAACTTTTTGGACATCAAATGACAAGTAAAGTTTAATATTTCCATGTAACAGATTTAGAAAATGACCAGTAGGATACTTGCTGACATTCCTCAAGTTGTAAAGCAAAGCTCTGGTGGATCTGGCAACCAAACCCCAAAGTTCCTGATTCTCAGTCCAAACACTCACTGCTGAATGCAGGTATGTTCTGAAGTCCATCAGTAGTGTACATTTAAAGCAACTTTCCATGTATGAAGAGAGCCAAGTTCCAGCAGTTTAAGTGGTTCCAGCACGTGTCCTGTTGTGTTTGGGTTTAGAGAGGAATCCAAAATCAAGTGCCCTCAACTGGCAAATTTTATCAGGCCTGTGCCTCCTGACTGCTGCCCACCTGCTGGCCATAGAACAAAACCCCACATGCCAGTAACCCTGGCCTCTGCAGAGGACCTCGTCCCGTCAGTGTCCATGTGGCCTATGGTTTTTCACTATTTTCAAAGAAGCAAAAAATTTAGACGACTATGCTCACCAACTTAATAACTGAACCTTACCTTCTCCAATGTGATAATCATTAAATACAACTTTTTCGCTTTAAAAGCCCTTTTATAGTCACTTATTATTTTTTCAATAAAAAGCATTTTATCAACTCTTCTAAACACATGAAAATATAATCCTCTGAAGAGGCAGAGCATGAGTTTGTACCAGAAGAGAAAATAAGTTGAACATTGATTTGCCTTAACTCTTAAAGAGATACATTGACTAACAAGAACATAAATAAACCCATGAGTGAATATATGTTCATGGATATTTATACATATTTTTTTTAAACTCTGGAAAAGAAAGTGTTCTTTCAGCACAAAATGCATTTGATTGAAATTCAGTACAGCCACTGATATGGTAGGTATAAGAGAATGAAATAGAGACCACAGAAGAACACTGGGTAAAACTGCAAAGTAATGAGCTTGGTTTTTTATGCTTTGTATTTATTTATTCTCAGAACATGCCAGTAAAGAAAATAAAGGGAAATCATCATTTCCGACATTTGAAGTTACAAGTGCAAAAAGATTATGGGATAAAAGGGCTTAGGGTGGATTGTACTATAGAAGTTAGCCCTCTCAGGGTACCGGAAGTCTGTGTAGAAATAATCTTCTCATTGTAGAGAGACTAATGTAGAGTAAAGGGCAAAGGCTCCTTTCAGGTTGTGACTGAATTAATAATAGTTGCTATTAAAAGTATTTCCACCCAAATTTTTAAGTGCTCCAGATTTTATCCCTCATCTGATGCACAAGGCTTCTAGGTTCAAAGTTGCCTTCTGCTCTGTTTTTTAACCAAATACCAAAACTCTATTAAATTATTGATTGTGTGATAAAAATCTATGTCTGTTCTTTCAGTTAAGTTTTTGCAAAATGAGCCATTTCTTCTTTGCTGTAAGATATTTTTACAACAATGTCTTGCTGTTTAAGAAGGTTTCCTATTATCAGGGTTACACCACTTGTTTTGTTTACATATTCCAGGTTTAATGTTTCCTTGTGTACAAAAGAAGGAGTTAAAATATGTTTGACTTTAGACATTGAGTCTGTATAATCAAAGGTGAAAACAGAACTCAGAGTGGTGTGATATGTTTGCTGATTCAATGATCTATTTTGTACCTTTCAAGAAATAAATTGTCCCAGTGTGAAAATTGGGAGAATTTTATTCCATTGCAATACACTGAACTCACTTACAAAATCACTAGAAATCCTTCAGTTCCCTAGGACATGCCTAAGCTATTATTTACTAAAATCAAGTGGTCTGAAAACATTGACGCAGCTTCTAAAAGTGTCCAAATTCTAGGCAGTAAATGTTAACTCTACAAGAATTTAACTCATTAAAAATCATGCTTAAAACCATTTCTGTGGTATTAACAAAATAGATTTCATTTCCACATGCGTGTAGTACTAGATAAATCATAGAAGTTTTTCCTTTATAGGAACTTTTATCAAACAACATTAATGCCAATCAAGCAAAGAGTAGAGTAAAAATTATTTTGTAAGGATTACACTTCTTGAAAATTCAAAGTAGCAACTCACCTTCTTACAGATTAAAAATGGAACTAAACGACAGAAGTCTGAAGGAGTAGCTGAGGTACTCCTGGGGGAGAGCTGCTCCAGGAAATTTCAGAGACCCATGGGTACAGGTATAAGGGAGAGTGTTTACCATAGAGACCCTAGAGCAGGACTCTTGTGCTGCGCAACTCCACAGGGACACCTCTCACACTATATAGCCTGATAAACATGCTTCCTGGAACACAACTCCATAAAGTTGAGCAACCCGGAGACCTTTTGGTATTTCTTCGTACTGTGAGAAACTAACTTGCATTATAATCCACTAGAGATATGTTTTTAATGTATAACAAAAGTTTCCTTAAAAATCTTATGTGATGCACTCTGACCTTTTTGATCCCATTCTAATCATATCTTACTCTACTTTTTTTCTCTAAAACCGTCATGACACACTGAAATGATTTTATCACCCACTAATGCAACACGACCCACTATGTATATATAATATATAATATATATAATTTATATATAGTTTAGTACTTGTATGTGTATATATTTTATTTATATTAGAGATGTATTTTATTTATATATTTAAATATATAAACATTTTAAAATATGTATTTTTTATATTTATATTATATTTCTGTTTATATGTGTGTGTGTATATATATATATACAAAAACAGTTTACACAAAATAATACCCCAGTTATACAATATATTCTTTTATTTTTCTATTTCATTTATCAAAATATAATGGTTGGGGCATTCTAAGTTGGTTTTGCAGCCCCAAATAGGCCTAAACTGTCTTAGAATATCCCCGAGGTAATTAACTCAGCAAATAAGTATTGAGCACTTAGTATGTGCTGAGCACTTTCAGCACTACAGATAAAGTATACGATGGAAGAATTCAAAGTTAACTGTATTTATAACTTAGAAACTCAGTTTACTCTGCTCATTAAACAACATAAGGAGAGAAAACTTCTGAATGGAATATTGAAGCATTTTTTTTTAATTGTAACTCTACCCCCATATTCAGAGAGCAGAAATCTCACTAAGCAAGGGATTTAACCTCATTTCTCAATATTTGTTTCCTTACAATAAGTATTTTTTTAATGTGATAAAAAGGATTTGTAAAAAAAAAAAACTTTTGTTACTTGAGTAAACAATGGAAAATCTCAAGCATTTTTGCATTTATTTTAAGTTTTCGGAGTGATTCTCTGTGTTAAAGAAATAGAAATGATCAGTAGCAAAAAAAAAAAAATCACATCTGTCTCTTTTTTTTTTTTTTTTTTTTGTCTGACGCCATTACCAACACAAGACTGATCTTGATACAGTCATGATGACTCAAACATATTCCAATATTCAAGCTGCATCCCTTCCACCGGCTTTCCTCCTTCCCAGCAGGTTAGCCCTGCTAAGGGTGGAGAGCATTTCCTTAGATACTGCCAAGGATCCCTTCCCCCTCTTCTTCTGTGAGCACTTTGATTTGGGGTCCCTCCCTCCCTTCCTTTTAGGGAACAAACAGCCACTAGTCCCTAGGTCTTCCTGCCTACTTCTGGTAAAGGAATGCAAGGAATTTACATCAGGATCCAAAGCACATGGATTGAAATTGATGTATTTTTGTAAATACATATACCATGCCATTAAAATAATATCTTGTTGGAAGATCTAGACTTCTCATACAAGTTATCTATTTTTTTTTAATCAATCCCTTGAATATAGAGGAGAAAATGTTACTATTTTCATGGGGTTAAAAAGTGAGTTACATTTATTCACTAGAGTATGATGTTTTCTCTTGCTTCTACAAGCATTCATTTTTATTAAGGATTACCATTGACCTTGTTTGCATTTAAAGTATACTTGCCAAAGCAAATGATAAAGGTCAAATGGCGAAGGTGTATCTTTTATATGACTCATTTCTTAGTTCTTGAATTTTTATGAATATAAATCAGTATTTGAGTATATCAACTTAGAATTTGGGCATATTCACTTAGAAAAAATTTTCTAACATAAAGTCATATTTATTCTAAATTGGAAATATAGATCAAACTGGTATAATGACATTTTTAAAACACTTATTTGTGTACTTGTCAAATCTGTGCCCATACAAAGACATGTCCAGCAATATTAATACTTAAGAGCCAACCATAGAAGAGTTTAGGATAATATGAACAATGACTTTTCTTAAAGAATATCGGTCATGAGAGAAATAAGTCTAAAGAGGTAGATATTGCCTTGTTTTAAAAAGCAAATTTTTTTTTAAGGAGACAAAAAATAAACTAGTAATCATAGGAAAATATCATTTAAAACTCCTAAAAAATTGTTTAGTGGTTCTATTTCGGTATGTACAGACACATATACACTGACACACATCAAATTACATGTGTGGACAAAGAGTACTGTTTATATCTGGAAATCTACCCCACTGGGCAAGCCACCACTGTCCTTTCCTGATTGTTCTGGTTTATCTCAATCTCCGATTGGGTGTCTAGGCACATGCTCTCACACCAGGAAAGTTTATCTGGGTGGCTTTCCAGTCTTATCTCGGCTTCATTAAAATCAACAGACAATGAGAAAGAGATTATGCCAGTTTATGGTGCTGCTGGCTGGTGTAAAATAATCATTTTTTCCCATTAAAGGGCTTCTCCAACTCACTAACTTGTTCCAAGCCCCAGCTGCCTTTTGGTTGTTAAACTGCTAAATGTTTTGTGAATAGTTTGCTTTAAAAAAAAAAAAAAATTTAGCAACTGTCCCTTTCATTAGTTTTTTAAGCACAAAACATCTTGGCTGGAAAAAAAAAATTCAACTCTAAGAAAACATTTTTCCCCACATACTTCAAGAGACCATATGGTTTTTATGCAGAACTATGAAGTAGGTTTGCCAGAGTGCCTATTCAAGATTAAGTGGTTCAGAAATAAGCAATCTCCAATTTTGCTCCAGATATAAAAATCCAAGGTCCTCTGGATGACCCTAAGTATTACTGAGTGGCTTGAAGAACTCAGAGTACTTTGGGACGGACCTTTTCCTCCATAAGAGGATTTTTAACTGCCTGGAACACATGAGAGTCTAAAGTAACTTGTTCTCTTCTAAGGATCCTTTCCTGTCTCTTATCTCCCAGCTGTGGACAAACACTGGAGAGTCAATTTTCCCTTTCTCCACAAATGGGTGGTATTCTCTCCCTTACTTCCCATACACCCATGCTACACACACAGCATCAAAAGCTCTGATTTCTAGAAGTTGAAGGCAGGTTTTTTTTTTTATCTTAATAGATTGATTCAACCAACATTTTTGGAATACCGACCATGTGCTAAAGTCCACGTTAGGCCTTGGAAATAAGAAATGATCCTTGCCTTAAAGGGTTTAGAAAGATGATTTCGAATTTCTGTGCTGCTTTGTCTATCTATGGTGGGAGGGTAGGGGTGTGTGGAAAGCAGCTTACAATATTTTCAGTCACATCTGTTTGTTTTCAGGATGCATACCTCCATGCACTTTATTATCTCCTTGTCCACTCTCAAATCCCCAAACAAATGTTACCACTCACTTAGTTTACCCTACACCTTCACTTTTATAGTTGTCCTCTTGCTATATACCTGTTAAATCTCTTAGCATATTGCACTATTAGTTACATGAGCTGTATGAATAGAGCTTTAAAATGTCCTGATCCATAGAAGCTCTCAATAAATGTGTATTTGAGAGAGGAAAAAGAAAGACTGAGAGTTTTGTGCATTTATCTCTTTTCCTAAACTCTGACTTTCTGCAAGAAAAGGGCAGCATGCTGTTTTTGTTTTCGTTGTTTTGTATCACCATTTCTATCCTTTTGTTCAACAGAGTATTCTTGTTTGTTGTTGAAAATTGGAGAAAATAAAAAATAAGCCTTGATTTACATATTACCCTTAAGAAGTTTGTGGTGTTCACCACCTTCTTGTTTGTAATACAAAAATACATACAGAGTAACCCTATTTCTTTATTGTCATTCCTCAAGAATGTTTAAATAGAGAACTCGTAGAATAATGTCCCCAAATGGCTACTTTCTTGAATCCTAAATATGGATGCTTCTCATATAAAAACAAAAAGACAAAAATATGAATGACAGTAACCTCTAAGGAAACCGTACATCAACAAAGCCTTGCTAGAGTATTTTGAAAATGTATGCTCTGACTGCGGCTAGAGAAATGGTGATCTGTACCTTTAAATATGTCATTATTGGTTAGCAGATAAGGAAAAAGGCCACAGATAGCGATTACCAGTAAATAAGAGTTGTTATTACCTTGTTTAAAAAAATGGTTTCCAAATGCAAATAAAGCATAGTGCCTATTTATGGAAATAGCTAATTTTCAGAAGCAATGAAATGTTTAAGGTGTTGATTGTTTTATTACAAATCTGAATTAACATTTAAAGAATTGTACACCATATGCCTACTTCAACATTCGAAATGTTCTTACTCTGCTCTTTGTGAACAGTCATTGTTTCATAATAATATTTTATAAATATTTATATACTTTTAAACAGAGGGTTTTTTATCTCATTCTTGAAATGAAATATGGAGAACTTAAAAAAACAGACCTGACACCTGGAAAAAATTGCAGTCGTGCAATATAGCGATATTCTAGAAGGTGTGTTGGATTATACTGATGTATTCTTATTACTATTACTATATCACCACTACTAACTACAACTAGTAATGTAAATAATAATGCTGACAATGATTGCTCCTTTTACTTGTACAGACTTTACACATTGCGAGCCTTTCACTTACCTATTTTTGATTCTCACAACAATCATGCCACTCATACCAGTTTTTCCTGAGGAAAAATTCAAAAGTAGCAAGGTATCATATGCCGGAAGATGTTCATACCTGTGTTACATATAATGATGAAAAAATGAAAAATGCCAAACTTTATCAGAATGATTCAATAAATATGATCAATATTAATAAAAATATTAATAGAAATGTCTGTATATCAAAAAGGAAAAATTCAAAAAAAAAGAAGAGGAAAAATTCTGGTGTTATTCTGTTAGAAGAAAACAAAAAGAATATAAAATTATATTTGCAATACTAGTACAACTATGGAAACATTTCTGTGTATTTGTATTTGGACAGGCCTCAATGGTAACATGATCAAATATAAAGTTTTTTATGGCATAGCACAGCAGTACAGTGTTAGAATTACTTTAGATTTTCAATAACACTGATGTTGTTCATTACATCATATACATGTTTAATATAAAGTTAAATGCATAAGCCTGTAACAGTATTTGCTCAATGCATATATTACATAATGCATCTCTTTAGAGAAAGACCTTTTATGAAAAATATGACTGTAGGTTCCTTTTCAACAGAATGTGATTCTCCTACCCCATCTCTTGTGCATCTGAATCACCAGGGGTGATTTCAAAGAATACTACTGCCCAGGCTCTACTCCCAAGAGATGAGTTTTCGACTTATCTGGGATAGGGCCCAGGCATTGTTTTTGTTTATTTGTTTGTTTGTTTGTTTAAAGTCCTCCAGGTAGTAATTCTATTGTGCAGCTTGTATTGAGAACTAAAAGGATTATAATGAACAACTGAAAGTTTATATTTTTAAATATTAAGTTTCTTGAATTTTCACTCAAGCATAAGACTTTCAAGATTAAGAATGCTAAAAAAAAAAAAAAGATTAAGAATGCTATTTAGGTGGTAGCATTTGGTCTGATTTAAGGAATGCTAAGTGCAGAGTATCTTTATGCTATCAGAGTGACAAAGATTAAAAAAATAATGATAAAATACAGTGTTGGTTAGAAATGAACACTGCCATACACTGTCTATAAAAATGTTAATGGAGTGTGCATTGATCAACTTTGCTGTGGGACAGTTTGAGAATATGAATCCAAAGCGTTAAAAATATGTAAACCCTTTTATCCCTGGAATTCCACTTTTAAGAATTTATCCCTAGAAAATAATTGAGTGTATTGGCAAAGCTAAATTAACAAGAATGTTTATCATACTGTTGCTTACTAGAGTAATTGTAATTTGATTGTAAACAATCAAATATCCTCAACTGGGATTGATTAAATTTTGGTATATTCATAGATGATAGTTGTAAAATGTAAAGTTAACACAATAATGTATTGATAAAAGAAAAAAGTTACAAAGCATGATTCCATTTTTGTTAAAATATGTAATATATGTATATATGTCTGCATATGTATAAACATACAGGTGGGAAAGGCCTGAAGCACTATCACTAACATATTAATAGTTCTCTTTATCAGTATTTTTTTATTTTGTTTTGTAGTCTCCTGCATATTCCAGGTTTTTTTTTTCCACTAAAATCAAGAGGCAGTATTATAAATAAAGACCAAAATGTTTTCTTAAATGGAAAAGTATCTTTCTAAAAATAAAGCCTTGTTACCTTTATCTAGTCAGTTGAATGAACTACAACACAGATTTCCCTCTCTTCACCTTGTCCAGCTTGTGAAAAACAAGCTATTTGTTAGAAACAGCTATTTCTTAATATATTTTTAATATTTCTAAACTTCTTCAATATATATTTTCTCAAAGTAGATTAGGAAGTATAAAGTTAAATTTAAGTTTTACTAACAGATTTCAACTCCTCTCTGATTGCAATTCATCTGAGTTAAATCCTCAAAGGTGACATGTAATGAATTACTGAAATGGATCTTAATGTATTTGTATGGGCTCGTCTTCCTTGGCATCCGTAATTAATAAGCGGTTGGTTTTTCTCCTTCTTCATTCTAGGCGGTTCAGGACCATCCTCCTCCATAGCCATAGCTGGCACCAACCACCCTGCCATCACAAAGACAACATCTGTTCTTCAAGATGGCGTCATAGTTACCACCGCAGCTGGAAACCCACTGCAGAGTCAGCTGCCTATTGGGAGTGATTTTCCTTATGTTGGCCAGGAGCACGCACTTCATTTTCCATCCAACAGCACTTCAAACAACCATCTTCCACACCCCTTGAACCCCAGCCTCCTCAGTTCTCTACCTATCTCTTTGCCAGTGAATCAACAGCATCTCCTAAACCAGAATCTATTAAATATCCTCCAGCCTTCAGCAGGAGAAGGCAAGTCTGAGATCAACCTCCACCCTTTAGGTTTTCTCAACCCGAATGTAAACGCTGCTTTAGCTTTTCTCTCCGGTGACATGGATGGGCAGGTATTGCAGCCTGTTCACTTTCAGCTCTTAGCAGCCCTGCTTCAGAACCAAGCCCAAGCAGCTGCCATGCTTCCCCTGCCATCTTTCAATCTGACCATCTCAGATCTTTTGCAACAGCAAAATACCCCTTTACCCTCATTAACACAGATGACAGCCCCACCAGACCATTTGCCAAGCAATCAGTCAGAGAACAGCCGAGCTGAGACCCTTTTAACCAGCCCCCTGGGGAACCCTTTACCAAGCTTTGCAGGCAGTGACACTACTTTTAACCCCCTGTTCCTCCCAGCTGTCACTGGGGCCTCAGGATTAATGGCCTTGAATCCCCAGCTGTTGGGAGGTGTCCTGAACTCAGCATCGGCCAACACCGCTAATCATCCAGAGGTTTCCATAGCAACTTCCTCCCAGGCAACCACTACCACAACCACTACATCATCAGCAGTGGCAGCACTGACTGTCTCAACACTTGGTGGGACAGCAGTGGTGTCAATGGCAGAAACATTGCTGAATATATCTAATAATGCTGGGAATACACCTGGTCCAGCTAAACTCAACAGTAACTCTGTGCTGCCACAGCTACTTAACCCTCTACTGGGGACAGGTCTGCTTGGTAAGTTAAATTTTTTCACAAATTTTTACAAAAGAAACGTTTTTCTAATTCTATTTTCTCCTTTTTAAAAACTCCATTTTGTCACACTATTTTTAAAAAATGTTTTTATTATGTCACAGCTTGCTTAAGGAACTAAATATAATAACACCCACACACATCCCTAGTTATACAAACATGAAAATGACTTTTTCCTTTTCCCCTATTCTAGCAGTACTAAATATCATTCTAATCTGCTTTTCTCTGATCTTCTGATTCTGATGCCACTTAACCCTAACCTACCTATCATTCTCTTAAGCCAAGTAGAGTCTTATTTTTCAAACAATAAAGCACAGGTCCATCTTAAAAATAACTTTTACTTGAATTTTAGTTGGTGTGGCATCACAGGGTTAGTATGAGCAGCTGCACTGTGGATGGAAACAGCTTGAGGAAGTGTTTTTTCCAGGTGATCCCTAAATAAACAAAACTAAATGCTTATCCAGCAAAATGAGAAACAGGGCATAAAAATATCCAAAGATAAACTTTGCCCAAGTTCAAAGAAACAGTCTCAATAGCTGTGTTAGATTTCCTCAGACAGTATAATTCCTTAGAACTTTGTGGCTTAAAAACAAAATCCTTCATACAGATTATTCTATCACAAAAAAAGTTAGAAAATAATGTCAAGTATATCCAACTGACTCATGCAGGTAACTGTAATATTAAGTACAGAAAGGGTGTCCATAAAGTCTGGAAATAGGCAAATATACCTGATATTGCCACAAGGGCATCTTCAATAGGTAAAAAACTATGAATAATATGTTTTTAGGCTTTATGGACACCTTTAGAATATAGTTTATTATTTTATAGTTTACTAGTTGCTGTGGTTTATTTTAGTTCTATTTGGCATTGAAATCAACAGTTAAATAATTTAAAAAGCATTACAGATTTACATATTTCAAGTTACAAGACAAATGACAATGACATTGTCTTCAAGATAATTTCAATAAAATTTCAAACAAGTTAAACCTGAATTCTGAGTATAAACTTAGTTATTAACTAATCCCGTCTGATTGTGTAACATTTATTTTAATGATTATGACAGTGAGTTCTTTTGTATTGTTAGCTTTCTTTATGATTTTAATTTTAGGTAACCAACCTTTTACTGATAGTAAACCTTTTACTTAAAAACAAAATATGTATTTCTAGGCCAAATCTGATTTTATTTTATTTTTTATTTTTTATTTTATTGATGACTGTGCCTTGAGAATTAAATTTTTTTTTAAAGATTTTATTTATTTATTCATGAGAGACACAGAGAGAGGAAGAGGCAGGGAGGGAGAAGAGGGAGAAGCAGGCCCCATGCAGGGAGCCCGATGTGGGACTTGATCCCGATCCCGGGTCTCCAGGATCACACCCTGGGCTGAAGGTGGCATTAAACCACTGAGCCACCCAGGCTGCCCCAAGAACTAAATTTTGTAAACAAGGCCTATTGAGACCCACTCATAATAGTTTGCTCAAATAGTTTAATAGTTTGCTCAAATACTTACGATTACTAAAACATTTTAGGGCTAATTTCAGCCTTTAGTTTCAAGTGCTCTAACAAAAACAGTTTTGAGGAATTATGAAAAACAGTTTTGAGGAATTATGTAACACTGAAACTCAATATATAGGGATAGAGCAAAGACTAAGTAGTGTCTCCAGAATATAAAATCAAAAAACTGATTATGAATGATAAAATTGAGTAATAAAACTCCTCTTTATTTACCACTTAGTAGGATGTTGAGGAGAAAAAGAGAAAACAATGACCATGTCAAGTCTAGTTTTCCGTTTTTGTTTCAGGGATCCTCAGGTACAAAGAGAGGCATAGGATCTCCAAAGAGTCACATTGACTTACATTTTATGTTTTTCAAACTATAGGTGACATGTCCTCAATAAACAATACTTTGAATAACCATCAACTGACTCATCTGCAGTCGCTGTTAAACAACAATCAGATGTTTCCTCCAAATCAGCAGCAGCAGCAGCAGCTTCTTCAAGGGTACCAGAACCTGCAGGCATTTCAAGGACAGCCCACAATTCCTTGCCCGGCTAACAGTAACCCCATGGCTTGTCTGTTTCAGAACTTTCAGGTACTCTTTCCCTGGGTTCCTTGAATAGTAAATAATGTGTAGGCAATGTCTGGGTCTGTTAAAATGCTTAACTGAAGGCAAGAGACCAGAGAAGGAAGTAATGTGTCCTCTCACCTCCAATTACTATTATTTCCCAATAATGAATATTGTTAAACATTCCAGTCTTTTGTGTGAAGGTTATTTTATTTTGTCTGAGGCATCTCAGTGGTCCTTTTGGAGCTGATAGTAAACACTGATCACATGATCCTCTTAAACCCTTTTGTGGGTTCCATTGCTCTCATGATTGAAATCCATATCTTTAACCAGCTGGCTTGGCCTCACTCGCCAGCCCCAGCCCTCACCGCCCTTCCTGGCTTCCATCACTTAGTATTCCTTTAGTTCTACAAGCTAAATACATTCCTAATAGATTAAGGAGCTAGATGGAAAGAGGAATGCTTAATAAATACAAAGAGAAAATATAGAAGTATTTTTAAAATAATCTTGAGGTAGAGAAGGTTCTTTCAGTAAGACACAAAATCAAGAAGTCAAAAAGAAAAGAAGTAATAAGGTCGAATATATAAAACTTTAAAATCTCTCTATGATAAGGGTATTCTAAACAAACTTAAAGACAAGTGGCACCCAGCAGAAAATACTTGCATGATAATGGCAAATAATTGACATTCGTTATAGAAGAAAAGCTCCTATGAATCAGGAAGAAAAAAAGATAATTGATTAGAAAAATGAGCAATAGATATGAACAGAAAATTCACAGAAAATGAAAAGTAAATTATTAATGAACATATGAAAAGAGTAATCAGAGTTATACAAATTACAACACTAATGTGTCTATCAGATTGATTGATATCCCTTGCCGAGAGTGGTGTGGGGAAATGGATCCTTTCAGATATACTGTTGGTCTGATTGTATGCTGATATAGTTCTTTGGGAGGGTAATTTGATAGTTTATCAGGTTTTTAAATATACATATCCTCTAATGCAGAAGTTCAACTTCTTTGTATCTGTTTTAGAGAAATCTTCAACCGTGAACAAAAGGGCGCAGGCTAGAATGTTCATTACAACATGATTTGTGGTGGCAAAAATTAGAAGCCGCGTCCATCAGTAAGGAAATAATTAATATATCATGATGTATCTGTCTTTTGAGTATTTTTTTAAAGATTTTATTTATTAATTCATGAGAAACACAGGGAGAAAGAGGTAGAGACATAGGCAGAGGGAGAAGCAGGCTCCATGCAGGGAGCCTGATGCAGGACTCGATCCCCGGTCTCCAAGATCACGCCCTGGGCTGAAGGTGGCGCTAAACCGCTGAGCCACCCGGGCTGCCCTCTGTCAAGTATTTTAAAAGGTTTAGATAGATTTACATAACTGATTTGGAAAGATCCACAAGAATGCAAGACTTTAATACTGTGGTATTATAGAACAATACTAAAATACTCTACCATTTATGTGAAAGAAGGAAGGAAAGAAAACTAGATATGTACCTACACACCTTAGTGTATTAAACATAAGTGTCTGCAAGGATGCATTCCAGCGCTGATTACTCCTGAGAGAGGGACTGGAATCAGAGTGGGATGCGAGAGTCAAGTTTGGGTGGGGAGGAGTGACAAAGAACGTTTTTATCTTTTTCTGAAAATGAGAAAATATTCATAGACATCTTGTGTAATAAAATAATTTAGAAGGGAAGAAAAGGACTCAGCCATGTCACTGAAAATCTCAAACAAGTAGATAAAGCCTGAAGAGAACCCACTAGATTTAGGACATCGTCAATGATGGTGGAATGCAGTTTTGGTGGAGTGGTAGGATGGATGGAAGGTGGATGGAAGGATGAAAAGGTTGGGAATTAAAGAGTGTGGATTAGTCTTTCAGAAACTTAACCATAAAGAATAAGAGAAATAGGGTGGTGCCCCAAGGCAGACATAGTATGAGCAAACTTTTAAAATATGGAAGCTGTGCACATGGTTGTATGCTAAAAAAGAAAAATTTAAGAGCAAAAAAAGAAAAAATGTGGAAAAGATTGAACATAATGAAGAGAAGGGATAACAAATGAGGCAAAATCCCTGAGGAGTGCCTTGGAAATCAGAGCATAAGTAAGAGGACTTACCCTCAGAAAACAAGAGGCCCCTCTTAACACTGGGAAGCAGGGCAGGATGTGACACGTGTATCATTGCAAAGTGTGTGCTGCCAGGGGGTAGGGAGTAGCAGAGTATAAGAACTATGAGAATTCTTAACCTGTGAACTCCATTTTCTCTGTTAAGTAAGGGTTTTCCACTAAGAATAGTGCTGGAGATGCTGTAACAACCAGCTTGAAGAAGTGGGTAAAGATTTGAACAGTTGTGAAGGAGAATGATACCTAACTTGAGGATCATCAGATTGATGGAAACATTAAGCCCCCAGCTGTAGTTGAAAGCCCTAAATTTCTAGGCAGATACTCAGCATTCTCACTGGATATAGATAAGGGCAGTTAAATTGATCCCACATTGAGATTTTATCTGGTAGGTGTAGACAGGGGGAGAATAACAAGAGAGTGGTTGATATGTTGATGGATCCCAGGTTCTGGTTTAGTGGGAAAAGATGTGAAGACAAGAAGGAAGAAATCTTTGAAGAGGAAATCCGAAGTAGCAAGGGTCTGGAGCAGCAGTTTTTAGGTGGGGTTGGTGCAATTAGAATAACCTTGGGGACTTTTTCAAAGTGCATTCATCCTCCCTGTGCTGACCATTGACATTCTTACCTGCTGGGCATCCCCTTCCTTCCCCTCTTCCCAATTAAGAATCACTTCTATAGAGAGCCATTGTCATTGCTGACCGCATGGTGGTGTCCCCCAGTCAGTAGCCTGGTAAGATTGAAGAGTAGGTGTCACTGCTTTATCTGAAGTCTTCAGAAATATAATGTCATATCAGAAATATTTTATTGTTATGAAAAAAGTGTGTGTGTATATATATATAGAGAGAGAGAGAGAAAGAGAAAGAAAGTGTGTATATATATATTTTATTGTTACGAAATAAATTACGAATATTTTATTTTATTGTTATGAAATAAATTACGAATATTTTATTGTTACGAAAAAAGTGTGTGTGTATATATATATAGAGAGAGAGAGAGAAAGAAAGAGAAAGAGAAAGAGTGTGTGTATATATATATATATAGACAGAGAGAGAGAGAGAGAGAGAAAGAGAAAGAGAAAATTTTCTTTTAGCTTATGTTGTAGTTCAGTAGAAATATCAGTGAATTAGAACTCCTTTCCAAAATCTGGTTCCCTTTGTAATTTGAGCAGTGCTGGTGATGGACTTGTCTCTCTGAAACCCAACTTGCAGAACCTGTAATGACGTTTAAATACATGGAGTCATTACCTGAAAACAGTTTGTGTCCAACCACCTCACCTTTAACTTTTCTAGAGAATGTTTGGTAATGATGAGTTTTTTATTTTTTATTTATTTGTTCATTTATTTTAGAAATACATTCTTTTATTTTTATTTTTTTAAGATTTATTTATTTTAGAGAGAAAAGAGAGAGTGCATGAGCAAGGAGAGAGGGGCACAGGGAGAAGGAGAGAACCAGACTCCCCACTGAGCACAGAGCCCTGACCAGGGGTTTGATCCCAAGAACCCAAGATTACGACCTGAGCAGAAACCAAGAGTCTGACGCTCAACTGACTGGGCCACCCAGGTGCCCCAGTGATGAGTTCTTTAAATCTTTTTTTTTTTTTTTTTAATTTATTTATGATAGTCACACAGAGAGAGAGAGGCAGAGACACAGGCAGAGGGAGAAGCAGGCTCCATGCACCGGGAGCCCGACGTGGGATTCGATCCCGGGTCTCCAGGATCGCGCCCTGGGCCAAAGGCAGGCGCTAAACCGCTGCGCCACCCAGGGATCCCTGAGTTCTTTAAAACAAATGTATGAAATAATTTCAACCAAAGAAACTACCCAAGTATGATCAAGACATAAACTCTACTATACAGAGTGACTTTTTATTACATTTTGAGCCTTGTTCTTTCTTTATATTTCTCTCCTTGTTATATTTGTTTGCCTTTCGGTAAATCTTAAAATTATGGTCTTTCTCTTTGACGTCTTTAGAAACTTTTCTGTCTCTCACTGCTTCCTGTCTGTTTCTTCAAGGTGAGAATGCAGGAAGATGCAGCTCTCCTAAACAAAAGAATAAGCTCTCAGCCGGGGCTCACGGCACTTCCTGAGAATCCAAACACTACACTTCCACCTTTCCAAGATACATCTTGTGAGTTGCAACCGAGGATTGACCCATCTCTTGGTCAGCAGGTGAAAGATGGCCTCATTGTGGGTGGCCAAGGTGATGCTTCTGTAGATGCCATTTACAAAGCAGTTGTTGATGCAGCCAGCAAAGGAATGCAGGTTGTCATCACCACTGCAGTCAACAGTACAACTCAGATCAGCCCCATTCCAGCTCTGAGTGCCATGAGTGCCTTCACTGCCTCGATTGGTGACCCGTTAAGTCTCCCCAGTGCTGTCAGTGCGGTCATTCATGGACGAAACATGGGCAGTGTCGATCATGATGGTAGGCTGAGGAATGCAAGAGGGGCTCGGCTGCCCAGGAATCTGGACCATGGGAAAAACTCAAATGAAGGAGATGGGTTTGAATATTTCAAGTCAGCAAGTTGCCACACATCCAAAAAACAGTGGGATGGGGAGCAAAGCCCTGGAGGGGAGCGAAACAGGTGGAAGTGTGAGGAATTTTTAGATCATCCAGGCCATATCCACAGTAGTCCTTGTCACGAAAGGTCCAACAATGTCTCTACACTGCCATTTCTGCCTGGGGAACAGCACCCGGTACTGTTACCACCAAGAAACTGTCAAGGGGATAAAATTCTGGAGGAAAATTTCAGGTATAATAACTACAAAAGAACTATGATGAGTTTTAAGGAGAGACTAGAGAACACTGTGGAAAGATGTGCACACATTAATGGGAACAGACCTCGACAGAGTCGGGGCTTTGGAGAGCTGCTGAGTACCACAAGACAAGACCTGGTCCTAGAGGAGCAGTCTCCGAGCTCCTCAAATAGTTTGGAAAATTCTCTAGTCAAAGACTACATCCATTACAATGGAGACTTTAATGCCAAAAGCATTAATGGGTGTGTGCCTAGCCCTTCAGATGCTAAAAGCATTAGTAGTGAAGATGACCTAAGGAATCCAGATTCCCCTTCTTCAAATGAGTTGATACATTATAGGCCAAGGACGTTCAACGTTGGCGACTTGGTCTGGGGCCAAATCAAAGGACTTACTTCTTGGCCTGGAAAATTAGTAAGAGAAGACGACGTTCACAATTCATGTCAACAAAGCCCCGAGGAAGGGAAGGTATACCAATCTTTATCCATTGTCAAATACTAACCTTTGTTCAGATATCAATTGTTATTTTTTGTTGTCGTCACTTTGGATTCTTTGGATTTGAAATTAGGATTCTTCATGACTCGTTAAGTTCTCACAAACTTCTGGAGCATAAAATGAAGAGGGGATGGTTATAGTCACCAAAATGTCATATCAAGGGGTGAGTTGTGCCGTGTTTGTAGAGATCCCACTAGGGCCTCTAACCCAGGAACCAGATTTCCAGAATTTTCTTAATCCTGCCTTCATTCCCTGTATGTACTTAATTCTTCATTCCATACACAGAGGATGAAGGCAAGTGGCAAGTACTGGGGAAAAAATCTGGTGGCCTTTGAAGTCCAGCAGTATGGCAGAGGTAGGGCAACAGGAAGCGCTGGGGGACAGCATCTCCTCCTTGAACTCACAGGAGCCACGTAGAGCTGAGGAGAGGGTAAAACCCGGGTGTAATTGCAGCCATTTCTGGAAGCAGCAGGTAATGTCTGTATTCAGAATGGTGTCTCCTTTCAGGAAAAGTTCTGGGCCTTTATAACATATGGAAATGTTTAACCCCACCGTCTGGTTCTACTTAACACAATCTGATCATATAAATTAAATGAAAACTTCTCCATGAAACTACTATTCAATTTAGAAGAAATTAGTAGGGGTCTTCTGGGTTCCCCCTCCCCCCTCACAATTGATAAATTGGCTCACTAGGCGAGAAACATGCAGAATGTTTAAAGCGGATAGAAAAATTTATATCTGACCAGGAGGAGATAATTATGCACATTCCCCACACATGATGAGGAAACATAATTTTTCATCTCCTTAAGAAATAAAAACTACTCTTAACAAATATATGGTATTCTCTTAAAGAGTATATTGTATAAAGCTATTTCAACTCTGCTCAAACCTCCACTGGCACTTAGGTTTAATGGCAGGAAACCAAAAACATTTTTGCCAGCACAATAAAAAGATTGTCTTTCTCCAAATGACCAGGAGGTCCTTAAGCCCATCGCTTATAATGCCTAATATATACTTGTCAGGGTGTGCTCTGGGCATAGTGTTTCTACGTTTGATAAGAAAATGAATTCCATACCCCTATTCACAAAACATTTTATTCTTTAATCTCTCTGAGCCCAGACAAAACATTCTCTAGGTTGATAAACCTAAATATTTTTGACAGTTTATTCAAAAAGTAATTAGAAACAGCAAAATTGGGCTTTTAGGATATAAATGGACTGCTACAAATATAAGATGTAGACACTGCACTGTTTTACAATCTTGGTGCAAATGAAACCAAGTCTTTTTTAGGTGCCATTTTACAAAAAGCTTAATGAAAGAAAAGATTATAGCCTCCCTTTCCTGGAAACATTCTTCCTGTCCTAAATGCCTTGTCTAAATATCTTTTTATGTCCTCAGGAGAATAAAGGCATGTACTTTTAACACATTTCACATTAAACAATGGTCCTAATCTTTTGATTAGTCTGTGTTTGCAAAACTCCTGGGATTGAGTTACTCACTGATGTGTGGGGAGATACACTTTAAAAAAAAAAAAATCATTATCTACGAGTCCAAGAAACATTTATGTTGCTTCATTTAAATAAGCAACTGGGTTTCACTCACTATACAATAGTAAGTGTTTAAAAAATCCAGAATCTTCTTCCTTGTTATAGGCAATAGATGAATTTCTAACATAAAATTATTTCTGTCGACTCAAATATTCCCCTCCCCTCGCCACCAAACGACATTGTGATTTTGCATTCTGACAACTTGAATATCAAAACATTGATATCAGGATACGTTAAAAATATTTTTAGTAATTCAAAAAAATAATTTAAAGCCCACATTTAGAGGTACAAAACTTGAAAACATATAATACATTATTAATGACAACACATGAAATATTTATCTGTCATTAGAAAGCAAGGTATAACAGCCTTAAAAGCTCGAGGGCACTTAACATTTTTAAAAACCTTGGTCTTTCCAGGACCTACTCACATTTGCACATTAAAAAAATAAAGTCCTATTTCACAAGCACTCTTTTTTCTTCTGTGGTTCACAAAACAAAGGAAGGGCTTCCTCATACCTTATTTAATGATGCCCAGCAAGCCAAACAGTGTTCTCGATTTATAAGACCAGAAAAGGTGAAATTTCAAACACAAGTCTGTCTGACTTCAAGCCAGATGGCCTTTGCTTGATGTCTTGGTAATCCTGGTTCATCAAGAAAAATTTAAACTATGTTCAATAGCTGTGTAAGACAAAGCGTGATCTATTTGAAAAGATTTCCAGCAAAAACGTTTTTAAAATTCGTACTCTTAGTCCGGTGAACCAACCAGTCATGATGTAAATATGATTTACATAGAATCCCTAAGTCCTCAGCAATGTTGGATAAATAAAGTCTTGTGCATGAATAATCAGATTTCTGCTTTTAAAAAGGCAAGTAGTGCATTAGGGTCTCTTCTACGCTGTGTCAATGGCTGACGTTTTATAAAGTCGAGAGACAAAGATAGAGACTGACTCCATAAACCATGTGTTTATTAACAGTAAAACCTAATTAATTCCACCTTGCCAATGTGAAATGTGGGACCCCATCCCCTAGTGTTTATCTTTGTAGTATCTCAGAAGGAAAGCTTTGGTAAACAATTTTCTTATATGTTATCATCGTAGACCTTTCTAGATTTTCAGTTGTTCATACTATTTCCATGTCCACAAAGTAAATTAACCGGAGAGTCTGTTAGATCCCTCCAGATACAATCTATGTTAACTCAAGTGTTAGAATAGATCGATTATCTTAATCTCTCCCCAGCCCTCTCATCATAGGAACCTGTCATTTATTTTCTGTTGCAGTCTTTGTTCTCAGCAAACCACTTCAGATTCTTTTCAGAAGCAGGCAAAAAAATGTTTAAAAAGTAATTAATTGGCAATATTGCAGGCTACTAATTCAGAGTAAGCTGGGCGCCTCTCTTGTTTTCAGGCCGTACAGGTGGTCCCTGGCCTGACAGATCAATGCTGTCCCTGGACTACTGCCGCGGGCCGAGGTGTCCATGCTGTCCCTAAGTTGATGACGCTTCAGCCAGCTGTCATGATAGTTAACAACCTGGTCAGTTTATGATCTTAGAAAGGCACCGTTCGTCTTTGGTGGGGTGTTACGTGTAGCAGAATTACTAATAATCCTTTGGAACTGTTCTGCACGTTTGGAGATTGCTTCGTAAAGGGTTTTATTTCAAAACATCAAACATCGTATGAACATAGTCTACGGAGAACTAGAGAGCACGCGGAGTGTGGCAGGAAGAGGCTTGGGCTCTGGGCATCCTCCCATGAGCTTGATCCCCGCCCCGTCCATTCCCTAATTGCTCCTGGGTGGGTGTCTTAATCTCCCTGGGCTGCAGTCCCCTCACCTCTCAAGTGGGACTATTCAGTTCTCACTCAGAATGATGTTTTCAGAATTAAATGATATACCATAAACAGATCATCCAGCACACGAGAGACGCTCAGTAGAAATTAGCCTCCTGGCCCCTGTGTTTTTTTATGTTAAACAACCTTATTAATTTGGATTTCTCCACTCTGGAATTGTGGTCGTTTGAGTTTAGTTATTGTTTGCCTCTGTATTATCCATGGATCAAGGGTTTACGAACTAGATTGAGGCTCCAATCTAGTGAGCGCATTATAATGAATATATTCAATGAGTCAAATAGTTTACAACCATTTTTTGATGAAGTTCAGCACGTCACACACAAGTGGCATATCCGATTATGTTATAGTGAGCGGTTCGTTTCAAGCAGGAGTTCTACTCAGAAGCATTTTCAAGCACTTTATTCAATGAACCTGGAAGTCCATCTCCCAACGTTGTTTGTAAAAAATACCAACACAGGCTTTCTTCCTTTACTTTCCTATCTCATCGCCCCCTCCACACACACAACAATATTCATTAGTAGAAATTTTTAGCCGTCCATGGAAACTTGGACTGAATCACCCCTATAGACTGCTGTCCCAATACTGAAGCTGTGTAAAACACTAAAGAATATTATGTGTCCGGAATCAGACCGTCCTGAAAGTAGTGTCTCCTCACTCTCTAACACATTCTTTCCTTTGGTTATCAGTTTGTAATCAAGTATGGTCTGAAAGATATTTATACTTTTTCTAAATAAATGATGCAAGTTTCTTTCTGAACCATGAGTCCTTTATAGTTTAAGCTTCAGTGACCAAGAATAAGACCTCAGTGCTATGCTCCAGTACATCATCGCAGCCAGAGAGCTGCATTGCCAGATCTTGGCATGGCCTTAGGGCATTCTTGGAAAGGGAAATGGCTTTGCTGGCATTACACCTATCCACCATAAAGTGCAAACACTTTTTTTTTTTTAAGAATATTTATTTTATTATTTTTTTAGAGAGAAAGAGAGCGGGGAGGAAGGGCAGAGGGATAGAGGGAGAGAGAGTCTCCAGCAGACTCCCTGCTGAGTCTGGAGCCTGACACAGGGCAGGGCTCAATCCCAGGACCCTGAGATCATTAGCTGAGCTGAAATCAAGAGTCAACCGCTTAACCCACTGAGCCACCCGGACACCCCAATTAGCAATCATTGTAAACCTGTGCAACTATGGGGGGGGGAGATGGTTATCTTTATGTACTTGTTTCAATAATTACATAAAAGTCAGAAAAGACCCCCTGTTTCCTAAAATATATTTTGTGATTATCATCCGCCCTCTCTGATCTTATATTAACTAACCTGAAAGAATTGACACTCAAGTGATAATCAAAAAATAAAACTCTTTTTCTTTAGTACATAACTTTTACTCTTTTTGGACATTTCCCACTGGTCTTCATATTTCATTGCTCTTATAGTCGTTGTGTATTCTAACTTGAGCCAAATTTAGGAAAGGATTTATTTCCAGATTGGCGCCGCAATGTTTCTCTTCAGTGAAATGCTGGCTGTTCTTGGACAGATAGGGAGCTCTGATTACTCAGAAAAGTTGTACATTTCAGTGACACACTAGATGAGCAAATGAAGACATGTTTTTATAAGTAGCGGGCACGGTGCTCTCTCTTGAGAATCGCACTTTGTCTTTTTTCACGTGGTTATATTTGGCAGGTAAAGATGAAAATCGCTCTCTGAGTAGTCAGTTATTCAAATGAGACAAAACTCATCATTATTAAAACTCATAACCAAACTTATTTTGGGACAATACACTTTCTATATGTCAGGTGAGTACGTCTCTCTCTCTCTCTTCTCTCTCACACACACACACACACATTCTGACAGTGTGAAGCGTATCCAAAGACAGCTGACCATCGTGTTTTGGGGATGTGTAACTTAAGTTGGAGCTCTTATGATTTTTAAATGTTTTACTTTAAAGAACATTCTTTCTGTGCTTGATTATCAGCATTAGCTGTTTTTGTTCTTTGGTACTATAATTCTCTGTTGAAAGTGTGCTTTGTATATTGCCCTTGCCTTACATAGCTCCTTAACTGCTGTTGGGAATGAATCCTTGTCCCTGCACTCAATCACCAACCACAGTATTTGGGCTGCATTGCGGCTGGTAGGACGGCAGAGGCAGTCCATGCTCTGTAGCAACAGAATCTCCTTGAAAAGGAAGGAAAATCGTTTTTGAAAAGTAATGTGCAAGATAAAAGCCAGGCTGACAAAGTCAGCGCCTGACGGAAATTTGGGAGATAATAACAATGAAGAACCAAATAAGACCAAAAATGTGAATATTAGCAAAAAAGACAAAACAGAAAAAGCTTAGGTAAGACCGTGAATGTCCCTGAAGCGAACTGTGGAATATGGTAACCTTCTTCCCTTGAACAAGGTTAAAGAGGAAAAGGAGGCCTGTCTCCATTTACACGTAACTGAGACCCACACAGAGTTCTTGAGCTTGTCAGTACGGTTTTCATATGGATAGTAGCAAATGGAGTCAGGTCGGAGGCAGGTACGTGCTTCTGTGACATGAAACTTTAAACAGTGCTGCTTTAGAAATCCGAGCTCACCCCAAGCATTTAATTCCAAGGATGGGTGGTGGGTCAGTATAAAATATGTTGTACATTTAGAATAGATTTACTCTAGTCCTGTAGTATACTTTTCTTCTACCTAAAAACACTGTTTCCAAAGTGAAGAGGAAAGGAAGCACACACACACATATCCACGCACACAAAGCCTCAGATAAGGCCACTGACAAAAGTCGTCTATGTGTATTTGATTAGTTCGTTTGAAAAAATAAAAAGGGGTTCGCTTTAGGAATTTTTCCATGAGTATTATTGATGGAAAATGAGGTTCATCCTCTCTGTCACAGGTGAGTCAACTCTTTACTCCAAATTATTTAGCGTTAATTCCCATTTTTTAAAAAATATTGCAATATCGCACCTAAGTTAGCAGGACTTGAATACTTACTATTTAATAAGTGTTTGTCAATAATGAAACTAATAAATGCCTCATATTTGCTGATTGCTTCAGGGCTCTATTTCCCAGGTTTCAACTGAAGTTGTCTGCTCCCTGCCTCCCCCACTCCCACTCCCACTAATCTCTAAAAACAGAAAAAAAAAAAAGCATGCATGTTCCTTTAGGGGCACTGGGTGACTCAGTCAGTTAAGCGTCCAACTCTTGATTTCAACTCAGGTTGTGATCTCAGGGTCTTGATTGAGGTCTAGCCCCTCATTGGGTTCCATGCTGGGCGTGGAGCCTGCTTAAGATTCTCTCCCTCTCTGTCCCTCTGTTCCTCCACCCCCCCCCAAGAAAAACAGAAATAAAGTTGCATGCTACCTGTACTATACTTAAAAATTTTATGCAAATTCATTTACTATTTATTTATTTATTCAACAAATACTTTTTGGACTCATAATATGAACTAGGCACCATTGAAGTTACTTTCAAATAATGTCTTCAGTCTTACTCTAAGATATAATATGCGTAAAATCCTAAGTATGATGTTTTTTGTATTTTTCTAATATAAACATATGAATATATAACTATTAAAAATGTTAAAAAATATTAAAGGTCTGTCCTTGTTTCACATGCCACTAATGACACTTTGGTAAAGACTGATTTGGTGTTTACAAAGTACCTTCATCTTCATTGTCTTTTTAGATTCTCTCAGTGATGCATAAAGAAGCGCACAACCATCCCCATGGTACAGATGAGGGAGCTGAAACTCAGCGAAGTAGCATTCCTAAGGACACAAGTGACAGGCAGTTAAGCCAGGACCCAACCCCCGTCTCCTAACTCTAAGCTTAGTACTCTTTGCATAGTACCATTCCCCCAACACAGGAGCTGATGACATGAACAAAGACGTAAAGAATGAGAAGGCGCTTGAGTTCAGCTGCCCGCCTCTCCTATGAAACCTGGGAGGTGGCTTGTACTCTGTCCTTTGTCTGACCTTTGTGTGACAGCTTCCCCTCACCACTAAGTAGCAGCGAAGTAAATCACCAAGAAATTCAATCCTGTTACCAGGTTTAAAGCCTATGGGGAATTTTGACATCATCTTTACTTAATTGGCTCTATTCAAAAGTGATCTAGGATCTTTGATCCAAGCTCTTCTAATATATACTCTACCTCATTTTCAGAGGGTCAGTTTGGTTCTCTGAAGGATTTGTGTCTCCCTTGTCGTAGATTTAAGTTACTTCTAAGATCACTACATTCTACTGTGTTGACCCCAAATCAAACTTAATTAAATTGCCAAATTTTACTGTGTGCCTTGTGAACAAAATAAGCAACTAGAGATTCAGACTTGTTCAGAAAAGTCTTAAACTTCCACCCAAAAGAGTGTATGGGTATGTTTCCAACCCTACTGAACAGGTGGGGTTCAGAATCTGCTTTCTGTTGCTTGAACAGGCTGTAGGACTATTCATGTGAAGAATTGTGATATCTAAAGAATGTGAATGAGTGAACAAGGCTTTAGGAGTCAAAATATATCCAATATGTGTGTATATTTATACATGAGGTAATAATTGAACTATAAATATGTATAAGTTCTGGTAATTTTTTCTAAATCTTAAATGATTTATGTGCAGAGGGTTATACCATGTTGGTCATTCCTATTAGCCTCATCATTACCAGAGTGAGAAAATGGGATAGATTATGAGTAAAGGTACATTATAAAGTCCTCCCTTGATTTCTCACCAGGATAGGAATTAAATAATTTATAGAACTCCTGGCTTATGAATGTACAGGAGTATAAGGTTGTAATTACAGATCACAGTATTAAGTATCTTAAATTACTTGCTCCTTCAATGTAAGGTTTATAGAAATATTTGTGTTTATCCTTTTTAATGTTACATTTATGTATTTGATTTCTCAGTACTTTCTTCATTTACAAGTTAGCTAAGTAATTTATGAGGGAGTATTCATTAAATCATTAAATATGATTTCTATTTGACTAGAAATTGAATTTATTTTGTTCTTCTCCAATCCCATCTTAGGGGGCGGCAGTATCTTTAAAGAGTTTCTTGAATATTGCATAAGTATATGAATAATTCCCTATAAACAACATACGCTGTTCATATATTTCACAATTCAGTAGAGTACTAAAATTCTGAAACAAAATAAACGAAACATTTACCTCTGGATATGTATGATCTTGTCATATCAGAAATAAACAGTGATGTGTAACTTATTTGTATTTAGTTTCAGAAAGCACCATCATTGCTTTCTCTTTCAAGGTCATTTTGAATCCTTTATAAATAATATAGTTCATTATAGAGTACCTTACAGCCTTAGAGGCAATTTAAATGAAAAGAAAAATCATGGTAGATTATTAGTTCAGAAAATTATCCAAGCATAAAAAAGTTTTTAAAGATAAATTTGAGCATGTATTATCTAAATTTCTGGAAGAATCTAATTTGTTTTAAAATAATTTGACCTATTTTTTTTTTTAGTATATGTGCATGTGTGTGTAAGTGTGTGTAAAAAATGATTGTAAACATCAATGTATATTGTAGTTGGTGTGGTGGAGAGAGGTTGAGTGCTTTGGAGTCAGACCTGAGTTTCAGTGCTGGCCATGTTACTTAAATTCACTGAGTTTCATCTGTAAAATAACAAAAATAATACTAGTTTGCAGTATTATCATATTAAATAATGAAACAGTGCCTTTTCCACAATAAATGCACAAGAAATGTTTTTATTGCCCCTTATTCCTTATTTAATTAAAAATAAAAACTGAAAATTTTAAAAATAGTTTTACATAACTTAGTGTTTAAGAATTAACACCAGTGGATTAAGTCTTCATATTGATGTTTTGCTTTGTTTCACTGTGAATCTGCTTTCTGTCGCTTGCATCAATCCCTTCTGAGATCTTTCACTACACCAATTTGTGCCTACTATAAGTTTACTACATAGGAGAGCTTCCTTCCTACTGCCAAAAAGGGGGGGGGATTAAATATAAGTGGAATTAGCGATAGATTATAGAAATGTAATGTGTGAAATATCTTTCTTTTTCTTTTCACGTGAGTAAATACAAGATGAAACCTCTTCAACATGAAATGTGAAAATGTACCCAGGCACTATTTTTTTTTTAAAACAACACATATATATATATTCATCTCACTTAAGCTTTTCCAGTTATTTCAGCAAGACACTTTTCTTCATGGTTTCCATGAAGTGTTATTAGAACAGAATTGTCTCTTGTTCCAGCACACAAGAAATTGGGTGTCTCCAATGAATGGAGATATAGATATATAGAAATATGAGATTTGCATCCTTTAGGACAAAGTACAAAAATTATGAAAGGGAAAATGTTTTCTTTGTTTGATTGTTTTTCTCCTTGAGTATTTAGACATGCCTGTTTTCAAACTGACAAAGGAAACCCTTTGTTACTCATTACTGGCTACTCAATTTTGAAGAGGTCAAAGAAAAATTATTTATAAAGCATACTCATGAGTCAAGAAGATTTCAAGAGAAAAGTTAATAATAATTTCCTTGCTTCTTAGTATTTATTTTCTTACCCATGAGGCATTTTGGCACCTTCTCAAATTTTTCTGTAAAAGTAGCATAGGGGCAGGGAAAAAACTGGGTTAAGGGACGGCTGGGAGACTTGCCTTGAAGCTGTGTTTACACAGCAATCGACACTGTTTTTATTTAAACTGTTGTTGTTTTTTTAAGATCAATAAAAATAGCAATGTTTTTCTTAAAGTGTTTTTACTCACAAGTCACATACAAGTTTTACTATTTATTAATTGTTTATCTTGGAGGGGTGGCTTCAAGAACCATGCTGGAGATTACTGGGGGGAAGTGGCAAAGACTGCACCTCCCCACCCTCATAAGTCCCCCAGTCACCATTTTGGTGGCCATAGGGTGATAAAGTAGCAAGATTCTCGGCAGTGATAAAGCAAGAAAGGAGAGGACACGCCCACAGGTGTAGCAACACCCTCTTCCCTAGACAGCAAGGACTATGGTAGTCTCCTTCCACGCATTTAGTGGCCTCTGCAATACCTAAGACTACAAGGTAATAACAGCCACTCTCTGCTTACCTGTATTCATCCTGCCTTGTTGCATTCTAATTGTCCCAGCAATTCTAGCTGGAAGGTAGGTATTGTCTTCATTTTAAAGAGAAAGAAACTGAGGTTCAGAACATCGGAGTGTCTTATTCACACTAGAAAGCAAGGTCAGATTCAAACTTCAGTCTACTGGCTCCAAAGCCCACCCCCTTCACTGCCACCGCTCCTATCCGCCTCGGATGGAGTACAGATTTGCAGTTGCTGAGTATCAAGCAAGTAGAGAAAGCAAACCAGGGATCTCTGATTTATACGATTTTGTGAATCGAAGGCTATTGAAGTTCCAAATTGTGTTCTTAAAATATTATTTTCAAAATGTTGATAGTATGAAAGCCAAACGATCTCTCGTTTCCATTGATGTTACAGCCTGGAGCCACACAGTCAACCTCTGCTTGAGCAAGGACAGGACATTTGACAGGGCAGTGAAAGTTAAGCCTCCCTTCCCCCACAGGAAAGTAAAATGGTGTTAACAATTGCAGGTCTGGGTAATATGGTTTGGTCTTCATGCCTTCACTCAGGTGGAGCCCGAGAAGTTGAAGACACTAACAGAAGGTTTAGAAGCCTACAGCCGAGCCCGGAAAAGGAACAGAAAGTAAGCACTGAATTTTTTTTTTTTTTTTTTTTTTTTTTTTTTTTTTTTGCCATTTTGCTTTTCACGGATATAATTTACTAGTTTGTGTTCATAGGGACAAGAAAATCTCAGTAATTTTGTCCATCTTAGGGCCTGTACTGTACTAAGTACAGTTTAGTAGTTGTCACCCAAGAGGACCATTATAGTTAAGCCAAATTAGCTATTACAGAGTATTTTCGTAACCATTTGTACTGTTCTGTGGGATTTCCCTCTTCATGAGCTCTTTCCTCTCTCCCTTCATTTCCATCCCTGTCATATGTTGGAAAAGAAACACTTTCAACATGTAGCAATTAAATAGTTTCTAAAATGGAGCAAAGGGGCACCTGCCTGGCTCAGTCAGAAGAGCATAGGACCCTTGATCTCAGGGGTCATGAGTTCAAACTCCCTCTTGGGTGTAGAAATTACTAATAAATAAATAAATAAAAATTTAAAAATAAATAAAATAAAAAAATAAAAGTGTAGCAAAACTCTATCCCTTTTGGAAGAGGAATGAGGAGATACCCCAGTTGTACACAGGTAAATAATTTTGGCAGATTAACTGTTACTCAAAGTGATGGTAAATAATTCTTTTTTCTTAGGGCAGGAATAATAGGTTTTCTTTGGAATTAGAATAAGAAGTTGTACTTTGAGACATTATTTTTCAAGTACTTCTCGATCTTTTTATTCTAGGTAAATGTTGTTTGGCCAAGCAGATAACGTTAGAAACAGTTTCCACTGTAATACAATATAGTTTTATGTATCATAATTATTATTTCATTTTAAGGTAGAGAATTACAAATGTGCTTTTGCAAATGCACATGGAAAGTTATTTAAAAATACATATGATTGACATGCCTGTTCAGGTCCAAGAATTATGAGGTCAGAATGTTCGGTAGTGTATCTCGTGTACATAATGATATCAATATTATCTATCAAAGAGCACTCTTTCTCTTAGTGGTGCCAGAGGCAAAATTTTAGAACTGAAATCTCTTGGGGAAATTCTTCATCTCAATAAACTGCCTCACGGAAAGATGCTAACCACAAGAGGCAAACTCCTGTGCCCCTATGTTGGGGAATTTTTTGGATGGTAGCAAGTTGGCACTGACTATGGCAATCAATGACTGAGTGAATTGCCAGATTCACTACAGATATGATAAAGAATATGGTGAGGCAAGTCCCTTCTGCTCTGACTGAAATAACACTTCCTGTGCAGAGCTTTGTGGTAGGATAAGGCCCACAAAATTAATACAAGTTCTGGATGACAGGAGGGAAATTGCAAATTACCTACATCACAAATTTGCAATGGGCCATTTGCTATGAAATATTCAACAGTACTCATTTATTTGATGTAAAAGAACCCTAAAATCTTTCCTCCAGTGAGATATGCCAGTAAGCTGAATTATATTCAAAATACCCAAAACAATTGATAACACAGAAATGAAATAACTCCTTCAAATATTTAAATATACTGCCTTGAAATGAGCTGTATTTTTCCCATAAATTTGGTATTAATCGATTTCTGAAAGGTAGTAAGTAATAAATAGCTTTTTCAAATTTTTTTTCTTCAAAACTAGTTTACTAGTTATGGTGAATTTGCTAAGTCTTAAGTGGCTTTATCTAAAGGGACTGCCATGAAACCAGGAAGTTAGAATATAGATGAGAGATGTAAAAGAAGAAACTATGAAATGAACTTTAGTAAAAACAGTTTTATTTATCATGCTATTGTCTACACAGACTAACTTGCCTTATAAAGGCCCAGTAGAATACTTTACATTTTGCATATACTATTTAAAATCCATTATTTTATTCTCCCAATGACAAAATGGGCCAGAATTACTAAGCCCATTTATAGATGAGGACACCAAGACCCAAATAGCTTAAATAATTAATTGAAGGTCAGTCGTATAAGTGACAAATGATGTCTTGAACCCAATCATGTATTTATTCATTTATTTAATCACTTAGTTATTCCCCAATTTAAGGAGAGTAATTGAGCAAAAATCTGTGCTGCAGTCCCTGGAGCTCTCTTGAGCAAAGGAGACAGATCCAGAAATAATTAAAATGTTAAAATTGCAATGACAGCAATATGTATAGTATACTTGGGGATCATAGAGAAGTGGCATTAAACTCAGGTAAAGGAAGACTTTCTAGAGGAGATAATCTGAGCCAAGCCTTACGTGCTACATAGGTATTAGCCAGAACAAGGAGATAAGGACCAAGGTGGTATGGGGTGGGATAGTGTTCAAATGAGATCAGCAGTTGGATTTGAGAGACTGTAAAGCATCAGACAGGAAATTGTAAGAGAAGCAGCCAAAGCCATAAGCAGCAATCAGATTATGAAGAGTTTAGTATGCACCCATAGGATCCTTTATCTTATTGGAAGTGCCTGAGGGGTCAGGTGGTTGGATTTTTCACATAGATTATCCTCTATGGAGGATAAATTTTAGGGGAACCATATTGGAGACAGGGACATTGTTTAGGAGGCCATGGCGGAAGTCAAGGCAGGATGATGATTCAACCACAATGGGAGCGATGAGAATGGAGGAGGAGGAACATGGTCGAGGAATATTTAGGAGGTGAAATTCACAGAATGTCATGGTGATTGATCGGAATGTGGAGAGCAAGCAATCAAGGACGACTTTCAGGGTTTTAGCTGGGGTGACTTGGCGGGTAGTAGAAAACACTGGCTGAGTGGAGAGTACAAAGGGGAGCTGTTGAGTGCATGTAGGGTGCCTGTCAACTGTGTCGGACACAAGTCTGACACTATGTAAAAATGGCTGCGATCACACAGAGATCCTTTGGCCCATTTGAACAGTGGGCTAAGGATTGACCCACGTGGGCATTTGAACATTTGCAAGAGATAATGAAGAAGATGAGAACAATCAAAAAGGTGGAAGAGAACCAGGGGGCAGCAGAGTAGGGTGTTAGGAACCAAAGACCAAAAGCTTCCAGGATGATAAAATGATAAACAGCAGTGCACTAAGCCAAGAAGAGAGAAATCTCCATTAGATGGGCAAGTTAGAGGCTGCAGGCAACCTTAGTGGAAACCGTCTCCAGTAAAGTGGAAGGTGTAAAAACCAAGTGGCCATGGGTTGAAGAGGGAATACGAATGAACTAGAGAGAGCTGATACAAATTAATTAGGCTTCTTCCTATCCTTAATATGAAAAGTTCCTGAAAAATAACTGGAAGAATTTTTAAGATGACAAAGATTGGACTGCTTTTGCAGACAGGGGAAAAGGAGGGAGGAAGCAACTGAAAAAGGAAGGCGGCATTTGGAATAAGATGGTTAAGAAGTTGGTTTGGGGTTTGAGTTCAAATCCTGTTTCCACCGCATCAGAGCTATGTGCCCTTGCGTATGTTGCTTAACCTCTCTGCGCCTAAATTCTTCATTTCTAAAATGGGCATATTAACATCTACCTCTTAGCATCGTTATAGTATAGACATTATAAAGAGAGCCTCAACACAGTACTTGGTACATGGTAAGTAGTTAGTAAACAGATACTTGGATTAAAAGATACGGGTGAAACAAACACAATTATGAGATATTTTCCCCAGTTGAAACATTCTACTATTCTATTAGATATTTAGAATTTAAAAAAAATAAAAATGAAATCTGCAAAAAAAAAAGATATTTAGAATTTTATGTGATCATTTTAATTTTTAATATTCTATAATCAAACTGTATAATAAATACCTTTAAACTGATAGGCTTATTACAGCCTAATCACAAGAGAAATATTAACATGTGTATTGAAGACATTACTGGGGGTGAAGTCATACTTAAAAGAGGAAATAGCTTCATTAAAGGAAAAGTTTTATAGCTTTAAGTTTGTTATGATTTCCACTGAAATGATCAAATATTCTATCTATACATACATATCATTTAAAATTTGGTAGCTTGATTTTTGTGAAGCTGAAAAGTGATAAAGTGATCAAATAAATCCTACTTCCACTTTGAAACCAAGAAATTATACTTAGCAGGTTAAATTTTCTTTTTTAAAAAAAGATTTATTTATTTGTGAGGGAGAGAGTGTGCGAGTGCACAGCGGGGAGGGGCAGAAGGGGAGCCAGAGAATCCCAAGCCAACTCCAGCTGAGCACAGAGCCCGAAGCGGGACTTGATCCCACAACCCTGAGATCGTGACCTGAGCCAAGACCAAGAGCCAGACACTGAACTACTGAGCCACCCAGTTGCCCCAGCATGTTAAGTTTTCTTAGATCTTCCTACTTTCTCTATGGACTGTGTTTCAGAATCTAAGATTCTTGACATTTAGGTGTCACCCAAATTTGTTCTGTTCTACAGGAAGTGAGTTGCTTAAATTCTACACTGACAGTGTAGAGCAACGTGCAGTTTCTCATTTCCCTCATTTCTCGTACCATTCACAGATGCGTACCTGCCTTTTTTCTCAATTAGCGAAGATAAGGATAATGTGTGACAATATAGGCAATGAAGAATAGAAGTGGCAATTATCTCCATTAATAACTAGAAATGTGATTATATGAACATCTATTGCTTAATCAAGTAGGTTTTAGAGTGTCCATTAGTAAAAATGTTTATTATTAAATGTCAGCAGGGAATCGAAAATAGTAGAAGAGACTCCACAGGGAGGCCCTTGGTACTGGAAGACTGAATTTTGACTAATTACTCATTTCATGAACTCATGGAAATTTTTCTTCCTCTTTTAAGTTCATTTTTCCCTGACCTGACCAGTTAGTGTAAAAATTAGTCAGCAGCTTTAGCACCTGGGAGCATCTCCCTTTACCTCTTGAATCTCATGATGTATTCAAGTAATTTCATGCCCCACCTCTCTGTATCTATTCCATCTTCCACAAGTAGTCATTTCTCCCCCTAAGAACTACTTAAGTTTGTTAAAGGAAAAACACTATTAATTTAGCTTAAATTAATACAGGCTGTTTACAAACATTTTAAACATCTTGTTGAAGAATGAGATCACAAAGTCCTAAATTCTATCTTTTTATTCAACAAGTACTGTTGAATTCTTTTTATACTTTGGTGATGTTATTACAATTTTTCCATAGTTAGGAGGGGCATCTGGTGGCTCAACGGTTGAGTGTCTGCCTTTGGCTCAGGACATGGTCCCAGGGTCCAGGATTGAGTCCTGCATTGGCTCCCTGCAGGGAGCCTGCTTCTCCTTCTGCCTGTGTCTCTGCTTCTCTGTGTCTCTCATGAATAAATACATATTAATAAAATGTTTTTAAAAAACAATTTTTCATAGGGAAAGTTTTTTCATAGCTCTTTGAACTTCCTACTTTTAAAAACTATTTGTAGTTAAATATCCATCTTCAGCATTGCCAGATTAGAATTGGCTTCACCACCAAAAAAAAAATAAAAATAAATAAATAAATTAATTAATTAAAAAAAAAAGAATTGGCTTCACCAGTTCTCCCTAAAAAGTCATGAAGTATTGCTTATAAACAGTTGTCATAATACCTACTTCATTGGCTTGCTGTAAGATTTAATGAGATAATGTATATGAAGATTTAACACAATTTTTGGCACATAGACAATTTTCAATAAATAGTAGCTGTTTTTGCTATTAAGATAAAAGTGAGAGAACCAAAATTCTCTAGTGGCTTTTCGCTGAAATATTTTACCTTTGTTTTAGACATTTAGAGCTGTAAGTAGTCAATCGTAAACCCATAAGATATAATAAAGGTCTGTAACATAAATATCTTTTGAAATTTATATTCATACTTTTAAATACATTAGAAATAGTAAAAAGACAAATCTATTTAACACATTACACAAGGTGTAATACTGTTAGGCAACTAGGCAACATGTGATATTGAGTCAAGACCTTTCCCAAACAGCCCATAAATGGGGCCCCAGCCTAACCCCAGCCAAACTTACATGGACCCACAGAGTCCTATGATCAGACCAACACCCCGCACCCGCCCTCACCTCCCGGCACTCAGAATCAGGCTTAGCAAACTTCTCACCAGGAAAGCAACCCAGACTGACTCCACAAGATGCCCATGGTCCCTTTTTTTTTCTGTAAGATTTTATTTATTTATCCATGAGAGACAGATTGAAAGAGAAAAAGAGAGAGAGAGAGGCGGAGACACAGGCAGAGGGAGAAGCAGGCTCCATGCACCGGGAGCCTGATGTGAGATTTGATCCCGGGTCTCCAGGATCGCGCCCTGGGCCAAAGGCAGGCGCCAAACCGCTGTGCCACCCAGGGATCCCCACCATGGTCCCTTAAAACTAGAATGGGTAGGTAAATAAACGAGTGTATGAATAGATGATATCAACTTGGACAGTGCTCAGTGCTTGGACAGTGCTAAGGGAGAAAGAGACACGTTGCAGAATGGTATGCCTGCCATCGCATACCTGATGGACACCTTTGTGTGTGTATTCAAAAAACACACATAAAAGACAATGCTAAGTATTGTTCATGGATATATCATGTGAAATATAAAAGCAGAGGTACCCGGGTGGTTCAGTTGGTTAAGGTCTGCCTTCGGCTCAGGTCTTGATCTCAGGGTCCCAGGATCCAGCCCCATGTCGGGGCTGCTCAGCAAGGAGCATCTTCCCCTTCTCCCTCTGGCCCTATCCCCTGCTCATGCTCACTCTCTCTCTTTCATAAATAAATAAAATTAAAATTAACTATAAAACATACTAGAAAGATAGACAACAACCTGAGGGGAGGAGAGAATGGGACTGGGAACTGATAATAAATGGGAATTTCAGTTTTGTTTTGTTTTTTTATAAAAAAGACTTAAAGGAAATAGGTCATTTATTATCAGTTTATTCTTGGAAGTGGGTTTGTTAGGGGTTAATTTATTCTATGCACTTCTCTGCATTGTTTATATTTCTAAAAATAAATGGGAAGAATGTAAAAAACTAGAGGCTGGCTTGCAGGCCAGCAAAAGGTGGGGGAAAGAGTTGGTGCTGTATTGCCCACATAATTTAGTTAAAACCAATACATTAATTTTTTTTTTCAGTTAAATTGACTTAAGTTCACGTATGTTTCCCAAAATATCGAGACATCGTATTGGCTTTGGACAAAATTTTTAGTTAGTAAATACGTGGAGCATCCGTGATGTGCCTAGCAGAACAGTCCTCGGGGTGTACGCAGAAACTAAATGTATGAATTGTCCAGTCCCGGCGTGTGAGGCTAAAAGCTGGTGGGGGCTGTGGTAAACCAAAAGGCCCCATCTGAAGGCATTCCACTAAAGTTCAAATATGTTTTTAAACACGATGTGAGCCAGACTAAATGGGAATATGAGCCAAATTCTTCCACAACTGCGAATTTCCAATCTTCGTGTAGATGTTGAGACTTAACTCTTGGAAAACCACACTGACAGCCTGCTTTGAAAGGGCTTATCTCTGCACCTTTTCTAGTAATTGTTGTGACAAGATAAATGAATGAATCACCTTAGTACTCAGACTAACTGGGTAAGTATTTCTATGCATAAAAAAAGGACAAAAGAAGTTAGAATAGACAAAGGGTACATAACCACAGAAGGAGATGGTGTGGGTTTGCGATTTTAAGGAGTTAGTTCAGCAACGTCCCATAGTCTCAGTAGCAGCAGATGCACTGTTTTGTGTTCTTCAAGCCACACGCACGTCGTCTCGTGCTAGGCTGAGTAGAGAGAAAAAGTCAAACGAGTGATTGACACTCTGAGTCATTCTTTATCTGCTCAAATACTTAAGTCATTTGGGGTTTGGGGGAAATGTGGTAGGCCCAGGCATGGAGGGAGCCTTGGGCGTGACAAATTGAGGTGTTTCCCACCCAGAACGTGCAAGTGTGCAAGGTGCATAGGCACACCAGGATTTCAGCCTTCACTTGCTCAACTCTGGAAGCCGGGACCGCCAGAGAGGGCAGAGGGAGCTCCCTAGTGGCCGGAGTCTGCAGCTCAGGCCTGCGCCCTCCCCGCGGGCCCTCGGCCTGGCCAGACACCAGCAGGCACGCAGGGCGGCAGGCGGGACTCCTGGCCCACAAGCCACCTCCGGGAAAGCAGACCCGTGGCCCAGTTTTCTTGCAAAACCATCAGACTGGGGAAGAAGCGTGTGGAAGGGGGAAGAAGCCATTGTCCCCCATCATGTGTCCCATCTTTTCGTTGCTGCGTGACTTTATTATTAGTATTCAGTGGTGAGAATCCCAGGGCGTTTGTCATCTGACTTTTTCAAATGTAAATATAAATTGACTTTCTCTGGTGGAATTGGTACTTCTGTTTTCTGATTAGGGGATTAAATGGAGACTTTGTTTCCTTAATTTATTAACCTGGTGTGTTGTTTTCATTAATTCCAGAAGTGGAAAGCTAAATAACCATTTAGAAGCTGCTATTCATGAGGCCATGAGTGAACTGGACAAAATGTCTGGGACTGTAAGTTAATTTATTTTTCCATTATACTGTGCTTCTTTGAAAATAAATTGTATTATACTTTTTGGTAAAGTCTCTTAAATATTGACAAGCAACTCACGTAGCAATACTAAATTACTAGGCTCCAAAAAAAAAAAAAAAAGACATATCAAAAAAGATTCAAAGCAATTTAAGAAAAAATAACCTGGTAGTATTAACTATGTCTTTTTTCTGAGATAACTTTTGTTTTTCCCACATAACATTCTTTCTAAATGTGAGCCGCAAAATATTCCTGTTCAAACCACAGCTTTCTGCATTTGACTCCCTGAATAACAGTGGCCACTACTGTTGCCTAGTCAATAATGCAAATTTCACTTTGTCTCAAAAAAAGGGAAATTGAACAGTGGGCTCAAGTTCAAGAGTGCAAAGACCTTTCGTTTCCTTTGTACTGTTGCCTAAAAAGCAAAATATTTGGCACTATTATTAAATTATTGAACCTTATAATCTCTGGTTTTTGAGAAGTTGTGTCTATTCTTTCTTTACATTTTTACTGAACCATTCATACAGTAGTATTGAATGTGAGAAGTTTACCTATTGTCCTCTAATTCACAAACTGGCTAGTGTAAACACTCAAAATATGATTTTAGTAATTTCTAAAAAAAATGTGAATTATCTAAGGCTATTCAGCAATGAAAGCTAATTTCTTTTACTTTTACTCAATGCTTTGTGTTAACAAGTTATCTAGATCCCAACAACCCATTCAGTGGCTACTGATTGACATACAGGTTATAGATTCCCAGAATGGTGGGGTTGGTGCAGGCTTTAGAGATTTGGTGATCCAACCCATCATTTTGCAAATGAATGAAGACTCTAAGTTTTTTTTTTAAAAAAGATTTTATTTATTTATTCATGAGATACACAGAGAGAGGGAGAGAGAGAGTCAGAGACACAGGCAGAGGGAGAAGCAGGCTCCATGCAGGGAGCCCAACATGGGACTCGATCCTGGGACTCAAGGATCATGCCCTGGGCCAAAGGCAGGCGCTAAGCCACTGAGCCACCCAGGGATCCCCCAAGACCCTAAGATGTTAAATTTCCTGATAGAATTTAGGAAAGGTCTAAAGTGGGGATTATAAATCTAAATGCCTGCTAAGGTCAGGCAAATACTGTCAGTAAGTAAAGTGGGTCATGTGTGAGAATAACAGCCACTCAAGCGGATCAAGAAATGCCAACCAAGAGGTCGGGGGAAGCCGCCTTAGAGGATCCACAGTAAAGACTATTGCCCACTTCAGCTGGTGCTGGTTGGGGAAAGGCTTGCTCCATCCAGCATCCACCATCCACCAGTCCTTAGGGCCTCACACTGCTCCTCATTTCACTTGAATTCCATCCATCAGATGAGAGAAGAGAATATGCCAAGGGCTGCCAGGGATAGGCTCATCATTTTCCTCTGGTCTGACCCCCTCATATGGCTTCCTTAACTCAAATGGACTAGGAAACGTGTTATACGATGTGCCTGCTGAGGAGGAAGAAAAAATGACTTCAGTAAGCATCTTGCTGGTCTTCCCTGCAGGACATTTGGCCCTCGTGGCCAGCAGGTAGTCAGCACTGATGGGGACTGTGTCAAGCTGGAGTCCATACTCTCTCCAGAAGGAGCTCCTCCTTCCACACTCCTGCAGATCTGAACCACATGGGAAATTGTGCCAGAGCTGCAAGCTCTTCCAAGTTTTCATAAGATGCTAAAAGTCTGGAAAGTAAAATTTCCCATTTTTTTTTTTTTTTTTTTTTTTTTTAGTGTTGACAATGTTTTAGACATTAAGGCATCATACAGCTAAACAAAATACCTTTTCAGGCCACATTTGGTCCACAGATTACCAAGACTTGCTTGCAGTCTTGGATAACATCTTCTTTCCTCAGTTAAAATAAGTTTTCCATTATGGATCTTCATCAGAAACTAATGGTTTTTAAAAGTGTATATGGACAGGTTAGGAGGAAAAGGCAGTTTGAGAAACTTATGTTACTTTTTAAATTTAAAATTTTTTTAAAGCCTTTTGCATTTGACTTTGAACAGCATTGGCCTGTGCTGTTATCTAAGCATTTTGAAGACATGCAGTGAAGCCAACGTGTAGCAGGTCTTGAGAGCTGACTGGGCACATCTCCTAACTATGAGTTCCATCATGTTACGTTGGTAGCTTTGAAGCTGGCTGTGGTGGAAGTATTTACACCATGGAAATGGGCAAATGCTGCAATAGGCTCGTGTTCCTCCAACAGGAAGCTGGTTGTTAAGCATTAGCTACACCACTGCCTTGGGACTCGCCTGCCTTTCCTGGGTCTTGACCTTGCCCTCTCCTATCAGTGACCACATACAATGTGGGGCACCCCCCTAGCACGTGTCCTCTGCCTCCCAAAACCATACCTGCTGTCTCATACCTGGCGATCACACTCCGCCATGCTCCACCCCTGCTCCATATGATACACGGCCCTAATTGCTACAGCTTCTGCATTAGTATATAACAGATGAGTTGTACTAATTGCTCATCCCAGACTATATAAGCTCAGATCTGCCAACGATGGTAGCGGTATTCCATTTTTACTCTGAGTCTTCTCATAAATAACATTCCTTGGGCTGAGCTGTGTGCGTGTTCTTACCATCTTTGACCCTTCTCAGTAGTTAAAAAGTAAGTCGGGTGACGGAATAAAGAAGAAAACATGTCCGGTACGTATTTTTCCACTTTCCTAGACTCTACTGAAATTGGTGATCTAGGGATCTCTAATAGGAAAGGCGTTATTTCTGCCTTAAATGGACAGCAGGGGTAGCGACTGCACACTGCATTTCCCACACTTGGTCTTCTCCGCTTCCTCCTTTGAGTTCCACAGTTTATGGGGTTCCCACAGTGTTGTTCTGCTTCTTAGTTCCTAGGATTCCTCATTCTCTGTAGTGACTATGGGCACACTGAGATCCGGGGTCTTGACAAAAAATTTCAAGGCCTCATGATATCAATGATTGAAGACGAGAGGTGGAAACCTATTCCCTATCCTGTTTTTTGTCAGAGATCGTATGGCGTTTGTACTTTCAACGTCTGTTGTTATTTTTTTTCCACCTCTTTATTTCCAGGTTCACCAAATCCCACAGGGAGACAGACAAATGAGACCCCCCAAACCCAAGAGGAGGAAGATCTCCAGATAACAGGGACTACTCCACCAATGCGCAGTGTTTATTAAAGGAACGTGCACAGATATATCTATGTATAGGTATTGATATAGCCACTGTTATATCAGTATTTATACTATGGCAGATAGCTACTACCACCACAGGGTGCTAAAAGAAACAGTGATACAATATTTTTTTGAACAGGAAGGATAATGAATGCTGGAAAACCAATCAGAATCCCTGAATGATGAGAGTGATAAATGGTCAAGAGATTACTGAGAAACTTTTTCTATAATACTAAAATTGTGATTATAAGAAATGTCCAAATGTTTCTGAAGACTTTTCAATGTTGTATATAGAAAATACAGAATTTCATGGTGATATCAGAAATGTAAATATTGTACAATATTGTCATGTACAAGCGTACCTAATGCACACTTTATCTTTTATTGTACAAAGAAATAGTGTACAAAATTCTTTGGTTTCTATGGAGTACACCTACCAGAGACTACCAGTGTAAAGTGATAAATAAAAATACAACCTAAATGCTTTTCTATGATAATGTAAAAGATGCTGTTTTTGTATTTAACAGCAGAGAAAAGGCATGATGATGTATTACCTGAATGATGACATACACTGCACACCACCGAGTGTCCATTTATATTGTCTGTTTGGAATGAACCTTGCCTGGAAGCACTGGACTCAGTTTCGGGTGCCTAGGAAATCAAAACCTTGCAGATTTCTAAAGGGATGAGGGCTCACAGGTCTAAATTGAGAATTCAGAAACTGCAACCATTTGTTGCATATTTTTTTTACCTAAGTTTTAAAGTAGAATAGGTTTTATAAAAAAAAAAAATCTTAGATGGAATATTTTACTCAGTCATTTCTGTAGTTAACGTTTGATAGCCACCTATTGATCTAGCTAGCTCATGCTGCACCACCATTGATGCTCAGAGTGGAATTTGTTTGCAAACAGTACCTGACAAGATAAAACTCTCTGTTTCCATACATGGAGGCAAAAGCCCCAGTTCGAGACCATTATCAGAGGTAAGGTTAATTATAATTCAGTTTTTTTGTAGTGGCAAAAACGAATACGAATCATCAAAGCAAGTTTCATAGCCATTCATCAGTATTACTTAAACCAGAAGTGAAGGTGGCTTACAAAATTATTAGCAATGGTAATTTTTTATCAGTATTATGTAACATATCAGATTTATTTTATTTAAAGAATTATTTATACCATTAACAGATTCTTATATATATTAATGTGGCTGAAATGTGCAGGTTAAATCTATTAACCAAATTATTTATATTATATTAAGTAAGAAAAAAATGTGAAACAAATGTAGAGAGAAAATACTACATTACAAGTATACAAACCTAAAACTGTGAGCCATTGTAAAGTACAAGGTTATTAATAAGAAATGTAGCACAACATAATTTTCCGTCTTTTTTTCACAATTTTTGTGGTGGTGGTATAACCCTATCTCCCACGCACTTACGTGAAGTTTCAGGCCTCCAGCCTGACTTCTGCTGATGGACTGTCAAAAGAAGGGATCCATTATCCCTTTATTCTTTGAATCACCAGCCCCCATCCCCAAACCCTTAAACCCCTAGAGAACACTCGCTGCCTGGGCCCCTACCTAGCCTGGGGCTAACTCAACAGCTTAATGCTCCAGCCACTGGGAGCCTTTCAGTAGCAGGCTCTGGAGCCCCCCACCCCAATACCCACCACCTCGTTATGGCTCCTCTCTCATCCAGCCCCCATTCTTCTCAGTCCCACGATGTAGCAGAGTTCCAGTAACTCAGGAAAAAGGAGACCAAGGTCATTCTTCCAGTTGGTTTTTTGGGGCCACAGCACAGAGCACTCCACCCGGGCTCACTTTTGATAGCAACAGCTCTTAGTTCTTCCCCTCCGGTCTCCTGTGTCCAGTTGTCCTTTCACTCCCACCCTCACCCCTACCCTCAGGCCTGATGGAATGCAGCTGGCTACCCCGGGCTTCTCGGCCTGGAGGCAGGAGCCTTTCCTTCTGGGGGTAGGTTCATTGTGTCTTTCATGTAACAGTGGGGTTGCCTGCTGGTCCTTCATGCAGTCGCCCTAAGTAATCTTTTGATCTTTTGTGTAGTTTAGTTGACGCATCTTTGTGTGTTTGGGATGTTTAAACCATAGATGCCCTTTTTTCTTTTCTTTTCTTTTCTTTTCTTTTTTTTTTTTCTGCCACCAACCTGCTTTTCTACTGTTTCATCTGCACGGTTATGTTTATTCCCGGGTAGACGCGTATGTGTGCCTGTATGTTGTCTGCCTGTGTGTGTGTGTGTGTATGTGTGTTGATGTGTAGAAGTTTTTTTTAGCCCTTGCTGTCCGTCTTTAGACTGAGTTTGTGTCTACCAAGCCTTCTTTTAGATATTTCAAGCTAATTAGGTGTGTGCTTCCCCACTGATGTGTACTTTACATCAGCAGACCATGTAAAGTATGTTTGTGCCCATGATTTCACTGGTTGCTTACAGCTTTGATGTGGATGCTAGGTGTTGTTGTTTCAGTCCACATGGGGTTTTTTTTCCCTCTCCTTTACAGTTCTATGGTTTCGTGTAAGCAGTTAATGTAAATATTGTTAGCATTACAGGTCATGCAGTGCTGTAACATTTTTTTAAATGTTGCACCTACTTTACAATTAAAAAATTGGTCACTCATACTTGAATTTTGCCCATAGAGCCATTTCTTTCTCTTTGTATTCAAGCCAATTCATTTTTTTTAAATGAAGGCTAGCCCTTCTACATTATTACATTTTTTTATGCCCTAAAACAAACTCTTTTTTCTTTTCAACAAATCTGACAAATGGAAACAATGAAAAATTTTTTGCACCTTTAACGAACATAATATCACCTTTGGAAAAGAAAATCTAATATGATTTTGTGTCCCTTAACAGTCTTATTAGGAAGCAGAAGGAGAAGAAACTACACCTTTAAGGAGTTTTTAAAGATTATTTCAAATGAATGAAAATGAACTCAGCAGCTCTTGTTTGATTTGTCTCATTTGTAGCATTAAAAGCAATCGGGGTTTTTATTTATTTAAAGGAATATTTTTGGTTTGTAGTTTTTAGTCTCATTGTGAATGTAAATGCTTTAGAATATCCATCCCTTGTGATATCATGGGCCACTTTTAGCCATGCATTTGGACCCTGACTTTGAGTTATTTGCTATGTCTGTTTTTCAAGTACGCACAACCTTATTCTTTTTAACGTAACACTGCAGAATTGTGGCAACAGCAGAGGGCTGTTTTTTGCTTTCTGTAAGTTTTATGAAGATTCCCGACTGACCCATCCCATGAGGTGATTCCTTTTTTCATTTCAGGCCATGATAACCGGTTGTCGTTAACTTTGGTAATCTCTGCAGTCTGCAATGTGCCCTTGTAAGTCACAAGCGGTTTTGCACTGAGATTTTAAAATCTAGGATGCCTAAGATGCTGGTGACGCTCTCTGCCGAGAAAGCCAAGATCCTAGACCTTCCTGAGAATCTGATACCTGTTTACTTTGCCCACGTATGCCCAAATGGTGTAACACAAGTCTCAAGACTTTTCAATGTAGTGTATAAAATGAGTTGTGCATTACTTGATTCATTTGGGGGCTATGGAGAAATAATATCAACCAGCCAGAACTGTAATATTGAATTAATTTATCTTTTTTCTTTCATTCACTCTCTCACATTTGCATTAGCCAAAGAGATAAGAACATTAGTAATTCATACGTGTAAACAACCCAGAAGTGAATATTAAATCAGTGAGCCAAAAAGCAATAAACAACTCAAGCATGGGAAATCCTGCTAACAGTGGGGAGTCTGATACAGAAAAAAATATATAAAAAGCATTATCTTCAAATATGAAAGATTAATTTGTATCTACTGTAAATATGTATTATCAGCCTTATCTGCTTTTATACACACTGTGTGTGTACTTCAGTGACCTTTTATAAACCGGAAAAATGGTTGATTTAATAATTTGTTATGTAAATACAAAGTTGTCTATAAATTGGAAAATTTGATGCCAGATGGCTTCACAATATACAAATGTGTTTTGTAACATCATGCCTTTATGGATTAAGTATAAATACACTGGATTGTCTGTGTAGAAGAGTAGCAGTTTACATTGCACCTGCATTTCAAGTGGATATTTTTGTCCAAATGGTTACCTTCTTAGGAAAAGAAAATGACCTGAACATTTTCAATGTGAAAAACAAATATGGTTTTGAATTCACCAAAACTCTTCACACTCATGCCTCTTCAATTCCACACTAAATGCCGTTTATTATATTTCCATAGGAGATTCTTTGATCCAGGACTGGGGTCTACCCAGGAAACCTCCCCAAATGGAATTATTCTACTTTAGAAACAGGCTGTGCATCTTAATTTCTAAATCATAGGCAGAGGGAGAGCCACAGCCTTCTTACTGCTTTTTAACTTTTTTTTTTTTTCCTGTTTTGTTTCCACACATCTTGGAAAGTACTCCACAGGTAAACAGGGCCTGGTTCTTGTGCGCCAAGGTGTCTACAGAGTGACACTCCAATGCAGGGCTTCTCAACCCCAGCACTAGTGACATTTGGGGTGAGATCATTCCCTGTTGTGAGGGCTGTCCGGGGCATTGTAGGATGTTTGGCCCCTTCCCTTGTCTCTACCCACCAGATACCAGTAGCATCCCTTCCAAATTGTGACAATCCAAAATGATGCTAGACGTTGCCCAATGTCTCCTGGGGTGAGGGTGGAGAATGGAGGGATGGGGGTAGGGACCAAGTGAGACTTGAAAACCACTGCCTTAACGAAATCAGTTAGGGAACACATGTCTGTGTGAAACATTGGCAAGTTTCGCATGCCGTAATCAACAGGAAACAGATTCCTAGATCAAAATCCAAAACAAAATCCACACCAAAGTAGTGCTTCTCGGTCCATCATTAAGGAAGTCAAGGCATTAGGTTCAGCTTCATTTTGAGCACATTTGACACTTGGGATCATGAGACTCAAGACAGTCATGTTCTGAGAAGTCCCATGTAGGGCTTAGGAGAGTTGTTACCTAGATACCATGGTTCAGTTTGCAAGAAGACTAATAGCCCCCTTTGGATGTGTGTTAGGAGCCGCAGTGAGTGGAAGACTTCTCAATAATAGCGTAGCTGCCTGCCTTGGGTCAAGATGAGTACGTTGGCTGAGGGGACCATGCTATTTATGTATTTTAACAGCTCTCTACCGCAGCTGGTTCAGGTATCAGTACTTTTTGCATGATCCTTCTAGAAGTTCTGATGGAAGCAGTTGAGCGGATCTAGGTGATATCATTGATCTATATTCACGTAATAAATATTCTTGAGTTCCTCTCTCTGCCACATCCAGTATGTAGCAGTAGGGATATGGTGGTGAGCAAGTCAGAGCCCATTCTCTGCCTGCACAGAGCAGCCCAAGGAGCCGGCCAGTGGGACGTGTAAGTATGATAAGGGTGATCGGGCCTGGGCTGGGCAGCACATGGCAGGCCCCCGACCTAGCTTAGTGAGGAGCCAGGAAGGATGAAGAGGATTCAGGCAAAGAAGTCTGTGTCTCAGAGGAGGGGAAAGGAGTGTGTTGAAGCAGTCGAGAAGAGAACTGGGGTGAAGCAGCACAAGCAGTCTGGGGGAGTCTTGCCCAGACCCCACTTCGCGGCGTGGTGACGATGGGAAACTGCTGCAATTTCAAGGTGGGGCGCGATAGGAGCCGGTCTGTGTTTTAGAAAGATTATCCTGCTGCAGTCTGAAGAACAGGCACTCGGAGTGAGACAACACGGAGGAGCATGTATCTCATTTCTAGTGCAGCATTTTTATAAAGCACCTACGTCCTCAAAAATTAAAAAATATTCTGGGCCCGCCATGACTCTTCATATCACATTTGTTGAGTAAGTTCCATCCCAGTCTTGAGATATGTATATAAATATATTTGTGTAGGTTCACTTTAATAATCATACGTAAGTGCTGTTCAGCACACTTACAGTTATTGCCATCAGCACCAATTCCCTATTTCCTTCACACAAATTCGTGCTGTGTTGGTGGACCGATGATGTTTCTGCTTGGATGATGAGACGCTGGGGAAGTTTAAAATCCCAAAGCATTGAAGTGTTAAAAGTTACAGTGTTAGAAAGTAAGGCCTGCTAACCAGAATGCACAGGTAGGTATAGGTCAGGTAGGGAGCTTGGCCTGCCCACATCCTCCCACATACCTCCAGTGAGCAATAGGAAGCTGCGGAGGAGCCCGCAAGATGCCAGAGGTACCAGGTAAGCACCAAGGGTTGTAAAAATGCCTGAAAGTGGACTCCAGGGAGTTGGGGCCCAGGACAAGGCCATCTGGCTATGAGGACCTGTGCCCCACAGCAGGGAAGACCACAATGGTCTTTCATCATCCATTCCAACCCATTATTATGTACATGCCCTTGAAAGTATCCCCGACCACAATTAATCACCTCCTACATTCGATGAACATTGAACATAAGGGCTTTTTAAAGCTAATTATCAATAATAATAATAATAATAAAGCTAATTATCAATTTTAAAAAAAGCCACACACACAACAGAGGCAGTACAATAACAGGCATTCAGTCCCATCCAGAGGCCAGCAAATAACCCCTGTCTCTAGCACGGGGTCCTGTACACAGGAGATGAACCCTCAAGGGGGAGGCGTCCCCTGATGTTTGCAAACTGGGTCCTGGAGAGGGATCAGCTGCAGTCAAATCTAGACTGTGCCACTGACCAGTTGTCTAACATGGGGCAAGTTATTTACCATCCATGTGTAACCTCATCTACCAAAGGGGTTGAGGGTAAGGACTGAATGAGGAAATGCAAAGTTCTTAGCTCCTGGCACAGAGCAGGCCCTCAGAGACGGGTCATTGGTAAACTACAGCAGGCAAGTTGAGATTAGGAAAGGGAACCTCCTGGGATCCCTGGGTGGCGCAGCGGTTTGGTGCCTGCCTTTGGCCCAGGGCGCGATCCTGGAGACCCGGGATCGAATCCCACGTTGGGCTCCCGGTGCATGGAGCCTGCTTCTCCCTCTGCCTGTGTCTCTGCCTCTCTCTCTGTGTGTGACTATCATAAATAAAAAATAAAAATTAAAAATTAAAATTAAAAAAAAAAAAAGGGAAGGGAAACTCCTGTCACGCAGGAGCTGAGTGTAGAGTTGTCCCATCTCCCCAGGAAGGCTTTATTTTATTTTATTTTATTTTATTTTATTTTATTTTATTTATTTTATTTTTTATTTTATTTTATTTTTTCAAATACCTTTAATGGCTTCACAAGGAAATAGGGGAAATATTGAGAAGAAAACAAGAACAACAGGAGAGAAATATTAAAGAAATACAGGAAGAGATGAGAATCTCTCAATTAAAAAAAAATCCTAATACGTTTCACATTTGAAGAATTGTGTAAAATGAGCACTGGGTGTTATAGGTAAGTAATGAATCACTAAATTCTACTCCTGAAACCAGTATCACACTATACGTTAACTAAAATTTAAACATATACTTGAAACAAAAAATTGTGTAATAATTTTTTTGACCCAGAAATACATTTTCCCCAATTTTATTTTTTTATTAAATTTTTTTTAAATTTTTAATTAATTAATTTATTTTTATTTTATTTAAAGCCCAGGAAGGCTTTAAAGGCAGGAGCGTGGTATCTACCTGTCTAAGGCAGTTCTGTCCAAAGCAAGCTGTTTCATGAGGTCTTTTCTGGTTTTCCCCGTCCAGCCCCAAGCTTCTGGACCTTCTACCCAGGGTGTTTCTTAGATGACTCCACTGTCCATCACGCCACAGGCACCTACAAAATGGCTTTCTTCTACACTAGTCTGGAAAATGATTTCTCTGAGAAGTGAACCCCATTGGCTGTGGCAGCCAGAGCAGAGACAGAACTAACCCTCAGCCTCAGAGTGAAGTCGGGCCCAGCTCTTCAAATAAGTAGCTCAAGGTATGAAGAGTTTAAACAACACAAAATCCGTCAAATCAGGGAATGCAGAGCTTCGTAGAGCTTCATTCAGAGAAGAGCGTGTTTAAGAGACTGAAGTCTGGGGTCCCAGTTCTTACCACTAGACTCCATGATTTAGGACAAATCTCTAAAAAGATCCTGGGGCTAGATATCTAGGGTGCGAAAGCAGTTATTCAGGGGCTGTGTGACCTCAGGCAAATTACCCTCCTGGTGCCTTAGTTTCATCATCTGAAAACTGACGGATAATAGAATCATCGATGTGCTTGAAGATTAAATAAACCCATCTACGCGAAGCACTTAGGAGAGTATCAGGCAAAGAGTAAATGCTATGCAAGTCCAGATATTGTGATTATTATTACTGCTAATAATAGAGGCTGAGCCTCAGTCACTTCCTTCGTCCATAGATGGGAATGACCTAGCCCTTACCTGCCGTAGAGGAAGGTTCCGTCTTCTGTGCGACGATCACTTAAGAGGCTCCTGCTATTCACCTTTAACCATTTATTTCTCTTCCCTGATTTAAATGTGGGTGCTCTGGACAGGAGGAAGACTTTGACCCAGCAGGAGGGAGCAAGTTCCTAAAAGATCTGAGAATATGGAGGGTGGGAGGAGGGTGTTCGAAACCATCCTAGAGTTCGCTGTACTCGGAGGACTAGTAAGAAAATGAAAAGAAATAATACACTGAGGCGTGCTTTCAAAACGGGAAGAGAGGAGAACAAATAATCTGAAGTGGTAGTATTTTCAAGTGCTATTAAGAATTATTATTTTTTTTTATTTTTAAAGATTTTATTCATTTATTCATGAGAGACACACAGAGAGGCAGAGACACAGGCAGAGGGAGAGGCAGGCTCCATGCAGGGAGCCCGACGTGGGACTCGATCCCAGGACCCCGGGGTCATGACCTGGGCCGAAGGCGGGCGCTCAACCGCTGAGCCACCCAGGGATCCCATATTATTTATTTTTAAATAGGAAGTTTATGTCTACATACTGTACGTAGCCTTTTCAGACTATGAGTTCCTAGCCACATGTTGCTAAAAGAGGGAGAAGAATTTGGTGGACGCCGATGTAGTTGGTGAACTTAGATGTAGCTAAACAGGTGTCAGGGGCAGGGCCTCTTTGGAGTTTCCCGTCTGGTGGGCCTCCCAGGCCGCTCCGGACCAACGCAGGTGGGAAAGTAGCCAGGGAGGCCAGTTGCCAGGGGCTTTGGCCCCCGGATTGTGACTGAGTCCCCCCAGAACATAGCTTCCCCTGCCAGTTCATCCTCAATAGCTCTTGGGGTCAGGCAGGACAGCCTGAGGAAGTCTTCTGTGACCTTTACGGGCTCTGTCCCCCTTTTCCAATCAAATAGAGATTACCTAGAATCAAGAAGGTCCTTCAAATTTCCACACGGGCCAGGGGGTTCAGGGGCTGTGACTGCGGGCTGAGCCCCCCCGGCCTGGCTCATGTGCCCGACCCGGGAAGCCAACAGTCGCAGGCGCTGGCGAAGCGCACAAGGCCTGGAACGGAGAGGGGATGCTCGGTGCCCCCAAGGGCGACAGACTCTCCTCGGCCCTTCCCCTGGCTCTCCAGCTCTCGCCAGGTGGCCCGGAGCAGGTGGGGCATCATGGGGGGGGGGGGTACATGCGTGGCCTCCTTCTTCAGCCCGCCCAGGGCTGCGGGCGCTGCCAGCGCGAGGGGCTCAGGCCTCCCGGCTGAGGAGGGGCCTCCCCCCTCGGGACCAGGTTTCCTCGTGGAGACGATGAGGACGTGCTCCATGCGAATGTGTGTGCGTGTGTGTGCGTGTGCGCTGCTGAGTTACTCATGGACGTGTGTTAGGAGACACACAAAACAAAAGTGAGGAAAGACCAAGAGGACGGAACAGAGATGCAGGTGTTGAGTCCCCCCCCCACGGTAGAGGGTTTCGTGCGTGGCGCCTGGGGTGTGCGCACCCACCTCCGCAGAGCACCCAAGTGACAAAGTACTGGGAGGACACAGAAGGTCGCTTCAATGGCAAAGGCAGTGATGGGACTGAACCGTCAACGGGAACTCCCGGGGCGGACCCTGCTTCTCTTATTTAACTTTTTTTTTTTTTAAGATTTTAGTTATTCATGTGAGACAGAGAAAGAGAGGCCGAGACGCAGGCAGGGGGGAAGCAGGCTCCCTGCAGGGGGCCCAACGTGGGACTCGATCCCGGGACCCCGGGGTCACGCCCTGGGCCGCAGGCGGTGCTCGGCGCTGAGCCACCAGGCGGCCCCTCTCATGTAACTTTCTGCGCCCAGTCCTACTGGGCTGGTGAAGGAAAGCAGGCGCTGCCGGGCGTCTGCCCCAACACGGACTCCACGTTCACATCAGCTTCGAGGAACCTCAGTCTTCCCGGAAGGGCCTGTTAAATACGTCTGCTTGGATGCGAGACGCGGTCGCTGCCGGCTTCTGTCAGCTGCTCAGGAGAGGTACCAGCCCAGGGTGCCCGGGCCCCCCTGGTGGAGTGAGAGGGCGCCCTCCCTATGCACATGTACCCCGTGCACTCCCAGTCTCAGGAATGTTCTGGGGCTTTCTTGACGAGCAGCTGAGGTGTGTAGGTCTAGGCAGCTCATTCATAAGGTCGTGATGCTGCGGAAAAGGAGCTGCACTGGGCTCTAGTCCCAGCTCTGCTGTGTGACCTTGGGCAAGTGCCTTAACTTCTTTTGACTTGACTTTTCTAATCTGTCCCGGGGGAGCTGGGATCACACCACGTGCCCCACACTGTTATCGTCAAGTTAGCACGAACATGAACCTAGCTGCGAAGGCATTTTGAGGATGGCAACACGTTGTACACGAGGTCGTGCGGGATTCCGATCCATGTGGTAAGGTCTTTTCAAGGTATAAAGACGAACTTTTCCTAGAAAAGTTTCCTGGAGTTAACTGTCTTATGGAACTTTCTCTTCAGGAGCCCGACCCACAGCGAAATTGGCTCATGGTAGATTTCTCATCTGAATGCAGAGCCTGAGAGGCTTTACGAGCCTCAAGAATGAGCCAAATGGACAGTGATGACTTCTAAAAAATGTGGATATATTTCCATGCTTCCAGATAATGCCAAGATTTCCAAGAGATGTAATATTTTTGTCCATTCATTCAGGAAATATTTACAGAGCATCTTACCTCCAAGATGAAGTTAAAAGGGCCCCTCCCTCAAGGGCTCCGGTTCCAATGAGGAAGGCCTGTAAACCGTCACTGCCATCACTGACGTCACTGACATCACGAGACTCTGCAAGGTGTGAATTGTGAAGAGCTCTGGAATACTGGGAGGTTCAAATATTGGGGAATCGGGTTAAGTGACGTGTGGAAGAGGAGAAATTCAGGCGTTGCCAGCAGCGGTAAAGGACATTGAGTGAGAGGGAATGGAGTGAAGGGCAGGGGTTGGGGGAAGGACGGAAAGGGGTCGGGACCAACATGATCTTCTGGGAGCTCTGAGGGACTCAGGAAGTCTTGAATTAATTTCCAGGAAGGAGAGAGGGAGACAGTACGCCCAGAAGGTAAGCAAAAGCCAGCTCATGGTGGAAGCGGGGTGCTGGCAGGTGTTCTAGGCCAGCAGAACGTGGAAAGCTATTTCAAACACTTTGCATCGGGTGAGCAGCAACCATTTACCTCTACACGTATCAGCAAATACTTCTATTTTTTTTTTAATTTTTATTTATTTATGATAGTCACAGAGAGAGAGAGAGAGAGGCAGAGACACAGGCAGAGGGAGAAGCAGGCTCCATGCACCGGGAGCCCGACGTGGGATTCGATCCCGGGTCTCCAGGATCGCGCCCTGGGCCAAAGGCAGGCACCAAACCGCTGCGCCACCCAGGGATCCCAAATACTTCTATTTATTGCACACTCAGCGGATACCGGCACGACCCTCGGACCCCGGGGTAAATGTGACCGCCATGTTCCTGCCCTCATGGAACGTAGAGCCTAAGGTCAGAGACGGACACCCCCAAATTACTAAAGTGTAATGAGGGTTAAGATGGCCATAGGATTCTCTGCCACCATTTAAGGTTGTTTTAGAAAGGTCACTCTGGCCACAGAATTGGTCAGATCATTTTTCCTATCCTCCTGGAAAAATGCCAACAACTCAAGTTTGCTCCACTGACCTCAAGGTAAAAACCCAGCTGCTCTCTGAGGTGCTCAGTCAGGATATCATTGACCCCCAGCACTGAGGCATGGGAAATGGCCAGATTAAGGTCAGCGACTGGAAAGGGCCACATTGAGAACCCAGAGTCCAAGGTTGGGAGCCGTGTGCTCTCCGCTCTGTTCCTGTTTGCCCACGTGTGGGCAACTTTGGATAAGACACACCATTCCTTGGGTTTAATAGTTTTAAGGGAATAATAGAGTTCTCCTCATATTAATATTCTAAAATTCCATGGAGGAAGGCTGCTAATCAGCATTTTCTAGCTAATTCACGTTTACAGAGGAGACTTCTGCTAGGGTTTTCTGTGTTAATCTCTGTCACGGTTACCTACTCATGGCCTGACAACGAACAGCTTCTTGAAGCACTTTCTCTTTTTTAATTTTAATTTTAGTTTTAGTTTATCATTTAAGTTTCTATTTTGAAGCATTTTCTCCATATAATTTGCCCCAACCCCCAACACAGTCCTGCACTGCACGCTGTCCTTTTCGTTGGACGGAATTAAATCAAACAGATGGGGTTACGAGGAACAATCCAACTGATGTGTACATGTTGTCCTCACGCCTCACAGCAGGCTACTAGCTCCCTCGGACTGGATTTTGCCTCTCTCTTTTTTCACTACAAAAGATTATATGAGGCACATCTCCTGAGACAAGAAGATAATGCTCTCTCCGGGACCAGAACAGCAAGCTCCGTAGGATGAGCTGTGATGGGCGCCACAACCCCTTACCAGCCCATCTCAGTGCCTGTAATGTCCAGGGCCTACGTGAACAAATCCCCATGAGATCAAAAAAAATGACCTGACAGCCTGACAACGGTAGTGAGGATGACAGGGAAGATGGGGGTGGGGTATCCCAGTATCACATTCTTTCATTCCAGGGAACAAAATGGGGGTGCACTTGTCAACATGCCTAACAATGATGCTACTCAGATGATGACCTGAAACTCCTATGTTGTTCCGCATCTGTGAAACTCACTCAGTTCTCAAGCCGGGAGATAAGAACAAGAACGTAAATGGCGGACTCACCACCACTATGCGCACGTCACCTGCGTGTGCCTACCCCAACCTCAGCTATTTGGCTGTCATTTGAGATCTTGGCCGTAGTCAAACAGTGACCGAGGAGCCCTGATGAAGGCTTCCCTTCCACGTGTCCAGTGGCCAATTGATGCTGCCTGTCACCTGAGCCTCATCTGGGGCCGTTGGCCAGAACAATTACACGTGACTTCTCGGTGTGGTCTGGACTCCCACACCACATCGTGTCTGGCTTCCAAGAGCAGATGTCTCAAGACACCAAAGAAAGAACCAGGCAGAAGTTGCGTTGCCTTTTGTAACCCAGCCTCCAAAGTCCTATGTCATTGCTTCTGCCCAATTTGGTGGGAAGCTAGGCCCTTAAGCCAGCTCACGTTCTTGAAAAGGGAAATGCGACTGCCATTCTTTTTTTCTTTTTTTTTTTTTGGCGACTGCCATTCTTGATGGAGTGACAAAAATTGGCACATTTGAAACAACCGCATAAATTCGGAACACACTAGGTGATTGGAACATAATCGGCTTGCTCTATGAAGTATTGCTAAGATGAAAATAATTGCTAATGTTTCTGGAGGACTTGTCATGTGCCAGGAAGAGTGCTCAAGACTCTCCATGTTTGGAGAGTCACCCGGCAGACCGTCCGCTCTTCCGTTGGAAAGGTACCGTTGTTCCCCCATTTCACACTCTGGGATCTGAAACTTGAAGCTCCTAGGTCATTTGTCCATGTTACCCAGACAGAAAGTGGCAGCCCCCGGACAGGAGTTCGGGCAGGCGTGTCCATCAGGCCAAACTGTCAACGTTTCCTCGGCCTGTTTTCCAGACGGAAGATGAGTTTCAGGGACGTGAAACAGACTTCTCAGCTTTAGTAAGTGGGTACATAACAGGATCCAACCTCGCACAGGAAATACACTTGCACAGTTCCTAATGATCTGGAGAAAATATCTCCTTGATAGCTGTGATGTGAAGGTTTCTGGAGGGAGGAGGTTGGATTTGAGGGAAAGACGCTGTGATAACTTACCCTTTGTGGGGTAAAAGGGAGCCTCCCTGGCCAGGTTGCAGGGCAGAAGGGAGCCTCCTGACGAGGTATTGGGGGTCGTGGAAGAAGGACAAAGAAATAGGCAGTTTCCTGGTCCTCCAACCCACCTCATTTCCCAGGAGAGAATCAGAAAGAGATTTTAGGAGAAGAGACTTCTTTAAGCTCCCCACCCCCCAACACCTCTGAAAATCTTCAGTGAAATTGTAAAACATCACAGTGGGTTTGGTGTAGTTGGATTTGTTGTTGGAGCCAATTTAGAGGCTGCGTTGTATCATGGATCGCTCGGAACTAGCCCATGCTAATAAAGGGGGGCACTAACCTCTGGGTTTTTAAATCGTGCCCTATAACAAGCAGTTCGTGTCCTTGACAGAGAGATGGAATTCGTTAACTAGCTTCAGTCCCACGGGGGGGCCGTTCATTCTTCTCAGTAATTGGCATCGAGCCCAATCTGTTGCAGGAAGAATGAATTTCCTCACTGAGCATATGCCTACGGGGGGCCGGTAGCACTTGTCATCCCCAGATGTGAACGAGCCTCAGGAAGACCAAATTCTGGGTTGAAGGGCCGTTCACCTTGTTTTGCCCACTCTGGTTCCCAGCAATCTACGAGGAAAGTAGGTCTCACTTGGGCCAGATACATAACGATGCCACATTAATCTCGGACACCAACTCCGAGAACTCAGACTAAACCAACACTTGGTGGGAACAAGGAAGTTTCATTCTTTGAGCTTAACACCAGAGAACCTCAAGGATTGTTTCTGGTTCTGTTTCTTTGGGGAAATGACAACAACTCTTAACCTGCCTCGCTGAAGGCACTGCTCGGGTCTGATCGAGGCCAGTTTTGGGTTTCCCGCGTCATTCTTTTCCATGGTCATCTGCTGCCTCTTGCTACAGATTCTTGGTGCTGAGGCTCAGCCTTTGCACAAAACATAGTCGTTGAGCATGAATTTTCGATGGTTTCCTCCAAAATGCTTCCATTTCCTCCATCAAACTCTGAAAAACCTGGCCCGGGTGTTGTGAGTTCTGTAGTTTCCGTCACTAAGGCCTGAACTCCCTGATGGTTGGTGTGTTTCCCCCGTGGAGATAGATAAACATTCACAGCACCAGGAGGAGCGAATGTCTTATGCCCCTTCTCACGGGCGGAATCAGGTATATTCTGATTGGAGTCACACCTGAACACGGATCCCTCGTGGTGTAGAAACGACACCGTGACCCTTCCCCGCAATACCTGTAATCGTCCCCCTGTCAAGTTTCCCTTAAACGGAACGTTTAGTGGTCTCGTGGAATACTGTATCATTTTCCCCAGTTGCTCCCAACCTACTTTCTTTTTTTCTTTAAAGACTTTATTTAGTTATTCATGAGAGACACAGAGAGAGGCCGAGACCCAGGCAGAGGGAGAAGCAGGCTCCATGCGGGGAGCTCGAGTGGGACTCGATCCCGGGACCCAGGGGTCACGCCCCGAGCCATGAGCCACCCAGGCGTCCCCACAACCCACTTTCTACAACAGGACTTCACTGTTTTCCTCCCTCTCCGCCCTTGGCTGTGGACTGGTTCTGGCTGATGGGTTGTGAGTAGAAGTGACCGCGCCTGCTCCAAGAAGTCTCGGGAGTCGCCCTGTGTTTCTGGCCTGTTTCTTGCTGTTTTCTGTGTCCACAAATCCACATTTTAGATGAGGAGGAGTCCTTCGGTCTGGACCCCACCGGGGGAGACGTGAAGAACGGAGCCGGCAGAGCTCAGCAGAGCTGGAGCCCACCTGCGAGGGTCAGGAAACAGGAGCAAGAAATCCACCTCCGTTGTCTGAAGCCACGAGGGCCTGGGGCGGTGGCTGCGGCCTAACGTGGCAAAACCCTCGTCCTGTGGCTACTGCGCGGGAGCCTCTGCGGGACGTGGCTGTGCCAGACGCAGCGTCTGCCTTCTAGAAGCTTACAATCAAAGACAGAAGGTTAGGTGCCCACGTGTCGCTGAAGTAGCAGAAGCGACTAAGCTGACAGGGGAGGTGGGGGCATCAGAAGGCTGGTGAGCAGCGTGACGACGAGGGGGACGGTCCAGAGGCTCAGTGACCAGGCGCTTCGGGACAAAGGGGCCGAGCAGGTGTTCAAGGAGCCCCCAGGTGGGAGAGTAGAGGGCACGGTTGGAAGCGCGGGGTGGGGGGTGGAGAGGCAGCAGGCCTAACCTAACCTAACCCTAAGAGGCTGCTCCTTTGGGCACCTGGGGGGCTCAGCGGTCAAGCGTCAGCCTGGGGCTCTGGGCGTGACCCTGGGGTCCCGGGATCGAGGCTGGCCTCGGGCCTCCGTGCAGAGCTGCTTCTCCCTCTGCCTGGGTCTCGGCCTCTCCGGGTCTCTCATGAGTGAATAAATAGAATCTTTTTAAAAATTAAAAAAAAATAAAAGATATTCTTTCAACACGTGTAGTGCGGGGAGCCTGGGCCTGGAGGGGTGGGAGAGGCGGCAAGCAGCGGGCGTCTCTGCCGCCTTCACGCCCTGCTCCCGGGGCCTCCTCTGCCCGGGCCGCGGGACGGAGCCGGCCCCGCTCCCAGCCTCCGACGATGGACCATGTGCGCCCTGAAGTGAGCGGAGCCGGTGGCCGTCGCCAGTCTTGCCATCACGGGAATAACCAGGCTCGGAGGGCCGCCGGGGGACAGGCCCCGTCCTCGCCGCAGCCCCCAATCTAGGTACAGACGAAAGACGCTCCTCGGGGACGATCCTCGAGCTGGCAGCCAGGTGGAGGAGAAGCCAGCAGGTCTCCGGGTCGTGGCGGCGGCGAAGGAAGGAGGGAAGCACACGGAGGAGGAAGAGCGAGGCCTGAGCGGGGCCCGGGCCCGCGGGTGCTCCCTGTGTGCCCGCGCGCCTGGTCCCTGTGCTCACGTCACCTCCTGCATCTCTGGCAGCAACGCCAAGGGACGGAGGGACGGCTGCCGCGACGACCCCGGCTGCCCAGGTGCGGAGCCCAGGGCGCCCCAGCGCTGGCCCGTGGCCGGCGGCCAGGAGGCAGGAGGCAGACGCGGGCAGGCGGCCCGTGACGCCCTCGGCCACCTGCAGGAGGGGAGACGGGGGCCTCCTGTCCTGGCGGGCGCGGCCCTCGATCCGGCCTCCTCGGCCCCCCAAGGCGCCAAGGGAGTCGCGGCCCCTGGCAGGCGGCACACCCCGGCCGGCCGGACGGGCCTTGTGGGCTTCGGGGCGAGGGAGCCGGGCGCTGCAGGCGGTCGGGGTCGGCCGCAGCCCCACGGGGAGGAGCGGGCACCGGGCGAGGGGCCTTCCTGCCCCGGAGAGCCCGGGAGGTCCGGTCCTACCGCCCGGCACCCGCCGCGCCACACCGGACGAGCCGCCCCAGACCCGGCCTTCCCGGGCTCAGCCAAGGCCGCGGGGCCGGCCGCGCTCCCCTCCGGGCCGTGGCTCTGTCAGAGGCCGCGGTGGCCGCGGTGGCCGCCGAAGCAACACACTGAGAGCGCTGGGCTCCTCGGACTCGGGACCAGGAAGGCGCCCACCCCCCGGCCGGCCCTGGGCAGCCAGACCCGGCCTTCCCGGGGGCCCTCGGGGATGGAGGCGGCCGCAGGAGTCCACACCGGGCGGAGGGGCGCCCTGGGGCCGGGGGTCCGGCGGGGCAGGCGGTTCCGGCATCTCCCTCCGGCCGCCGGGACTCAGGGAGGTCCACGGCCACCCGGGGCGGGAAGGCTCCTGTGTCCGCCGGAGCCGGGACGCCCGAGGAGCCAGGACGGGCGAGTCACCGGCCCGCAGACGACAGGGACAAGGCCCCCGCGGGAAGGCCGTGCAGCGGGGCCTGAGCCAGTCTTACCCTAAATCTCCAAAGGGCAGGGCGTCCCGCATCTTCAAGAGCAAAAGAGAAGGAACCAGCTGGTTCTGGGGCACTGGGCCGCTGCGGGGACTCCTGGGGGCGCCCGGCCGCCTCGTTGCTCAAGTGCTGCCTGGGCTCGGGCCCCCCACGGGCTCCCTGCTCAGTGGGACCTGCGGCTCCCTCACCCCCTGCCCCCATCACTCTCTCTCGCAAATAAAATCTAAAGAAAAAAAAAAAGAGTTCCTGAGACTTACCTGGCCTGATTCAAGGGACACATGACAGGATGTGAGGGAGGTCCTGAGGGAGGCCCTGACGGGGAGGCCCTGAGGGAGGCCCTGAGTGAGGTCCTGCAGAAGGCCCTGAGTGAGGTCTTGACGGAGGCCCTGAGTGAGCCCTGAGGGAGGCCCTGAGGGGGAGGTCCTGAGGGAGGCCCTGAGGGGGAGGTCCTGAGGGAGGTCTTGAGGGAGGTCCTGAGGGAGGTCCTGAGGGAAGCCCTGAGGGAGGCCCTGAGGGAGGCCCTGCGGGAGATCTTGAGGGAGGTCCTGAGGGAGGCCCTGAGGGAGGTCCTGAGGGAGGTCCTGAGTGAGGTCCTGAGGGAGGCCCTGAGGGAGGTCTTGAGGGAGGTCCTGAGGGAGGCCATGAAGGAGGCCCTGAGGGAGGTCCTGAGGGAGGCCCTGAGGGAGGTCTTGAGTGAGGTCCTGAGGGAGGCCCTGAGGGAGGTCTTGAGGGAGGTCCTGAGGGAGGCCATGAAGGAGGCCCTGAGGGAGGTCCTGAGGGAGGCCCTGAGGGAGGCCCTGAGGGAGGTCCTGAGGGAGGCCCTGAGGGAGGTCTTGAGGGAGGCCATGAAGGAGGCCCTGAGGGAGGCCCTGAGGGAGGCCATGAAGGAGGCCCTGAGGGAGGTCCTGAGGGAGGCCATGAAGGAGGCCCTGAGGGAGGTCCTGCGGGAGGCCCTGAGGAGCACCACCTCTGCGCACCTGCCCTCTGGCTTCCCGCCACTCACCCTTTGTGTCAGGTCGCCCCCATGTCACCCACTTGAGTCCAGCTTTCTCAAAAAACCACCTGTCTCACTGCAATTCTTTTACTTCCGCTTTAGAACTTGGATAAAAAATACGAGCCCCTTTAATACCCAGTGCGCACATCAAAACTGGAAACTAGGAGGCTGAGAGTTCACGCTCTGGGCCTCCTTATCAAAAAATGGGGCAGATACACTAAATTTGTGGTTGAAAATTTTTTTTTTTGTTCACACCATGGGAAGCCGTCTTCAAAGGAAGTCTTGCACGAAGCAGAAACAAAGGAGGGACCTGAGAGCTGGGCTGCTCTGGGCCAAAGGGGAGTGAGTCTGAGGACCTGGGCCGCCGAGGTGGAGCTTTACGAAAGCATTTGGCATCATCTCATTGACGGGGCGGCCAGTAGAGACGGAGCCGAGGGGCCAGGTCCTCGCCCCAAGCGTGTTCCCTGAGGCTTCTCCTGGGGAAGAAGATGGTAGGTGGGGGGCCCTGCAGCCTGGGGTGGGTGGGACGGTGAGAAGGTGCTGGAGGGCCCGGCGGGTCAGGGGAGGCGGGAGCGAGGCCTCGGTGGGGCCTCCCGGAGGCTGGCCAGCCGGGCCTCTGTAAGGAGTCAGTTCCCTGGTCCCTGGTCCCTGCCCCGCGGCCCCCAACAGCGAGCCGAGGTACAGAGGCGGGGAAAGGGAGGCGGCACACTTGGAAGGATCCGGAAGGCCAGTCCTTGCATCCTCTGCCTCCCTCGCTAAACTGCGATCTCCCCCTTCATTCGTTCCTGGCACGCTGTTTCCTTAACCACATCCCCCCCCCCACCCAAAGTTCTAGAACAATTGGGTGGGGAAAGACCTGCCTTCCCCCAAAGTGACCCCATCTCTGAAATTATTTCGTTCTCAGGCTTCGCCGTCCAGACGCTCATCGCTGTTTCTGGGCGCTGGGAAAGCTTCCCCCAAAGTGCGGCCCACAGACGGCCCATCAGCATCACCTGAGGAGCCCGCCTGCCAATTTCCTAGAGCCCCCCCCCCCCCCAGGTCTCCAGGTCACAACCCTTGAGGTGGGGCTGCCACACCCGGGGCTGCAACCAGCGGCCCAGCCCAGGTGATTCCGACGCGCTTTGGCCTCTGGAAGCTGCGGGAAGCCCTGTGGACCCTGGTTGGGCTGCGGGTGGCTCCTGTGTCTGCGGCTCTAGATCCCTTTCCCCTTGGGGCCTTCTCTTCAGCAGCCCGAGCTCCGTCTGCCTGCACCCTGGGAACGTGCCCAGAAGGTTCGGAACGTCCGGAAGGTTGGGCCAAGGCTCGTGTGATGTCAAGGGGAAAATGCCGCCGTGGACGCAGCCGGGGTAACATTAAGCCGTCCCGGCCTCCCGCGGTCCCCTGCCCACGCTGCTCTCTCCGTGACCTCTGGATGTCACTACAGGCCAGGTTTCTGCGGCTGCCGCTGCTCTCCTTCCAGCAGCCTCCAGGTGGACCGAGGGGTGGGACTAGCAGCCCCGCTTCCTCCAGACCCCGCCCGGGAGCACTGTCATCCCCTGGTCTGGCCACAGCCCTGGGGGCCAGGACGGAGGGGACGGGTCCTGCCGCCACCGGGCCGGAAGCAGGGCAGGGCGCCCAGACGCCCCCCGGGGATGCCCTGCATCAGCAGCCCCTCGGGCTAAAGGTTGAGGAGCTCCCGCCGCGTCTTCCCCTGAGGTCAGAGCCTCTCGGGCCCTGCCCCTTCCCGCCCGAGCGGAGCGGACGCGGACACACGCTGCGGGCCTCGCAGGCCTCGGCTCCCGTGGCCGAGCAGCCGGACGGACGTGCGCCCTCGGGCCAGGCCGGGGCTCGGTCTTCAGAGCACCTCACGCTCTATCCGGCCAACACGCATTGGGCGCTCACTGTGCGGCCTCCGCAGGCCCCGGGCGACCGCACGTGGGCTTCTCCGGGCCGCGAGCCGGGCCCCGCGCCGCGTGCATGTCACCACTCCGGAGGCCGGAGGCCGCAGCGTCCGAGGCGGGAGCCTCTCCTGCTCCAGGGGATGCGCCCCTGAGGAGACGCTGTGCAGGGGCCGGGAGCTGGGAGGGAGCCGCCCGGGCCGGGCCCTGCTCACGTCCTGTTGCACAAGGAAGGAAATGAGGCCCAGACGGGCAAGACCGGCTGATTCTTGGTCTTGGCTCAGTCTCCAAACTTCCTGAAATCCAACCCCTCAGTGAGAACGTCTTCCGCAGGCACCTGCCCTGTGTGTTGTGTGTTGGCTTGTGAACACACGCACTGCATCACACGCTCTACTGTATGACAGGTTAATGATGTGGGTGAAACCTACACTCAATTATGAGATTAAAAATACAGATGGGTAGGAACTCCAGTACTTTCTATGCACCCCGGCCTAAGCCTTTGCTAATCCCACCGGGTACGTGTCTGATTCTTTACCTGTGCTGATGGTTACAGTGAGGATGGAAAAGGAGAACAACTTTGAAACTAAAATGGCTAATAAGTACAAAGGAATCGAAATCATGAGCATAATTTCTTCCTATAGGAAATATCAATTGTGCTGGGTCCAGTGGGGCGCTCCCAGGTAGTCCCAGGTAGAGCGCGCCCACGGAGCGGCGATCGCTAAGGAGATGGGAGCTGTAAGTACAGTTGTCTGGAACAAGGAACGCAGAGGGCATGACTGGACGGCTAAAACACCAGGCCCCAGGAGACTTCCGCGGGGAGAGGCATCCTGCCCTGTGCAACCATTCGTGGTACGGTTAACCCTTATTCTCCTAAGAGCTCACAGTGCTTATCACGGATACTGTAGCACGAACACAAGCCGTACCACAGAGGGCTGAAAGCAAGACGGTGTGTCACTGCCATCATCCATAATGTCCGATCCGTTTCCCCGTGTGAGTCCATCATGCCCGCACTGATGGCACTAATGCTATCTAGGACACATCAGCCAATCCAGCCAACCCACATGCCCCAGTGTTGTGCCAACGTAGTTGGAAACACACTCAGGAAGGTGAGGCCCAACTGGATTAAACCACCGATGCTGAGAGGAAATGGAGGTGTGAGTATTTGGTGTGACGGTTGCCTAGAAAGGTAAATGTGGGGACCAAGGAGGCGTGTCGAATCTGTGTGGGGTCCTTTCCCCCTGGAAGTTCCCCTCCATGAAATGCCCCCCAGCGAGAAGCACCTGGGAAGCCTTTGTTGTTTCCACAGCCCTAGAAAGAGCCCAGAGAGAGAGAGCATGGGTGGGTGATTCCATCGTCATACTTGGGAAAGGACTCCAAGCTCACACCTGCTGCTGATGGCCTCGCTGCCATCTCTGCATCCAGAGGACAGATTATCAGCACTGCTTTCAAGAAAAAGGGCTGGAGACCCGAGGCAGGAGATGATACTACCAGTTGGTCTGGAGGGAAGGTGCGCTAATCCTCTAGGGCTGCTGTAACAAACTATCACAGCCTGGGTGCCGTAAGCGACAGAAACTGACTGTCTCACAGTCCTGGAGGCTAGAAATCTAGGATCAGGGTGTCGCAAGGCCACTTCTGAGGTCTGTCTCCTTGACTTGCAGATGGCCATCCTCTCCCTGTGTCCTCACGTGGTCCTCCCTCTGTACCCGTCTGTGTCCTAATCGTTTCGTAGAAGGACATCAGTCATACTGGATTGGGACCCATCCTAATGTCCTAATTTTAACTTGATTACTTTAGAGTCCCAATCTCCAAATACAGTCATATTTATGACTCTGGGGCTTTGCACATTAACTTATGTATTTTGGAAGAGGACATAATTCAGCCCATGACAGAAGTATTTTCTGAACTTTGTTAAAATGAACCCATGAGATTAAAAAAAAGAAGAAAAAAAAAAGAACTAACCAGCTGTATGAAATGTCAATAAGGCTTCACCAAGACCTGGTATGAGTGACAGGGACAAGGAAGACTTGTCCCAACCTGCCACTGTAGGCCAGGACCCCAGGAGTGAGCAGCTCCTCCCAAACTCCTTCTCTACAGCAAGATGATGCTATGGACCAAATGGCCCCTCAAATCCATATGTTGAAATCCCAACCCCCGGAGTGACAGTAGGAGGGAGCAGGGCCTTCGAGGGGTGGTTGGCAGTGACCGTAGAGCCCTTGTGAATGGGATCAGTGTTTTTATTTTTTAAAAAGACACAAGAGCTTGCTCTTTCTCTCTGTTCTCCAGCATGTGAGACCATGAGAAGTAGGCCATCTGCAAACAGGAAGAGGGCTCTCACCAGAAACTGCCAGCACCGTGACCTTGGACGTCCAGCCTCCAGAACCGTGAGAAGTATTCAACGGCCCAGTCCGTGGTAATTTGTTAGAGCAGCCTGAGCTAAGGCAGATGGTGAGGACTCCGGGAGTGTGACCCAACCTCACGGGTGAAAAGGAAGAACTTCCTTGATCACAAACAGCTCTGGCACCATCGCCCAGTGGGGTGGAGCTGTCTGCGTGCGGCAGCTGCACAGGCCTCATGGGATCTGACCTCGAGGTAGGACTTTCAGGGAGCAGCCCTGGAGCTTGCCCTTCCAGCCCCTATATCCTTGTAGGCCCACTGGCCTCGAGGCAAGTCCCCGTCCTTGACATGCAGGGCCCCTCGGACACTGCAGTCCAGTTTGAGGTCTGGGTCCCTGTGGTGGGTGGCCTGAATGTCTGAACACCGTGGAGCGGAGACTCTTGCTGCTACGCGGTGGGGGGTTCTCCTGGGTGCTGACGCCAGGAGGCATTTGTAATGCTGCTAGCAGCTCTGCATGGCTCTAATCTGGTTTATGCAAACCCAGTCATTTTGCAGCCGGCAAGGAAGCCTAGGAGGAGGGATTTGCTTTGATCTGTTATCAAAGAAGATTTTGCATTTACGTGGGAATGGCTAATGCTAAAAATATTGCTGTTTGGGAGAAACATGAGCCAATCTATGTCCTAAATTCAGATATTTTAAATGATACTGTGGCATCTTGGAACACCCAGCATTAAACAAACAAACGTGAAACTCCCTGTTTCGTTCTTCAGATTAAGACCAAATGAAGGGGGGCGCCAAGCATCCAAGCTCTTGTGCAGGTTCCCCGCCTCTCCTCTGATGCCGGAGTCCGCTGTGACCCTGTGCTCGAATCCGGCCAGAGCTGCTCAAAAGCGGAGGAATACTTTCCCTCAAGGCCCCTGGCACACGGCTGTATTCATGTGGGCTGGGGGTTGGAACCATTGTTCCAGAAGAATTTTCTTCCACATTCTGCTCTAGCCCAGCCCAAGGGAATGGGATTTGAGTCAGGACACTGGGTCTGAATGTAAGCCCTGCCTCTCACCAGCTGTAGGATTAGCTTGGGCAGGCTCTTAACCTCTGGGTCTGAACTTCTCCTTCGTAAGACGGACCCTCTCACCCTCCTTGCCCCCACCTTCCCCGGTTATGGGGCAGGGAGGATGAGGGGGCCCGTCTTGCAAAGGAGAAGAAACAGTGGAATGGAAACAGTGTAGGTGACAACAGTGTAGGTGACGATACTGATCAGATAAAGCATCATGTCCCTTGCAGGGACATCATACACCTTACAGGGGACATCTTTGGGTTTTGTCACCCAGCATCTTTACCCCTCCTTCTAGTAACAGCATAATTTAACCTAAATTTAACTAAATTATAACCTGTAACCTAAATTGCCTCTGGACAACCAACCTGACCCCACGATTACTCCTTGGGCTACAGGTATACTTGACCCTGGACACTCCCAGAAGTGGGAGGTGTGGTTCCTTGCCTAGGAGAGCCTTGTACCCTCCCAGCCTCCTGCTGTGTTGGACGGGCCCTCAGAATCCTTTCTAACCACCCTGCACTGTGCTATGCTATTGTATTACTGTGGTTATATAGCTAAAAACCACCTTTCTACACTTTTCCACAGGCAATGACATGAATGCAAACTGTTATCCAAAAGTTTCCATTCAAACTAGATTTGGAAGGCAGGAGTGCAGAAGAGACAGCTTCCCTACAACATTCACATTTTCTATAGGTGTACATGCTTCTGGACCCTTCCTATGAAGCAGTGGTTCCACATCTGGTCAATTGTGTGTTGGGTTTCAGAAGCAGTTTGGAGGCAATGTCACCAGCTTCCGGGCCTCCTGATCCCCAAATCACAAATATGACGTGTGGGCTTGAATTCAACTATTCCCACGGTGGCCTCCTGATTGCCCTTCTTTCCTGAGCATTTCAAGAGTCAGAGTTCTCCCCAACAAGTTAGTTCTCCTGTGTTCTGGGAGTCATTTTTAAAGCTTCAGTCTAAAAAGCACCCCTTCAGGTGGTGGAGCTGTAGATGCCCTTGAAGGACTCTGACACCGGTCAGACGTAAGCCTACTCCCTGCCCCACGTTCTGCGTCTGTGTTCTGGGGGTCAGCAGCACTGTGATGGATGAGGCCAAGACTATGACTACTTCCCACATGGACATTGAGGCACTGAAGAAACTCAACAAGAATAAAAAATTAGTCAAGAAGTTGGCCAAGAAGTATGACGCCTTGCTAGCCTCAGAATCTCTGATCAAGCAGATCCCACAGATTCCGGGTGCAGGCCTGACTAGGCCTTGCTGATGCGCAGTGAGAGTAGATGAAGTGAAGTCCACGATCAAGTTGCAGGTGAAGGGGGTGTGGTGTCTGGCAGTGGCTGATGGCCACAAGAAGATGACAGATGATGAACTTGGGTGTGACACCCACTTAGCTGTCAATTTCCTGGTGTCATTTTGCTCAAGAATTGGCAAAATGTCCAGGCTTTATACATCAAGAGCCCCATGGGTAAGCCCCGGAGTCTGTACTAAAGCATAAGCAGCTCCATAAACCCTAGTGCTCCCATTATAAATAAGTAAGTAAAGAGAGAAAGAAAAGAAAAAAAGAAAAGAAAAGAAAAGAAAAAAAGAAGAAAAGAAAACTCACTCCTTTAGATCATTCAACAATTTTGCAAGCACTCGGTACTGGAATTAAATCCCTCTCTGCTAAGTATCTAGAGTGGCTTCTGTAGTCTATGAATGAATCCTGCCAGGTACAGAAGAGATGGATACTTGGGACCCCATGTGGACCAAGGGGAGTCAGATCACAGAATCTCATTCTAACATTTGATAAGTAGAGGTTAACTTTCCGGGAAGCCATCTTGCCTTCACAAAAGAGCTTGTCTGAGGAAAGCACCAACATGAGAAGGCCGAGCCAAGAGAGAAGCCTGATCTTGACACCATTTGGGTCGCTGAATCGAGCAATGTCTTGCGCCAAACCTGACCTTGGGCTTTCCCGTTAAACGAGCCAATGAGTTCCTCCTTCTATTCGAGACAGTTGGAGTTGAGCTAGTCCATCATTTGACGAAAACATAACTTATCAGGCATAATGATGACCACAGGAGAGAAATTAACAGGGAAGCAGTGGTCAGATGCCTATAGATCACATGTTCTCAACCACAGGTCTACATCAGAATCACCTGGAATCACATTACAAGGTACAAGTGGACAGGTCTGGGCCTGGACCTTGCAGCTCATGTGAGGGACACTTAGTGAGCAACTGGAAAATTCTCCCAGATGCGCTGGTTCCAACACGTACCACTGGCAGAGCAAGGCAGCAGCCATTTCTTGAAAGTACCTGAATATTTAAATCTCAGTTTTAAGCACTAATATTATTTTTTTAACCTAATTCTGATTTTCTCCTCTTAGGGTTAAAAAAAACTTTGCATTGAATCACCCGGTATTATAACCACCAGATGAGAATACCATCGAGTGAAATATTTCAGCCCAGCTTGTGTAAGCTGAAGCAGCTGGGCCATTTTTAAAAAATATAATAAATAAGTGAATACATAATCAATCCCTCGAGTGCCAGCTCTCTGTTCTGTGTGCTCTCAGAGCTGTGATTTTTCATCTTTATTCTATGCCCCCAAAAAGAAAAGCAACATAGGGGAAAATGTTGACAGACTGTTCTCTGTGACGTCAACCAACAGAAACAGCTAAATTGTTGATGCTCGTTCCAGAAGGCATTTCTACTGTGGGTTTTGGTGGGTGCAGATTTAGAATAACCCTTCCTTTTCTGGAATAAATATTAACTATTTAATACCAAAAAGCCACCTGAGAAGAGAAGTCAAAACGTTTTGATGTCCGCAATGTGTACGAGACACAACAGTAGCAGAAATAAGCCCATGAAATGGAGTGAACGAGCACAGAGTTAAATATTGATCAAGCATTTCTCAAGTGCCTGGCCAGGTCCTCTGTAGCCAAAGATGAACTAGACGAGCTCCATTGGTTCAAGAAATTTACAGTCTACAGAGAAACAGACTGGTTTAAAAAAACAACAACAACAACAACAACAAGCATAATCATTTGATGGATGATTTTATCTTTAGAATCAAGCAAAAATTATTCAAAGACAAATCTGAAGAATCAGTGGAGTGATCAGACCAGCTGACTCTGAGGTGTGACTCGTAGGATGGCTCCGAAGTCAGTTCCCAAAGACGATTCCTGCAAACATCGTGCGCATCGTAGAATGTGCGTGTAACCTCCTGAGGTGCTACTTTGAAGGAGTAAATTCATTCCACATTTAAGGCCCAGTTTGTTTCCTTTTTGGTTTTGTTTTCAGGAACATATATAGGCAAGAAAGATCCCATGATTCCATGCCTGGTTGAAAGAGTTCTGTAAACCGAATTTTCCCCAGCCCTCCCTGGATGTGAATACTTATTAGGCCACAGAGGCATTGACATTCAGCCATCCCGGCCCATTGCCTGTGCCCTGGCACCCCCCTGTGAGGCTCCTGCTGGGTGTCGATGGAGGCGTCTCTGTGTGAAAGAAGCTCTCTGCTCTCAGGCCCTCCTGTCTGGCCCCTCACTGTTGACCCCTGCCTGTGAAGCCATCCTGGCCATTTTGGCCAAGATCTCTGGGAGCAGAGCCTTCCTCCTTGAGCCCCTGGAGGCACTGCAGACATGGGGAGAGAGACCTTCACCTCAACCTTGTGCTGTTATTTTGTCCTCAGGACCTGGGTCTCAGAAGCCCCCGTCGCAAGCAGGTCATCGACCTGCTGTAGCTTCTTTCCGGCCCCAGCCCCTTCTCTACAGGGCAGGGCCCCAGGCAGCTCGCCATCCAGCTCCGCCCTCTCCCCACCGGCTCTGACCTGAAGTCCATAGCACCTCCTCGTTTATGCACACTGACCCCTGAGTAGCTGGCTACTAGCTCGGAACCACCAGACGTGACACTCCCGCCAGGTTCAGCTACTTCTAAAAGGAAGATCAGGCAAGAGTCTGTAGAAGTCAGATTCCCTCCTGTCTCTTGGTTTCTGACAGAGCTGACTTGAGGCCAAAGCTTACATCGAGTTAGCAGAATGGGTTCTGGGCAGGAGGCTACCGCTCTCCATTGAGGGGGTAGGGACAGTGTCTGTGAATGACCGCACGGTTGAGACACACCTCGCAGACCCCAGGGGGCAGGATGTCCAACAACTTGCAAAGCCAGCGGAGAGAAAAATGCCACAGATAAGGATCACAAGGATTTCTTTTAGGGAGTTACCCCGTGAGGAATGCTCACACTCTCCTTTGTAATGGCTGTAATGTTTTAATTCTTTTTTTAAACTCTACCTCGGGGTGCTTGGGTGGCTTGGTCAGTTGAAATGTCTGTCTCCTGGTTTGGGCTCACATCATGATCTCAGGGTCACGGGATCAAACCCTGTGTTCGGCTCCACACTGAGCATGGAGTCTGCTTGAGATTCTTTCCTCTTCCTTGTCCCGCCCCCTTGCTCCTCCCTCCACTCACTTTATTTCTCAAACAAATACATAAAAATTGTTAAAGTTTCTACCTCGTAAAGTTATGGGGAGAATGAAACAGGGTTCAGATGTGAGGAGCCAAGTCCTCCCAACCCTTCTTCATTGTCCATTCTCCTCCTCCCAGCAACTTCCTAGAACTGTACATTTTATTTGAGTAGTTAAAATAATATATTTATGTCAAACACGCATGACTGTATTACAGATTAAGATACATAAAATCACATGACTTTTTAAAAAAGATTTTATTTTTAAGTAGTCCCTACACCCAACATAGAGCTTGAACTCACAACCCCGAGATCAAGAGTCTCATGCTCCACTGACGGCCAACCAGGCACCCCTAATTCACATGAATTTTTAAGATAAAACAAGGAACCTAAAGGAATTTCAGCTGTGCTTCTCTGAGGCATTCATTCATTCTTATTGGGGACAAATTCGTGGAAACGTTTGAGAAGTTCTGGTGTGGACTCCCGGGAGGCCTCGAAACCTCCTCATTGAGAACTGACAGCTCATGTGTTGGGAAAACCAGTGTGAAGGAGGCACAGTGAGGAGGGACTGAAGGTTAGGTTCTTGAGCTCAGCCCCTGGTAGTAATCCTCCACGCTGCCTCTGGATCTCGAGGCTCCTACGTGCAGGGGCATCTGTAAGCATTTCTCTTTGGGTTCGCAGCCAGACCGACACTATCACAGGACACTGAGCCTTAAAGGGGGGAGAGCCCTCCGCTGCAGGGGCTGAATTCAAGCCTACACCTGCTGACTCTCCCCACCCCCACGCCTTTTGAAAGCTGTCCCCATGCTTCCCACCTTCTGGCCTTCCCCATCTCCAATAGGGCAGGCTCCCAGAGTCCCTGAGGCCAGGCCCACCTACAGGAGGCCATGATGCCTTCGCCACCTGACTGGTCCAGGAAACTGCCACTGGACTCTCTTGACCTTCGACTAAACCCGTTTCCTGGCAGGAACAGTCTCACCCATTCCACACCTGACTTCAGGATAGAATGACTCCATGATTTTCCTAGAGAGACACTTTTCAGGAAGTTGAGCTGCTCGAATGTCCCAGGGAAAGGAACCAGCAGTTCGCAGCCATGGTGCTTCCAGGGGTCCCCACCCTCTGGACGTCATACCTGTGGCTTCTCTCACCAGCCCTCTGCCTGCAGTCCAGGAGGGAGCACCACCGATGTGGGGGCGTTGCAGGCTTCTCCTTATTGCGGAGGCAGGAGGAGGACAAGGACGCTCTCCCCCCTGGCGCGTGCGGCCCATGAACAGGAAATGGCTCTGACTTTTCTTCTCAGCCTTTGCTTTCTGTTTCTAGTCTTTAGTCTGCATCTCGGAGTCACACAAAACATTTTAGAGCAAACAGTGAGGAACAAGTGTGCTTGGGAGGGGAATGTCCTGAATTCTATAAGCCAGTTTCCCTGTAAGGCAACAACATGGCTTTCAGGTTCCCAGGTGGACTCGGATCTGTCCACGTTTGTCCCTTTCCACGCTCTGTCCTCTAGAGCCGGAGCCTGCTAGGTGTGGAGCTCCATGGATGCAAGAGGTCGAAGAGGGTCTGCAGGGGTCCCTGGGACCATACTTTTGGGAGGCCTCAGCTGCGGCCACACCTGATAGGCAGCCAACCGATTTTTATTTACTAATCATTGATTATGTGCTAGACACTGTGGTAGGGCCTTGGGATGGAGTGTGGGGCAAAGTGGACAAAATCTCTACCCTCTTTCAGCTTAAAATCCAACGGGGAAGAGAGGTGTTGTGCAAAATTTCCAATTACACTGACTTGTGAGAGAGAAGGGCAAGATACCGTGGATGCAAGTAAAGGCGATGTCACTCGCTGGGGGCAAGAGACAGAGTAAGGAACATTCTCCCCAAGAAGGTGACATTAAGATAAGACCTAAAGGAGCTGCTTCTGTGCAAATGAGAGAGGAGGATGGGGTATAGACGGTGGTTCCAAGCCTGGGGAGCCGCCTGGCCTGCGTGGAGAGCCCTGAGGTGAGAGGAGAAGGAGGGGAGCGAGCAGAGGGGAGGCCGCGGGGGCACCAAGTCCCGACCCCAAGGCCCGACCCCGACCCTGTGGGCAGGGGAATGTGGCTGACAGGTTCTAGGAAAGGAAAAGACTTGCACTTGGAAGGGTGGCTCTGGAGGTTGTGGGAAGAATGGGGTTTGGTGGAGGCGGGAATCCACTGGGGAGGCACTGGGCCCCGCTGCGGTGGGTGGAGGTGATTTTGGGGGGAGCTGAGGCAGAGACGGCAAACAGGGCAGGAGGAACTGCCGGGAGACAGAGCGAAGGGAACTGGGGAGCCCCTCTCTGCTTTATGGACGACCCCAGGCTTCCCTCAAGGGCCCCATCCACTGGCTTTCAATCAACTTGAGAAGGAAGAGAAGCCACTTGGGCCAGGAGGAGGCCTGGAATTCCAAGGGTAATGTGTGGGGAAGGAGCACCCCCGCAGGCCGCGCACCCTCCCGGGCCACCTGCTCCTGCCTCCCAGGACGGCGACAGCGGGTTTGCATAATTTCTGGGATGAACGTTCGCCAAGGGATGGGCGCCGTCGTATTTCGGAGGCAATCCACAGTAGCACAAGCCGGGCACAACTTTCCCAAAGGTGACCCTTGAACTTGTGTCTGTAGCTTTAGGGCGCCGTCACTCAAAGCAGGAAGGCCTGACATTAGGGAGAACCGTCTATCTGGACTGAAAATGGTAAGGGTAGGACAGTGTGTCCCCTCCCGAAAGACCCCTCCTACTGCCGCCCTCCTTTGGTCTCCTTCACTGACTGCTTGCTGCACCCCAGACGATGGTGGTGACTGTGGGCTGCAGGGATCCCTCCCTTTAGCTCAGTCCCCACTCCACCACTGTCAAGAGGAGGATTCCCTGAGCCTGAATCTGCTAAGATTCTCTTGGTTGTGAATGCTCTTGGTTGTAAATAATCAAAAAAAGAATCAGAACATTTATGGTATCACGTAACGAGGAGTCCAGAGAGAGAGTGGACTTCAGGCTTGTTTGATCCAGCAGGTCAGGACGCTTCTCAAGGACTTGGGTCTTTGTCATCCCTCTGTTCTGCTGTTCGGCATGTTGGCTTCTTCCTAGACCTGGTTTCCTCTAGGATGCAGCGTGGCTGTTGGGCATTTAGGGCCACCTGCTTCCTTCCAGCAGGAGAAAAGTGCTTCCGGCGGCCCTCTCGGAGTCAGGAGGACCCAGTGGAGCATCCCCGCAAAGCTCTCCTTCATCCCTCGTCCCCCTCGAAGCACTCCCCAGTGAGAGGGTTGTCAGGTCATTCCAGGCTTGCCCTGATCCGCAGAGCTAATGAGGGCGGGAGGTGGGGAAGGGGTCACCCGGCCCTGAGTCCCAGGGGCACTGTGGAAGCAGACACCCGGATGGCACCGAAGGTTCTTTTAGGAAAGAGCCAGGGAGCAAGAGATGTTGGGACAGCAGCTTCTAGGGTCTAAAAAAATCCTTTTAGCGTGCACATTTTCCAACATAAAAAGTAGACCAAACAGTGCAGCCGACGCCCATGTACACATTGCTAAGTCGCCACGGATCCACTCGGGGCCTTTCTCGTCTGTTTTCCAACCCGCTTTCCTGCTCCAACTCATTAGGAAGCAAACCTCGGACACTGTGACATTTCATCCCCTATTATTCCAGCGCGTATCCTTAAAAGACAAGAATACTTTCATTCTGTTTTGTTTTTAGTTTTAGTTGCAATATAGTTGGAATGTAATATTAAATTAGCTTCAGGTGTATACAAGTCATGCAACAATTGCACACACGTTGCAAAACGCTCACAATACGTGCATTACAATATTACTGACTATATTCCCTGTGTTGTACTTTTTTTCCCTGTGGTTTCTTTATTTTGTGACAGGAACTTTGTACCTCTCAATCCGCTTCACCCATCTCCCCAGCGCCCTCCCTCGGGCAACCACCAGTCTCTTTTCTGTATTTATGAATCTGTTTCTGGGCCTTGTCATTGTTGCTGTTTGTTCATTCGTTTGTTTTGGTTTTTTTTGAATCCACATGTATGTGAAGTCATATGGGATTTGTCTTCCTCCATCAGCTTATTTCACTTAGCCTAATTCCTCTTGGTCCATCCATGCTGAGGGGTACGTTTATTATTATTTTTATTTTTTTAGGGGGGCACGTTTAAAAACCAAACCATATCCTCATTTTTCTCCTTGAAAAATAATGAACAGTCATTCCTTAACCTCATCAAATTATCGAGTCAGTGTTTAAATTTGTAATTGTCTTACAGGTGACGAAAATTCTTTTTGTAGTTCATTCAAAGGTAAATTCCTAGAGATCAGCCAACCTTCCGAACTTAGAAGATAAGGAGAGTGAGGTGTGGGAGCAAGGACGGGACCTGCCCCACGGCCCTCAGGTTTTCTTTAATTGATGGATGACTCCACCCTGCTTCATGTACTGGGAGACCCACAGTTCATTCATTCATTGAACAAATATTGGTTGAGCATCAGCTATGTGCGAGGCACGTACCGGGGCCAGCGCGTCACCAGCACTTGGATCTGTCATAGGAGGAAGCGAACTTTGCCTGACTCCCGGGGCTCGTCCAGGACTCAGGCAAGTCTCCCCATCCACATGGCAGTGCCTGAAATCTCCAGGAGGGACCCTCTTCTGGGTTCGGGTATTCTCTCAGGAGGCTCTTCTGAATATTCACCATATTATTTTAGTGGACGGTTGTTCTTTTGAGCTGCCCACATGGAACACTCTTCCTAATTTGGGAAAATCCTAAAATAGGAAACGGGCTCTCCTTTCCACTTTTTACTACAAAAACTGAATTCACGGATGGTCTTTCCCCACCTTCAGAAAGTTGGAGAGACATAGGACCCTGTGCTCCAACCACATGCTGCAGCCCAGGACCGGAGGCCCAGGCCAGGAGGGGATTATCCACCGGAGTGCAGCCAAGTCTGGTCCAAGGGAGCAGTACCACACATCCAGGGCCACCGGGGGGATGGCCAAGAAGACATTTCCAAGAGTCATCTCTGCTTAGCCACGCTTCCCACAGCAACCAGGCCATGCCTTCTGCCCATGCGCCGCCTCCCCCTGCAGGAAGCGACTTCTACTTGAGTGCCTAGAGCCACTTCCTGCTCTGGGCAAGCAAGACCTCTGAGAGGGTCAGTTGATAATAATAATCCACTAACATGTTAGGCCTTCTACGACATTGTTCTGATTGCCTTATCAAATTAAATACCTGCCAACCATTCGGAAACAAAATAGTACACAAAATAGGGGCGTTTGGAGAGATGCCGCGGGGGGACACAAGAGGTTCAGAACCCACCATGAGGACCTGGAGGTCCGGTGTGTTGGCCCAGGATGCGGAGTAGCTGGGAGCTGTGGGGGAAACACCACCTCCTTTCTAAATCTGAGGGGTGACCTGAAGAATAGACCAGTATTCCACAAAGATCTGCACTCATACAGCCTGTGCCTCAAAGGAGGTGATACGTGGAGGATCTGCTCCTCTTACCCCAGCTCGTTCATTCTCAGCCAGAACTACGGCCACGTGCTCTCAGGGCAGAGATGGACAGGGTGGTACTGGGGAGTCCAGGTGGCTGCGGGGAGGGCTGTCTTCCTGTGCGGAGAGAACTGGGAGGACCTGGGGCCGGGGCGAGTGGTATCTAGCCAGGCCCTGGGCTCAGCTCCCACCCGAAGCAGCTCTGCTCCCCCGGGGAACTTGTCAGCCTCTAGCTGGGGTGCCCTTCTATCTGGTGTTGGGCCCCCAGCTCAGAGACCCTGGGCCTCTCCTGTGTGTCCTCCACCCTTTATTTATTTTTATTTTTTTATTTTAATTTTAATTTTATTTTTTTTGTCCTCCACCTTTTAAACCAAGATGAAGCGAAATAAGGGCAGCCGGGGCCAGGATCGAGTCCCGCGTCGGGCTCCCCGCATGGAGCCTGCTTCTCCCTCTGCCTGTGTCTCGGCCTCTCTCTCTCTCTCTCTCTGTGTCTTTCATGAATAAATGGATAAAATCTTTAAAAAAAAAAAACAAAAAAAGAGAGAGAGATTAGCAGCTCACTGGACAGAGTACCCACCGCCCTTCTAGCTTCATGCAGGAAATTGCTTAATGAACTCCAGAATGATCGCTTGCAAAGATGAGATTTCTTATACTGCGTCTGTGGTTTCCTGTCCTTCAGAATGTTCCTTCTGCCCTCTCTTCCTAGGCCTCCCACGGCCTGCATGTCTTTTGGGGCTCAGATGCCCCCTCCTTCCCTCAACCTCCTCTGTCCTTATTCTTGCTTTACTTTCTCTCCTCTTCACTCCGCTCTGCAAGACTTATTTTCTTCCTTTTTTTTTTTTTTTTTTTTTTTGACTTATTTCTTCCTGACCCATGCCCTGGTGTTCGTGACCACTTTCTGAAAATATTTCCACTTGCAAGGCCGTTCCGTGGCCACACCCGCCTCTCTCTCCTGTCGGATTCCCAGCTCTGAGGGCACATCTATCTTTGGACCTACTTCTCCTCAATCCATTGCTTTCATGGTTGAACTGTGTCCCCTTAAGAAAGATGTATTGAAGTCCTAATTCCCAGTAGCTCAAAATGTTATTTAGAAGTAGAGTCATTGCAGGGGCACGTGGGTGGCTCAGTAGGTTAAGCATCTGCCTTCAGCTCAGGTCATGATCTTGGGGTCCTGGGGTCGAGCCCCAAGTCGGGCTCCCTGCTCAGTGGGGAGTCTGCTTCTCCTTCTGCCCCTCCCTCTGCTTATGTTCTCTCTCACCCTCTCTCTCTCTCCTAAATAAATAAATAAGCAAAATCTTTTAAAGGGAGTAAAGTCATTGCAGGTGTGATTGGTTAAGATGACGTTGTACTGAAGTAGGAGGGGCCTTACAAGGGGCCCATACAGCGTACCTGGTGTCCTGCTAAGAAGGCAACCTAAAGATGCAGAAACACAGAAAGCACTATGTGGCAACAAAGGCAGGGATGGGGGCCAGGCAGCTGCACAGATGGGCGCAGCCACCAGAAGCCAGGAGGGGGCCAGGAAGGATTCCTCTACGGGTTCGTGGGGAGGGAGCACCAGCCGGCAGCACCTCACTTCGCGGCTCCTCGCTTCCAGAACCATAGGGCAATAGGCTCCTGTTGCTCTGAGCTGGCCGGTGTGCACCCAGTTTTAGAGCTCCACACGAAGACCCCCCGGGGAAGACCCCAGGAGCCCCTGCGCTTTCCCAGGCCCCCAGGCCCCATCTGGAAATGTCCTCCTTGGGCTGGTAAGGGTGGTGTTTCCATGAGCCAAAGAGCCTCCCGACGTTTCAACTGCTGCCACCTGGAATCTAAGGAGGTCGGTTGGCCCCCGCTGCCCAGATCCGTTTTCCCTCCCTTACTTCAGGTGCTTTTTGGGGAGCCCCATGCGGGCAGGTCCCTTTTGTTCAGCGACACAGACAGACCCTCCACACGCCTCGGGTGAGTCAGGAACCGAGGCCTCTGCCCCTCTCCTCTGCCCACGTGGAGGGGCTGAAGCTCCTCGGAGCCGGAGGGAGGCCGCGGGCCTAGACGGGGAGGGGGGGCAGCGGGCACGCAGCAGGAATAAAGAGCATTTCTCTTTCTCTGAGGAATTCGAGTCCGAGACCCAGCAAAGGCAGGGCTGGCCTCGGTTTTCTACCTTGTGGTCTCAAGTTCTCTGCTGCTGGAGGGCTTCCCAAGCGCGGACTCCCGAGGGGTCCTGCCCGCCAGACAGGGCCCCCCCAGGAGGTGGCCGTGGGATACTCCAGTGCCGGGTCCCCCACCGCCACCTCCGGGCCGCACCCAGACGGCCTGTTGGTTCCAGGAGGGGACAGGGAGGCCCAAGGCCGGAGGAGCCCTCGGAGGCCAAAGAGCCGCTCAAGCTCCGGCTGGGCTGGGACACAGGCCGCGGTCCCCGAGGCCGGACCTTCCCCTGCAGGACACTGCCACACGCGGCTGGCAGGGCCAGGGGGCTCCAGGGATGATGAGCCGAAGCCCGGAGCCCCGAGAAGGGGAAAGCCCGCCTGGTGACGGAGCTAAGGCCTGTGCGCAGCCGTGCAGCTGCGGCTCCGGGCGGAACCGGGCGCCTGGGAGGGCTGCTGGCGCTCAGGGACCGGGGGTGCCGGCTCGGTGGCGGGAGGCGGCCGGTGGGCGTCGGGGCTCAGGACACCCTTGCTGGGTGCCAGGCCTGGAGGAAGGAGAGGCGCAGGGGGCAGGCACGGGGACAGTGTGGGCACAGCCGAGGGACCAGTGGGCCTTCCCAGCCATGACACCTGCCGCCAGCCGGGTGCTCCCCGCGATGACACCTGCGGGCCAGGCGCCCTGCCTGTCGCCCCAGAGCAGAAGAGCAGGGGAAGCGCGCTGCTGCCTTACGTGTCCCCTTCGGAAGACCCCGCGGCCGCCCCGGCCCCTCCTGCCCCACGCTGCCACCTCGGGGCCTCCGCCGAGCCCTCCCGGGTACCCGCGGGCCCCAGAGGCAGCCGACCCGGACCCGGCGCAGGGGCTCCCCACGCACCTGCTGCGCCCTGGCCCTAGAGGAGGGGGGTCTTATACAGAGTGATTCTTTTTTTAAATATTTATTTATTTATTTATTTATTTATTTATTTATTTATTTGAGGGGAGGAGAGAGGGGGCGGGGGAGAGAGGGAGAGGGGGAGGGAGGAGAGAGAGAGGGAAGGGGAGAGGGAGAGAGAGAGGAAGAGAGGGGAGGAGAGAGGGGGAGAGAGGGAGGAGGGGGGAGAGAGGGGGAGAGACAGAGAGGTGGGAGAGACAGAGAGAGAGACAAGGGGGGAGAGGGAGGGGGGAGGAGAGAAAGAGAGAAAGATGAGGGGGGAGAGAGGGGGGAGGAGAGAGAGAGCACGCGTGCACCAGCCAGGGAGAGGGGCAGCAGGAGACGGGGTCAGACTCCCCGCTGAGCAGGGGGCTCCACCCCGGACTCCGAGATCATGCCCTGAGCTGAAGGCAGACGCTTACCCAGCTGACTCCCGGGTACCAGCCAGCTACCGTCTGGCCAAAGAAACCGAGGTCCCCGTCCTCGGCCTGAAGGAAATCGCGGTTTCCCCGCTAGTGGCCCCGGCGCCGACCCGGGACGAGCGTTCAGCCTCCGCCCTGGGCCCCTTGACGGCAGCTCAGCTGGGACTAGTGGCTTTCATGTCCTGAGCGACCCCCGGGTCACGCAAGCGGCCGCGTGCAAGATGCTCTCCCAGGCCTCGGGCGGCCACTGGCCACTTGGTTGCCCGGTCACCGCCCGCTCTGCGCCCCCTCTCCGGGGACCGTGACTCTCCGAAGTCCTCTGCAGTCTGTGTCCCGTGTGATGTAATTAGGGGCAGAGGGAGGGGGGACGGCGGTGAGGAGGGGGCTGTGCGAGCAGAACTGACCCATGAAAGGGAACAGTCTGGCCTTGCGCATCTTGCCAAGTCTGGGAAGCGCCGTGTCTGGCCCTCTCCACGGGCCACGGGCTCGCGATTCCAGACAAGGAGCTCCTGTGAAAGTGACCCAGGCCCTCGGCCCACCTTAGTGGCAGACGAGGCTGGGAGAGCGGGCTGAGGGCTGTAGCGAGGCCGGCAGGGCCACCCCGTGTCAGCTCCAGGGGCACCGGGGACCTGTCCTCGCCTCTACTCCTTGGAAGGTTTCCGTGGAAACTCACAGCAGCAGCAGGCGAGTGGCTGCCGAGCCCAGCTTCCATCCTCCTAGGCAGCGGCCTCCACACCGGGGCTCAGGCACACCCGAGGGGCTACGTTCAAGGGACTAGAGGCCCATGAGTGGTCTAAAGAGGTTTCATTGCCAGAGTCTCAACTTAAATCTGCTTCACAGAAGTTCCCACGTCCCCTCACCCATGATCATTCACCAAGGAGCTTCGCTCTGGGGTATGAAGATCTCCTTGAGCCAAAGAAAGGGAAGATTGATACATGGCTTTCTGGGGAGCCTCTTCAATGATTCATCAAGGCGTCTTCGCCTCTTAGGGCTTCCTGTCTTTCCCTGTCTGGCGTGTATTTCCGTTAAGGGTGAAGCATGGCCCACATGGAGGTACTCTAAATTTAGAACAACTAAAGCAGATAGGTTAGTGGTGCTAAATTTTTTAAGCAATTTCTCTCAGATTCAGTGTGCATTATTCAGTAATTAAACCTATCTTATCAAACCATCTCATGAAATATTTATCCTAATTATAGTTAGTTCTCATCTTATAAAATGTTGAATCTTTTGTGACTCCAAAGGAAAATAAACTTTTAAACTAAGGGTAAAGCGCTTAGATGTCAACTTTCATTTTTGCAGCGGGTTATGAATTTTCTTAAAATTGTTTTAAGAGGTACACGTGTGAAAGTGTTTGGAGACCACCGACCCCAGGAATCTCACGCTCCCTATCCCCCTCCCACTTGTGTAAGCTCCTCCCACTTTCTTCAGCTGTATTATCCAGTAGGCAGCCACTAGCTACATGCGGTTAGGACTTAAAATGTGGCTAATATAAGTAAGGAATTAAATTTTAATCTAGTTTGATTTTAACTTCAATAGTCACATGTGGCTAGTGGCTACCATATTGAACAACGCAGACATAGACTATTTCCATCACAGAAAGTTCTATCGAACAGCACTGGTCTAGAATGTCCTAGAAACAGACAGACCTTTGGAGGCAGGTGTGGCTCTAGGCAAAGCTGTGACATGGGGAACAGTATTTAATTTTTTGAAAAGGTTGTTCAAGCACATGACACAAAATTCAAAAGATTTTATAGGACAAAGTTAGTTTCTTTCCCACTTCCTTCCCTAGTCAACCAGTTTCTCCCCTTAGCAACTCCCTATGATTCCCTCCAAAGACACATTCTATTCAAATACGAGTACAAGTGTATATATCTCTGTGGCAGTTTTAAAGCATAGCCATTCTTTGCCATTCTTCCCATTGAGAGATGAGGTTTATGCCCCTTTCTTTTCACTCTGGGTGAACCTTTGACTACATCAACCGATACAATATGGTGAAACAACGTGACTTCCCAACCAAGGTCCTGAAAGGCCATATAGCTTTCCCCCTATTTGCCAGAACACTCACTCTTGAAGTGTTGAGCTATGATGTGAGAAGTCCAGCTGTCTATGACCACCATACTGGAGAGACCACACGTAAGCCCACATGTTGGCATTCCCAGCCTTGCATACTTTAGCCCGAACAACCAAGGCGCCAGACTCAAGAGTGAAGAAGCCATCTCGATTGGTTACCTATGATTCATGAGAGGGGTTTTATAACTTGATTGGAAAGTGGGTACAAAAACTTGGTAACGGATACTTTAAAAACTAAGGAATAAAAAAATGAGGTGATTAGTAACCCCAAGAAAAACGAAGTCGACCCGTATAAGAATAACATCTTCTAATGGTTCAGCTGTGACTACTTAAGTGACAGTAATGCAAATACTGAACATTGACTTAGCTAAAAATGGTGACATAACTACATTGGGAGCATGGAAGGAGGGGGAAATGTGTACGGGGGGGGGGGTGCAGGAAAGCAATCGAAAGTGTCTAAAATTGAAGATGCTAAAAATAGCTATATTATTTAGAAGTACAGATATAAATCACAGAAGAAACAGATGGAGATGCTAAAGCATGTGTGTACACCAGTGGAAATGATCCAATAGAGGGGGAGGCACTGCTGAGGGTGACTGCATGAATGAGGGCAGGCCACTCTGAGCACCGGTGGACTGGTGGCCCTTCAACGGGAACAGACATACCCGACTAGAGGGGAGGAGAAGAGGTCAACAAGTGTACTTGTGTCAATTTCAGGGAAAATGAGGAAATGAGGGCTTTCACATGTGACAGCTTCTCTTTTCTCAATGAAATATGGGTAGGGTTCATCAGCTGAGAGTAAGAAACAGGAAGGGATGGAGTTTTGAAGATAAAAAAAGGTATGAAAAAGCTGCCATACAAAATATGAATGCTGGCTTACCAGAAAAACACAATAATACTGCCTAGCAGCTTGGAGTACTCCTTTGAGGTCTGTGATCACGAACTTAGAGTGAAAAGAATCTGCTTCCAGGGCAGACATGGTTTTCCATGGCAACACTAAATTACTTGAGCGCAAGTATGGAGCAATAGTTGGTTGGATCCATTTGGTGCTTTGTAAGGTTCTATATTAGAAGTCGAGGCGATGGTGCAGATGAGAGTTTTAGATGGGAGTGTTTACGATGATAGACCTTACGCTGGGAAAGAAGATTGAACACAAGAGGTGGCCGATGGGGGGTACAAAGTGTTGGAGCCAGTAGAAAGGAGATCTCAAGAGAGCTGAAGGATTGTTGCAGGGGACGTTTGAAAGAGAGGGAGCTGGGGAAGACCATGGGCATGTGGCTTGCAGAGGATTGAAAGCTTCCGGCTGTGACAAGGTTCAGGCTCTACCCTTGAGGTGGGATGGAGGAAGAAAGGCCGTTAGAGATGAAAAGGTCAAGGAAACCGAGCAGCCGGGGTGCTGGAATGGGCATCAGTGTGCTTAGCCTCCCTGAGGTTGACAAAAGGGAGCTGTGTGGCGAGGAAGGTGAGAAGCAGGGCCTGTAGCCCTCAGTGGACCAGGACACGTGACCCAGTGGCAGCACCAGGCAGGGGGACCTGCTAATACACTGGGGCTTTATGAGAGGGAATATGGTCTGGAAACAACACGGGAGAACCAGCAGCCACCAACTCTGCCTCCTGGCCCGGAAGGTTGTGCCCTCCGAGATCAAACAGCCTCTGCCAGAAAGGACTGCGGGAATCCGGTGTCCTTGGGAGTGGCCTGGCTCTACTCAAGGCAAGGATGGCAGGGAAGGCAGCCATGGGCTGAGGATGTGAAAGAATCGTACAGATCACGGAAAGAGGGGGTGAGGGAGGTTCCAGAAGACACAGCGGAAATGCTGGGGAGGATATGGAGGGGAAGGGGGAGAAAGTGGGTCAAATCAGGTGATGATAGGGCAGCCGGGGTGGCTCAGCAGTTTAGCACCAACTTCGGCCCAGGGCGTGATCCTGGTGACCCAGGATCGAGTCCCATGTCAGGCTCCTTTTATGAGCCTGCTTCTCCCTCTCCTGGGTCTCTGCCTCTCTCTCTCTCTCTGTGTGTGTGTGTGTGTCTCTATGAATAAATAAATAAAATTTAAAAAAAAGAAAGAAATCAGGTGATGCTAATGTTGTAGACCTGAGGGGCCCGTGGGTGGCTCCGTCAGTTAAGCAGCTACCTTCAGCTCGGGTCATGATCTCAGGGTCCTGGGATCGAGCCCTGCTTCGGGCTCCCTGCTCCGTGGGGAGCCTGCTTCTCCCTCTCCCTGGCTTGTGCTCTCTCTCTCTCTCAAATAAATTAATAAATAAAATATTTAAAAAATGTATACCTGAAACCAATATTACACTGTATGTTAACTGACTGGAATTTAAATAAAAACTAAAAGCTAAAAATAAAAATAAAAATACAAACCCTAAGTCCAGTGGTGAGCAAAGCAGTAAAAGGATGCAAGTGCAGATGGTAATGGACGACAGGCAAGGGCTGCTCCTCTCCTGGTGGTGACAGGGGACAATGACGGTGAGATTTCTTTTTTTTTTTTTTAAGATTTTATTTATTTATTCATGATAGACATAGAGAGAGAGAGGCCAAGACACAGGCAGAGGGAGAAGCAGGCTTCATGCCAGGAGCCTGACATGGGACTCGATTCTGGGACTCCAGGATCACGCCCTGGACCAAAGGCAGGTGCCAAACCGCTGAGCCACCCAGGGATCCCGACAGTGAGATTTCATCCTTCCCTTGCTGAGACTCCGCCAGGGACATTCCATCGTACTTAGAATATAACTGAGCTCCTTACAAGACCCCACAAGGCTGCACATCGGTGGTTCTCAAACTGGGGCCCTGGACCGGCCCCTCTGACCTCCGCGTTTCCTAATTTCCTAAGCTTTAGCCACACTGGCCTGTCTTCTTTCCGTCCCGAGCTCCTGCTCTCCGGGTGACCTTTGCTCTAGCTGTGCCCAGACCCTCATGAGACACCCCACCCGGTCCAGTGCACGTCTCCGTTCAGACAGGTCCTTTCCTGACGCTGCTTCTCACCCCCGGCTCCCGCTCCGCTTCTAAGCCATGATGTTTATTTCTTCAAGCATTTACTGCTTCCTGAAATCTTTCATTTTAAACTTGCCTCTATCTCAATCCCCCTTAGAATGTAAACTGCATGAGAACTGGGAACTTTTCTCCTTTTTTTCTTTTTCTTTCTTTCTTTCTTTCTTTCTTTCTTTCTTTCTTTCTTTCTTTCTTCTTTTTTTTCTTTCTTTCTTTCTTTCTTTCTTTCTTTTCTTCTTTCTTTCTTTCTTTCTTTCTTTCTTTCTTTCTTTCTTTCTTTCTTTCTTCTTTCTTTCTTTCTTTTTTAAAACCACTGCATCCTCACTACCTACAAGAGAGCCTGCTGTGTCAGGGGGGCTCAAAAATTACCGAATGAATGGGCAAGTGAGGGCTAAATGGACGAGTCCCGATATTTCTTTGATATACAAGTGATATAAATCACTTGGGGATCGGTTCAAATGCAGATTCTGCTTCTGGGGTCCAGCGGGGATCCTAGATGCTGCATTTCTAACAGCTGTTCTCAGCACTTAATTCAGATTGCTCAGTATGAGGAGCAAACTTTTAGAGTGAGAGCCCTTGGATCTGTCCCTTGTGGTTGCAAACACTTGGTAGTTTGGTGGCTTCCAGGCAGCATCCTGACTATGCACTTATAGCTGTGATGATCCTGTTTGAAATATCTTCAGGCCACGAATAATAGTTTTCCTGGACCAGCTCTCCTGGGGGAGGAGAGGTGTTTGGGCTCTTTCCAAAGATTACAGAATAATGAAAAGAGGCTTCATAAGGGAGGCTACTGCTTTAAAGGAAGCCAAGTTGTTTTTTTGTTTTTGTTTTTAAGATTTTATTTTCTTACAAGAGATGCAGAGAGAGAGAGAGAGAGGCAGAGACACAGGCAGTGGGAGAAGCAGGCTCCACGCAGGGAGCCCGACATAGGACTCGATCCCAGGTCTCCAGGATCACGTCCCGGCTGTAAGCGGTGCTCAACCACTGAGCCCTCCGGGCTGCCCAAGGAAGCCAAGGTTTGCTGAGAGCAACTTGGTAAAAGCCAACTTCCAATTCTTGCAAGCGAATGAAGAACTGAAAGTTTAGATGGTCACAAGCTGTGGCTAATACGCTTACTTTAAATAAGGAACTGTTTAAATCTATTCCCACCAAACCACTTGCTAGGAAAGCCGACAGGGAATAGCTGAGGGTGCAGCGTGCAACGGGCCTCTTCTCCTCCTCACACTCAGCGAGCGAGGGAAACCGCAGCAGAAGGAAGCTCAGGGCTGTATCACCTGAAAACTCAGGTAACACTCGCTGTCACCGAGCATCAGATAAACATTTCTCGGAATATGTTGCTAAGACATGGTGACTCACGGTCACTAAAGAGTTCTTTGATCAGAAAGATCGGAAAGTGCTGGATCACACAGTCACAGATTAAGATCCCTAACTGCAGCCACCAGAGGCGGAGGCATCGGTGCACGGACCTATTCTGAGGGCTTCCAGCGCTGCGTTTTCTAAGGGCGTCTCGGAGACGCAGAGTTCCATGGGGCGGAACTGGAGAAGGCTCACTGGCGGCCGTGGGCTTCTACTTTAGCATCCCTCGAAAGAGGACGGCTGAGGAGAGATGAGAAGTAGGACCCTGGAGGGAGAAAAAAGCCAGGCCCCTCGCTCAGCCTTTTGCCTGCCGGGGATTCCCAAGCTGAGTGTCCAGCCTGTCCCAGACTTCCCGAACGGCAGTCCCTAAATCCCACTCTTCTTCATCCTCGGTGTCCCGTTCTCTCACAGCTCTGCCGAATAACTGGAAAAATCAGCCCGTGTTGTGAGTTAATTTGAGTACCCCTCTGGGGGGATGGGGTGACTGGGTGACGGGCGCTGCGGGGGGCACTTGACGGGATAGCACTGGGTGCCAACATACAGTCATGTTGGCAAATCGAACTCCAATAAAAAATATATACAAAAATAAAAAATAAAAAAATAATGACTACGCCTCCTAAGAGTACTAGAATTCTGAAGAGGATTTAGGGAGCCATCCTACTTGGTCCAAAGGGAAGGTTCTCTGTTGGACCATTAGACTTGTGGGAGTGGTTTTTGGTTGAGGAAACTACTCAGGGAGTTTTGTTTCCTGGGCCCGGAATTAGGAGGCAGGGGTGTCGGCTGGTGTAGACGCAGGTCCGTGGCTGCCTGTGTGACCTGTGAAGTTGGCCGGGGCCACGTCGTCATCGCTTCCTCGAGCCTCAAGCATTCTCTTCACACCTGGGGGGCTCAGGGTGTGAACCCCAGGTGCTGGCGTCGAGTCCCGCATCCAGCTCCCCGCAGGGAACCTGCCTCTGTCTCTGTCACCCCCACCCTCACCCCCACCCCCTGGTCTCTCATGAATAAATAAATAAAATCTTCAAAAAAAAATTAAAATAAGCTGGACCCTGGGAAATATCTGTAATAATTCCAAGCAATACTTCATAAGCAGAACATAGTTTTTCACATTTTGGGGTAAAGATCAGTGTGGTTTTCATACTTGGTTTATGGGATCCTTCTGAATCTGATTCCTTCCTGTTTTTCTGCCTCTGACTTGCATTCGTTTTGCCTGTAACAGTACATTTCTTACCAAGTATATAATCAACGGCAGTATGGAAGGCGAACAGTACGAGTATTGCTAGATGGATCGTTTTGCATTTATTTTTCCATGATTTGGATAAAACATCACCTAGGGGAAAAATGGTTTAAAACAATCTGTGAGCTCCTCAAGGCAAATGGCCAGTGTCTCACTCCCCTTGGAGCCCCCACTGCCAGGTGCCGAGCCTATAGCAGGTTTCACAGTTGTTTGCCGAATGAATGTCCAGTTGTGTTACGCAGATTTGTTTTTGTGTGACCTTATTGTTACTTCAGACCTTCTCCCTAACACGGTGGTTGACTAAATATCTATTCATCTTGCTTTCCTACTAGTTGCCCACCAAGTGTAAGCACCATGAACGTATCGTGAATTATTTTTTTTTTTTTATCAAGAGTTTTCAACTTTTGGGATGCTTGGGTGGCTCAGAGGTTGAGCATCTGCCTTGGGCCCAGGATGTGACCCCAGGGACCTGGGATCAATTCCTGCGTTGGGCTCCCTGCAGGGAGCCTGCGTCTCCCTCAGCCTGTGTCTCTGCCTCTCTCTCTGTGTGTGTCTCTCATGAATAAACAAATAAAATCTTTAAAAAAATTATTTAAAAAAAAGAGTTTTCAACTTTTGAAAGTCCTTTTTTTTTGAAGATGCTGGGATCCTTAGACTGTAAGACAACCCTGCTGAAGGGCACATATAACCGATCTAATTCTCTATCATTTAGTAGACTTCCAGCTACTGACAACACAGCCCTAGGTCAACAAGCAGTACAGAAATACGGCGTTTCGCGTGACGGGAAGGCCGGAGCAGGACCACTATCGCGGCCTGTAGATTCGTTGGCTCATTCGCTGACAGCAGCAGCACTTGTAGGTCCACGTCCAGAGGAAGGAGGGGACTAGAAGGACCATGGCTTCCTGGGACTCTCTCACGGCAGCTCGCAACTGCCTGGAAGGCCCCGGGGTGCCCTCTGACTGGACCAGAGGTAGGAAGGAAGAAGGGGAAATGGGTGCTCTTAAGCAACTAGCAGGGTCCACCAAGCCCCTGTCACCCTGGCTCACAGCTCCCTGACTCTGACGCTCTCCATAGACCTGCCCGTCCACGTGGCTGCAGCACTCTCATGGAAGTAACGGTCATTGTCCTCTGTTTACAAAAGCAAGGCACGCTGCGTATAGAAAACTGGGGACGTACGGAAAACCAGGGAGACAACAAACGCTCCTTGTGATGCTACGACCCAGAGGTCGCAACGTCCAACCAGCGTGGGCGTGTTGGCAGCCTTCCAGCGTGCACGTGTGTGTCCGTGTGTGTATTCAGCAAAGAAAGTGGAATCTGCGTGTACTACTCATAGCACTAGCTCCCTTCCAGTTACGAACATATCTATCGTGAGAACTTCTCCATATAAACATTCTTTTTTTTTTTTTTTAAGATTTTATTTATTTATTCATGATAGTCACAGAGAGAGAGAGAGAGAGAGAGGCAGAGACACAGGCAGAGGGAGAAGCAGGCTCCATGCAGGGAGCCCGATGTGGGATTCCATCCCGGGTCTCCAGGATCGCGCCCTGGGCCAAAGGCAGGCGCCAAACCGCTGCGCCACCCAGGGATCCCCCATATAAACATTCTTAAAGAATAGTGTGATTTTTAGCAGCGATCTAGCATATATAAGTGATATAATTATGCACTAGGAGTATCTGGCTATCCTACACTCGCCTGGGGCTTCAGGTTTTATAGTCACGTGGCCCTGGGGAGGCCTAGCTGTCCCCAGAGGTCTCCCCATCCGTCACCTGCCCCAGCAGCTCAAATCCAGCCCAGCGCACAGGCCTGCCTTCCTCTCCGACGCACCAGGACCCAACACTTGGCCTGGGATCGGGGCTCACTGCTCAGCTTTGGGCTTTATCGTCTTCCTTTCTCTCTTTTGCCCCCCTTTTACCCTGAAGTGCTCCCCTGGAGGTTGTCATGGGCCCACACTGCCTCCCAATTGACGAGCAACCCTCTTTTTTAAAAAAAAAATTTTTTAAATTTAAATTCAATTTGCCAACATATAGTATAAGACCCAGTGCTCATCCCATCACATGCCCTCCTCGGTGCCCGTCATCCAGTCACCCCATCCCCCCACCCACCTCTCCTTCCACAATCCTTTGTTTCCCAGAGAGGAGCACCCCTCCTAAGTCACCCCTTGGCTGAATGCATTATAAACGTGGGGCCTCCCTGTGTGTCTTCAGTCTCCTCTCCTTTGCCAACTTCTCCACTTGGGGTACCTTGAAGGTCCCCAGTAGGCTCCTTTCAGCAAGGTGCTCTCCGCTGAAGATTACCCCCTCCCCGGGTTTTTGCAGCCATCAGAACAGCTTAATATCCCAGAAGAGTCTGTTTCAGGAATTCGGGGGAGAGGCAAGAACCCCCCGCCCCCCTGCTCTGGTGAAGTCCTCGGCTCTGTAGGCTGAGACCTGTCTCACAGCTGGTCCCTGAGTTAGGTAGAGCTTGTGCCTGAGGCCTGGCCAGCAGCCCGGAGGCCAGGAGGCCGGACGACCTCCCTGCCCTCCCCTCAGGCAGCCTCAGCCCCTGTCTCCCCGCCCTCTGCGGAGACGCCCCAGGGCCCCAGGCCACGCACGTGCGGCCTCTACCGGGACCAGCAGCAGCACTTGCCCTGTCCACAAACCTGTCCTCAGTCACCTAGTGAAGAGCTCAGGTTTCAGAGCCGTTTCTTCCCTGAAAGTCGAACAAACCCAGGACGGCACAGCTGGGAGTCATTAAGCAGGAATCAAAGGGCAGGATCAAGGGGAGGCAGGGCCTCCACACACTCAGCCTCCAGGAGTTGATGAATCAGCTCAAGGCAGATTTAAGGGGCCCCCGCTGGATATCAGCACCCTCCCCCCCCAGCGGGGAGCCGCAGGCCCGAGGGGTGTCCCAGCCTCTCCATCCTCAGGACAGGGCGCCCCAGGGGCCTCCGGGTCGGGCTGGCTGGGCCCCGCCACCTCCCCGTCCTCAGGCGCTCGTCTCCTACTAACGTGGAGTCGGTTGCCTTGGCTTAGGGAGCTCGCGGGTCTCTCCCGGGCCTCTCCCGGGTCTCCCTCTCCCGGGTCTCCCTCTCCCGGGTCTCTCCCTGTGACAGCTCCCGGGCCAGGTGCCGGGAGGCCCCCTGGGAACCGGCGCTCCAGGCCACCAGCCCAGCCGCCCCCTCTCCCTTCCAGGGTTTGGATGTGGGCCTCTACAGAGTCCAGCTGACGTCGAGGCTCCAGTTGAGCCCATCGTATTCTTAACAAAAGCCAGTGATTCTGCGCTCGCGTGGGGGGCCGCTGGGTCCGGCTCCTCGCAGCAGCAGCCCCACTGGAGGCCGGGCCCCAGGCCCCACGCGCCCCGCCAGCGTCTTCCCAGCAGAGCCTTCAGCAGCCCCCGGCCTCCTGACCCGGAGCCTGGCCAACGGCCCCCCTGCTCCTGGCCAGGGCTCCCCAGGGCTCCGGGCTCCCCGGGGCCCCCAGCAGCCGGGAGCCGCCGCTCGTCCGTGCCCCTGGAGAGGGGGAGCCGAGGGCCAAGAATGCGCCGGTACAGACCAGACTTCCTGCCTCGGTGCCCTCTGACCCTCAGTAATTGCAGCTTCGGAAGTGGTTGGCTCCCCGTCCAGAAAATGGAGATAATGAGCCCCAACTTCTTGGGGCTATTGAAGGTTTAATTGATTCATGGTGGCGACGTGGTCGGGGCTGGGGTCCCAGAAGGCAGCCGGCGCTGCTCCCTCCGCAGGGTGGGGGGCTCTGAGCAGGGGCCGCCGGCGCCTTCCCCTGCCTCGGCTTCCCCTCCCGGCATCTCCGGGCTGTTGCTGAGCGTGGGGTGCTGGGTCCCTGGGCCTGGGCCTCGCCGGCCCGCGGCTGGACGGCCCCCCCTCGGCCCCGGTCGGCTGCGAGGGCCGCCCGGCCTGGCGGTTCACACCGCGAGCCCTGCTGTCACCCGCCCTGTGAGGCCCCTTGGCCCGCACCCCTCAAATCCCGGTGTGTAGAGTCTCCTTGAAAACGCTGATTCCGGTTCAGAGGGTTTGCTGTGGGGCCTGACATGCTGGGGGCCTGAGTGCTGCGGGACCTGACGTGCTGCGGGGCCTGACGTGCTGCGGGGCCTGACATGCTGCGGGGTCTGACATGCTGTGGGACCACACATGCTGCGGGGCCTGATGTGCTGCGGGGCCTGACATGCTGCGGGGCCTGACATGCTGTGGGACCACACATGCTGCGGGGCCACACATGCTGCGGGGCCTGACATGCTGTGGGGTCTGACATGCTGCGGGGCCTGACATGCTGCGGGACCACACATGCTGCGGGGCCACACATGCTGTGAGGCAACACATGCTACGTGGTCTGACATGCTGTGGGGTCTGACATGCTGTGGGGCCTGACATGCTGTGGGGTCTGACATGCTGTGGGGCCTGACATGCTGTGGGGCCTGACATGCTGTGGGGTCTGACATGCTGTGGGGCCTGACATGCTGTGGGGTCTGACAGGCTGCAGGGCCTGACATGCTGCAGGGCCTGACATGCTGTGGGGTCTGACATGCTGCAGGGCCTGACATGCTGTGGGGCCTGACATGCTGTGGGGTCTGACATGCTGCGGGGCCTGACATGCTGCAGGGCCTGACATGCTGTGGGGTCTAACATGCTGCAGGGTCTGACATGCTGTGGGTTCTGACATGCTGTGGGGTCTGACATGCTGCAGGGCCTGACATGCTGCAGGGCCTGACATGCTGTGGGGTCTAACATGCTGCAGGGTCTGACATGCTGTGGGTTCTGACATGCTGTGGGGTCTGACATGCTGTGGGGTCTGACATGCTGCGGGGCCTGACATGCTGCAGGGCCTGACATGCTGTGGGGTCTAACATGCTGCAGGGTCTGACATGCTGTGGGTTCTGACATGCTGTGGGGCCTGACATGCTGTGGGGTCTGACATGCTGCGGGGCCTGACATGCTGCAGGGCCTGACATGCTGTGGGGTCTAACATGCTGCAGGGTCTGACATGCTGTGGGTTCTGACATGCTGTGGGGTCTGACATGCTGCAGGGCCTGACTGCTGCGGTGTCTGCTGCGGGGCCTAACTGTAGCATTGGACCAGACAGGTGCCCAGGCTGCTGCTCCTCCCCGCAGAGAGTGCCCCTGAAGGCCTGGGGCCCGCCGAGTCCTATGCCCCAGACCAGTGCTTTCCCAATTCCTTCATAGGACGCAGGCCTTTTGTTTGTTTGTTTCCCCCGAATGAGCTCAGTAATTTCATTAATTCAGGTTTATAGGTTCAAATTTAACACTTATTTTTTAAGGTCATTTACTTGGGCTGTTTGATAAATACAAATATATGAAATTGAGGGTTGTGGGTGACAGCTTGTCCTGTGTCAGCCTCAGGTTCCAAATTTATTTCTGTGTTTTATTGAGAAAACTCTGATACAGACACGTAGTTAGAAATGGTTACATTAAAAAAAAAAAAAAACTACTTGGGGCGCCGGGTGGCTCAGCAGTTGAGTGTCTGCCTTGGGCCCAGGCCGTGACCCCGGGGTCCCCGGATCGAGTCCCACATCGGGCTCCCTGCAGGGAGCCTGCTTCTCCCTCTGCCTGTGTCTCGGCCTCTCTCTGTGTGTCTCATGAATAAATAGATAACATCTTTAAAAAAAAAAGTACTTACCTGGATATTGTAGGGTGCTCCTCCTAGCAGGTAATGTTAAGTCATGGTCCTGCACAATCACCGGCCCCCGGGGTCCCGCTGCTTGGACTCCTGCAGACGATCCATCCCACTGTCCCTGCTGTCCTGTGACGGGCCCCTGCTCAGCACCGTTCAGGGACTCCTCACCGCTCGGGAGGGTCAATGCAGGCGCCTGGCCAGGACCCCGCGCCCGCCGCCCGCCGCCCGCCTCGCCCCGGCTCTCAGCCTCATCCCCCTCTCCTTGCACTTTATCCTCAGGTGGATGGAGCGTTGATGCGGGCACGTCCCAAGCCCCTTTCATACCTGGGCTTTAGGCACGTTGCTCCCGTGAGCGTCGGCATGTCCGCCTTTCCTGCTCGCCTGCCGGGAGCTCCTCTTCGTCCCTCGGCGCTACCCACAGCAAGGAGGGTTTCTTCAAGATTTGATTGACTGAGCTCAGGCGACAGGGGTGGGGGGCAGAGGGAGAGGGAGAGGGAGAGGGGACCTCAGGCAGGCTCCCAGCTCAGCACCCAGCCGACCCTGAGGTCCTGAGCCCGCTGAAACCAAGAGGCCGACACCCCTCGGGGCATTTATTTTTATTTTTATTTATTTATTCATGAGAGAGACACAGAGAGAGGCAGAGACACAGGCAGAGGGAGAAGCAGGCCCCACGCAGGGAGCCCGACGTGGGACTCGATCCCAGGACCCAGGGTCACGCCCTGGGCTGAAGGCGGTGCTAAGCCACTGACCCCCGGGACCCCCCCCACCCGAGGCAGTTTCTAGACAGACGCTTGCCTCCGGGTCCTCAGCGGCTGGCCTGCAGCCCAGGCCCTCGCCCCGGCCTCCCTGAGCGCGTGGAGTGCTGGGTCCCCGTGTGCCGGGTCGCCTGTCGCCCTCTGCCGCTGCCGCATCATCCCGGCCTCTCGGGCGACCCTGCAGGGCGTGTGTCTTCCGCAGCTGCGCCCTCGTGGCTTCTCGGGTTTCTCAGAAATCCTGTCAATTTTCCCCTGTGCTTCCTGTGAGAGCCCGAGCGACGCGCCTTCTCTGGCCTGTGTGACCCTGTGTGACCCAGGGCCTCTGGGGGGAGGAGCCCGTCGCCCTGGGCCGCCCACCCCGGGGTGCCTGCTGTCCCCCGGCCCCCGCCCCCAGCCACAGCTTTCTCCCTCTCCTCCTCCCTCCTCGTGTCTCGGGTTTTGTCTCTACTTCTCTCCCCGCCAGGCCCGATGAGGCCACCCTGGTCACAGGAAGGGTGAAAGCAGAGAAACCAAAATTAACGTTTGCTGAGCACTTAGTACGTGCCAGGGACGGTGCTAGAGCTTCACGTGTGTCACCTCCTCCGTCGTCACATGAAGCCTGCGAGTCAGCAGCGTCTGCCCCACGAGACCGGTGGCCCCACGTCTGCGAGGCCCCCAGCTAGCACGTCGGAGGCCTAGTCGGCCCGACAGGCGGCCAGAGGGCTGCGCTTCAGCGTCCGCCCGGCCACTGCCCTGTGGAGTCAGCCTGACCCCACTCCTTCAAAGGAAGACAAGGAGAATAAAGAAAAGGTGGAAAAGGACACTGTGGCGCTCCCTCTGCGCCCTCCGTGCAGCCCCCATCCCTGGACATCGCCGCAGGACCCCGGGCCTGCACCGTCTCGGCCGGCCTCCTATTCCGAATTAGCACAGAGGAGTTTATCAAGGTGGAGAGACTTTTCTAGAAACGGCCCAACGACAGTGTGATCTTGGCTGACTCATTCCACAGCCACAGTCTTGCCTCACCTCTTCTGCAGGCCTGCCGACGGGAGCCCCGGGACCGAAAGAGGTCGCAGGACCCACGGATGGGGGACAGGCTTCTGATGGAAGGACGTGGCAAATGAGGTAAAAGCACAGGAAAAGTGTTTGGGGGAAAAAACAGAAAATCTGTACCTGCGATGGATCACAGTCCTCTTTGTTTTTCTTTGGAACCGGAGCCCAAGGGTGGGCACGGTAGGAGACTGCGGCCGGCCTCAGGAGGCCAACTTCCACATGAACACCAAATAAAAGCTTCCTGGACTGCAGTCGAAAACATCCCTGTGGGGCCGACGTTGCCCAGCCTGGGAGGGAGCTCGTGGAAGCAGCGTGGGCGACTGTGCGTGGGGGGTTTCTCAGCATCCTGCACCCTGGCTTCGTGAGCACTTATCCGTGCACAGCGACTCCTCCATAGTGCTAGCCTGGAGGCTTGTGCAAGAAGGCTCGTGGGCCTTCTGGAAACATCCCCGGGCCCAGCCTTTGAGCAGAGTCAGGGACTGGTACCAGGGGGAAAAAATGCTCACCCCGTGCGGGGCCCCCAACCACAGGGGCTCTCTTCTGAATCAGTCATTGTCTCTCTAACTTTGTTTCTGGTCTGCTTGAAATGTCTCTTTTATGACTCATAGCCTTGAAGGACACATTTTTAAAGGTTGAAGAGAATCGAAGTGTGAAGAGATGGTTTTGAGGCTGATAAAGCTCCCTTCTGGATAAAGCCACCTTTTATTGTAGGCTGCTAAAAATGTGTTTTAAAAGAAAGATGTTAAGCCACATCCTGTTTAGGAAATATCCCTTAGTTTCTCTTCTAGGAGGCACTGAAGACCAGAATGGAAGGAGCACTTGTATTTTCATTTCTGGCAGTAGTTTGCTGTTTTGCCGGTTGCTTAACAGGAGGCCTCTCAAGGATGCAGTGAAAGGCGGAATAAGACGCGCAGAAGAGCAATGAGCTGGGTCCTCTGGCTTCAGACTCTGTGAGAACCCGTGACGGGAAATGTCTGAGCCAGCGGAACCCCTGGCTTCACTCCTGTCGCCACCTCCACCTCGTAGCGGAGGATGCAAGGGATGCAAGGGCTACCCCTCTGCCGGCTCTCTGCACTCCCCACCTGCAGCCTCCCTTAATGGTATCCACACAAAACAGGTGGAATCAGCTTCTACCATGTCCAGTCACCGGCCCGGGGAGTTGGGTTTCCTAGGAAACAGACTCGAGCTGGAGCTGGTGTGCGGGTAGGTTGTTGGGATGTGCTCTCAGGAACTGGAGGGGGATGGAGGAAGCAGGGTGACAGAGAAGTTGTTGCGTGAGGCAGTCACCACAGAGGCCTCAGCTCGGAAGCTGGGGTGGCCCCCCAGAGACGTCTCAAATCGAAGTCAGGGGCCAGGCTCCTAAACACTCGTGTCAGTTAGCTCCTGGCTGACCAGCAAGGGGCATCACTGTGGGTGAGGTAGGTCCTTTCAGCCAAGGGCAGTTCTTGGGGAGGGACTCAAGTGGGAGCCAAGCCCGCGGCAAACGGCCCTCCCAGAGCCGCTGGTGGACTGAGTGTCCCAGCCCTGCACAGGGATTCTTGGAAGCACCCTACAGTCCACCCCTTATGTTTTAAGATCTACTCTTTAGCAGAAGAAATGCATCTCATTGGAAACTTGTTCCCCAAGATTCCTCAATTCTCTGGGGGAAACTTAAAATATGGTTAGTGGCACAAATTATAGCCCCCACTGCTACAGCTGATCTTGAGACAACTGGTGCTCATTGTCTACCCTCCACTCTCAATTTTTCTCAGCCGCAGCTAGTGCCTCTCGTAGTCCAGGTGGCTATCCTCTTGGAGGAGGATGAGGATCTTCAACCCTAAGCTCTCTGAGTCCCTGGCTGCCATGCCCTCCTTTGGCCAGAGTTGCTGCCTTGTTGATTTACCATCATAATTGGTCAGAGGAGTATCAAGAGAATCCCAGTGGATTACCCCCAGGTGCCAAATATAATCCACCCTGCCCCATTGTGTAGAAGCTGTCTGGTTTATCTGCTCAAGGAACCCAAAGTGAACAAGCTGCAGTCATAGCTTAAAGTTAAATGGGACTTTTGTGCATGTGTATGTGATTCCTAGTGGAAAGGTTTCTTCCTCTGGGGCCCAGGATCTCTAAACAGCAGACACAGGGTTGTAGGAGCTACAAGCATAAAATTCCCAAGTGGATCACGGGAAGCGATAGTGAACACAGCTCTCGTCTTGCACCCCTTCCCCTGCCCCATGACTCCTGGACCCATGAATTCTATCTATCGGGGACACAATCCTTCATAATGGTCATCGTCTTAAGACGATATTTCTAAGGCACCTTGGCATTAGATCGTCTCATTATTCAATCATGCTGACAACTTTTGTTTGGAGTGGTGGGTAATAGGATCAGCAGATCCCATGTGTGCTCATAGCAGGCCTCCTCGGCGGTAAAGTGAGACCCTTGATCCTTTGTGATACTGTGCAGGATTCTGTAAGTGGATAAAATATTTAAAGGTCAGTGGATGGATGGTGATGCTGTAAAGACAAATCAAAATCTATAATATGTGACCATTCCAGTCAAGGAGAATCGCTGACCTTGCTGGGTGGGAGGACTCCGTGTGACCAGCCCACCACCAGTTGGTTGGTTGGTCCCCCCTCAAGGGACGATGCTTTATTAGGAACTCACTGTTATTTCTGTTGGGGTAGTTGGACATTCAGCCGTGGCAGAGCTAGACCAGCCCTGGTGAGTAGAAGTATAGATTACCTATTGTATTTCTTATGATTGTTAAATAATCAGCTTTTGCATTTATTTATATTAGTTTTACTGTTTTCAGTTCATTAATTTCTCTTTATATTATTATTATTATTTTCCTCTTGATTTGCTTTAGTGCTGTGCTATTTTGTGGTGGCCTCGGCTCTTTTTCTGAATTTCCCTACCCATCCTTAAAAAAAAAAAAAAAAAATCAGTGCATCTCTTGAATGGCTTGTCACAGAAAGCTTTTGGGGTTGGCCAAAAATTGCAGAGTCTGCCACAAAGACCCATAATGACTTCCCTTCTTTCCTTCACCTTCTAAGGTGGGTAGTCACTCTTGGCTCGATGTCTTCATCTTACTCCAATTCAGGGACGCCCAACAGTTTGTCAGGAAGGCATCAAGTTCCCTTGCTAGGATAAGAGGCCTGCTATGCTTTTTGTGGTTTTGCTGTGTATGGAATCCAAGGATCCAGTGCATCCTTGAACCTGCCCTTGGCTTGGATGGAAAGTAATAGAAAACATAATCTTGGACCTCAGGGTCCAAGGAGTAGCTTCCAGTGAGCATCAGCAGATGGACAGGGGCAGGTCCAGGAGGTTGTCCCAAATGTACTTCAAGTTTCTGCAGTTCAGCTGGGGAGGGCTTTCCTTTCTCTCATTGGCCTAACCTCATTTCCCTCTTCTATAAAATGGCTTTGCTGGGTCACTATGTGGATTAAATTAAATACCGAGCACAGAGCTTAGCATCTAGTACTTGCTGAAGAAACTTTTATTGTCGAGGACAGTATAGTCATCATGGGCTCTCTATGCTACTTGAAAGCCATCCTGAGGGCGGGCAGTCATCTAAGTCACTGCATTATCCCCTCCACACATTGAGTATATTACCACTCTATAAATGCTTGTGGAGGATAACCGAATAATTTCTATTGGAGAAATCTCATATCCCTGAAAAATGCCCGGACCTGAATTTTATACTGCATGGGTGTAGTTAGCAGGTATCTTATTCAAACATAACCCCATACAGCAAGCACTTAACGAAGCTGCTGTTCGTTGGGATTACCATCTCGGTCCTATTTGGCCTGGACAGCCCAGGGAGGTTTGTTTACAGGGCAAAGACTATTTTGAACTGCCAAAACTTTGAAGTAACTAAGATGTTCTTCAGTAGGTGAATCCAGACAATGGAATATTACTCGGTGCTAAAAAGCCATCAAGCCATAAAAAGGCATGGTGGAAACTTACACGCAGTAAAAGAAGCCAAACTGGAAAGGCTACATCCAGTAGGATTCCAGCTACCTGACCTTCCAGAAAAGGCCAAACTATGTAGACCGTAAAAAGGTTAGTGGAGAAGGAGGAGTGAATAGGCAGGGCACAGAGGAAATTTTTAGGGCAGTGAAACTATTCTGTACAATACAGGGTGATGGATACATGTCATTATGCATTTTTGTCCAATCCATGGAACCTACAACACCAAGCATGAGCCCTAACGTAAACTGTGGACTTGAGATGATAATGATGTGTCAGCGTAGGTTCATCTGCTGTAACAAATGTGCCACTGTGGTGCAGGATAAACATGGTAGAGGAGATGGTGCATGTGTGGAGGTGGGGCATATATGGGAACTCTCTGAAATTCCCGTTCAATTTTTTTCTGTGAACTTGAAATTATTTCAAAATATAAATTCTATTTTTAAAAAGGCAGCCAGATGTGTGAGTGATGGATTTATGTGATGAGGATCCTGTTCGGGGCCCATGATAGGCAGGGGATCCAGGAAATAGGAAGCGGGGAAAATGAAAGCCTTTATGCTGCACCTATCTTCTCAAATCTTTTCTTGCAAAGAATCAACTCAGGAAATTTTTTATTTTATTTTATTTTTTATTTTATTTATTTATTCATGACACACAGAAAGAGAGGCAGAGACATAAGCAGAGAGAGAAGCAGGCTCCTCACAGGAAGCCCAATGCCGGACTCGATCCTGGGACCCAGGGATCACACCCTGGGCTGAAGGCAGATGCTCAACTGCTGAACCACCCAGGCGTACCAGGAAAAATTTGAAAAAGTTATAGCCACATCTTTTTTTTTTAATCATTCAAAATGAAAATAGCTCCTTTTTGGGCACCTGGCTGTCTTAGTCAGTTGAACATGTGACTTTTGATCTCAGGGTCATGAGTTCAAGGCTCATGTTGGGGATCGAGTTTACTTAAATGAGAAATAAAAAGCACTCTCCTCCTGGAAAAAAAAAAAAAAAAAACCTTAAGAAAATAGCTCTGACTTTTTGACTCTGATAAATAAAAAACATATTCTAATAACAAAGATTATCTTAATTTTAATGAGAAAAATGTCAATAACAAAATTGGCACTAACTGAATTTCTTAAGTTTGATTATGTGATAATGTTTAGAAAGTAGCAACATGGAGGCGGGTACCTAGTTTTTCAGACTGCAGTCAGAGAATCGGCTCCTAACACTCCGTGGGGCGCGGTGAGCCCAGTTGACCTGCCATTGGGCTAGTTTCGGTTGTGTTTTCACAGGGGGTGGGGAAGCCAAATCACAAGGTCAGCAGGGAGTGATCAAAGGGTTATGAGGTGCTACAGGGAACCAATGTGGTTAAAGTAGTATTTTGTGGAGATTAATTCGTCAGCTGTGACAAGAATAGATTCAACCAGGGGAAAAACAGAAACAGAGAAACCTATTATATGATGTTATCACAACAGATGGGAGGCGACAAGGACCCAAAGTCTAGTAAGAGCCAGAGCGCTCAAGCAAAGAGTATGAGATGTAAGGATAAGTGAAAGGTCTAGGCAGTGGAAGAGGGTAGCAAAGCTGGGCAGGGGGTGTAGGTATAGGGCCTTCTCCCGTAGGACGTGTGGTGTAAGGCCCAAAACTCAGTATGACGTGCTGCCTTGACAACTGGTAAAATCAAGAGAGCCTCAAATGGCCTGACTGCAAGCTCCCCTCCCACCTCTGCTCCCACAGGTGATTCTATGGGTGAGCGCCCTCCCTATCGAAGGGACCAGGTACAGTTCCTGCTTATCCCTAAGAAATGGGTTCCAGTTCCCTAGCAGCCCATGGAGCAATTTCAAACAAACCAATCACATCTTTTCATGGGAACCAGGAGCCTTTCCTCCCTCTTGGTACCACAGAGAGTGCCCCCCACAGCCCTGGTTTCTCTGCTCCGTGCCCAAGTGCAGCCCCAGTGCAGCCCCAGTGCATGGCAGGCAGCATCCTTCTTCCCTGGGCTCTGAGTCTACGTGGCTCTGGGTGGATAGGTGCTGGGTACCCCCGGTCGTCCCACCACCCCAGGCGGGAGTCCTCCTTCAGCAGCCGCGTGAATAAGACGTGATTGGCCCACGCAGGTGAGGTGGAGGCCAGTTCCACCCAGAGACCCAGAGGACTTCCAAGCTGGATAAACCTGTCTCGCCCTGGAAGTGAGGAAACAGGCCCAGGGGCCAAGGTTTCGGCCTCTCCATACTTTCCCAGGCCTCACCCGGGGGGTTGAGAGGTGCGTGTGCACAAGACACACGAAGGCAACTCTCACTGAGCAGCTGCGTGAGAAAGTGGAGCAGCTTCCGAGGAGGCTGCCTCCCTCCAGAGTGGATTTCCTCTGCTTCCAGAAGGCAGTGGGACTGGGCTGCCCGCCTCGGTCCAGGCTTGGGCTGATGGGAGGGGACCGCTGCGGGCCTCAGTACACCCAGGCCCCTTGGCCTCGCGGCCCCCAGCCCCCTCGTCTGCCTCCTCGGCCTCACGGCTGCTCTGACTCTTAGCCAACCCTTAAAACAAGTTCTTCTTAGGGTTCCAGGAGCATTTATTTTGGGGGCGGGGGTTCCCCCAGCTTTATTGAGGCAGAACTGATTGGCTGTCCCTCTCCGACTGCATCCTGGGCTCTCAGCCCCACGCCCCCCCGTGGGTCAGCAGGTGCCCCAGGATGCAGGTCCCCTCCCTGTCCCTCCCCACCCGGCCCGAAATGCTGCCCTGGTGGCAACTCCCATGACTTCAAACAGATGGATCTTTTGAAACTCCAGCCATTCCAGTCGTGATTGGTGCAGTTGGTCTAGTGCAGGTGGGCCCCGCAGCCCGAGAGGAGCCCGTTGACAAGGCACTTGCTGCCCACCTGCTCTCTGCCCGGCCGGTGGGGCTGCAGTCCCCGGGCCAGGGACCTGCTCACCGCCTCGCTCGCGCGGGAGAGGTACCGGCCGTGGGTCAGGCACGGGCCACCTGGATCGCCCCAGTTGCTGTTCCTCAGCCCCCCCAGCAGAGCCCGCAGGGAGGCTCCCCGTCGAGGCCTATTGGGGCGCGTGCAGGTGGATGGTTTCTGTGCCCAGACCACGCGGAGAAGGAAGGATGGGGGGGGCATGAGGCCCAGCGGCCTCCGACAGCGAGCAAGCGGGGTCCCAGCCCCCCGGGGCCTGGAGGCCGGTCCCCCAGCGGCGGGGCTCCCTGCCGCCCCCCCTCGCACTTTGTCCCTCGCTTTCCGTCCGTCCATCCCTTTCCTGCGCTTGCCCCAGGCCACGCTGACATATTTCCACTGACACAGGCAGAAGCATTTGCCTCCGAGCGACCTGTTGAGACAAAAACATTACAATTGTGCATCATCTCGATATCGCCCCGTGAGGCAGGACCATTTTCTTGATTTCGCGAGTTACGTAAAAGGTGAGGGCCAGAGAGTTTAAGTCGCAGAGGCGCTAAGAAGCGTTTCTCCTCCCAAGCAGTCACCCTTGGGCTGAGCGCAGGCCCGAACCTCCTCAGACAAAAGGGGCTTTCTCTCTCTCATGCGCCCCTGGTCTCTCTGATCCTCCTCCTAATCACCTTTCTGGAAGGTCTAATACCCAGATGTGTTGGGAGATGCTTTTCAATAAGCTTTCCCGGGCTCTGTAGCTCGGCTTACAAGTCTCCCCGAGGCAGAAGTGCCTCCTATTGCGGTTGATGTTGAAGCATGGGCACAACACAAAGATTGCACACGGTTTCGTTGGGAGCAAAGTGCTAGCTTTTCCATCGGGAAAACAAAAGCAGAACTTACCTGAACCTACTGCCACTCCGCTTTGCAGCTTTGTTCTCCAAGGCCTGAGAGGTGGCCAAGGGGTGCTCTCCGTTCAGGAGGAGGCCAACGGGACACATGGCGGGGGCGTGGGGAAAAGGAACCACAACTTGGAGGAATTTCTGGATGACCACGCGGATCTTCCATTTATTTTCACTCAAATGCGTAAGGCCCCCCTGACCCTCAGGTGTGGCATTTTCAGCTCATCCCATTGAACTCTTTATTCACAGACAAGCCTGTTGCTGATCTCTGGGTCAGAGGAGGTCTTCCTCTGTGGTACTGGCCGAGAGGGACAAAGCGTTCACAGCAGGAAGGCTCAGCAGTTCTGCTGTTGGAGAAAGACCCAGCTCGGCGCCTCTTTGGCTCTCTACACAGCAGCACGTAGTGTCTTAAGCCAGAGTGACTTCTGAGGAAGGTCAGAAGAAAATGTCAGATGGGGTTACAGCTTGGACGACGGAGTGAGGAGTGGGGAGGGCTGAGGAGGGAGAAGGACTAGGAGGGGCAGGGTATGAATGAGTTTATGTTCTCCCCCAGGGATGGTGGGCAGGCTCTTCAAAACCAAGTCGCTCTTTTCACCCTCTCTGGTAATGACTATTTCCTTTGAAGGATGATACCAAGTGAAATCAATGTCATGTGGTCAAGAGGCAGAATGCAACTGGGAGTTGCCCATCATCTAGTCAAGTCTGCCGTTGAGGAAGCAAGACCTAGACGAGTCCAGCCGTATGCAACACGGAGAAAGTAATCCCGTTCAGGGTTGAATTGCAGTCCCCTGAAAATGTGAAATCCTAACCTCCAGTACCTCAGAACGTAGCCTTATTTAGTGATAGGGTTGGAGAGAGGTAATTAAGTTAAAATGAGGCCATGAGGATAGACTCTATATGATCGTGCCCCTATAAAAAAGAGGAAGGTTAGAGACAGACGCACACACAGGATGCCAGCTGAGGTTGAAAGCGGAGATTAAGATGATGCTCCTACAAGCCAAACGAACACCGGAGATGGCCAGCAAAGCACCAGAAACTAGGAGAGAGCCGTGAAACACATCCATCACAGCCCTTAGAGGCAGCCAGTCCTGCCAACATCTTGATCTCGAGTTTCTAGCCTCCAGAACTATGACACGATGAAGTTCTCTTGTTTTAAGCTACCCAGTTAATGGGACTTTGTTACTGTAGCTCTAGCAAACTACTATATTCCCTCTGGTATCCAACTTTAATTGTCAGGCCTATTTCCCTTGGTGATTGCAATCATCTCCTTTTAGAAAAGAAACTGGGAGATTGAAAGAATGTGAAATGAAAAAAAAAAAAAAAGATCAGACTATAGACAATGTGGTTAGTCTTTTACAAACAAAATCCCAGGAAAGATTTGTTAGGAAAATAAAAACCATATGGCTGGCACCTTATCTAATTTTCTTCATCAGAAAGAAGTTAAATAGCAGTTAAATATTAGTGGGGGAGATGGGAAGAGTTGGTTTGGTAAATGGGTGGTGGAAGGTTTTAAGGATGCTGGAGCAGAAAGAGGCTATTGTAGGTGACAAGAGTCAAGAAATATGGTAGAAGAGAAGTTGATAAAGAGGCAGTCTGCAGGTGAAACAGGATGAACTATAATAACAGGTAATCTTCAAAAAATGAGACATGGATCTACGTATGATATAGATACGTATTCATTTTCCACCTCCTTGCTCTAGAAATCAGGTGCATTTTTAAATGGAATCAACACAAAGTGAAGGATTGGGTAAGAGCGTTTGTGAGAGCCGGACCAAGCAAGGAGGCAAGAGCTAAAGATGTGCTGTTAGGGACGCCTGGGGGGCTCAGCGCTTGAGCGTCTGCCTTCGGCTCAGGGCGTGATCCCGGGGTCCTGGGATCGAGTCCCACATCGGGCTCCCCACAGGGAGCCTGCTTTTTCCTCTGCCTGTGTCTCCGCCTCTCTCAGGAATAAATAAATAAAATCTTAAAAGAGAGAGAGAGATGCTGTTTAATTTGTTCATAGAATCCTTCCCTGCAATTGTACCATCCAGAAGTGGACCCTCTCTGTGCCCATGTCGTCATTTCCTTTCCAGATGGTATCAAGGCACAGATCTGTGTGTGGTCAGGGCTTCTAGAATTCTGAGGAACTTCTTACAGCCCTTGTGTGTATCCCCAGTGGTTGCCCTTTGCAGTCTGCAGTGGATGCTTCCATTGGACATAGTATCTTCCCTGGTGAGACACTTGGAAACTCTAATCACATTTGCAGTGGCTGGTGCTACAGCACGTGCCCTTCTCCTCAAATGCCCTACCTAGAGCCTCACACACCAGATACGTAGACTGGTGTCCAATAGTGGGCAGTTCTTTATCACACTGACATTGAGGGAAGAGACTAACATCCGCCAAACAGGCTGACAGTGTTAGAACATGTCTTTTATAGTGTTAAGGGCTTCATAAAACAATTCAATTCTCAATGTATCCAAATAACTGTAATGAACTATTGTAATGTAGAGGATGCTCCTGTGGGAACAGCACTATATGATACATCTTACATAGTATGGACTAAGGCAGCAAGATGTGTTACGTAGACTCTGGCATCACAAATGGGGTCAAAGAACCCATTCCACAGAAGGTGACATTTAAACATATTTTACAGACCATGTACGTGCATGATATCCCTTGATCTTCTGAATCTCATTCAGTGCTTGAGAGCTCAGTCCCCTGTAGTTAGTTAGATCAAAGGGGGGAGAATTTGTAAAAGGACAAATGTTCGAGCCCAAGTAAGAAAGTAAAAGATAGACTCTCACAGCAGAATTCAGTTCCTAGCTACCAAAGTCAGTGGAACTCTTTCCTTGCCCGCAGTGCTAGTGGCCCTGGCTAATCCCCCCACAGAAGCACAGCCCTTTAACTGTCTCCTTGCCCAATCACAACTTGACCCTGGCAATGAGGAGCCTCAGATGAAGCAGGGGAGGGTCCAAGAGAGAGGCTAGCGCTCTCTAGTTCATCTGTGGCAAAGAACTCATGCTATGCATTTGCTGCCGAGGACATGGGTAGCAGAAGTTCCATAGAGCTAGCAACAGCGGAGCTAGCAGAGCTTCTGTCTTCCTTGTTTCCAGGAAGCAATGTGGCACCGTGTCATCTCGTCATCACTCCTTCGTTAATCAAAGCATTTTTTTTTTTTCATTTAATCAACACGTGTTAAGTGCTTGAGCTGGGCCTGGTGCCATGAATATGGCTTCAAGAAGCTTTCTAATCATCAATGTGAAGATCTTTTTTTTTTTTTTTTTAAGATTTTATTTATTTATTTTAGAGAGAGAGAGAGCACAAGAGAAGGGAGGGGTAGCGTGAGAGGGACAAGAGGACTCCCTGCTGAGCCTGATGTGGGGCTGGATCCCAGGACCCCATGGATTACGACCTGAGCCCAAGACAGATGCTTAACTGACTGAGCCACCCAGGCGCACCAATATTAAGATCTTTAAAACACATTTATATTTTGCACACTGTGATAGGTACTGAAGATAGAGGACTTGGCCCATATTCCCAAGAATCATTTTTTTTAAATGTTGTATCTATTATTTACACTGAAATCTCAATGAATTTACCACTCTGATTTACATACGGATGATATTAACATAATATTACAATACACGTGTTTCAAAGCAGTGGTTCTCAGCCTCAGCCCACAGGCATATCAACTAGGAAGATTAAAAAAAAAAACAACAAAAAAAAAAACCCAAAAAACCTTGATATACTCAGCCCCACTTTAACAAATTGCATCAGAATTTCCAGGAATGGGGTCCAGACATCATTATTTATTTTTTTTAAAGACTCCAGGTAATTCTACTACACAGATAGCACTGAAAACCATTGCATTAGAATTTCTGCCTTCGGCACTTCAAGCCTGAAACAATACCTGGCGCATAGTAGACCACCAACAATATCTTTCGTTCTAATATTTTGTTCGCCCTTGTTTCTTACCAGGCTCCCCACAGAGTGCCTGGCACAGAATGGAGACACAGTAATTGGCTACTCCTTTTCACTCTTTCTTCTTGCTAGAAAGTACCTGGAGAAAAACTATAAAGTAGTATTTAGGGTTTGAAATGTGCTTGCCAAAATATCCGTATTGAGGGACCTTTAAGCTCATATAAAGGATTGTCCTCTTATTCATATGCTATATCAAGGTTCATGATCATATACAATTACATGAGATAACGTTCAGAGAAAAATATTTTATTACCTCTGACAGAACACAGAGGCTCATTGGGAAAACTTTTGAATACACTGATAAAGTATGGCACACAAATATAACATTGACAGTACTAGAGCCTGGTATATTTTGGGTTCAGAAAGGAAACCTAGCAATAAGGAACATGAATACACTAAAAATAAAGCAGTTTTCTCTTATATCTAAATATTAGAGTGCAGCTCACTTAAAAAGAATTTGTGTGGCCACCGGCTATTTGTTTTCTGATTGGCTCATTTCTTTTGACCTTCTAAATAAATAATTTCTGCTTAGTCACTAAACATTTTAAAAATGCTTTTATAAAAAAAAAAGTTTTATTTACTTGAGAGAAAGAGGACAAGTTGGCAGGGGTACAGGTGCAGAGGGAGAGGGAGAAGCAAATTCCTGGCTGAGCAGGGAGCTTGACGCAGGGCTCCATCCCAGGACCCTGGGATCACAACCTGAGCCAAAGGCAGACGCTTAGCAGACTGAGCCACCAGGCACACCTAAAATGCTTTTGATTTTATTCTGTTGATGGGATGACAGAAAACATGCTATCACATGGCCTTTGGCAAAAATCCAGTTACCAGAGAGACTAAGAGGGGAATGGCCTTCTAAGCCATTGTCCATGAGGGGAAATGATTTCATTCATTCACTCAATAAATACGTGTTGCGTATTGTCTAAACAAATGAAGGAAGGAATTGGGATCCTGTGATCAGTGAAGGAATCTTCTGGGGTAATACTTTCCAGGGAAGATGTTTTTTCATAGAAATGCCTAGGACTGCCCTAAGTGAAAAATGACATTTTCTTTTCCATGTGAATAAATTCATCCACAATTATTTTCCTTCATATGGATCTTTGTCAAAGCTTGCAAGTCTGCAATGGAGGACAGATAGGTTCTGGGCCAGCAAGTGCAGGGGAGGGAGATGGCCGAGGTGGTTGGAAGAAGGAAGTAGATGAGGGTGATTTTTTTTAATTTATTTATTTATGATAGACAGAGAGAGAGAGGCAGAGACACAGGAGGAGGGAGAAGCAGGCTCCATGCCGGGAGCCCAACGTGGGACTCAATCCAGGGACTCCAGGATCACGCCCTGGGCCAAAGGCAGGCGCTAAACCGCTGAGCCACCCAGGGATCCCCGATGAGGGTGATTTTAATCTTATTCTTAGCTTCCATGAGCTGAAGGACCACAAGTTATGGCTTGGGGTTTTGATGTTAGTTTAACTGATATTTATTTTTCCCCCTGAATAAAATAAATGTTCACTTCCTAAGCCTACTGTGTAATGTGGTCCGTCAAAGATGGTAGAAGGGAAACATGAATGTAATGTATGTCATCTGGTGTCCTGGCTACCTGGCTTGGGATATGTCACTGAAGGACCATTTTCAGGTAAGCACTGGCTAAGGTAGGCTTAAGTGGTTTAGAGCAGGGCTTCTCAAACTTACTGGGCATATAAATCTTCAGGGAAAATGCAGATTTCAGTTTAGCAGGACTGTGGTTAACACCCGAGAACTGGTATTTCCAAGAAGCTTCCCAGGCTATGCCGACGTCCACCAAACATTCTTGGAGTTGAAAGGGCTTAGAGGACCTCTGGCTGGTGGTAAGCAAAGAAAGAGTTTATATAATTTCTAAAATCTTTTCTCCTTTAAGAGCCTTTCCCAAACTACTCTCAAATCCATTTTCTTTATTTTCCAAACAAAATCCTCCCCCAAAATATTTGAAACAAAGATCAAATCTGAAATCCGTCAGGTCTGTTTCCAGGTACCAAGAGATCTGATGCTTTTTGCCAATATAAAGCTCCAAGGACTCCAACACAATTATCCTTATTTAAAAGCCATATAAATAGTTAATAGGACCTATTTTTATATTTAAAAATATGTATGACTGTATGTTTATCTTTTATTTGTTCGTGTCAGTCTTGACCTTTAGATTTTAAGCTCTAGGGGATAGATTGTGTCCCTCTTAGAAGCCTGGAAACTACAAAACAAAAAAGCCAGGGAGACACTTAGGGAATCAGCTAGTTTAGGGTAGTCCAAGCATAGCACAGCTACCACCGGGCAATAAGTGAGATGAGATTAGATATAGAACATGGACCATTTTATATATTTTTTATAGTTATGTATATTTTTATATTTTTTAAATATTTATTTATTTATTTATGATAGACATATAGAGAGATAGAGAGGCAGAGACACAGGAGGAGGGATAAGCAGGCTCCATGGCGGGAGCCTGACATGGGACTCGATCCCGGGACTCCAGGATTGCGCCCTGGGCCAAAGGCAGGCACTAAACCGCTGAGCCACCCAGGGATCCCCTATTTTTATATGTTTTAAGGAAAGTTATAACTAGTGTATTTTGCCCACGATTTCATAAATACTATTATGAGAAAGGTATATTTACTTAAATTTTCTAAGTGAGTTGCTGTAAAGACAAATATGATATGAATATCATTACTGAAGCACACAAATGTAGCAGAAGTTGTGATTTTTATGTAAATAACTGTGGTTTGGGAAATAGTGTTTAACCTACGTCTAGAACTCACAACTGACGAAACTGAAGATCAGAAGTATCACCATGTTACAGAGAATTTAAGATGTCATGAATCATAGGATATGTCCTAATTTCAAAGGGCTAAAATGTGAGGAAATTCAAAGAATAAATGAAATATGGAAGTGGGTTCCTCAAAGTCAAACATCTATGAATGAGTGTTTTATTGGTTATTCCCTCTTCTAAGAGCATTTCTGCTTTAATAGTCATTAAAGTGTTGACCTAAAGGAATAACATTCTCACGGTGGAATTTCAGGTATTACCTGTGGCAGGTAAAGTAAGTGAAATGGTTTGGGGCAGGAGCCCTGGTACAGTCCCCTGAAATTACCCTTAGTCTATTCCCCCTGTCAATGTTCTTCAGCCAAAGACCAACAGGAATACATCTGTAAATGAACAGGTTGTTTCTGTTACTCGTGTCAGTGAGGGAGAACTGCGGACGGCATCTCAGCAAAAGGTATTAGAACGGACTTACGATAGGATTTAGGATTTGGCTTACCTTATATGACTTTGAGGAGGGTTGAGGAAGTGGAGCCTTGCTCTGAATTGGATGGTTTCAGAAAGCCAAGGCAATTCTGTGATTTGACATTTTAATAAGTCTTACCTAGAAGGTGAGAGAAATGGAGGTGAGCTAAAACTGGGATTGGTAAGGAAGCAGCACTCACTCCTATGAGCTAGGGTAGGAGGGTGTTTGGCCATCTTGGTGGTCTGGGCAGCATTCCTGTTTAGTCCATGCTCAGACATAATCACATAGTATTCTGGTCTTTGGCTTGATCCATCATGGGCAGAGAATGGCCTTGCCTGCCGTTAGGGTTCTGACAAATTGCTTGTGTTCAACATAAGAACAAGACCTAGCTGTGAGTGCCACATCAACTCCTGGATTTTGAGGCTGCTTTTCTTCTCACGCCTTCCTGTGTAGTTCTTTCCTCAGCCATCTTGTTCCATTTCCAGACACAAATTGTCAGCAAGTTAAGAGTTCTGTATTATGTTAACAAATTTAAGACCCAGTCTTGGACTCTATGATGGCAAATGTCTTTGTTTAACTCTGAAAGAAATTGCCTTGCTATTTTATCTCTTGGAGAGAATGTGATCTCTAGCCTTCCATGACGATCAATACTCTACTGCAGCAAAGGCAATAATGCATGTGCTCATCACTAACTCTTTCCCCAGTCACCACACCACACCACACATACATACACAGAGAGGGAGACACACACACTTTTTATTATATATGGATGACAAATAATAATTGCCCTACGGAGAATTCCCTGGGATGTCTGTGCTTGGTCAATGGCATTTACTGAGGGTGGGAGAAAGAGAAAGGCATCTTGGGAGACAACTCTCCCAAGGCCTGTGATGCTAAAGGCCACTGTCTCCCCCAGGTTGAGGCACTATCAACTAGAGGTAAGGAAAAGAAGATTGAGATAGATTAGTGGTTGCTAGGGACTGGAGGATGGGGATGTTTTGGGGTTTGATGAAAATATTTTGGAATTAGATGGTGGTTATGGGTGGATATACTGGAAACTACTGAATTGTACACTTGAAAGGGTGAACTTCCAGGTATGTGAATAATATTTCAATTTTTAAGAATTTTTGAAGGACATAAAAAAGCAAGAGAATTCGGACAATACTTCAGAGGGACTTCTCTTATTGGCCATTGTTGGATTTGCCTTCTATTTTTTGTCCACTCAATTGTGGTGTTTTTATGGTAGGCAGAAATGTGATGTTTGATACGATGGGTTGACTTAGTGACAGAGTCGGTTGCTTCTCTGAAGGAAGCTAACTCGTAGAATTGGTCACAGTGGTTAACCCAGTCTCCACAACACTACAGAGTTGTAAACCTTCTCTTTGGAATAGCGTCCCCTGAACCAGGATACGAGGTTATGCTCTGCGCTTGCAATAGGAAGCTTCACGTTTAAGAAGTCAGTTGTGTTTTCAGAGAGAATTTGTGGTTGGCTTTTTTAAATATCTTATCACCAGTTTCAGAAACAAGCCTAAGTCAAAAGCACCTATTACAGGGGAGTTTCTAAAACTATTTCTCTAAAAGCTGAAGTCCAATTAGGAGTGAGAATGATGAAGGTGTGAGGAAGCACGTCGCCTGCTCAGGTTTACAGAACGGACAGCGATGCCCATCCCAATATTCACTCACTCACCGTCCGTTCTCCTGCCAGGATTTCTGGCACTGGCGGACACAAGGATGGAGCAGGCTCATCGCTGCCGTCAAAGAACCGCAGGTGGGCACGTGGGCTGGGCTGCGTTTTTAAAAGTATGGTCTAGTTACGGTGACTCCGCAATAGTGGACATTAAGACTTTTTGGAAAACAAAAAAGACAAAGGATATCTTTCTTCCTCACTTAAGAAAAAACTTTTATAGTCCAGAAACCGATATTGCACTGTTAACTAACTAAAATTTAAATAAATTAATTTGGGAGGACACCTGGGTGGCTCAGCAGTTGAACCTTTGGCCCAGGGTGTGATCCGGGGTCCCGGGATCGAGTCCCACATCAGGCAACCCGCAGGGAGCCTGCTTCTCCCTCTGCCTGCGTCTCTGCCTTTCTCTGTGTCTCTCAGGAATAAATAAAATCTTTAAAAATTAATCAATCAATTAATTAATTAATTTTTAAAAAGCTTCTATTAAAGAAGAACTTTGTCATTCCTTGGCCCCTCTCTGAACCTAGGGGCAGCTGGGTGGTATTTGTGTCAGTACAAAGGGTAACAACAGCTGCCAGGGTTGCCGCATCCCGGGTCCTGCTCTACCATATTCTCTGCATTATACTGGGGAGTGTTCTCATGTAGACAAGAGCCCCAAATAATTGCAGGCTTCCAAACATAGTTTACTCTGAGCACTCTCTATTGAAGAAACAAAATCATAAACTTCTGCATGACACCACTGTTTGGGTAGCTGTCACTGAGAAAACGCACAATGATAAATTAATGCGACAACACTTTCAAATGATTTTGCATCTGAACAATCACAGCAGCATCTATATACATTTGAAACACAAAATACGGGATCCCTGGGTGGCGCAGCGGTTTAGCGCCTGCCTTTGGCCCAGGGTGCGATCCTGGAGACCTGGGATCGAATCCCACGTCGGGCTCCTGGTGCATGGAGCCTGCTTCTCTCTCTGCCTCTCTCTCTCTCTCTCTCTCTCTCTCTCTCTCTCTGTGACTACCATAAATAAATAAAAAATATTTAAAAAAAAGTTTAAAAAAAAAAAAAAAAGAAACACAAAATACCATAGACTCAGTTTACTCACAATTCTTCTTAACCATCAGTTTTCCAAAGATTTAAAAGTTCTGTGACACTCTGTGTTGATGAAAGTGTGGCCAAACGTCATTCCCTGTGGGTGGGATAGAAAGTTGATACAAACTTTTTTGGAGGGACACCTGGGTGGTTCAGCAGTTGAGCTTATACCTTTGGTTCAGGGTGTGATCCCAGATCGAGTCCCACGTTGGGCTCCCCGCATGGAGCCTGCTTCTCCCTCTGCCTGTGTCTCTGCCTCTCTCTCTCTGTCTCTTATGAACAAATAAATAAAATCTTTAAAAAATAAATAAACTTTTGTGGAAAGTTGGACAATTGGATAGATTGGACAATATCTATCAAAAATTTAAACATGCATTCACTTTGACTCAGCAAGTTCACGTCTATAAAATTATTCTACACACGTTTACAAAATGCACAATGATGTTCATCACCACATTCCTTAGGAGTGTTTGAAATCTGGAAACAAGAATATCCTAATGAGGGACTCGCTAACCAGTTATATAATAGAATACTTTATACTCATTATAAAGAATGAGGTTTAGGGTGTCTAGGTGGCTCAATAGGTTAAGTGTCTTCAGCTCAGGTTATTATCCCAGGGTCTTGGGATTGAGCCCTGCATCAGACTCCCTGCTCAGCGGGAGTCCCACTCCCCCTGCTTGTGCTCTCTCTCGTCAAATAAATAAATAAAATCTTAACAACAACAACAAAAAGAATGAGGTCTGTGACATCAAGTAAAAATTCAAGTTACAGGGGTATGTGGGTGGCTCAGTTAGTTGAGCATCCGACTCTTCATTTTGGCTCAGGTCATGATCTCATGGGTCGTGGAATTGGGCCCCGTGTCAGGCTCCAGGCTCAGCTGGGAGGCTGCTGAGAGTATCTCCCTCTGCCCCTCCCCTCACTCACTCTCACTCTCTCTCTTGCTCCAATAAATGGATAAATCTTTTTTAAAAATTCGATTTTTAGAATAACATATATGGGAGGATTTCATTGACATAAAAGACCATATAAATATATACACACACACACATCTATATACATATGTATACATACATATAATATATATAATATAATATAATATATATATATACACACACACGTATGATTTTGTTTCTTTCAAAAAAGAGTGCTCAGAGCAAAATATATTTGGAAGTCTACAATTATTTGGGGCTCCTGTCTACATGAGAATACTACCCAATATGTATATACATATACTCATATATGTATGTTTATGTGTATGTGTATACAGATATATGCCTGCAACAGGAGCAGAAAAACATTGTTTTACCCTTATACCGGGATTTCTCAAATTTGAGTAACACATGGATCACTTAAAGGGAAATGTTCTTTGGGTATTTATTATTAGCTTAAAATTTTTAATCATAAATTTTACTTAAAATGTGTAGATGTATGGAAGTCAGTGTATTTTTTGGGCTTTTATCATCAACTAGGGGATCTCAGAACCTTATTGCATTAGTAGAAATATAAACCCAAAGGCAAAAAAAAAAAAAAAAACCCAAAGGCAATTTATAAATTAAATGCCAAAAAAAAATCTATGAAGTTAAAACACAAACTGATGGGTGATGTTATGCTGATATGAGATCTCTGATGAAATATATTTGTAAAAAGATGTACCTCAGGTACAAGTGTATATTAAGTCTTTTTTGCATTTGACTTTGATAATACTCTGTGTATTGCTATTATGTTATAAAAATACAAACAATTTCACATCTGTGTTTGAAATTCAAGATCATCAGACCACGTTTTACCAAAGCTATGGATCAATTTTTAATAATATGACAATTGGTAACTATTTTTTCTTTGTAAAACTTTCTATTGAAGTATAATTAATATGTAATGTATTAGTTTCAGATGTACAACATGGTGGTGACTCAACAATTCTATGTATTACTCAGTGTCCACTACAATAAGTGTAGTCACCATGTTACCAAACAGCATTATTATAATCTTTTTACTATATTCCCTCTGCTGTACTTTTTAATCTCCACTATTTACTTATCGTGTAATTGGCGGTTTGTACCTCTTAATCCCCTTTATCTATTTCACCACCCCCTGACCCACCTCCCCTCTGGCAACTACCAGTTTGATCTTTAAAAGTCTGTTTTCTGATTTGCCTCTTTTTTTCTTTGTTCATTTTTTCATTCCTTATATTTCACATATGAGTAAAGTTTGTCTTTCTCTGATTTATTTCACTTAGCATAACACCCTCTAGGTCCATCCACGGTGTTGCAAATGGCAAGATTTTATTCTTTCTTATGACTAAGTAATATTCCATTGTGTATATATATACCACATCTTCTCTAATCATTCATCTATTGATAGACAACTGGGCTGCTTCCATATCTTGCCTATTGTGAATAATGCTGCAAAAAACATAGTGTTTTCATTTTGTTTGAGTAAATAACCAGTAGTGGAATTACTGGGTCACATGGCTGGTCTTTCTTACTTTCTCTCTCTCTTTCTTTCTTTCTTTTTTAAAAAATATTCTATTTATTCATGAGAGACACAGACAGAGGCAGAGACAGAGGCAGAGGGAGAAGCAGGCTTCCTGAAAGAAGCCTGGTGCAGGACTGAATCCCAGGACCTCGGGATCATGACCTGAGCCAAAGGTAGATGCACAACCACTGAGCTACCCAGGTGCCCTTCTTTTTCTTTTTTTGAGAGCGAGAGAGCATACAGTCTGGATGGGGTAGAGGGAAAGGGAGTGAATCTTAGGAAGGCCCCATGCCCAGTGCAGGGCCTGACACCGGGCTCAATCTCACAACCCTGAGATCATGACCTGAGCTGAAATCAGGAGTCATACACCTAACTGATTGAGTCCCCCAGGTACCCCCATATGGTATTTCTCTTTTTAATATTTTGAGGAAACTCTGTACTATTTTCCATAGTGATCTCAGTATTTTGCATTCCTACCAATAGTGTACCCAGGTTCTTTTTTTCTCTACATCCTCACTAACATTTGTTATTTCTTGTCAACACTTGACAACTCTTAACTGAATTTGTTTCCTTAAAAATTAGGTTATTATTGTAACTTTTAAAAAAGCATCAGGGCACCCGCGTGGCTCAGTGGTTGAGCATCTGCCTTTGGCTCAGGCGATGATCCCAGGTCCTAGGATCGAGTTCTCCTGCAGAGAGTCTGCTTCTCCCTCTGCCTGTGTCTCTGCCTCTCTCTGTGTATCTCTCATGAATAAATAAATAAAATCTTTCTTTACATTTTATTCATTTTTTAAAGATTTTATTTATTTATTCATGAGAGACAAAGAGAGAGAGAGAGAGAGGCAGAAGCAGGCTCCATGCAGGGAGCCCAACGTGGGACTTGATCCCGGGTCTCCAGGATCACACCCCGGGCTGCAGGAGGCACTAAACAGCTGCGCCACCGGGGCTGCCCATAAAATCTTTTTTTTTTTTTTCAAAAAAAGAGCATCAAATATTTGAGGGAACAAGAAGATAATATCTGAATCTGCTCTATTTTTTTATAGATTTTTTAAAAAATGCAGTTTCAACATAGAGTTCACAAAGTTTGGAAAGGAAATAATAAAAACTGGAAATAAGACATTTATATTATTTAGAAAACAACCACAATTCAAGATTTCTTATCTGTGTTGCTATTGGTCTACAAGTGAAATGTTGAAGTGACTACCAGCATAATGTCCTATGGCTTTCAGCTAGTTCGAATATGCCATCTTCATGGTAAGTCTGCTTCTGGCCTTTTCTCATTATTCTCCATTAATTAAAGTACATTACTCATTTTGGGTGACATAGGTGATGGGAGTCTAGGACTGCATTTGTTGTGAGGAACACTGGGAGATATATGGAACTATATTGCAAACTGACCTAATATTATGTTATACATTAATTAACTGGAATTTTTTTTAAAAGATGTGTTTATTTATTTGAGAGAGAGAGAGAGGGAGAGCATGCAAGTGGGGGGAGGGGCAGAGGGAGAGAACCTCAAGCAGACTCCATGCTGAGCACAGAGCCCCATGCAGGGCTTGATCCCATGACTCTGACATCACAACCCTGAGATCATGACCTGACCTGAAATCAAGATTCAGACTCTAACTAACTGAGCCACCCAGGCACCTCAACTAACTGGAACTTAATTAAAAACTTTTTTAAAATGTAGTACGTTACTGGGGCACCCGGGTAGTTCAGTGGTTGAGCCTCTACTTTTGGCTCAGGTCGTGACCCCAGGATCCTGGGATCAAGTCCCGCATCCGGCTCCCTGCATGGAGCCTGCTTCTCCCTCTGCCTGTGTCTCTGCCTCTCTCTGTGTGTCTCTCATGAATAAATAAATAAAATCTTTTTTTAAAAAAGTAGTACATTACTATTTTACTTATGTTAATTTTCAGGATGTCAACTTGAATTCTCAATGTATTAAATAGTCTTAAAAACTTAAGTCTTTGTATATGAAAATGCCACTCAAGTGCAAATTATCACAGCCAAAGTGAAGTTTTGTCTTGATAAGTTGAAAAGAATTCAACACAAAGGGGACAGTTATCATTTTGAAGTTGGGATCTGCCAACCTTATGGCAGTAAGACATATTTTCTAACTCATGAAAGATTAAAAATCAGGAAAGGAAGGTCAAAATGTTTATGAAATGAGTGGTAGGATTTTGAGTGATTTTTACTCAAAAAAAAGTAAAAAGTTTTTCTCCTTTCATGTGTTATTGGACTGTTTTAAATGATTATGACTATTTACCTAAGCTTAAAAGTAAATGATAAAGGTGATTCCATTGTGGAAAAAATTTAAAAAATATGCTGTCACCTTATCACTTGGCTCCTTGAAGATCATAATCACAAATGAAAACAAAGATGATAAAATTGGAGATCTAGCTTTAAGCGGCATGCAGTCATCTTCTAGAATCTGGATGATGCTGTTTTCATATTTAATCACTAGGATGACTATCCAAATGAACAGATATAATTATAAATAATTTTTTGTAAAGAACTCACAGGCCTTAGACAATACACCCCAAATTCCTAGGGGTCTGCAAACCTGATTGAAGAAATACTTTATATTCTTCTGTGTTGTCTAAAGTTCTTATAATGAGAGAGATAAAAATGAAGTGGTGCCATCTTACAATCATCTACCTTCTCAGCACCCCGCCCTAGGCATCCTGTTTCCTTTTCAAGGTTTTCCCTCCCACTATGTGTCTGCTAGAGTTGCTCTTGTCTCACAGGTAGGAGCTTTGGTACCCTGATAGGGCTGAATCAAAAATGGCCAGCTGTGGAGCATAACCAGAGCACAAAAGAATAACAGACCAAAGATCTGATGCCAAGTAGGAAGCCCAGTACAGCAGAGCCCAGGCTGGGATTGAGGAGATGGGAGGGAGTTCATAGTTTTATTTTATTTTATTTTATTTTATTTTATTTTATTTTATTTTATTTTATTTTATTTTGAGAGTTCATAGTTTTAAGACTGAAAACTACACCTAGTGGATCCATGTTGGGAAAGCAAAGTCTTGAGTGCTGCTGACTGGCTGCCCAAGTCTAGGTTGTGCGAAGGGGAGCCCTGGGCCCCCAAGGGGGCTCTCTGCACCGAGGGTACCCACATGGCGATGACAGGTCTAACACCTCCACTGCATGGGGAATATGCTGAAGTCTGAATTTTGGAGCCCAGCCCAGCTTGTGGGTTGGATGGCCCGATCAGTATTAGTCAGCATCAAGACGATTGTTTTAACCGCCCGCTTCACAAGGAGACCCTGAATGTTAGAGGAAACCTTAAAAAATTGGCTAGTCTAACTCTTTTTCCAGTCAGGGAATGAGTCTTATAGAGATTCCTGTTTGCTCAGTGGATCAGTTGGAAATGGAATCTAATTCTCTTGCCTTATCCGGAGCTCTTTCACGTTACAAATTCATCTTCAATGAGGAAACCACCTTTTTTCCCCCCTTTCTGAAAACACCAACAGTGTGCAAAGAGTCCACAGTTAATGAGAGGTTGGTGACACCCACTGAACCAGAATTTAGTCAAATAGTTGCCTTTCATGAACTTCTCCCCCTACTTCCTCTTTGAGTCTGGGATCCCCAGAAGATGACTCCGAGACTGGGGTTCGTATGACCCCAGTGTTAAGAAGTACTCCAGGAAACCTGGAAGGGAATGAGGGCTAAGTAGGACAGAGAAGGGTGAGAAAGCAAGCAAGGGTGTGATTCTGGTGAAGTCTGGAGGAGAACTTTGGCCTGATCCCACAGGCCCCCTGTGCAATGGTATGACCCCTCACAGTTTTGTCCTCATGACTTGAGGCAAGATCATTAGAATTTCATGCCCTTGCATTTTGGCCAACAGCCTACTTTGAAGATCTGAAATGCCTGGGCACCAGCTCCTACACAGGTAGGCAAAACCGTGCCAGGGGCACTAGGGTAGTCTCTGCGGAATGCTGCAGGTGCCGGCCATTGGAATGCACAGATAGCAGAAGGGGGACACACAAAACAGGACAGGGGATCCCAGGGGAAGTGGGGAGCAGCACAGTGTCCACTACAACTCCCAAATTACCACATTCCAATCCTGCCAGGTAGTTTTCCGATTTCTTCTATAAACTAAATTGAACAGATATACAGACTTGAAAGAAATGCATCATAAAAATGACTCTTCTGAATTGCGGTCAATAACCTTTTTCCATAAAGATAGTAAATATTTGGGCAGCCCGGGTGGCTCAGCGGTTTAGCTCCGCCTTCAGCCCAGGGCGTGATCCTGGAGACCGGGAATCGAGTCCCACATGGGGCTCCCTGCATGGAGCCTGCGTCTCCCTCTGCCTGTGTCTCTGCCTCTCTCTCTCTCTCTCTCTCTCTCTCTGTGTCTCTCATGAATAAATAAATAAAATATTTTTAAAAAGATAGTAAATATTTTAGGTTTTATGGACCATAAAATGTCTGTTGCAACTGCTCAACTCTGGCAAAAGCAACCACAGACAATACATAAACAGATTGGAAAAATAAATAAATAAATAAATGAAATAAAAATTTAAAAAAATACATAAACAGATTGGGCTTCATTCCAATAATACTTTATGGACACTGAAATCTGAATTTCTCATGATTTTCGCATGTCAGGAAATATTCTTCTGATTTTTTTTCCCCAAACATTTAAAAATGTAAAAGCCATGCTTTGCTTGCAGTCTATAGGAACAATAGGCAGTGAGTCAGATTTGGCCTGGGAACCATAGTTTGCCAACTTCTGAACTAGATCAACGGCTTTCAACCTCTTTTGACCTTAACTGTAAGAAAGGCACTTAATATTATATTATAACCTACACCATCCATAAGCCTACATACACAATGTGGTTAAAACTTAAGTTTCAGTTCTTTATGTTTCCTATGAACTATAAGCTGATTTTTTTCATTTTATTCCACTTGGTTTTATTACTTTTTTTTTTTTGGTTTTATTTTTAAATGCTGCCACAATCCACTGAACTGTTTATATGTCTAAAACCATTTGCATATGCACACACACACACACGATGTAACAGTGCTGGAAAAATTTCCCACTGAATTGTTTTTTCAACTCACCGATGGGTCACACCATCTCTAATCTGAAAAACTCAGCTCTAGATCAATCAAAATCTGTGCTCTAGGGGGTACTGATAGCACAGTTATGGTGGCAGTTTTGCATTCATCAGCACTGACGTTTCTTGGAATTTGCCAGTAAATAACATAAAGACCAAAAAAAAGATGTTATCACAAACCTGTCAAGGGCAGCATGATGGGATCACCTGCCTCAACCTGCCTGGCACCAGGTGTTTCAAAAAATTTCAGATGGCTCCTGTCTTTCCCGATGTAGAAAGCATGAATTTCATTTGAACCGAGCAGAATTGAGAGCAGAGAGAGAATTTAAAGCTCTGCAAGCCACAGCCCCAAACCTCCAGTTTGGTGGGTTCAAAGGGCCACTTGCATTAGAGCCATGCTTGTCACTAACTGTGGGGTATGAAGATTGTGACAACACCAAATGCGACCTCCCAGTGTAACTTAGCTAAATGCTGAGGATAGACCAGATGTGGGCTTTAAAAACAAACAAATCAACAAACAAACAAACAAAAACACAAAATGGTTCCCTGTGATTGGAGGACAAAAGATCCAGCTCCTGGTACTTGTATCTAATGGAGGCGAGCTTCACACTCAGGCTCCTGACTGGCTCTGGAAAACAAGGATTAGGTGAAGCTTGCCTTTGTCATGTCCCATTGTCCATTTGCCTCCTGTCACTCTCCTCTGGCCTTCCTGTCTTGCCTTCCTATCTAGATTTCAAAGGTGGAATGAGGGAGGTGGGAGACAGAAGCTTGAAATCCTATTAAAAGTGTTATTCCTGTTTTCAACCTTCTCCCCCTCACTTCCTGTTTTTCCCCTAATGCCAGTGGGTAATTGGAATCCTTGTGCCTCTTTCCCTCTGCAGCTTCAGTTCAGTTGAAAACACCTATTGTGCGCCTTGCCTGAGCTAGATCCTGGGGACGCAGCGGCTAATGAAATAACCTGCTCTTAAGGTGCACAGAACAGCATCAGGCCCCCAGTTCAATGAGATGAGATGTGCAGAAGTTCTTTGTTAGCTACGAAGTTATTGATAATCGTGGTAATGTTAGCCATTAATCATTCCTCGTGGGCATAGCTACCCTCTGTGTGGCAGGATTATGGTCCACATCAGAAGCCTCTTAACTTCCAAAGCCCCATCTCTTTTCTCTTTAGGAAGGAAAAGATAAAAACTCTTATAACTGTATGGGAGAGAAAAAAAATTAACTGATGATAAGGACATATAAAGCAATACTCAAAAAAAAAAAAAGTACTCTAGGATATCCTAAATTGCAGATTCTAAGAAATTGTATTTTCTTCTCTAAAATGGTCTCTTTAAAAACAGCACAGAGGATCACAGGGGAAGGGAGGAAAAACTGAATGGGAGGAAATCAGAGAGGGAGACAAACTTTGAGAAACTCTTAACTCTGGGAAACCAACTGAGGGTCGCTGGAGGGGTGGGGGTTGGGGTAACCGGGTGATGGGCATTAAGGAGGGCGCGTGATGTGAGGAACACTGGGTTTTTGTTTTTTTTTATTTTTTATTTTTTTATTTTTTTATTTTTTTATTTTTTTTTAATTTTTATTTATTTATGATGTTTTTTTTTTTTAACACTGGGTGTTATATGCAGCTGATGAATTGCTGACTCCACATCTGAAACTAATGATGTACTTTATGTTGGCTAATTCAATGTAAAAAAAAAGATCTTTCGGCGTCATAAATAAATAAAATGGTCTCTTTAAAGTACCTTTAAAATATGCCATAATGTACACGTATTATGTTGTGGGCTTTTGAGATATTCGCTGATTTTTATAAATAGTGATCAATTTTTCTGATTGTAGGAGATCCAGATATATTCATTTTTACAAATTTAAATCATAATGATAGGAAGTAAAATTTCCTCCAAATCTCATCTTACCCCAAGCCCAGCAACTATTACTAACATTTCAGTGTATGTTTCTCTAGTCTTTATTTTACAAATTGATGTGCCTACATATGTATGTCTTGGACAAAAAATGGGAATCATCTATATTTTATATATATATAATATATATATAATATATAATATATATTTGTGATAACTTTTTTAACTTTATAATATATTGTAGGTATCTTTCCATATAAACTTACCCTATTCTGCAATAGCTTAAGATTTTATTGTATGGCTATAAAATGAGGTTTGTTTGTTCTTAACAATGCCACAGCCAACACCTTTAAGTATCTGTTCTTATGCGTACCTATGTGCAGATATAAGCATAGGGTAACTTCTTGGAAGTGAGGTTATTTATTCAGGGTATGAACACAATATGCCAGATTACTCTTCCTCCATCAGGACATAAGAGTTTCTCTATGATCATGAAACACCCTGTGTGTAATAGATTTTTAAGTCTTTGGGGATCCCTGGGTGCCTCAGCAGTTTAGCATCTGCCTCAGGGCCAGGGCGTGATCCTGGAGTCCCGGGATCGAGTCCTGCATCAGGCTCCCTGCATGGAGCCTGCTTCTCCCTCTGCCTGTGTCTCTGCCTCGCTCTCTCTCTCTGTGTCTCTCATGAATAAATAAATAAAATCTTAAAAAATGAATCCTGACTGTTGTTTTAATTCACATATTCAAGATTGCTGTGACTTTCATTCTCCATTCCCATGTTTATTAGGCACTTCCTTTTCTTTCATTTTTTAATTGAGATATAATCCATATATCATAAAATTCACCATTTTAAAGGATACAATTCAGTGGTTTTTAGTTATCTACAAGACCGTACAACCACTACCTCTACCTAGTGCCAAGACATTTTTTATCATCCCAAAAGGAAATCCCATGCCCATTAGCAGTCACTCCCATCCTCCTTGCCCCAGTCTCTAGCAGAGCCCTCTTATTTCCAAAGTCCCAGCTCACTAATCACTAATTTATTTTCTGACTCTATGGCGTTGTCTATTCTGGACGTTTCCTATAAATGGAATCAAGTAATATGTGAGATCAACATCATGAGAAATATTATTTTTTCTTCAGCCTCCAGTCACCTTTTCATGTAAAAGTCTTCTAAATTTCAGGATGCTATAGAGCGTTCAAAAAAGTCTCGAAATATGGAGAAAATAAGTACTGACTGCATTTTTCCAGGTAAGCAATTGGCCTCCTTGCTTTGTGTTTAGAAGTTAGTTACCTGAAGATGCGTCTGGAGATTGAAGTGATACAGATCAACGGCATGAGCTATCTGCAAGTGAAAACAGATGAGGCCATGAGAATCAATAAGTTCTCTGGAAGGGAGTGTGAAGGGACAGGAGGACCAAGTACTGTCCCTTTGGGAATATCTAAATCAGAGACTGAGGGAGAAGATGAGAAAGCAAAGAAAATCCAGAGGAAATAGATGAGTGCAGAGGGGGGAAAACAAAGGGATGCGGGTCACTAGCAAACAGAGGCAGAAGCTTCAGGGCAAGAAGTTATTGAGAGTGCCAACTACAGCAGGAGTTGCAGGAGAGCAGCTTCCTGGGCTGTGGGAAATCAGGCTGCCAGGTACCGGGCACCACCAGAGTGCAGGGAGAAAGGGAAGATGGCTCATTTAGAAAGTACTGCAGTAAAAAGATGGAGAAAAGGAGAGAGGGATGAAAGGATCTAACAAAGGTTTCTTTTCTTTCTAAAAAAAGAAAAAGAAAAGAAAGAAGAAAGAAAGAAGAAAGAGAAAGAAAGAAAGAAAGAAAGAAAGAAAGAAAGAAAGAAAGAAAGAAGAAAGAAAAAGAAAGAAAGAAAGAAAGAGAAAGAAAGAAAGAAAGAAAGAAAGAAAGAAAGAAAGAAAGAAAGAAAGAAAGAAAGAAAGAAAACTGAGGGAATCTTGCCATGATTTAAGGTTAAGAATGAGGAGAATTTTGCTGATAAGAGTAAGGATTTAGGGAGCTTAGTTAATTCCCAGGCTGCTGGGATTTTATATCCTAGGAAAGTTTGAAAGCTCTATGAGTAGAAGCTAGAAGAGGGAAAAAGCCAAGCATTTAAGTGAGTTAATATATAGGTGAAGTGCTTCCAACAGTCCTTGTGTTAGTTTTGGTCCCTGGGAAGCAGCTGCTGAGATGAAATTAGGAGGGCAAACCATTACTGGGTGTAATGCCCATAACAGATAAAAGGAAAAGGAGGCAAGACTGGGTCTTCGGATTGTGATGCGGATCTGATGGCACCTCTGCCAACCCATTGGGGAACTCTGGGCAAGACTGCCCATCAGGAGACAAGAAATGGCCTAGCCACAAACAACGTGTGAGATTGTGGCGAGTGCTAAGGATGTAGGGCTGTGTAGAGGGCTCAAGGGGTTGTACATTTAAATAAAGGCAAGGGGTGAGTGAGGAGCTTTGGGGGGCACTGAGAGGTAGGAATGGGAGGACTATAGAATAGTAGTTGATAACATCCAAAAGGATGGAGGTGGGGAGGGAACAGCACACAGTCACTGTAAGACTTTGGCTATTATATGAGTAAAATGAGAAAAAAATGCAGGGCTCAGAGCAGAAGGGTGATATTATCAGTTGATGTCTTACAAGGATTATGGATGTGCCGTTGAGAAGAGACTGAGGCGGTGAAGGTGTGCAAGCAGAAAGATGATGATCCGCGGAGGTGGCAGTAGAGCTGGTGAGAGATGGTCAGATTCCGAAGGTATCATTAGTGGAGTCAATAAGATTTTGTGATGGATTAGATGTGGAATGTGAGAATAAAGAGGCATTAAGGATAAAGCTCCGTGTAATAGTTCTCCACTGTAGAGAACTGTATGTAACAAATTACTCCAAAATGTACAGAACTGTGAGGTAATAAATGGGTGTTGTTTTTAGCTGCTAAATTTGTGATGATTTCTTATGGCAGCCGTAGAAAATGAATCAGCCTTCCCAAGAAGCTTGCTTTATCTCTGATTAGCACCCTTTGTAAGGAAAAGTTTCCTTATTTGTTGCACTAAGATCTGTTATTGTGTTTCTTCCACCATTAGCCCTAATTTTCTTTCCTGGAGCCATGTAGACAGCCCACCCTATATTTGAAGACGGCCCTTCTGAGCCTTCCCTTCTTTGATTCCTTGTGTTTTCCCCACCCTGGTTACTTTTCTCAAATATATTGTTTTTAATTTAGGTCCCTGGATTTATATTCCAGACAAATAGGAATTTATTGTAACAACCATGTGTTTGAAAAACCTTTGCAGATTTACATTATCTTACTCTTCCATTATAAAGGAGAAATTTTCCATGTTTATTACCAAAGATAAACATTATTTATTTATTTTTAAGATTTTTTTTGTTTATTTATTCATGAGACACACACACACACACACACACACACACACACACACACACACAGAGGCAGAGGGAGAAATAGGCTCCATGCAAGGAGCCCAATATGGGACTCGATCCCGGGGCCTCTGGGGTCACACCCTGAGACAAAGACAGACGCTCAACCACTGAGCCACCCGTGTCCCGATAAACATTATTTTATTGGTCATTGGCCATTCTACTGTCCATAATAGAAGAGCATCATTTAGAATGTCCTGGAATTGAAGAAAATGAAGTAGAAAATTGTTGGGAAGGTTTCAAAAGTATGAATCTGCATGAACATTATAGATTGTGATACTTAAAATTCGATGCTTAAGTAGTTAACAGAAATCTCCCCAAGTGAAAGAGGCTCAATGAAAATTAGCAGCACCTGGGAATTAAAAGCTTGAATCTCATCTATCTGGGCATCCGAAGGAAGAAGTTTCCTTCATTGTTTCTTGGAACATGGTACAGTACCAAGATCTTTGCCAAGACATTGGGGAAGACAGACGGGACCAATTCATGGTCTTGTCCTTAACTGAGAGCTCCTGATACCTCCCTGACACATGATCCTTGGCCAGTAAGAACAAAAAAAAAAATCAATAAAATAAGAAAAAAGAACCCTTAAAAGTTGAAAAACACAGGAAACCTAGTAGGGGCAACATCCAAATGATCGTTAAAATGATTATTCCATTAAAAGGTAACTTTGAAGACACACTGACTTGAAGTAGGGCTATTGGGATTACTTTGAAAATCACCAAGAAAAACTAGATTCAATATGTAGAAAGAGTGGGTGATTGTCCTCTTCGCTCTGCGATTGAACAGCTTCCAGTTTTGTGCATATATGGGCATTTTTCCTCGATTAGATTTTTAGCTCTTTTGGAAGAATGGCTGTGTCTTACTAACTCTTTGATTAAGATAAATAGCAAGTACTTGGAAAATACTCAATTAATTTGAACTGAATGAAAATGCCCATTGACTGGCTGAATAACAAATGAAGGAAGACATTGTTGTTCTTATTAGAATACAGGTCCTTGGAAGAAAGCTAGAATGAATCCAAAGAAACCACATGTCCCTGATTATTCTATCCCTCCTTCTTAAATGACCCATTGTTCTGGGTGTTTTCCAAGTGTGGCCCAAGGACTGATGTATTAGGATTGTCTGGGGATACTCGTTAAAAACGAAGAATCCTACATCCCACTGTCCCAGACCCACTGAGTCAGAATCTGAGAGGTAGAGGTACTTACGATTTTCTAAAACCGAGGTATGATTTTCAAACAATCAAATGCTTATCTTTTAAGCACACTGTTCAATGGGATTGGACAAATAAATCCTCCCCCAGCCAAGAGTTCTATTACCCCAGAAAGTTTCCTTAAGTCCCTTTCCAGTTAATCACTCTACCTCTCCCAGAAGCAATCACTATTCCCATTCCAATGTACTCAAGAGAGCACTACACATACTCGTTTGAGTCTGGCTTCTTCACTCAACATATTTTTGAGATTCACCCATGTTGCTACATGCATCAGGAGTTAGTTCCTTTTCATTGCTAAGTCATAGTCCATTGCAGGGATGTGTTATAATTTGTTTATACATTTACCTGGACATTTGAGTTGAGTATCAATCCCCACGCTGTGTAACAAAATACTACAAACGTGGCAGTTAAAAACAACACACGATGATCATCTGGCAATTCCCGTGGTTCAGGAGTCCTGTCACGGCTTACTCAACTGGGCCCTGTGCTCCGTCTCACAAAACAGTCTCACAAAACCACAACTATGGTATCAGCCAAACTTCATGAGTCTTTGGAGATTCTTACAGAGTTGTAGGACTGAGGGTGTTGGCTTCTTTTTGGCACCTTGTCACCTTTGCCATGTTAGAAGCAAGTCACAAATTTCACCCAGACTCAAGGAAAAGGGATTAATACAGGGCTGTGGATTTTTGAGGCCATTTAGGGTATGTCTACTGAAGTTGTTTCTAGTTTTTAGCTATTATGAATATTAGTGCACACGTTTTTATGTGAACATACACTTTTCTTTTAAGATTTTATTTATTTATTCCTGAGAGACACAGAGAAAGGCAGAGACACAGGCAGGGGGAGAAGCAGGCTCCGTGCAGGGAGCCTGATACGGGGCTCGATCCCAGGACCCCGGGATGATGGCCTGAGCGGACACAGAAGGCAGGCTCAACCGCTGAGCCACCTAGGCACCCCTGAACATGTGCTTTTACCTACCTTGGGCAAATATCTAGGAGGGGAATTGCTGGATTGCGGTGCAGGCAGATACTTAACCTTGTAAGAAAATGCCAAACTGGTTGTAGTTTTACCCTCCCATCAGCAATGTAATGAGAGCTCCAGCTGCTCCCCCCTTTTTTCTACCAATATTTGCTGTTGTCTGTGTTTGTCATTTGAGCCACTTTCTACTGGTTGTCAAATCTGCATTTTCAGTAAGCTGTGTGGGTGATTCTTGCACCTTTTCAACCACTGCTCTAGATGTGAGTCACTGAGCACCCACCTACGACTACTCATTACAGGTCCCTCGGAGGTCAGTCCCCCAAGCTGGCTGGCCAACTGGGTCACAGGCGCCTTTGTTGAAAACGGATTCCCAGTCCTACTCTGAGCCTCCTGACTCAGCAGCTCTAGGAGTAGAATTTGGGAATCGGAGTTTCCAAAGACCTTCTAAATGATGCTTTGACCTGCTGGGGTGGGAAACCACTTCCTCCACTGCTTCCACCCCTCAAAGTGTCTTTGGTGTGCGACTCGCACAGAGAGAACTCTTTGAAGTGAATCTCTGGGCTCTGAGATGGCACCGGGGCACTCTCTGCTCCATTACTCACCTCCGTGAGCACATTCATGTTCTTATTGGCTTGCTGGGTATGTTCTTATGTTAATGACACGGCTGCGGGGAAGAAAAGAACTTGGGGAATTATATAGCTCAAATATTTGGCTTTACTAACAAGACATTTTTCTGGGGCACCTGAGTGGCTCAGTCAATTAAGTGTCTGCCTTCTCTCCCAGCTCAGAAAATATGCTGAGAAGGAATCCATCTCTCTCAAATTTCCCTTCCAAGTGCCCCCATGTCCCCATCTCCCTCCCACGATGGCCCAGCATCCCCTGCCGGGCCATACACACCCCATCCTGTTGGCTTTATTGCCCCTCTGGAGGGCCTGGCTGACACACGAAACCAAGCAAGGCCCTTGGCCCCCACACATGTCTTCCATCCTTGCAGGAGGTGCTCACTTCCCAACGAAGGCCTCCCGCGGGCCTGCGGACAGTGAAGGTACACACAGGACCCAGGAGCAAGAGGTGAGTTACTACTGGTCCTTTGGGCACACGTATCTCAATGAAAAGTGAGACTGAGCCGGCAACCAGCCCTATCCTTGGAAAGTGATTTCCGGGCCGCGTGTTTGCATCTTTCTTTCTTTCTTTCTTTCTTTCTTTCTTTCTTTCTTTCTTTCTTTCTTTCTTTCTTTCTTTCCTTTAATTTATTAAAAAATTTTTTTGTTTACATCTTTATTTTTTTTTAAGATTTTATTTATTTACTCATAGAGACACAGAGAGAGAATGAGAGGCTGAGACACAGGCAGAGGGAGAAGCAGGCTCCATCCAGAGAGCCAGATGTGGGACTCGATCCAGAGTCTCCAGGATCACGACCTGGGCCACAGGTGGGACTAAACCGCTGCACCACCAGGGCTGCCCTTGTTTACATCTTTAATAAAAATGTTCTGTGTGGTCTGGTACCGGTTCAAGCTGTCAGCTGCCCCCAGGAGGAGAGCTCATGAGACACAAGGCCTGCATTCATGCATCCGGGCACTGAGTATTTTGAAGTACTTCCGGTGGACTAGGCACTCTGCAAAGTGTGGCTGCTGTGAGTTCGTGGTCTCATGGAGATGCCCACGAGCACCTGTCCTACAGGGGAGTCCAGGGGCTTGGAAACAGGTAGGAGGAGCCCTGCTCCCAGGCAAGGCGGCTCCAGCGAGGCCACAGGTTCAAGCTCTGTAGGATTGGCCTACACCTGTGGGGGAAGAGTGGCGTGAAGGCCCCCTTGCAGGAGGCCCTGGGTGAGCAGGATGTGGGAAGATCCAGAGGAATGGTGCGCTGGAGCCTGCTTCCACCTACTGGAAGAGAGGACCGTGTGCCTCCCTTCCCAATTCCACATTCAGTGACGTCATGTTGATGGTCTGAAAGTGGTCGTGGTGGGAATGTTTACACCACAGGAAGTGGCACACACTGCTCACCAGGGCGTCTTGCCCTTAAGGAGTTGATAAACATGTGCCAGTTGATAAACATGTGCCAACACACCACTGCCCAGAGGTCATCAAGGACCTGGTGGTCTAGGGGAAACTACCAGAAGGCCAGCATGTCAGCTGTTATTAATGAGTGGTTAGTTGTAACAGGTGTGGCTGAGTGGGTCATGAGGAATTCAGTCATGAAATGCCTCAACACGACACAAAGGAGTCTGGGGGTGATACTGTCTTGCCAAGATATTTGAGTGGACATCTAGTGTTTATACTCGCCCAGCATCCATTTCTCTTTCTTCTGGTAAAAGCAGCCCATGATCTAATTGGGGGCAACAGGCTAGTTGATAGCCTAGGTCATAACAGCCCTTGGTAACCAAGGGAGGAAGCTCTGATCTTCCAAGTGCTGCCCCCCTGTAATCTCACGGTTGCCTTTTATTAGTCGGGTGGGGAGTTTCAAATCGAAGGTCTTGCAGGTTCAACAACGGAAGTGTTTATCAAAATGTGGTCCTTGCGCCCGTCACGTCAGAACCACTGAGTGGTTGTTCACAATGACAAATCCTGGGCTCAACCTCAGACATACTCAATTAGAATATCTGCAAAGAATTTGCATTTTTAACAAGAAACAAGTGATTCTCATGTACACTAAAGCTGGAGACCTAAAGCCTACATGGTATTTTTCCTCTTCTACACTCCATTTATTTATTCATTGATTTAACCAATATTTATTTGTGTCCGCCACTATCCCAGGTGCTGGGAAGAAAGAGGTAAACAAGGTCAGGTAGGTGCTTGCCTCGAGGAATTTACCGCCTGGGGGCAGGGGAAAGAGAGGCAATGCATTATTAAATATATATATATATAAATAATTTCAGATGATAAGAAATAAGGAGGAAATACAGTGATAGGGCGTTGGGGTGCGAGTGGCTTATCGGTTCCTTTAGCGGATGGTCAAGAAAGGCTCCATGAGGAGGCAACATTTTAACTGAGGTCCACGTGCTACGGTATTTTTTCCCCTCAGAATTCTTGAGGACACGACACAGAGACACGTAGGAACTTTAGTCCTGTCAGAGAGATCACATGAAGGAATTCCTCAGTGTAAGGACGCGTCAGCTGCCTGCTCACACATCACACCAGACACGCCAGCCGCGGTACCCGCCGCCAACAGGACTGGTGCCAATCCCCGAACAGCGTCCCACCGCCGCCTCAGCTACGCCCTCAAGCAGGAGACTGCCCACCCTGCTGGGTTTTGAACCAGGCGCTCCTCAGGTTGCAGCCGGCTGGGCCCGAGGGCGGACCGTCCTCAGGACGGCCAGAAACAGAGCAGAAGACCAACTGGGCCGAACAAGGCCGTCAGCTCGTCTGCCAGACGCTGGACTGAGGGAGCCCTCGGTGACTGAGGCGGGGGCTGACGTGGTGCCTTGAGGGAGACGAGAGGCTGCATCCATCGGTGACCCGAGACGTTCAAGGGACAAGAAAGTGTGCGCGCCATGAGGAAGCAAACACCCTGACAGACCAGAAATAAGGAGGTGGTGGCCCAGACCCCAGCGGGCAGCTGGACGCGCCAACCGCAGGCCGCCTGTCTTCCCGCCACCAGGGCACGTGGCTTTTCCCGGGCTCCCCCAGCAGCAGCAGAAGCGCCGCTCCCGACACACATATGCTGAGGTAACTTGAGTGCGTCTCTGCCACTGAAACTATGTATAGTCTTATTTTGAGTGACGTAATGGTGGCATGACTGAGACTTATTAAGCTCACACGTGTGCGTGCACAGCTCTTTCGGGCCTGCTTCCTGGACGTGAGGGAAGGGAGGTGGCTGCCGCGTCCCCCGCTCAGACATCGCTTCCAGGATTCCACTCACCGCCTCCGAATAACGGCCACGACTCTCGAGTGGCCCCGGCACGCTCTTGCCTGCTTTTCTGCGGAGGGACAGGTGACTTCCGTGGGTCTGGGACAGCTTGAAGAGAGCCGAGTTCGGAGCCCCAGATAACAAGAACACTCTGCAGTTACTCCCCAGCTTCCTGGAGCTGATTTTCTTCTGGTGAACTGTCACCACCGAGCAGTTGTTCCCTAAAAATAGTTTCTGGGAAGGCCTCAGCGTTGGCGACCTCCCTGGAGAGAACCAGCGGGCGTGAGTGGAAAATGCATCTGATGTCGGACCCCATCGCCGGTCCTTTGGACGAATATGAAAAAGAAATGTTCGGGAGCAGCTGGGATATTTAGTTGAATATTTTTTTTCTACAAACCCCCCTTTGAAAGAAACCAGACAGAGATTCCTTTCTCCTCCCTGGGAGTTCGCAGCCCAAGGAGAAAGGAGGACTTCATAAGCGCGCAGCGGCCGGGAGGCCATTCATAGACGTCCTAGCATTCTCTGCCACTTCCCGGGGTTGAAGGCCCCAGTGTGGCTTCTCACTACCGTCATTGTCCCCCGGCACTAGCCGGCAGCTGAGCCCCCTGAAGCTGCGGCCCTGGGGTGCGGACAGGGGTTGCCACCGCGCTCCTTGGCGCCCGGGGAGCAAAAGGCAGAAGCCGGAGCCGTGGCGCTGGGCTGGCGCACTTAGGGCTGTTTTCACAGCGTCCCCCGTCACGCTCCTGTGTCCTGTGCCCCGGCTCCTACAGCAGCCTGGACAAAGCCCTGCCGTGCGGGCACGCGGGGAAGCCACGGACAGACAGAGGCTTCCCGGCCTCCACGTCCAGGCTGCTTCCAGGCACTAGGCCTGGCTCAGCCACCTCTTCGCAGTGTCCCCCTCTCGGCTCCACTGACCCACTGACCTGGCTGCAAGAACCCCCAGTCTTGGGGGGGGGGCGGTCACAAGCAGATTCTGACACCTGGCCAGTACACTTTGGACTAGCTCACTGTTTCCTCTTCTAGAAGGGCCTCATCCTCTTCAGGTTCTTATGTTCTTACATGTATGATGACATGTTCTGTTCAAATCTTGCTTGAAAGGGTAATGGGTACAGCTTCTAGCCCCACCCTCATCTCTCCCACTCCCTTAAAACCATTCATTTATGTGCCGGCTGGGAATGAATTTCCCAGAATTCCTTTCTGATAGGCATTTAAGATGACTCCAGATAAAGTAATTCTAAAAAGATCCAAATGAATATTGTGCCTACAGGAATACCCCGTGAGCAGGATCTCAAGACGAGCAAGTCCTTTTAAGGGCCTCAAAGTGATGTCCACCCATGCTTGATTCAATGATGGTAGCTGAACAAATCAATCTAGGTGGAAGGGGAAGTCCCCAGTCCTCCCCACTCCATCCCTGTCTTCTCCTCACCATAATAGGGTGCCCTCCCACTCTGAGCCCTGTGCTCTTTGAGATTAGAGCCAGGAAGGGCTTTATAAGTAGATACCAACGTTGGGGACTTTGAAGAGACGACGGCTGCTTTTATAATATATTACTCTCCCCACGTTAGGTTCGAATACTCTTGGCTGCAAGTAATGGAAAAATATAATTGTGGTTGACACCATATTGTTATTGTGAGGGACAGGTCCAGGGTTCAATCAGTGGCTCCGCGATGCTGACACAGAAATAGACGCTCTCCACTCTTCCTCTCAGACATCTTCAAGGAGTTGACTTTTTTTCCTGCTTGCCAGTGGCCTTCGAGTCACATGGTATCACATCCCCGTACCAAAGTGAATGGACAAAGGACTCAAGGGCTTTCTTCTAATCAGGGTCTGGTTTTTTTGTTTGTTTGTTTGTTTTTGTTTTTATTTTTTAATCTGAGAAATTAGAATTCAGTTATATGCCCATTGGTAAACCAATCATTGGTGAAGGAGAATCACATTACCATGACTGACTAGAGTGTGATGATCTCAGTCTGGAGCTATAAATTAGCACTGGGCCTACCTTGCCTAAAATCAAGGAATCTCATTCTGTAATGAGGGAAGAGAGGCCAGAGCAAGGAAAGTAGTGGTTGAGGTCAGAGCCAACGGTGTCTACCATGACCACTAACTTTGCTGATGCCTAGGATCCCACTATTTTTTATTGGTGGTTTACCAGACAGAGGTTTTATAACAGTGAAAGAAATTGTTTTCCAGGGATCCCTGGGTGGCGCAGTGGTTTGGCACCTGCCTTTGGCCCAGGGCGCGATCCTGGAGACCCGGGATCGAATCCCACATTGGGCTCCCGGTGCATGGAGCCTGTTTCTCCCTCTGCCTATGTCTCTGCCTCTCTCTCTATCATAAATAAATAAAAATTGAAAGAAATTGTTTTCCATTTTCAAGACATTTATAACAAAAAAATGTTAGTTCATCCTAATTTGTAAAACAATATTGAATAGGAAATTGAAAACCATGAGAAAAAATTATTTATTATGAGCAGTAGTGGTGTGCTTATAAATCCTCAGCCACTGGCTGCGGAGGAACCCTGATTTATAGTTTGCTGATTCCCATGGTATGAGCACTCTTACCATGGTTGGTTTCCAGCTGCCAACGGTTCAGCAACTGGCTAGCAAATTCCCCAAAAATATGATAATGAGCTCCTGTGAGCTCATATAAGTCTCCAGCACATCACCAAATAAATCCACTCTATAGTATTGTGCCAAGCAATTCGCTATACACTTTTATCTGTTTGACACCACCTGTAATATAGTCCTTACATCTTGGGAAGTCGATATTATCATCACATTTCACAGATGGGAAGCTTGGCTTCAAGGAGGTTGAGTCTTTTCCCAATTCTTCTGACTATAGGTACCAACAGGAGGCCCATGGGAGCTGAGGGCTGACAAAGCTCCAAATGCTGGCAATTTTACCCTGGTACAATAAGTACTTATTAGTAGAATTGTGTGCACTGTCAACTCTTAATGCCCTTGGAGTAGTAAAGACGAAGGCAAAGTGAAAGTCACCGGAAGCCTTTATTCTTGTTTTGAAGAAAAGAAAAAAGAAAAGAAAAATGTAACGATCTCATCAGAAACATCCAAAACAGACCGCCTTCTGTTCTCATTGTGAATGTTCTACATTTGAGAGAAAGGTTAGGTCCTTTTTGTTTTTCATGACATCAAAAAGAAATTTTTTTCTAAAGGAGCTTACATTGGCATTCATTTCTACCTTGAGCTTTACGGTGAAGAACAGCCTTGTGGCTCGAATATATGGGCAGCTCTTATAATCTGTGTATTTCCTTGTTAGAGAAAAACTCCCCAGCCTTGCTGAGAGCTGGGACACTCACTTTTCCCTTTGCCGACGTCACTTGGTCGTTGTGAGGTGCGAGTGTGGGAGGGGGAAACATGAAAATGCTCCGTAACGATAAAGTGCTTTTGAAAATGGGGGGCACCACTGCTTTTGTTTCAACCATACCCTTGGCTCAAGTTGGGTTTTCTCCAGTCAATGAGCCTTCCCTCATGAGAAGAAAATTGTTCTGGCTCCCTACCTCCTCCCCCTTCCCCCTCACCCCTTCCCCCGATGGTTCTTATTTCACAATCTTTTCCCTCCTGCTTATTGACACAGCAGGTTGGAAACTCCTCTTGATTCCAATTCATCAAGTCAGGGATCCCGGCAGGGTCCAGGCCTCCACTTGAGGGGCAGGGATACGGAGCTGCTGTGGTCACATTTCTGGGATGTCCCTGCCACGTCTGTCCCCGTGCTCTATCTCCACGGACTCGAGGTAAGACCTCCTGGTCGCTGGTCAGCAGCCTCCTCCAGCCTGTCGCTGGCCCCCTGGCCTGGAGCCAGTGTGAAGTGTTGGCGCAAGGTCATCTCCAGGGAGGCCATGGGTTCTGCCCAGAACTCTGCACCGTTCAGAGCCAGGAAGATGCCAAAAGGACAGAAAGTCTTGTCTTCCCTGTTCCCTCCCCTTCTGTCTCCCATTCATCCAGATTCCACCTGGATTACCGCCTCTGCCCCTATGGCCAGCTGTGCCAACACAGGATCCCAGGTTTTCTTTTCCCCCCAGGTTTTCAGTGTTACACACAAGGGCTTAAGCGTTGGGCTCCTCTATTCATTATCCTTGGTCGTGAACACAACTCATTCGTTCCACTCACGACTCTACAGCTGCAACATTCTTTTTATTTATTTATTCACGAGAGACACACAGAGAGAGAGGCCGAGACACAGGCAGAGGGAGAAGCAGGCTCCATGCAGGGAGCCCGACGTGGGACTCGCTCACAGGACCCCCCCCCCCTCATCACAACCTGAGTCAAAGGCAGATGCCCCACCGCAGAGCCCCCCAGGCGTCCCTACAGCTGCAACATTCTTTACAGGAACAATTAAGCTCTTCATTTAAAAAGTAAAGCCCACTCCCCCAAACAAATAATAATTGTCTTACAAATCGACCTCTCCCATTTGTCATAGGCTTTTATTAATTAGCCACTAAGCATCCTGGAGAGAGAGGATCGAGCACAGGTGAGAACTCCAATCAGACTGATAGGAAGCAACCGAATTGGCGCTACAAGCAAATTCTGGCTACAAAATAAGACATCTCCCCAAACTCCTGTTCCTTTTCCCTCAAAGGCAAACCCATATTTTTGTGTGCTCTGAGAATTAGGAATCAGAAGAAGCCAGCGAGACAGAGTGACCACTGAGATTGTTCTCGAAGCACCTTCCACACAAAGAAAAGCAGATTTAGAATCAGCACCACCCTAACGCATTTGTATCCAAGCACATCGTAACAAAAATTGCTTATCTTGTCTATAACTGAGTCTCTCCCTTCCCATTTATTTTTCCTCTTGTGATTTTGGAGCCATTTTCCAGCTCTAGGCTGACACTGTGCTACAGGTGTGCTGTGTGGTCACATGATAGTGGAAGATAATGCGACAATTCTGCAGAAGGTTTTGGAAGGTTTTATAGCAGATAGACTGATACAGCCCTCCTCAAAGAGTGCTCTGTAGACTCCTAGAGTGCACGAGCCCCTTTGGGGGGATTAGCAAGGTCAAGGTCAAAGCTATTTTCATTATAATACTAAGATGTCATTTGCCTTTGCTGCCATGTCGACATCTGCACTGACGACGTGAAAGCAGTGACAGTCAAACTTGCTGTTGTCTTTGCACAAATCAAGATAGTGGCACCAGGCAGGAAAAAAGAAAAGAAAGGAAGAGAAAAGAAAAAGGAGATTCACAGTCAAAGAAAAAAGGTAGTTTCAGTTAAGAATTTCCTTGGTGGGGCCGTAAAAATTATTAATTTCATTTCATATTGATTCTTGAGTTCATGCCTTTTTAATATTCCATGTGATACAATGGGAAGTATGCATAAAGCACTTCTCTGTGCCGAAGTTCACTGTAGCTCAAAGGAAAGTGCTTGTGTGAGGATTTGAATTGCGCGTTGAGCTACCACTCTTACATGGTTATTTTGCAGAACTTTTCTTGAAAATGAACAAAGCGGGCCCGTCAGTATAGAGGAAAACAACTGACAATATCATTGTCAATAATAAAACTCAAGCCTTCAAACAAAAATTACTAATATAGAAGCGCCTGAGTGGCTCAGATGGTTAAGTGCCTGCCTCTGTCTCACAGGTCATGGTCCCCAGGTCCTGGGCTCCCTGCAGGGAGCCTGCTTCTCCCTCGGCCTGTGTCTCTGCTTCTTTCTCTGTGTCTCTCATGAATAAATGAATAAAATCTTTAAAAAAAGAAACCATTTAATTTGATATTACAAAATCATGCATGAGTCCAAAATATAAGATAGGGGAACGCACCAAGGAACAAAAATTTCATTGACATAGTTTCATATTTCACACTGAATTGATCTTTGAGAAACTACCGATTATTGGAGCATCTGAGTGGCTCAGTTGTAAAGCATCTGACTTCAGCTCAGGTCATGATCTTGGGGTCCTGGAAGGGAGCCCCACATCAGGCTCCCCACTCAGTAGGGAGTCTGTTTCTCTCCTCCCTCTCCCTCTGCCCCTTCCCCCACTCATACTCTCTCTCTCTCTCTCAATAAATAAATACAATCTTTAAAAAGAGAGAAAGAAACTACCAATTGTTGAGTTTGGGAACAGTATGAAAAAATATCCACAATTATCTGAAAAAGCTACTAATACACTTCTCCCTTTTCCAACCAGATATCTGGGTGATGGATTTTTTCATATGCTTCAACCAAAATAACATATCAAAAGAAATATTTTTAAATGATGTAATAAATTAATGTCTCCATCTTAATTTTCAGTATGATAAGTATTGATGGATATATAACCCTCATTACCAAAGCTCTTTCTTTTCTTTTCTTTTCTTTTCTTTTCTTTTCTTTCCTTTTCTTTTCTTTTCTTTTCTTTTCTTTCTTTCTTTCTTTTCTTTCTTTCTTTCTTTCTTTCTTTCTTTCTTTCTTTCTTTCTTTCTTCTTTCTTTCTTCTTTTTTTCTTCCTTTTCTTCCTTCATGAGAGAGGCAGAGACATAGGCAGAGGGAGAAGCAGGCTCCCTGCAGGGAGCCCAAAGGACTCAATCCCTGGACGTGGGATCACGCCCTGAGCGGAAGAAAGGCAGATGCTCAACCACTGAGCCACCCAGGCATCCCTACAAAAGCTCTTTAGATGCAACGCTTGGGTGGTCCGGGATCGAGTCCCACATCCGGCTCCCCGCAGGGAGCCTGCTTCTCCCTCTGCCTGTGTCTCTCTGCTTTTCTGTGTCTCTCATGAATAAATACATAAAATCTTTAAAAAAAAAAAAAAGCTCTTTAGAGATCCTCAATACTTTTTAAAAATATAAAAGTCTCTTAAGTCCAACTAGTTTGAGGATGCTTGAACTAAACTAGCATGTTGGAAATCGGATTAGAAAGCAATAAAGGTAATCTTCAACAGATGTGCTAGAATTTATGCAGCCAATTGAGTTGTTGCCTGCAGATTGCACACTGGTTGGGACCACTGTCGTTGGGCAACTGTTAGAAGCCCTTCCGCAGCTGCTATAGGACATGCACACACACAGTCCTACTACTTTATGATCAAGGCATTTCGAATCAAAATTAGGTTACCTAATTGTGACAAACTTGTTCATTACAAATTTGACCTCAAAAGAATTATCTATTTCTGAAAATAAAATCTACCTTCAAAGGATGAATGTTTGCTTTCTCAGCAGTAAACAAACAGTAAAAAAACATTTGCCATAAGCTCAACAATGCAGGTTACAGATGGAATTTTGAAAGATTCCAGGGTAAAAAGATTGCCAGAAGGAAGTGTAGTCATTTATTCCCTTATTCAAAAGATATTGACTGCTGTGGGTCACTTGCTGAGCTGAGTTTTGGGGATATGGTGCTGAGCCCACAGACCTAGTCCTAGCTCTTGCACAGCAAGACAACACATAAGGCAAGTAAACATGCAAAGGAACATTTATTGGGATAAATGCACCAAAGGAGAGAAGAAACAGGATGCAAGGGAGACTAAAAGCAAGGGAGACCATCTTTAGACTGGTCGGCAGGGAGGCTTCTCTGAGGAGGAAACATGGCAAGAGAGACCTGAAGGCTGGGAAAGAGCGCATCATGTGCAGAATGAGGGAGGGTGTTCCAGACTGGAAGGCACAGATCTGGGAAGGTCTTGGATCATTCACTTTCTGGAGGGTAAGGAACATTCCAGGCACATGTAGCACAGTCGCTGAGAGCGTAGGATGAGAAGTCTGATTGCCGGGGTTCTGATCCCAGCTCTACTACCAGCTGGCTATCTGACAGAGAATTTACTCAGCCTGTGGGAAAGGAGAGGGCATTTTACAGACATATAATCGACAGACGGCCTTTCTGTGTTATGGTATTTCCATCTATAAAATAGGAAAGCTAGTATGCTCTTGCAGATAGGTTTTTCCTGTGGATTTCATGAGATAATTCATGCTAGGAGCCAGGCTCCTGGGGAAAAAAAATCAATGAGTAGTAGTAATGAAATACTGGTTTGTAGGAATTGAAGTAGTTGGCCGTGGCCAGAATGAAGTATCCCAAGGGCAGCGTCATGGCCTTGGTTTAGTATCAGGCCCCAGGTGATCCTTGTTATAATATAGGACTAGTATGTTTCTAGAGCCAAGCCAGTGTCTAGAATCCCAAGGAAGATTGCAAGAAATATATTGGTGAGAAAAGCAGTGATCGAAACTCTTCCGTCCCATGCCTGCTTAGGGCTACAGCTTACAGAATGGACTCATCAAAGGCACAGACAGGTGGAGGCTGAGGTTATGAACAGGAGTGAGTGCCAAGCAGTGAGCAGGACAGATGGGAGCATGGGCGACAAGCCCAGATCAGGACTCAAAACATGGGGCAGACATAAGCCAAGGCTTGGTCTCAGACGGCAACTAGAATCATCCCTAGTAGGCTTCGTTAGCCTGAAAGGGGAGCAAAGAAGATCACAGTTATTAAACATCTGTGCCTGTTAGTATACTGAGCTAGGCTCCACTTTGTTCATCCATGAACTTTTCATATTGCCTTTGATGAAAATGCTCTCTCCTCCTGGAAAATGTGGGTGAGGGCTGGGGAGCGCTCACCTAGGCATCATGTTGAGGCTGGCATCTCTGAGTTCCCATGCTCTTTGTATTTTCCTTCTGGCTCTAGGGCCCTTGTCCAGATGGCCATCTGTTCTTTGCTTCTGCAGCCTACAGAAGGCTGGGATGACTTGGGGTCTTTATCTGAACAGTTTCATATTCAAATAAAAAATTAGGAAGTGATTTAAATCTTTACTTAAGTCTCTCAGAAAATTTCAAAAGGAGAGATCTAATATTGTTTGACACACCAGCAAACATCCTAACATTCCTTTTTATCTACCTATTGCACTAAGGTCCCTCCCCATCCCGACAGCTGCTTCTCTCCCCATCCCCAACAACCTTCCTCAAAGGGCCATGATGGCTCTTCTCACTTAGGCCACTTCTACTTCCCTCATAGGGAAAGGAAAGAAGGCCCCATTATGTGGTCCTACTGTACTCCTCAAGGAACGAGGCACAGGTAGATTAAGTTTTATCCAATCTCTTTCACACAGCCATGTCCAAGAGTGTAATGGGGGCTTGGAAGCTAGGCTTAACATAGTTTTTAATCTGAGCCAGTACAATGACTGAAAATGATCAAGTCATGTAGGATTTCTCAACGCTGTATCTACTTTCAAGTGTGTATATATTCCATTTCCCAGCAACAAGTATGTCACAAAATCAATGCAATTTTCAAATCATTGGTACAAAGTCTGAAATAATGTTATCATCCACCTTTTGGGAATGGTGTGTAATGATACACTGTGCTGCATATTTTCTGCTGCCCCTCATGTTCTCTTTGCACCCTTCTCCTCCCAGTCCTGGGACCAAGGAGGCTCACCTTTGTGGACTGAATCAGCAGATGACCTTGCCTACCAGATTGCTATCCATGAGGAATGATAGCAGTTGAGAGAGAGAGAGAGAAAGAGAGAGGGTGACAGAGAGGGAGGAGAAGCAGAAAGAGAGAGAAAAGAAAAAGAGAGCAAGATTAGGTGGCGATTCATTCTCTGCGCTCCCTCCCTGCCTGGTCCACTGCAAGCTGGCTGCATCCTCTTCTGTGACCGTAGTTCATTGCAGATGGCTTGCTTTCTTTCTTTCTTTCTTTCTTTCTTTCTTTCTTTCTTTCTTTCTTAGATTGATTCATTTATTTTAGAGAAAGAGAGTATAAGCAGGGATTCATTTATTTTAGAGAAAGAGAGTATAAGCAGGCAGAGAGAGAGGGAGGGAAATCCTCAAGCCGACTCCCCGCTGAGCGTGGGCTCCATGCAGGGCTGGACGCAGGACTCAATCCCAGGACCCTGAGACTATGACCTGAGCCGAAACCAGGAGTCAGATGCTTAACCAACTGAGCCACTCAGGCGCTCTGCAGATGACTCTATACCGCTCTCTCTCTTTCTCTTCCTGTAACCACTCTTCCCTCCTATCCCTTCCTATTCCCTTCCCTTCCTTCCTTCCACTCGTTCAGGCCTAAAGGTGACGAGAGTGACTCACTCTTAGACCCAGATGTGGGCGCTCTGCAGATGACTCTATACCGCTCTCTCTCTTTCTCTTCCTGTAACCACTCTTCCCTCCTATCCCTCCTATTCCCTTCCCTTCCTTCCTTCCACTCGTTCAGGCCTAAAGGTGACGAGAGTGACTCACTCTTAGACCCAGATGTGGCACTGTCCTCTGGTTTCCCAATACAGCCTGTAAACAGTTCCTTTATCAAGTCCATCTTCTTCCTGTCAAGACCCTGCCTCGAACACCCTGGTAATAAACAAACAACAAACAAGTCAAAGGAAAAAGTTTAGATCAGAAAAAGAAGAGAACAGTTTAAGACCCCTTATTTAGAAAAGGTGCTGACAACAGATAGATAAGAGGGTATGGTTTGGTTCTTACCGTGCTTACATCTTCATGGAGAATGGCCTGTTATTCATTCGTTAAAGGAAAGGAAAAAGGGTTTACTTCGTTTTGCATTCAGCCGTGGATCCAGAATGTATCAGAAGCTGGGAGTGATGATCCCACTCATGGTCCCCTAGCTTCTCCCTGCCCTCGGTTCCCATAAGGGCTAATGGCTGCTGTTGTTGCTGTTCATGCAGCTGGAGTCCTGCCATCTGAACGTGGGATTATAAAGTCCTTCCTAGAGTCCATTACGTGAGCCTCAGCTCCTTCTGGCCGTTAGCTCCATGGCACAATTCTTGTAAATGAGTCCACACTCGTCCATGCCCATCCCTTCAATCCCCCATAGTGTCTCAGCAGAGACTCTCCTGCCCCATAATTTCATAACTGTTCTCCACTGTCTTTCAGTTATACAGAAAGAATATTATTTAAAAGCTTTCATCCACTTGAATTGCATTGTTTCTTAGATATTTCTAGCCAATGCTTCACACCTATATTTCCTCTGAATTTTTAAAAGTTTTGTTATTGAGGGATCCCTGGGTGGCACAGCGGTTTGGCGCCTGCCTTTGGCCCAGGGCGCGATCCTGGAGACCCGGAATCGAATCCCACGTCGGGCTCCCAGTGCATGGAGCCTGCTTCTCCCTCTGCCTGTGTCTCTGCCTCTCTCTCTCTCTGTGACTATCATAAATTTAAAAAAAAAATTAAAAAATTAAAAAAATTTGTTATTGAGGTCAGAGATTATGTGTTCAGTCTCTGCATCCCCATTCTCTCTCTCTCTCTCTTTTTTTAACACATCATTTGTTTATGGAGTGCCTAATATGAACCAGGTTCTGTGCAAAGTACAACAGTGAGCAAAACAGACCCAGTTTCCATTTTCATGGGTCTTATAGCTTCATGGGAAAATAATAAGCAAGCAAGCATATTGATAAATGCACAATTGCAAGTCTTGATATGTACTATGAAGGAATGGTGTACAATGTTTTAATGCGTAATGGGTCATCTGATCCATTCTGAGGGGTCAAGGGAGGCTTTCTAGAGGGGGAAACACATTAGCTAAAATGTGAAGGATGAGTGGGAATCAGTTGTGTCAGTGAGTCTCAAGTAGGGCTCATTTGGTCCCCTAGGGCACATCTGGCAATGTCTGGAGGCATTTTTGGTTATCACAGTTGGGGTAGGGGTACTGCTGGCATCTAGTAGGTAGAAGCAAGGGATATCTGCTCAATATCCCAAGGTGCACCAGAGAACTCTCAAAACAAAGTCTTATCTGGCTCAAACTGCCAATGTTGGGCCAATGTTGAGAAACCTGAAGTAGGTAAATGTTAGCCAGAGAGAAGAATATATACAAAGACCTACCTCACACTTATCTAGGCACAGAGAAGGCATCCAATATTGAAATGAATTTCTAGTTTAAACTGGTTGGGATATCACCTCTTTTATTTTCTGTCTTCTGTTGGGTAAAATTCTCTTTTATAAGGTAGGGGTAAGAATGAATATGACAAAACCATTTTTCTCCAAAGTGTATTTGTAACTGAAAACTTGATTCAGGCAAAAGAGTGAAATTTAGTTGATGGATTCAAAGTTTTTTTTTTTTTTTTTTTTTTTTACTTTAAACCTCCTGGAAATTGAAAATGGCCTCTTCATCATGACTGGTAATATGGCTTCTTAAAAGTGGACATTTGTAGTTGGAGTCTCCATATGGTGACCTGGGTTGGGCTGAAATGGAAATTATGATTTTTAGGAATGAAATAAAATAGAGATTAGAAAAAAGAGTGAAAGGGTGTAAGATTTGTAGAGTACTTTCCAAAGTCAAGGCCCCTGGGTACATTATTCATTCATTTGACAACTATTTATTGGGCTTAACCGGCCCAGATATCTGGACTTGAAAAAATAAGATTGACGCAACAGATGAGCAAACAGTGATAATATTATATGAATAATGTCCCAGTAGAGTTAATTTTTCATTAAATAGTGAGAGAAGGCCAGATTCAATGATGCCAGAGGTCGGGAGAGGATAGGAGGGCTCCCCTGCATCAGAATATCTTTACAAAGAAGGGATTGATAGATATGAGCCTCGGGTGGAACATGAGGGTGCTGAACAGAAACTCCAGGGAATAACATGTAAAGAAGCAAACCCTGAAAGAACATGGCTGACTCGGAGTGTATCAAGTGTGTAGGATGGCAGAGGAGATGTGGATGTTGGGGTTGGGGAAGTGAAAGAGGGGGAGTGGTGGCAGAGGGTGAGGTCATGGCGGGCTGTGTGTCATCCTAAGGAAGCAAAGGAGATGCACAAATGGATTTGCATGTTTTTGTTTTTGTTTTTAAGATTTTATTTATCTGACAGAGAGACCACAAGCAGCGGAGCAGCAGGCAGAGGCAGAGGGAGAAGCAGGCTCCCCGGGAGCAAGGAGCCTGTTGTGGGTCTCAATCCCAGGACCCTGAGATCATAACTTGAGTTGAAGGCAAGACAGACGCTTAACTGCCTAAGCCACTCAGCTGCCCCATTTGCATGTTTAGAATGACCAATCAAGAAATACTGTAGAGGCTGGATGGGAAGAAGGCAAGGCTGGGCAAGAATGTCTAGTTAGGAGACCACTGGAGTTAGGATACCAGTAAGAGTCCAGGAAAAAGCATCTGATTATGGAGAAATGGTGCCACAACTGAGAGCAGCCAGTGGGTGGCCCATGGGATGAAGAGGTCACCGTACACATAAGGAATTCACTTTATCTTTGATTTTTTAAAAATTTTATTTATTTATTTGAGAGTTGGGGAGGGCCAGAGGGAGAGGGAGAGGGAGGATCTCAAGCAGACTCCCTGCTGAGTGGGGAGCCAGACACACCTTGATCTCAGGACCCCGAGATCACGACCTGAGCTGAAATCAAGAGTCAGACGCCTAATTGACTGAGCCACCTGGGCACTCCTGAATGGTTTAAATTTTGCAAGTAATCCATTGTTAATGACAACCAAAAAGTTAAGCACAAGATAAAAATGAACAGAGACAATGACAATTAAACTTCTGCTGCAGTCCTTTGAAATATTGTGGCACACAAATATCCTCACCTTTAATTAATTTAGATTGTTTTCTGCTATGTGAAGCAGGATTTCCCTTCAGTGTGAGTAGGGGACTCTGTGCCCCCGACCAGGATTGAGTCCTATTCTCTAGGAATCAGTGGAGTCGGGAGGAATGACCGAACGTGGGCCTGAAAAGGTACGGTTGTGAGAACAAAAAAGTCCAAAATGGTGACCCCAGTGTCCAGGCCAAAGGACAAGCCTGTCAGCCTATTGAAGATGAAAATAGGGAAACCTAGAAGACTGTACTTAAAACTTTGATTCTGTAACAAGTTAATTTAATAACAAGAGTTACAGGTATGTAACCTATACCAGTTATCAAATGTGTATATAGAACTGGTGCACCAGATTATATTCCTCTGTGGAAAAGAGATAATTAGACTTTCCCTGAGAAGCAAGGGGAACTCTCAGCGGAGAACCTCTCGGTGTGATGCACATGGCTTGTGAAGTCCCCTAAGCTTTCCATCATTGGGCCCCAACCTACCAGTAAGAACTCCTCACACTGGTAGAGTTTTGTGGTTTATAGATCACTTTTACACATTGTGTTGTATTTTATATTCACAATAACCTTGTAGGGTTGACAGATTTGCCATCTGCAAAAACAAACACTAAGGATGAGAGAAACCGAGTACTTTGACCAAATAGTCTTTAATAGGCAGGACCAAGAGTGGAAGATTGGCTGATGTTTCCCAGATTTTTCCACCCACCATGCTTCATTCTTCAGGTTCCTGACCCTGGAAGGCATCCTATCCTTCCCTCCTTCATGCCTTTGCGTACACATTTCTTTCTGCCAAGAATGTACTTCTTGCCCCATTTTCACCTGGTCACATATTTTTCAAAGCTCAGATAATATTTCCCCCTAAAGCTTTCTCTGACTTATTGCCAAGCCAATCAACCAGAAGGTATCTCGCCATGGTTGCTCTTCCCGTTGCATTTTTTGTATGGATTTCTCTAAGATACCTATCACTTTCTATGTTGCACCATAGTGAACTGTGTATACAAGTCTTGTCTCCTCCACCGGGCGGTAGGCACCTGGAGCAGATACTGTCCCATCTTTAATCATCACAGCTATTCTACTTAGTAGAAAGCTTTTTACTTAATTAGGAAGTAGAAAGCATAGTTGGCATTACTGAATATACGAATGCATAAATGAAATGAAAAAGGTGAAAGTCTCAAGGATACAGTCTTCAGAAAAGGAACTGTTTCTAACACTTTCCTCCCTCCCCCATATCTCCTCTTTATTCCAGAGCTGAGAGCAGAAACATACTGTAGAAAAGTTCAAAGATTCCCAGTCAATGTATCTTCTGTTTAATTGTTATGGGAGAGGGCACCCAAATACTTACACAGTCAGTCAGGTACAGAGCATTATACTTAGGTCAAGATACATGGTAAACCAGTGGTATGTTTGCAAGTCTTCGATTTTTTTAAATAGGCTCCGTGCCAGCGGGCAGCTTTGAACTCTCGACCCTGAGATCAAGACCTGATCTAAGATCAAGAGTCGGACATTTAACTGACTGAGCCACCCAGGTGCCCCTATGAGTCTTGGACTTTTAACTAATCTCTAAGAACAATGATCCTAGGGCCATGATAGGGAAAGTCGGCCACTGAATTTCCTGGGGTTCTTTCCCACTGCTCTCTAGTTGCACCTTCCTCAGCACACAGGTGGAAGGCCACCAGGAGAGGTCTATATCGTAGTCTGGAAAAGAAAAATTCCCATTGACAGTGGATTCCCAGCTCTGATACCTGGAAAAAGAAAATGTGTAGAGTATAGCAGGACATGGAATTTGGGATTGGCTCCACAAGACACTGCAAAATCTATATCCAACTCACAGCTTGATTTTATTCTCTGTGATTTTTAATAGGTGGTCTCTAAGCTCGTTCTGTGCTTTTTCTATTGGTTGCAGACAATATGCATTTTATTATGCTCAAGCAAAAACAATATAGAACTTAACTCAAGAACTCTTGGACCTGCTTATTAATGGCTATTTTGTCAAAGTACTATTTCTCTCATTCCCAGTTTTTGTTATTGCACATGGCAAAATATCTATCTGCCAACCCCACAGAGTTATTGTAAATAAAAAACAGAACAAAATGTGTGAATGCTATATAAACTTCAAAAAGCTGGGCAGCCGTGGTGGCTCAGCGGTTTAGTGCCGCCTTCAGCCCAGGTTGTGATCCTGGAGACCCAGGATTGAGTCCCACATCGGGCTCCTGGCATGGAGCCTGCTTCTCCCTCCTGTGTCTCTGCCTCTCTCTGTCTCTGTGTCTCTCATGAATGAATAAATAAAATCTTTTTTTTAAAAAAAGCTATACAATCAGGTTACTTTTTTTTAGCCAAATTATTCACTTAAAAAACAGAAAATGGTTGAAGAACTTGCATAAACATTTCTCCAAAGAAGATATACAAATGGCCAACAAGCATATAAAAGATGCTTAACATCACTAATCATTAGTGAAATGCAAATCAAAACCACAATGAGATATCATCTCACAGCCATCAGGATGGCTACTATTTTTTTTTAAAAAAGCTAGAAAGTAAAAAGTGTTAATGAAGATATGGAGAGGGGATCCCTAAGGGGGCTCAGCAGTTTAGCATCTCCCTTCAGCCCAGGGAGTGATCCTGGAGTCCCGGGATCGAGTCCCACATCAGGCTCCCTGCATGGAGTCTGCTTCTCCCTCTACCTGTGTCTCTGCCTCTCACTCTCTCTCTCTCTGTGTCTCTCATGAATAAGTAAATAAAATCTTTAAATTAAAAAAAATGAAGATATGGAGAAATTGAAACCCTTGTGTGACATTGGTAGGAATGTAAAATGTTGCAGCTGCTACAGTATGGAGATTTATAAAAAAATTAAATATTAAATATAGGGGTGCCTGGGTGGCTCAGTTGGTTAAGCGTCTGCCTTTGGCTCAGGGCATGATCTCAGGGTCCTGGGATTGAGCCCCACATCGGGCTCCCTGCTCAGCAAAGGAGCCTGCTTCTCCCTCTCTCTCTGCCTGTCCCCTCCACTTGTGAACTCTCTGTCTCTTTCAAATAAATAAGTAAAATCTTTAAAAAATTAAATATAGAATTATTATGTGATCCAGCAATTCCATTTCTTGGTATATACTCAAAAGAATTAAAATCAGGATCTTAAAGAAATATTTGTACACCTATGTTCATAGTAACATTATTCACAGTTGCCAAGAAGTAGAAGCAATCCAAGTGTTGGTTGCCAGGTGAATTAATATACAAGAGTGGTGCATACATATAATGGGCTATTAGCTTTGAAAAGGAAGGAAATTCTGATACATGCTACAACATGGATGAACCTTGAGGATCTCATGCTAAGTGAAATAAGCCAGTCACAAGAAGACAATACTGTAGGATTTCATTTACCTGAGGTACCTAGGGTAGTCAGATTCTTAGAAACAGAAAGTAAAATGTGGTTGTCAGAGACTAATGAGGAGGGAGAAAGGGGAGTTGTTTGATCGGTATAGGGTTTCAGTTTTACAAGATGAAAAATTTCTGGAGTCAAGTTGAATAGCAATGTGAATATACTGAACAATTAAAAATGGTTAAGATGAGGGACACCTGGGTGGCTCAGAGGTTGAGCATCTGCCTTTGGCTCAGGGTGTGATCCTGGAGACCCAGGATAGAGTCCCACATCGGGCTCCCTGCATGGAGCCTGCTTCTCCCTCTGCTTGTGTCTCTGCCTCTCTCTCTCTCTCTTTCTCTGTGTCTCTCATGAATAAATAAATAACATCTTTAAAAAAACCTGTTAACCTCTTTTTAAGTTTATATTTTACCATTCAGACTACCTTTGACTATATTCTAATAAAACCGGTAGGAAATTTGGCAGCCATTTAAGTTTAACTCTAGATAAGATACTGCAAGTTTTAGGGGTTTTTTTTAAGGACAAAGTGATCACTTCTACTGGATGCTAAAAGCACTGTTATAATTTACACCTAGCCTCATTTATCTTGAAGCCTCACAGAAGGAGAATCTCACTTCTTTTTGTTCTTTGCAGATAACCCCTCACTTTAGAGCAAGGACAATGAGACTGGAGAGGCTGCATGACTTATCCAAGGTCACAGGGTAGCTAATGCCAGGGCCAGATGTGGGTATCAGCTTCCTATGTCCTAAATTGGGGCTCTTCAAACTATATTGCTTCCCTCATGTTCAACAAAATAGTCCATGAGAAAAGTAAACAAAACCTGACAAGCAGTAAATAGGTAGAGAATGGGGGTGGAGGACAGAGGAAAGGGATGACCACCAAGGCTGGAGCATCCTTATATACAAAGAGCATCGGTGAGAAATTTGGAAAACAGTTGCTCCAATCCCAGGTTTGCTATTAAGTATTTTGAATGCAGCATCTTCTAATTGGTTGAACCAAATGTGGACCATTGCAGGCCCAATCCAAGATCTCTGCCTATCTTCTCTTGGCTCCTGGTGACCTCCCCCTAGTAAGCATGACTATAGCAAGTTTGGTAGCATGACCTTTATACTAGAATTAAAGGGGCACAAAGAATTCAGCAGTCCCTTATATTGTTTTTGGAACATGGCTTGAGGCCACGTTATGAAATTAACAGGATTTTCTTTATTCTCTTTTCCTTGTGATCCTCCAACTAACCTCTCCAACCCTGCCCATACTTCGAGGAGAAAAATAAAAAAATTAAGGGAAGAGGATAGAGCCAAGGAAAGAAAGAAGAGAATGGGAGAGGAAACGTAGGGAGAGCAAAAGGAAGATGAAAATTAGAGAAAAAATGAGGAAGGAAAGAAAAGCAGTGGGACGAAGCTATATAAAATACTCTGAAGCAGAATCACCTGGCATAGCTGTTAAATGTACATTTCTGGGCCACATTCCAGATCAGCCAAATTGGAATCTTTGGGAATAGCATCATTTAAAAGTAAGTGAAAAGCTTTTTGATAAAATAATTACTCTCCTTTTTGTTAATTTGATTTCAAATTTTGTTATTTTGATTTCAAATTTGCAAATTCATTTGCTTCTTTAAAGCTGGCAAAAAAGGAGTATTCCATTTATTTGCCTAAAAAGCTTTTCTTTTTTTGTTCCACACAACTGTTGATAACATTACTTTACACAAAGAAGTTGGCATATTTTCACATGTATCAGAGCAGCTCAGAAACACAGCACCTTCCATCAAAAGGATGTGCTCTAATGAGAGTAGCAGGGTAATGTCAAACGCATCTTCTTCTGCCAGAGGCCCTGGTGGTATGGCTGCAGGAAAATCCACACTCCCCATAAAACAGCGTGCCCCTGGCCTTTTCCTTGGGTCCCGTTTGTCATGACATTTTCCTAAATTACAGATCTCTTGTTCATCATTCGGCTTTTGGTTATTGACAGTTGGCTAAAGTCAGAATATTGCCTGCCACCTTAGCAGTCCTGTTGGGAAGTCCTACCATGTGTTGTCTGCAGGGCCAAATCTATTTCCATCGTGTCTGGGGTCAATGTTCTGCATGGCAGGGACGGCTGTGCTAAACATACACCTTGTGCCGGGTGTGTCTACCTGAGGGTCCATGTGCAGTTAGGTATTATACGACATGTCCCCATCAAGCGGTTTCTGCAGGGATGGTGAACGCAGTTTGGATGCATGCAACTGGCCTGGTGCATCAGTCATGGCCATATTAGGAATCCATATTGAAAGGGGCCTGCTGCGTAGTGATCGTGTTGTCTAACCCCATTGAACGGTGCCTACTGGGTAAGTGATCATGTTGTGTATCCATATGTAGCCAGGCCTGCTGTGATAGTGATCACATCGTGTGTAATTGCGCGGCCACCCTGGGAATTTATTGCCATACGTCAGGCAACAGGGCACAGAAGTCAATAATTGTGCCTGTTCTGGGCTGTTAGCTGTACTACTGAGAGTAAGAATCACCTTCTCGGGTGGGAAACAAATCTTTAGTGTGTGGATGGAAATGAAGTTGATGGTCTCAATTCTAAGTATCTTGGGGCTGTTCTCCCTTTTACTATTTCATATTATGTCACATTGGGACAAGGTGATTCTAAAGGTGATAAAATTTGTAGAGACTAAAGGCTATATAAAAATTAACAAATAAAATCAAGCTTGCATACTATATCTTCTTCAAACAGAATGACTTGAGAGCTGTTCGTAAGTTGGTAAAATTAGTAAAGAATAAATATCCTGTAAGGCAACATAGCACCGAGAAGGACGTTTGCTCTTTTTTGGGTAAACTCTTATCGGGAGAATTTTCTTATATTTCAGGAGTCAGGAAAGGTTGGTAAAACCAAGACTACCGGGCTTATGCTCCAATAATAATTCCTCTAAATTAAATTATATCAATGGATAATAAAAGGAGAGGTCAGTCGGCGACAGGCCTGGGTTAATATGCACACCTGCACGCAGACATCCAAATCAGACTGATCCTCCGAAGCTGAAAGTTGGATGAGTTTACTGTATTTGTGGAACTCTATTTTTGGAAAGGAGATAGCTTACAAATCATGCAAGCAAACCAGGATTACTACCTTCTTCCTCTGTGGAGCCCTCCCCCACCCATCTTGCCCCACAATGTCAAATGGAATTTTAGTCAGCAGTTTCTGACTGTGAGAGATATTTGGCTCTTTACAAAGCTAAGGTGGATGCGTAGAAGGGCACACATTAGGGTGGATACATTCTGACAGATTTGTTGGAAACAGACAAATATTATATTCAAACATTTGTAAATGTTTTTGGAAGGCCTCTCAGTATGCCGTATTATGACTCCTGCTAATATCCTTTATGACCTCACTTGTGAACATGGTAGCATTATTTTACAGATGAACATAAACTCTGAGACAAGACAAGCTAGCTCCCGGGATTATGATGGGATTTTTCAAGGGTAAGTAGCCCATCCCTTCATGATTCTGAACAGGAGCTAACCCTGTCGCTATTCAGATAGAAACTTTAACTTTTAAAAATTAGCTTCAGAATCTCCTAAAATAAGAAGAGAATAGAAGCAAGGGACGGAAGGAGGGAGGATGGGAGGTGAGCAGAAATAAGGAAGGAAAAGCAGATCCTTTTTCTCAAATATGGGTCTTAAGGTCATGTGATTCATCTAAGCCTAGTTATCGAAGAGAACTTTTGGAAAATGAAAAATAAATTGGACTTTTCAGAGAGTTTGATTAGGTATTTAGACATAAGTATGTCCATCCTTAATAAAGATAAGATCTCCTCTTTTTGAAGGATCTAGTGTTGCCTCTTTGGCAGGACCCTATGGCCACGATGAGATGATCTGAATAATAGTTCCATTCCATGCTTGAAACCGAAATAGGGCCAGGGAATGAGGTGTTATTGGGGGTGGGGGTGGGGGTGGGGGTGGGAGGAATGTTCCATTTAGTTTAGTTTTAAATTAAAAAGTTTGAAACAAACTGTAAACCAAAGCAGAAACTCAAGGTTTCATCTCATATGTGCTACAGTTCTATTTTGAATCATCTCAAGCCGTATAAATAAAAAGGCAGAGCAAAGGGAAAAAAAAAAACCTATAGTTTCAATGTTGATCGGGCCTCTACTATTTGTCAGGCACCGTCTTAGTCAATTTGTATCATGTTATCTCATTGGTTCTCATCAGGAGCCTATGAGACAGGCACAGTATCCCCATTTTACAAATAAAGTCACAGAGGTTAAGAAACATAGTAAGGGTCATAGAATACATGGAGACAAGCTCTGTCTCTCTCCAAAGCCCAAGTGTGCTCCATTATCTGACTTATTTTTTTTTCATGATTTTTTTCAACCATCTATGTAGAATTATTATTTAACCCTACAGAGGGACTTTATGAAGTGAGAAGTAAGGATTTCTCTCTACCACCACCCCTTTCCCTGCAATCTCATTTCCCTCACTAGAGGGAATATTTTGGTAGAATATTCCAGAATTATCTCTATGCTTAAAATAGGTTTCACATGTTGTTTTCTTTGGTTAACCACTCTGGCACATTTTAAATAGCTGGAGCTATTGCATACATGAGTTGGAACATACTACTTAGGCCATTTTATCCCCATGAAATAGACAAGTAGTAGGAGAAAGGACCAAGAAAATCAGTAGGACCTTCAAGTAACCGAGCTCCACACTGAGCTGCAACTGTCCCCAGGCTTAGTGAAAGGCTTCCATGTGGGGGGAAGAATTGGCCTTCCTTCAAATCAACATCCCTTTGTTCTGCTAAGTTAACCTAAAATGGCAAGTCTGGGTCCTCCGTAGGCATGGGCCTGTGTACCAGTGCTAGAGGGGAAAGCCCAGTGCTGTGAAGGATTGCTGGAGTGGGTAAGTGTGGAAGATGGGGGGACTTGGTGCAAAAGTGCCTTCTGGATGGCGCTGAGTTGAGGATCCAATGTCTACCTTTAAAAGAGGACAGTCTGAAGCTCGCTTTCCTTCAAAACCAGCCTTGGCACCACTGCTGGGCTACAAAAGCTGCCTGTAGTGAGTAGCAGAGACGGGGCTGCTCTAAGTAAAGGCCAACAAGATAAAGGAAGCAGAATCGGAGCTATAAAACAAAACAGGCAAAGAAGAGCCGTTGAATGAGATGCGGTGAGCAAGGACACCCTTTCTCCGTGTCCCCCTCCGTCCCCCTAGCCATACCATCTAACCCGAGATAGCAGTGTGCACACCTTGTTTATGCAAAGGCAAAATTACCTCTGGGTCCTGCCAGTGGATACACCTGAAGCTCACTGCAAGAGCAGGAGGGACAACTTCCTACTCAGGCACTGGTCCTTGGTAAGCCTCTTTGTTTCCAGTCACTTAGGGCATATGGGTCTACCCCCCCTTTTTTTTTTTTTTAAGATTTTATTTATTCGTGAGAGAGAGAGAGAGAGAGAGAGGCAGAGACACAGGCAGAGGGAGAAGCAGGCTCCCTGCAGGGAGCCTGATGTGGGATCCGACCTGAGCTGAAGGCAGACACTCAACTCCTGAGCCACCCAGGCGTCCCTGGGTCTACCCTTAGAAAAGCCACGCTTTAGGCAATTGTGGCAGGACACAATTTTGAGCCACAGGAGACAGGAGTCCATTTATCAGGAGACAGTTGAAAGACAAACATTCTTTAGGGAGGATTGCTTGGAGTCCATGGAGTCGATTTCCAAGCCCAGATCTGCTTGGGGTGGGGCTCATGGCATCAGACATTCTAACCCCTGCCAGATTGTTTGTGCTAGATTGCATATGATGCCATCAGCTGATATGGAAGAACCACTCTAAGAAACAGCCCTGGGGTGTCTCTTTGTGTCTTTTTTTTTTTTTTTTTAATTTATGATAGTCACAGAGAGAGAGGGGCAGAGACATAGGCAGAGGGAGAAGCAGGCTCCACGCACCAAGAGCCCGACGTGGGACTCGATCCCGGGTCTCCAGGATCACGCCCTGGGCCAGAGGCAGGCGCCAAACCGCTGCGCCACCCAGGGATCCCTCTTTGTGTCTTTTATAAGGACACTCTTGAGGTGTTCGTCACACCACCCAGTTGCTCTATTTATGAACTCTTGGATATTCTGATTAGAACCAGGAACAATTACAAATCTCCTGATCAATCATTGTATCTAAGGGGTATTATGAACTGTGAAGCCGACAAGCTTTCCTATTTTCACGTGACTAGGAAATTTCATGTTAACCAGGAAATTTAGAGCCCAAATGCTACCCTTGGGCACTTTAGCTCCTCGCGAAAGCCACCTGAAATGCTTTCTGAAATAGGGTGAGGGGTGTGGGTGAACCAGTAAATATCTAGGTAATTAGGGTATTTTATTTCAATGGTTTCTGTTTCTTCCTCTTCCAAAATCACCTCTTAATAGCTTGTGAAAGACAAGCAGACCTGTTTTTTAACTTGGGAGACATAAAATTGCTTTCCTTTCTGCCTCCTAACAAGTCACTCTGGAGCTCAGGGAGCTCTCAGTATGCTAATACCAGGAGCTCTTGTTTAGGGGCTCTCAATATGCTAATACCAGAACCTTTTCTTAGGAAACAGGTCATTTTGTTTTGGGGCACAACAGAGATAAAATTTTAAAAAGGCGCTGGCAGTTACGGAATCAATTCACCAGTTTTAATTCAGGATTCCAAATGCATATTCCATTCACAAATCTGTGTTTATAAACCCTAGTCCTTTGGTGGGGGTAGAGATTTAAAAAACAGGCGAGGGGAGCCACCTTTACACCAGTAACCCACGGTTCTTGACAACGAACTTCTCTTGGCTAACACGTCGGACCCCTTGGTGCTCTGAGCCTGCTTCAGTTGTGTGAGAAGGGCCAGCACACCAGTGAGACTACGCCGCCTTCACAGGGAGAGAGAAACACCTTCCGAGTTGCCTTTCAGAGATGCTTGTGGAGAAAAAGATGTACAACAGAAGAGGCCAGGGAATGCAACTGGGAGGCATAGATGTCCCAGGAGACCTAAACAGACACGAGGGGTGTACCTGTAGCCCCCAACACCAGGCTCTTCCAACTCGCTCCTGAAAATAACATGAAAGGCCCAGTCAGTTCCAGGAATGTAATGGTGGTTTCAACTGAATGGCAGTTGTACTGATTTTAGAGAAGTGTGGAATTTCTCAAGGGCAAGGTAGCTAGCTGAACTGGAAAGGATCCGATTTTACCACCCATGACCTTGCTCCACCTATTGTGTTTCCCTGTCTCAAACTCTGCACTTTGGGCACCTGGGAGCCAGGCTCAGTGTCTGGCTTCGGCCTAGGGTCCTGGGATTGAGTCCCCGTAGGGAGTCTGCTTCTCCTTCTACCTATGTCTCTGCCTCTTTGTGTCTCTTATGACTACATAAATAAAATCTTTTTATTATTTTTTTATTTTTATTTATGATAGAGAGAGAGAGAGAGAGAGAGAGAGAGAGGCAGAGACACAGGCAGAGGGAGAAGCAGGCTCCATGCACCGGGAGCCTGACGTGGGATTCGATCCGGGTCTCCAGGATCGCGCCCTGGGCCAAAGGCAGGCGCCAAACCTCTGCGCCACCCAGGGATCCCACATAAATAAAATCTTAAAAAACAAAACAGAAAAACCCAAACTCAGCACTTTATTAAGTAGGATCATGTTCATCACATTGATGGAGCTAGTCCCTCTCAGAAATCAAAAGTCCTGAAATTAAATCTAGGGAGCTTGCTTGCTGTTTGAACACAAATAGCTGTCCTAGTTGAATCCAGTAGCTTTGCCACAGGAGCTTTATTAATTTTTGGTGCCTGCATCAAGAGCTTGAGTGAACAGCAGCAATCTAGTCCATGTGTGGGACATGAGGGGTGTTTAGTGGTCAGGGTCGGGCAAAAAAGGAGACAGGCTGTAGTGTGGTTCAAAACTGGGGGTCATGGACTCTCTGGGGGACTGTGTGTTTTCCGATCTGTTTCCTTGAATGACATCTGTTTCATTTTTCCTCGATTAATAAAATAGAGAGCTTTGGGGCTGATTATTTTTGAGTCTATCTGGATTCTTTGTGGAACTGGGAAGTACATCGTCGGCTTATACACAAGGTGGCACCCTGTGATTCCAACCAGGTCTGAGAGGAGCGATGCTGCTAAGAGACTGAGCTACAGTCATACATTTTTATTTAGCATCTTGTTTTTTCGCTGTGGCGAATATAAAGGTGGTAGTAGATGCTTGGCATGTCACCCCTGAGTTGCAGTCTCCGTCCCCATGCCTCGAAGATTCAGAGTTGCCTCAAGTAAAGAGCACTGGGACCAGGGGGCTGATTCCAGCTGATGGTAATGAATGCAGACCCCACATTCAGATTACATATGGAAAACAACGAAGCTTTATTGGTACTGGGCTCATTGCTGGGAACATAAGGGGAGGGGAGGGATGCAGTTCACATACCAACCCAATTAACTTTCAATTGGGTTTGCTGAAATAAGGAGCCAATTAGAAAGAACGTGACATTTACAAAACTCTGAAATAGTTGAATAGCAACTGTGTTTACTAGTTTTAAGGTTTCTTTCAAAAAGTAATTTGTTCATTATTTGGAAGCTGCCTGCCCTGATTGCTGTACAGGGAAATGGAAAATGGAATATAATCCCAATCTTCACAGTTATTTGACCTTTATTCTTATCTAGACTATATTTAGACAGCCACTTTAAAACTGTATCTAGTTCTTTTTCTTAAAAAAACAATTTATCCAATGAATAAATAAAATCTTTTAAAAAATAAAGATTTTATCCATTCACTCATGAGAGACACACACACACACACACAGAGGCAGAGTCACAGGCAGAGGGAGAAGCAGGCTCCATGTGGGAACCCGATGTGGGACTCGATCCCGGGACTCCAGGATCACCCCGAGCTGAAGGCAGACGCCCAACGGCTGAGCCACCCAGGCATCCCAAACTATTTCTAGTTCTTAGGTGTTTATAGATTACACTTGCTTGGCTAAATGCATGCCATTTGGAATTGGCTTGGGGTATATATAAGTGGACCTATTTTAGGACAACTGTACTCAGTGCTTTGTATGTGGAAATTAAACCATTAGGCAGCACAATCATTTGAAATAGGTTCTGATAAAAACATAACAGGACCTACTTCAAAAGTTGAAAAGATATTTTCTGTTTTTAGCTCTAACAAGTATATGGGTATTTAACAAATAGATTAGAAATCAATTCATGAAAAATAGTCTTTGTATACTAATAAAATCTAATTTCCAAATGCGAAAGAGGCACTCTGTTTTTGGCACTGAACTGGAAGCCAAGAATACACAGGCTGTGTCCCCCCTTGAAAAGCATACTGTGTTTGTCATCTGCCTCAAACTATTTTATTGCCAGCTATATAATCATTGCCTACAGGGCAAGAGGAAAGTGGAGATTTGGGAAGAAATCTGTTACAGGGTCAACGATAAAGAACAATAAAACAAGAACTACTAGTCAAAACCTGTTACTATAACAGCATTTCAGGTTTCAAAAAGGTTCATCTGAACTGCTTTAATTGTCCTAAAACTCAGGCTAGGCCATAATAAGAGCAAATCTTGTCAGCGATGGCTGGGTTGGATGACAGGCCAATAGGGTATGTAAACTCCGAGCTGGAAGGGAATGGGGTCAGTATCACTTCTTTTCTTTTCTTTTCTTTTCTTTTCTTTTCTTTTCTTTTCTTTTCTTTTCTTTTCTTTCTTTTTTTTTTTAAAGATTTTACTTATTTATTCATGAGACACACACACACACACACAGAGAGAGAGAGAGAGAGAGAGAGAGAGAGGCAGAGACACAGGCAGAGGGAGGAGCAGGCTCCATGCAGGGAGCCCGATGTGGGACTTGATCCTGGGACTCCAGGATCAGGCCCTGGGCCAAAAGTAGGCACTAAACCGCTGAGCCACCCAGGGATCCCAGTATCACTAAATTTCTCCAGGGAATATCAGTCAACACATATATGTCGGGCCTGCTCCATGTAAGGCACAGGACTGGACATCTAGCGATTAGCAGAGCAGGTGTTGCTCCTGCCCTCCTAAGGCACCTTGAGGTTCTGGGCTATGACTCTATCGGAAGGTCTCACTAATTTGGAAGAGCAACTCTAGATTAATGAATGGTCAATAAACTGAAAAGCTTGGAAAGCAGGGGGCACTGATGAGAAGAGTTTGGGAGTCAGGCTAGATCTGGATTTTGAACCCAGTTCTGTGAGTTATTGGTGTTGAGACTTAGCAAATGAACTGTCTGTGCTTGTTTCCTTATTAGTAAAATCAGAACGTTTCTTCATAGGGTTATAATGAGCATTAAGCACAATCCGACTGAGATCCTACACATAAAGTACTACTGCAGTGCCGGCCATATTATAGGTACTCAAAGTTCTCTTCTTGAGAGAGAGAAACAAGAAATATATAGAAAAAAAGGTATCCTTTTTGAACCTGAGAAATGCTGGGCACCCGGAAAAAAGCTCTGGATGACTCATTTCTTCAACTGTGGCTCCCTCTGCCCCCTTGCAGGCTTGAATCCAGTGTTGACCCCCTACCAACGAGATCTTATTCTTTGCAGAGAACTAGAACTGCTCCAGAGGAGAGTATTCGGAGCAGGACATGCTCCTAAGCCCGAGGAAGGTACTGCTCACATGCAGTGAGTCCCCGCACCTCCACTGTTTCCAACAACAAAGTGGATGGAGAACACTTCAGCCTTGCTAAACAATGCCGGAAGTCTGGCTGGGCCAAATGCATTAGGCTATTAGGTGCCATGAAGTCCATGTCCATCATTTTGCCTTCAAAGTGGGAGGTGGGGAGAAAAGGGTGGAGGAAGAAGAGGAAAAAGGGAAAGGGGAATAAGTGGGGAGGGGGAGATAATGGAGGAAAAGAGAGTTTTGATGTCACAGAGAAATGACTGTAGATGTATTTTTTTTTTCACTCTGGACTTCAGCCAACTACCTACTTTTCTCTGAGCTTGACAGGATATTGATCAATTATTAGAAAATTGTAAAATGCGTTATAATTTTCCCAGGGATTTTGTACAAAAGCTGTAATGCTTAAAGACCAACTGAGAAACTCTCAGCTAACCAGAGCTGATGTCAACAAGTCTTGATACTTTTTTTGAGTCTGCCCCATTTCTCCTCTTCTTTAGAACTTTCTCTAACCAGTTCAGGCTAAAGTAATGTCTCTTTTCTCTGATCTCTTATGGCAAGCGTTGCCTGGACGACTCATTCGGTAACTAATCATGTTCTACTGCCCTTGTCATCTCCTGTGTAAAGTATTTACACTTTTTTTTTTTTTTTTTTAAGAGACAGGTTGTGTGCCTGAGCAGGATGGGGGAGCAGGGAGAGAGAATTGCAAGCAGGCTCCAGCCTGGGGGAGCCCAGAATGGAACTGAATCTGACCACCCTGAGACCATGACCCCAGCAGAAGAGCCACCCAGGCGCCCTGAGTATTTACACTTTTTAATTTTCCCCTCCATCATTTATCTTTGCTGTTGCCCAGTTCTTCACTATTCCCGTCTCTAATCGTTACTCCTCTTTCCAACCATCCAGTCATCTTACTAATGGGAAAGCTCCATGAGGGCAGGGACTTTATTTCAAACTGCTTCTCCCACCATGACCACTATTTCACACCCTCATCTGCTGCTTTGGAAACATGCGCTGTCTTGGTTGACTTTTAGAACTAAGTTGAATTCTTGAGAAGCCTGTTTTTGAAGTCAGAGAAATATATCTACCATCCACTAAATAACTCTAAGGAGTTTGGGTGGCAGGTTCAAGGGCACTTGTTGCATCTGCAGCCTCAAATGCTAGGCCCCGCTGCTGCCAGCAGCATCTTCCCGGTGGAGGCGAGGCGGGTCATCAGGTTAGGCTCCCTGGGGCAGGACAGGGTGCAGGCTGCAGGGCACAAGGTGCAGGGCCAGGGTGCAGGCTCAGGGCGCAGGCTGTAGGGCCAGGGTGCAGGCTGCAGGGCGCAAGGTACAGGGCCAGGGCGCAGGCTGCAGGGCGCAAAGTGCAGGGTGCAGACTGCAGGGCGCAAGGTGCAGGGCCAGGGTGCAGGCTCAGGACGCAGGCTGTAGGGCCAGGGTGCAGGCTGCAGGGCGCAAGGTGCAGGGCCAGGGCGCAGGCTGCAGGGCGCAAAGTGCAGGGTGCAGGCTGCAGGGCGCAAGGTGCAGGGCCAGGGCGCAGGCTGCAGGGCGCAAAGTGCAGGGTGCAGACTGCAGGGCGCAAGGTGCAGGGCCAGGGTGCAGGCTCAGGACGCAGGCTGTAGGGCCAGGGTGCAGGCTGCAGGGCGCAAGGTGCAGGGCCAGGGCGCAGGCTGCAGGGCGCAAAGTGCAGGGTGCAGGCTGCAGGGTGCAAGGTGCAGGGCCAGGGGCGCAGGCTGCAGGGTGCAAATGCAGGGTGCAGGCTGCAGGGCGCAAGGTGCAGGGCCAGGGCGCAGGCTGCAGGGCGCAAAGTGCAGGGTGCAGGCTGCAGGGTGCAAGGTGCAGGGCCAGGGCGCAGGCTGCAGGGTGCAAATGCAGGGTGCAGACTGCAGGGCGCAAGGTGCAGGGCGCAAAGTGCAGGGTGCAGGCTGCAGGGTGCAAGGTGCAGGGCCAGGGCGCAGGCTGCAGGGTGCAAATGCAGGGTGCAGACTGCAGGGCGCAAGGTGCAGGGCGCAAAGTGCAGGGTGCAGGCTGCAGGGTGCAAGGTGCAGGGCCAGGGCGCAGGCTGCAGGGTGCAAATGCAGGGTGCAGGCTGCAGGGCACAGGCTGCAAGGTGCAGGGCGCAGGGCCCAGGTTGCAGGCTGCAGGGCTCAAGGTGCGGGGTGCAGGGCACAGGCTGCAGGACAGAGGCGACAGGGCGCAGGGCGCAGGCTGCAAGGTGCAGGCTGCAGGCTGCAGGGCGCAGGGCTGCTCGGCCGTCTGCTGGGCGGGCACACGGGGCGGCCCTCCGCGGCCCGGGGATGCGCGGCCCGAGGCCGCCAGGTGTCCGGCGTCCGGCGTCCGGCGCCCGGTCGGCGCGGGCTCGGGCTCGGGGTGGCCGCGGCGCTCGCGGGCAGGGCATCCACGCGCCGTCCTCGGGCCCGGGCGAGCGGGGCGGCGCGGCGGCGGGGGCAGAGGCCGCGGGCCGGGGCGCACCTGGCACCTGCGGCCCGGCGGGGCCCCGAGCGGCCCGAGGCGGCGCACGCTCCCGGCCGGCCGCGGCGCGGAGGAGCGGGTGGGCCGGCGGGGGGGGGGGGGGGGGGCGGGGGCGCGCGTGCCCGCGGCGGGGGCGCGCTCTCGCGCGGGCTGCCGGGATCGCTCGCCGCCGCTGTGGTAATGTCCGCCATGTTGGCCATGGCGCAGGGAGCGGATCGGGCGGGCGAGCGGCGGATCTAGCGCGCGGAGGCGGCCGCGGGCGGCGGGGGGCTGTTTTCGGGCGGGGTGGGCGCCCATGCGGGGGCCGGGGGCAGCGAGGAGGAGGAGGCGGAGCGGGCCGGCCGCGCTGCACTGAGGAAGGAGGCGGAGGAGGCGGCGGGAGTCCTGCCCCCCCTCCGCGCCCGCCCCGCCGCCGCCGCCGCCGCCGCCCGGGCCGCTCCTGCGAGGCGGGGAGACAATGAGTAAACTCTCCTTCCGCGCGCGGGCGCTGGACGCCGCCAAGCCGCTGCCCATCTACCGCGGCAAGGACATGCCTGACCTCAACGACTGCGTCTCCATCAACCGGGCCGTGCCCCAGATGCCCACCGGGATGGAGAAGGAGGAGGAATCGGTAGGGACGCGAGTGTTTACCCCCCCCCGCCTCCCCCCTCCCCTTTGTCAGTCGGGCCGCGCCATTCACAGCGCGCTCTGCGCTCGCTGGAGGGCGCCGCCGCCGCCGCCGCCGCCGCCGCGCCCGGGACCCTACGCCGGCGGAGTAGCGTAGCCCCCGCCGGCCGGCGCAGCGCCCGCGCGCCCGCGGCCGCCATGTTGCTGCGTCCCCGCGCCGCCGGCAGCTCGGCGCGCCGCCACCGCCGTGAGGGGGCCCCGCCGCCGCCGCCGCCGCCGCCGCCGCCGCCGCCCGGCGCGCGCCCGCCCCTCCCCCCCCCCCCGCCGCGGGGTTACCTCAGCGGCTCACGCGGCAGCCCCGCGCTAGGACACAGTCCCTCTCCTTTTTTTTTTTTTGTTTTCTTTTCTCTCTCTCTCTCTCTTTTTTTTTTTTCTTGTTTTGTTTTGTTTTTGGTTGTTTTTCGTTCTCCCTCCCCTCCCCCCCTCCCGCCTCCCCGCTTTCAAAGTCAGTCGTGCCCTCGGGCCCCTTTGAAATGACTTATGGACCGTAAAGCGCGTCGCCAACGAACGTCCGCGTCGTGTGGCCAGGTAACCCGCGCGCGGGGGGCGGGCCAGGGGGGAGGGGGCCGCGCGGCCACCCGTCCCCGCCCCCGTCCCCGTCCCCGTCCGCGCCCCCCCCGGCCCCCCCCCCCCTCCCGCCCCGAGCACGGTCCCCGGCCGGGACCGGCCGCTTCTGCAAGTTGCGGCTGTGGGTGCCTCGCGGTGGGGCGCCCGCGGTTCCGCCCCGTCGCCCTCCACGGGACTCGTGTCGCCTCCGCACGGACCTCCCCTGTGTCCACAGGGTGGAAGGAGCCGCGGCAAAGTTTGCGTGCGAAGTTCCTAGTAACGGCGGCCTCACCAATTTCTTCAATGAACCTGCGGTCCCGCCTCGCCGTCGGCCCCGGGCGCGCGTGGATTGGCTGCCCGGCGCCCGTGCCTGTCAGAGGGACGGCTCGGGGGTGTCCCGGATTGGTGTTCCTCCTCTGGCTATTAATATTGCAGGAAACGCTGTCGCGCCTCTGATTGGCTGCTCGGGGGCTGACCTCATTTCCATGGCCCGGTTATCACGACCTTCTTGCTGGGGTTTGCTCTCGTGTCGTCCGCCTCGGTCTCTGGTTCCTTGAAAGTCGTGAACTTTCAGCCCCAAAAAAAAAAAAAAAGAATATGGGCAACATAGTGGGACGTGAACATTCAGTGCTCGGCTTTTCGGGTGGCGAGGTGGAAAGCCCAGTATTTGCTGTAGATGGAGGTCCAAGTCACGTGAGAGCGTTCTGCGCGTAAAACAAAGTTTGTGTCTGACTTAGGTCGATTTTCCATGGGAAGGTTGGTTAAAATAAGGTCATAGTGTGCACGGGAATTAATTGAACTTTATTTTTTTTTTTTTTAGGATTTTATTTTTATTTATTCATAACAGAGAGAGAGAGAGAGGCAGAGACAACAGGCAGAGGGAGAAACAGGCTCCATGCGGGGAGCCCGATGTGAGGCTCGATCCCGGGGCTCCAGGATCACGCCCTGGGCCGGAGGCAGGTGCTAAACCGCCAAGCCACCCAGGGATCCCTAATTGAACTTTAAAAGACACAAGTGTGCATGACACAAAGTTAAATTTTTGTGAGCATTTTATGTATGGGTTTTGACAAAAGGGGAGAGAGGTAACTTAGGAGGCTTAGAGTACCGATAATGTACGTAGTTACTTGGATCCAGTTAGTTTGGTTCGGGAAGAACTAAAGTCAGGAAACTTGTTGTAGAATGAACAGTTAGCCCCTGGAATATAAATCGCTCTCTGTGAACAGTGATCAGCAATATAGTTATTGCTTTAGTTCCTTAGTTTGCCACGTGTATCTTGGTGTTTATCTGAGTTTAGGAAGAAAACTTGCAGTTCAGTTATTTTTTTTTTTTTTTTGGTGATATATTAAAAATAAATGTTAACCCTTTCACTATTGACTTTTTCAGTAAAAGTTGTGGTTTCCCATCTAGAGATTGGAAGTTACATTACGTTGGGTTATTTTCAGGAGCCTGCTTCAGCTGCCCAATTTTAGGGAAGAAGAAAAAAGAAATCACCTTCTGACGGAGTTAGAGTTGACACCCAGGATTTCTCTTGGTCCTGGCCTTCCTGCCTCTTTGATGTTACAAATCCGATTTTACTTAAAATCAAAACAAAACTGAACAAACGCTGATTTGTAGCCAAGTCTTTTGCTTCCCAGGATGTCCAGGTGGGGTGTTCGTTTTCTCTTTTCCTCTTTTAAGTTAACATGTGAGTCAGAAGACTTAGGCTTTCAGGAGTGAAAGCCAATTCAGTTCTTTTGGTCTTATTTACAGGATTTCCGTTATTTAGCAGAATTATTCTTTAAGTAAATGTTCTTCCTTGATCGACAGTTCTAAGCAGCAGTAAAGTATAAATCTCCCACATGGTTTGTGTTTCACTTGAGTTCTATTTCAATTCAACTTCCATTTTCAACATGTTCTAATTACATTTGTAAGCATTTCTTTTAATTGTAGACTTGTAAAAAGGCAAAAACCAAAAACCTGTGGGTTTGTAATTGTTTCTTTGCATTTCTAAACTGTCCACAGTGTGACTCCCTCCCTGCGTGGTTGGCGGAGTCCCTTGACTTCACTTGAATCACCTTCGTGGATCTTACGCTCCTTCCTGCTCCCCAGTAAAATCAAGGACTGTATCTGTTGGATTATTATTAGACTTTGTTTATGGAGTCACTGACTCAATTTTGAGTTACATTTTGGTGATACTTAGATCATTTAGGTGTTCTTTGGCATTGATAGCACTCTCTCTTTCTCTTAGCTCTTTTGGACATGCAGCCATCTTCTCTTTTCTTCCCTTTCCTTATTTTCTTTGTCTTTTGCCTAAGTCTGCCAGTTGGCATCCTCCTAAACTTGATCTCTGTAGAGCTCTTCATGGCACATGATTTAGGTCAAATACTGTAAACATATGTTTGTTTACGATTCAAGCAACGAGAAAGATGAGGTGGTCGGTGGTGCTGCCATGGCCCCCTTAGTGTTTCATAGTGGTAGTTGATGTTCTTGATGTTCCTTACCATTTCTCGAATACTTCTTGTGTCTCAGTTACTGCGTTAAGAACTTCACATACTATTCAATTCTTTTTAAAGTTCACTTTTTTTGAGGTTATGATTTACATACAATAAAATGTGTTCATTTAAAGTATAGGGTTTGATGAGTTTTGGCAAACGTGTACACCCGAGGAGATGCCACCACAGTCAAGATGAAGCAACATTTCAAACAAACATTTAAGTTCCCTTGTGCTCCTTTGCAAGTCAGTCCCTCTCCCTCAGTAGTTCTCAGCAATTACAGATGCGCTTTCTCTCCCTGTAGATCAGTATTGTCTTTTCTAGAATTTCATTTAAATGGGTTTCACATACTTTAGTGTTAGGCTTCTTTTGCTCAGCATGATGCATTAAAGATTCATCCTTGTTACATGTATCAGTCCGTTCCTTATTACTGAATAGTATTCTAGTGAGTTGATATATAATATATTCATACACTTGGATATTTGAATTGCTTCCTGTTCCTGGCTTTCGTTTAATCCTTGTAACAGAAATTATTATTTCTGGCTTATGGATGAAGAAACTGAGGGTCTCGCTGTTAGTAACTGGTAGGGCTAGCATTCATGCCCTTGCCTTTAATATCACAGAAACCATTCTTGTAACCACTAGGCTTCATACTGACTTCTTTTTTTTTTTTATATTTTTTTAAAAATTTTTTTATTTATTTATGATAGTCACACAGAGAGAGAGAGAGGCAGAGACATAGGCAGAGGGAGAAGCAGGCTCCATGCACCAGGAGCCGGACATGGGATTCGATCCCGGGTCTCCAGGATTGCGCCCTGGGCCAAAGGCAGGCGCCAAACCGCTGCGCCACCCAGGGATCCCCATACTGACTTCTTACAGAACCACAGATTATCTTCTGAACTGTTGTCAAGTTCATTATAGTTTTGTAAATAATGTTTTACTTTTTATAATTTTCGGAACTTTGAAAGATGACATTGATTTGATTGGAATATTAAATTACTAAGTATAGTTTTTTTGGTCACTTAACTGTGTGTGACTTTTGCCTTTGGCAAAAGGTTTTTCTTTTTTTTTTTCCTTAGAAGTTTGTTAGCTTTGCTTCCCTATACTGGCACCATTGTGTTTATCTAAATGTTTTTGTTGTCTGAAGGATATAAGAAATTTGTGGGAAACTATTCTATTATCTAGATTTTATCCTAATAGAACGTAATCTTTATAAGGGCAAAGATCTTTGCATATTTTGTTCATTAATATACTCTTGAGTATCCGGAACTGTGCCTGGCACATAATATACATGCTTGCTAAATAAATGATGGTTCAGTGTTGAATGAACCTCTAATTTTTTTTTTCCTATATCAAAGTCTATATTTTTGTGAAACTGTGTGTGTGTGTGTGTGTGTGTGTGTGTGTATAAAATACCAGAATTTGGTAAATTAGTCTTCTGGAAATTCTTTTTGGTTTCTTAGTTTGGTACAACATATACCTAAATACTAAGCCTTTTTTTTTCTTTTTTCCTCTTGAATGAGAGGCTCCTTTAAACATAGAACTTTTTTATGCATAGGTATGGGTGCAATACTAGTTTTTATGTTGTATTATTGTCATGGATGTGTGTAAATTTATGTAAATATATCTTCATAGTAACATGTAAAATGAACCAAAATCTGTATGAAGCATATAAATCTGCTTATTTTTAAAGAAAAAGACCATGACTGATTTGAATTGCCATTTCTCCTTTTATGTTTTAGTTGCCTAATTTTGGTGTTATTTTAATATTTGAAGTGACATTTCCAGGGATAGAGTAGGAATATATTCAGTCTTTCTCACATTTCTCAGTTATTTTTGGCACTAATACATTTCATGTTTCAAAATAGGGTTCTAGAGAGGATATAAAATAAAATTTTGTAAGCTGACGTTGTAAGAACATTTAGCATTTATTCTTTCAACAAAAGCAAATAGTGGCCAGGTATCAAGAGTGTCAGGTGTTAATTTAAGTATGACCTTAGGAAACTATTTTAAAGGGGTAACTATGTCTAAAAGTATATGTAAGGCTATCTACTGGAGTGTTGTTAGGATGAAAATTAAAAGAATATGATACAGATCTTGACTTTGGGGAACTTAAAGGAGTCATTGAGGTCAAAAATATATTTGGAAAGTTAGCAAAAGCTACCAAGTTAAGTCGACCTGACAAAAAGAGCATTAGAAAAAGCTAAATGTCAGTATGGTTGAGAGAGAGAACTTACTGGAACGTCTAGAGGGGTTGGAGGGAGATTTAGCAATTTGGGCTTTTGGGTTTGGTTGTACAGTGTTGAAGCAAATACTTTTGTGCAGGAATGTTTAAAGCAATTTCTATGGATGTTGGGGTGCCTGGGTGGCACAGTGGGTTAAGCGTCCTTCTCTTGGTTTAGGCTTAGATGGTGAAATCAGGGTCTTGACATCAAGCCCCACATGGGGCTCTGCACTCCATGCAGGGTTGGCTTAAGATTCTCTTTCTCCCTCTCCCTCTGCCCCTCCCACTTCACAATTACTCACATCCTCTCTTTCTCGCAGATAAATAAATACATCTCTTAAAAAAAAAAACAATTTCTATGGATATTAAGTAGACTGAAGGTTCTTCCAATGTACATGTATTTTATCTGTCCTTTTCAATCCATCATCCTGAAACTTCAGGAAGGTAGCTCTATGTCATTTCTGAGCATGTTATTCTCTTAGCTCTTTCTCCCTTTTTTGGAAACACAGATGACTTTTATCTCTTTTCTCCCCCCTTCCTTTGTTCTGTGCTGCTGTATGTTCAACACCAGAAATTATTTATTTATTTTTTGCTTTTATTATTTTTTGAAGATTTTATTTATTCAAGAGAGACACAGAGAGAGAGAGACAGAGACAGAGACACAGGCAGAGGGAGAAGCAGGCTCCACGCAGGAAGTCGGATGTGGGACTCGATCCTGGGACTCCATGGAGGATCCCGGCGGTGGGCTGAAGGCAGGCGCTAAACCGCTGAGCCACCCAGATACCTCTAGAAATTGTTTACAACAAAGTTGGCGCTCAGCAGATATTTGGTGAATAAAAGTTAAGGTGGAGGTAAGGTTGAGAAAAGGGTAGAATTATACCAGATTGTAGATAGTTTAGAACGTTAGGCCCAGGGATTTGTAGGATGGTGTAGAAAAAAAGAGCACGGACTTGCAAGTGTGAAGTCTGTTTCTAGTTTTGTTTCTTTTCTTAGTGGCCAAAAGATCTGGGAGAGTTGGCTACCTTCTCCAAGCCTCAGGTCATTTCATCCCTACCATCACAGCTGCCATTTATTGAATGTGTGTTAGTGAGTGTGCTGTATGTGCCAGGCACTCAGTTAAACTCACTAGATGGTTTAGAACTCATTAAAATGGCAGGATGTGTAGTAGGTGCTATTGTCTCTTTTCTAGAATAAGAAACTGATCCTTTTTACTTAGAAAAGGTGACCATGGCATCTCTTAACTGGACTGGAACATAGTAAGGCCAGTATTTGAACTCAGACCCTATGAGTGATTGACTCTAGGGCTCTGATCTTTACCATTGTATTGCTTCATCTATACGGTGAGTGGCTTGAGAACTAGGTGATACCTAAAGTTTATTACATTTCCACTGTTCTGTCATTTATTATTCTGTAACAAGGAAGAGTCATTAAAAGTTTTTGCCTCAGGGAATGATACGAAAGAGGCTTTGAGGTGAATACTTCTTGTAAACACATTTTTTAAAAAAGATTTTATTTAATTAAGTTATTTATTTTTTAAGATTCTGTTTATTTATTCATGAAAGAGAGAGAGAGAGAGAGGCAGAGACATAGGCAGAGACATGGGCAGAAGGAGAGAAGCAGGCTGCATACAGGGAGCCTGACGTGGACTTCATCCCGGGACTCCATCCTGGGACTCCAGGATCACACCCTGAGCCCAAGGCAGGCAATTAACCACTTAGCCACCCAGGCGTCCCAACACATTTAATCTATGGTTTAAGTTTAGATTTCAGCAGTATCAGTTCTCTAAAAATGAGGCCTAAAAATATTTAACAGGTAGGATCATTAGATTGGTTTTAAGTAACAGAAACCAAATCTAGTTTCATTAAAGATTCCTGGGTGTGGTCTCAAAGATCCTAAAGAATGCTTCAACAGTCAAGGCTTAGGAAAGTGAGGAACCAGGGCAGCTATGGGCCCTTTAGCAGCAAGTAACATTAACATCACTAAATTAACAATTCCTAATCTTTTTTTTTTTTTTTAATAATTCCTAACCTTTTGAGAGGTAGTATGCGTATGGTAGTGATTAAGTGCAAATGTTCTGGAGCCAGACTGAATGGTTTTGAGTCCTCCAGCAGGTTAAATTGATCTATAAGATTTCATAAGGTTTTAGAGAGGATGAATTGTGGTGTGCTTGAGACAATTTGTGGCATTCAGTAAGCAGTCAATAAATATTAGCTATTATTCTCATCATTGTTACATTTTTTTCATTTCAAAAATCCCAGATCCTGGTGTTAGAGGGCATATTGGTTTGGCTTGCATCAGGTATCTGTGCACCTGTAATTCTTACGTGTGTGGAGGTAGAGGTGGGGGTTGGGGCTTGTTAGTACACATGTGCCGTTAAGGGCTACCCTTGAGAATGAGACTTTAGTCAGGTAGTGGCCCTTTAGAGATTTACTCCTGGCATGTATGTAACATAATGACCAAAGGTTTTGAAGTTAAATTATTTTATTTTTTATTTATTTTTTAACGTTTCACCTAACAGTATTTTTTTAATAATAAATAAATTTAATTTTTATTGGTGTTCAATTTGCCAACATACAGAATTACACCCAGTGCTCATCCTGTCAAGTGCCCTCCTCAGTGCCCGTCACCCATTCACCCCCACCCCAACCCTCCTCCGAAGTTAAATTATTTTAATTCATGGTTTGACCCAAGGTGAGTTTACGAACTTAGGGTGTTTTTACAAACCTTAAATTTGGAAAGTATTGTAATTAGATAACAATGTTTTACATATTTTACAATAAAATGGTAGAATGTGTATTGCCTTTTTAAAATGAAATTAAAGGAGTATAGAAGAAGTCTCCAAAATCTTTTTAAAGAAAACATAACAACCCTTTATACTAATTTTCAGAGTAGTAAGGGATGTGTTTTGTGTGACCTCAAAGATACCACTTAACCTTCCTGGCCCTTAGTTTCCTCATTTGTGAAATCGAATTGGATTGAGTGACCTTTACAGTACTTTGGATCTAAAAATTAGTAGCATCTGTGAATCCACATTTCTACCTACTAGGCATATTGTCCAGAATATTAATTAGATGGAAAGAACTAATAAGTGAGAGACTAAATATTAGGAAGCTCCTAGTAGGTGAGCTTTAACTCTTTAAAGAGTTATTTATTGGGGCGCTCGGGTGGCTCAGTGGTTGAGCATCTGTCTTTGGCTCAGTGCATGATCCTGGACTCCCGGGATCGAGTTCTACGTCGGGTCCCTGCATGGAGCCTGCTTCTCCCTCAGCCTGTGTCTCTGCCCCCCGCCCCCCGTCTCTCTCATAAATAAATGAGATCTTAAAATAAAATTTTAAAAAGTTATTTATTGAGATGCTGCTAATTTGGTTGAGAGTCCTTTTTTTTTTGTGAGGTTCAGTTACATTTATCTATTATTTGATACTCAGTTTTCCTAGAGATCAATAGAGAAGTCCACTCTGTATGTTTTGGAGATGATCAGTTCCTTTGCTTTCGTGAGGTTTTCTTTCACTGTTTTTACTACTCTTACTGCTGCTGTGTCCTGAATTTTGGTATGCTTTTAGCCCATACCATTTAAGTTTAATTTTCTAGTACCTCATGTTTCTCACTTGAGAGGAGGAGAGTGTGTGTGTGTGTGTGTGTGTGTGGTGTGTGTAGATAGGTACGGATATATGCATGAGACAGTGAAAGAATAGACACCTATTTTCCCAATTAGACCAGATGCCTTAAGGAAGGTATGCTGTCTTCATTTTACTCGGTACAGGCTGGATACCTACCCAGGCACTTAAGTGATAGAAAGTTTAGAACACAGGCAGTGACCAATATACTGGACACTGGGATTGAATTTGGTTGTATTCTTAAACGTACAGCTCTGCAGCTTCATTTTATTACAAGTAGAATTGAAGTAGAAAAACAGTAATGGAAAAAAACAAAACAAACCAGTAATGGATGTGTAGGGGATAGATGGAGGAGGAAGGGGTAATAGGAATAAGCCAGGAAGAGACCAATGTAGATAATAGTAGGTCCATCGTGATTATTTGATCTTATCTTAAAATTGATCTTTGTTTATATTTCACCATGTCTACACTTGAATGAAACAGAACTTTGGGTTTGTGTAGTCACCTTGCAGCATCGTTCTTTACGGATTTAACAGTGGAGGAGGACACGTCGACGTCACTTCTACATTCTCCACAGCACCATTCTCTTATATATGCTTTTCGGTTCTTTTTTCTTGCCAGCTGATACCACTGTGCAGTCAGAAGAATGCAGAGTGAAAGGCTCTCTGCTAGCTCTCTAACTCATATCTTCCGGCTTTCTCACTTCCCTTTTTTCGGAGGAGTCTGGACAAAGGATATGAGGTTGTTGATTGGGGAGTGGACAAGCAGCCCTTATTTGTAGTACTGTTTTGATGAAGTTGGTACTTCAGAATTGTGTTCACAAATAGGTCCATAGGGGCAGCCCTGGTGGCACAGCGGTTTGGCGCTGCCTGCAGCCTGGGGTGTGATCCTGGAGACCTGGGATAGAGTTCCACGTCCGGCTTCCTGCATGGAGCCTGCTTCTCCCTCTCCCTGTGTCTCTGCCTCTCTTCTGTGTGTCTATGAATGAATAAATAAAATCTTTAAAAAAAAAAAAACAAAACCACAAATAGGGTCCATAGTCGTGGCCTCTGTCACTTTCCCTCTGGGCAAGATAAATTACTTCATCTCATTAAGCCACTTTGCTTCATCTGTTTAATGAGGAGTATTTCAAAAAGTAATCTTAGGTTAATGTTTTTGGTAGACGTAAGTCAGTGCCTTATACAGGCGATTGCAATTTTTTATTAATAACAATTTTCAGTTATTCAGGATAATAAATGTGAAGGAATATAGAAAAGAAAATACAGAGTATCTCCATACATTATTTTGTGGTATAGTTTCATATTTTTTCTTCAGTCAATTAAGTATATTTGTAGGGTTGTCAAACATTAGCAGATACTGTATTTTCCTCTTTCCATCTCTGTTCTTGGTAGAACATTTAACAATCAAAATGATTTAAGAAATTAAAGACTTTGAAAATTAGCAGCAAACTAAATCTTTAGCTAATCCTCAGAGTAATACTTGACTCCTGAATAATTGATAGTTAAATATTGTATTTGATTTTAGAAGTGATTTTTTTCCTTGGATTATTTAGTTGGTCATGGGGGAAAATCAGTTTTAGTGATAATTTTTTTTTTTTAAAGATTCCATTTATTTATTCATAAGAGACACAGAGGCACAGACATAGGCAGGGGGAGAAGCAGGCTGCTTGTGAACCTCCTCACAAGAAGCCCGATATGACACTGGATCCCTGAACTGGGATCACGCCCTGAGCCAAAGGCAGATGCTCCACAGCTGAGCCACCCAGGTGTCCAAGTGATGAAAATCTGTTTAGTGGGTGTGTATACTAGAGACTTAAATGAAGAGAGAAGTTCTAATATACCAGTGCACTCTGGGATGAACGTTTAAGTTTGGAAACTTTGGAAAACATGGTACTGAAGAGGGTATCTTGCCATTTGATCCTTGAGATGTTTCTTGACTGGCACATTTTTGGTATTACAATTTGTTGGATTATGGGACTGTCACAGGCATAGTAGTAAGTTTATTAATACCCTGCCTGCTTATTCTGATAGCATTCCAATTGGGATAACCTCTAAAGGTTTCTCCTTCAATTTCCAAATGGGGGCTGTTGCATCTGATTTAAGAACCATTTCCAAGGCTTCTTAACTTTTTGTGACTTGGACTTCCTTGCAGTTTGATAAAACTTCTCAAAATGATTTTTTTTTCCTGAAGTATAATTAACATACTTTGTTAGCTTCAGGTGTATAATATAGCAGTTTAGCAATTGTATATATTCCTCTGTGCTTTTCAAGATAAGTATACTCTTACTCTCCTTTATTAACTTTTCTACTTTCCCCTCTGCAACTACCAGTTTGTTTTCTGTATTTTTTTTTTTGTTGCAACTCTTTTTTTTTTTTTTTTTTTAATGATAGTCACACACAGAGAGAGAGAGGCAGAGACACAGGCAGAGGGAGAAGCAGGCTCCATGCACCGGGAGCCCGACGTGGGATTCGATCCCGGGTCTCCAGGATCGCGCCCTGGGCCAAAGGCAGGCGCTAAACCGCTGCGCCACCCAGGGATCCCTGTTTTCTGTATTTTAAGAGTCTGTTTTTTTTGGTTTGTCTCTCTTTTTATTTTGTTCATTTGTTTCTGAAATTCCACATATGAGTGAAATCATAGTATTTGTCTTTTATTTATTTCACTTAGCATTATACTCTCTAAGTCTTTCCATAATGCTGCAAAAATGGCAAGTTCTTATTCTCCTTTATGGCTGAGTAATATTCCTGTGTGTGTGTGTACACACCACATTTTCCTTATTCATTCATCTATTTATGGATACTTGCATTGCTTCTATAGCTTGGCTGTTGGCTTGTAAATAAAGCTGTAGTAAACATAAGAGGTGCATGTATCTTTTTAAATTAATAGATTTGTTTCCTATACCCAGTGGGGAAATTACTGAATCATACGGTAATTGTACTTTTAATTTTTTGAGGAATCTTCATACTGTTTTCCACAGTGACTGCCCCAATTTACATTCCCACTAATAGTGCACAAGGGTTCCTTTTTTCTCCATATTGTCACCAACACTTGTTATTTTTTATATTTTTGATTTTAGCCATTCTGACGGGTGTTGAGGTAATACCTCATTTTGGTTTTGACTGGCATTTCCCTGATGAATAACGATGTTGAACATCTTTTCACGTGTCTTTTGGCCATTTGTAGGTCGTCTTTGGAAAGATGTCTGTTGCACCAAAAAGAATAAAATACCTAGGAATAGACTTAACCAAGGAAGTGAAAGATCTGTACTCTGAAAACTATAAAACATTGGTGAAGGAAATTGAAGACGACACAAACAAATGGAAAGATATTTCCTGCTCATGGGTTGGAAGAACCAATATTGTTAAAATGTTCATATTCCTGGAATGTCTGAGTGGCTCAGTTGGTTAAGCATCTGACTCTTGATCTCAGCTCAGGTCCAGATCTCAGGGTCATGAGTTCAAGCCCTGTATTGGGCTCCACGTTGGGTGTGGAGCCTACTTAAAAAAAAGTTCACACTACCCAAAGCCATGTACAGATTTAATGCAGTTCCTATCAGAATACCAATAGTATTTTTCACAGAACTAGAACAAATAATACATTGTATGGAGCCCCAAAAACCTTGAAATAGCTAAAGCAGTTTTGAGAAAGAACAACAAAGGTGGAGGCATCACAATCCCAGGCTTCAAGATATGCTACAGAGCTGTAGTAATCGAAACAATATGGTACTGGTACAAGAATAGACACGTAGGTTATTAATGGAGTAGAATAGAGACCCTAAAAATAAACCTGTACTTGTAAGGTCAGCTAATCTGTGACAAAGGAGGCGAGAATATAGTGGGAAAACTGGACCACTTCTTTACACCAAACAAGAATAAGCTCAGAGTGGATTAAAGGCCTGAATGTGAGACTTAAAAACCATGAAACTCCCAGAAGAAAATACAAGCAGTAATTTCTCTGACAGGGACGATGGAAACATTTTTCTAGATACGTCTCCTGAGGCAAGAGAAAGAAAAGCAAAAATAAACTATTGAGGGCAGCCCCGCTGGCACAGCGGTTTAGGGCCGCCTGCAGCCCAGGGTGTGATCCTGGAGACCCTGGATCGAGTCCCACGTCAGGCTCTCTGCATGGAGCCTGCTTCTCTCTCTGCCTGTGTCTCTGCCTCTCTCTCTCTCTGCATCTCTATGAATAAATACATAAAATCTTAAAAAAAAAAAAAAACTATCGAGACTACACCAAAATAAGTTTTGGTACAGCTCAGGATACTATTAACAAAATGACAAGACAACCTACTGAGTGGGAGAAGATATTTGCAAGTGATGTATCTCATAAGGGGTTAGAATCCAAAATATGTAAAGAACTTTTACAACTCAGTACTGAAAAGAATCAATAAAAAAAAAATGGGCAGAGGGCCTGAATCAGAATGATGTTTTAAATGCATACAATGAAATCACATAAGCCAGTTATACTGAAAGTTACCAAAATAGTAAAACAATTTGTAATTTACATGCTTAACTAACGCATTATGACAAGATCTGGAGTTGAGTCTAATTATCTTAATTTTGAAGTAGTGACTGATACAAATAAAATTTTGACAAATGCAGCTACTGTAATATGACATTGAAATGACCTGTGATTTCTGTTGCTAGTCTTGTGTATTACTACTGTTTTGCCTTTTGTCGACATTAGTAATTGAAGGAAAATGTCAAATTTGGTAGAAGTTAGTGGATTTAGAGAAATGATTATTTCTCATCCAGATTTATGGACTCCTCAATTCTTTCTTTGGATATGTTGAGAGTCTGTGAGTTGAGGTTCAGAATGCCTCAAGAATTTCTTTGGCCCAAATGGCAATCCTATACCTGTGTTCTCTTTGTCCCAAATATATAGTCAGGCTAGAGATTTTATTTCCATTACTATAAAGGAGATAAACAATATGTTATCTTCATGTTTAAGGTATTTTCTAGGTTTTTAAGTTGAAAAATAGTAGGCCTATGTGATTTAAAGATAACTTCTTAGAACAAAGTGATATGTGAAAAGTGTCTTGTCTTCCCCACATCCCCAGACACTCTAGAGGCAGCTATTGTTGGCATCGTGTATGTGTGTCCTAGAAAACTTCTAAACAAATGCTTTTTACTTCATAAAGTAGGCAGATATTTTTTGTATTCATTTTATAAGTAATATGTGATCTTAGAGTTAGTTTCTTAATCTAGAGTCATAAAGTCAAGTAATTTTGATTTAAATTTCTTTTAAAATCTCTGAGGAATTGAGAATTGGCAAATTGTAGCTTTCTAATGGAATTGTTTAGAGTTTAGATATTCCTATATGGCATTTTGGCTGTCTGTAAGCCTTGCATTGTGGGTAGGACTTTTGTTTATTATATGTAGGATAAATATTTTAAAGTCAGATTAGCTGTTGATTAAGTGACTTAGTGTATTTTCTCTACCAGTTATTTATGGCCTTACATAGCAGTTTGTGTCAGAAGAGCAACAGTAGGCTATCCTTTTGAAGAAGATGGTCTTATTTTGGGTGATCATGTTGGTGGATCTTTCATTCAGATTGCACTCTAACTTTCACTGAGGTTTGTGTTTATTCATTGAGTAAATATCTCCATGACCATTTTTGTATTCATCATCTGGTACGGTGAATGACATATGGTAGTTGCTCACTAAATATTGCTGATGGAATGAGCAACACCTGCTATGTACAGAAAGGGATAAGATATGGTACTGTCTTCAAGCAGTTTATAGTCCCAAAGAAAAGAGTTGTACATCGATGACTCTGTATAAGGTTTAATGTGTTATGTTGAAGATAAAAATGATATTGTGGAAAGGGACATGATTTGGACAAGAGTATATTTGAGTTCATGTAATAACTAAATCAGTAATAAGATACTACTGAGTTATTTTTTACAAATTAGTTTTGAAGTTATTTAATAAGTCAGGAAGCTAGGAGTTTTTTTTGGGGGGGGGGTGGTGGTGGTGGTGGTGGTGGTGGTGGTGGTGCATGTCATTGCTTTTCAACATGTTGGAAAGTTTGGGCAGCCCGGGTGGCTGAGCGGTTTAGCGCTGTCTTCCGCCCAGGGCTTGATCCTGGGGACCTGGGATCAAGTCCCACGTCGGGCTCCCTGCATGGAGCCTGCTTCTCCCTCTGCCTGTGTCTCTCTCTCTCTCTCTCTCTCTCTCTCTCTCTGTATGTGTGTGTGTCTCATGAATAAATAAATAAAATCTTAAAAAAAAATGTTGGAAAGTTTGTGATGCCCTGGAGAGTTGTTAGGGGGTTGAAAGAATTGTGGTCTAGTTTAGAGTTATCATTTAGAATAGGCAAGCTTGAGTTAAGAGCAGTTCTTGGGGTTACCTGGGTGGCTCAGGTAATTAAGATTTTGACTCTTGGTTTCAGCTCAGGTCATGGTCTCAGGGTTGTAGGTGGAGCGCCCTCACAAGCTCCACACTGGGCTTGGAGCCTGCTTAAGATTCCGTCTCCCTACCCTCTTCCCCCTTCTCTTAAAAGCAAAACAAAACAGTTCATATTTAATGAGCTCTGGGGAAAGAAACGTAGCGATAAGGAGGATGACCTAAAGAAATTGTGCTGCTTTATTATTATACAAGTAATGTGCAGGTTTTACTTATTTTGCTTTAAAGCACAGATGACATTTTCCATGAAGTACTTTTCTATACGTTAGAGGTGTTTTAATCATTACTATCTGAAATATCAGCTCAGCCATCTTAGAGCAGGGCTTTTAGAATACCTCCAAAAGAAATAAAAAAGATTTAGGTGATTCTCCAACTTTGTCATCCATCAGAATCACCTGGAGGGCTTGTTAAAATGCTGGTCAGTGGGCTCCATTCTGATATGGTGGTTTTTAGTGGGTCTGGAAAGAGGCCTGAGAATTTATATTTTTAACATGGTTCTCATGCTGCCTGTCCAGTGACCAGACCACCCTTTGAAAACTACTAATTTTACAAGGGAGAATAGCAGTTCTCATTTTGACCACATAGAATAATCTGGGATGCTTTTATAAAGTATGTGTGTAGCCTTTACCCTAGATTTACTAACAGAATCACAATTTATGGGAGGTGATTCTGATTGTGATTGGAAAAAAGGGTTAGTATGTGTGTCAATGTCCCTTGCCTGTCTGCCTTGCTATTTTACCTCTCCTGTCCGAGGTATTTCTGCTGCAATTAATATATTGGCTTTTGAACTTTTTCGATTGAACTTTTTCGATTGTGTGTATGTATAACCAAAATAAAGTGCGCCTTGACATACACACACACAAATGTTCTCTGTAGTTATGTTTTGTCACGTTGCCGTGACAATGATTTAATGAGTACTGAACCATCGCTCCTAAAGAAGATATAAGGCTGGATTCCTGTGAAGCTCTGGTCACAGCATTTTCATCGACCAAATCGATGTAAAATCTTGTTTTATGGATGTTTGTTTTAAAGATACTTTATTTAACATATACTGCTGTTTCTTGGCATTGAACTCACAACCAGTGGCACTCAAACTTGTGCCTGAATGAAGTTTGTCATACATATTTTCTCTGTAAAGGCGCATCACAGCCTCTTGTGCTTAGGAACACTACACAGCACTTCACTACAATGACATCAACAAAAAAAACCGCAAAAATGCAAAAAAGTGGCACTAAATAGAGCATTAGAAGCACACTTGTTTACAGTGTGAGAGCTGAAACAAGAAGCGTCACCTTATTTGACCTCAACTGGGAACAGATGATTGGGACGGCTCAAATGCAGCTCTGTACATTCTTTGAATGACTGAGAGTACTGCATATAGTGATTTTGGGGGGGGGGCGGGGGTCACAAATTTTTGTGAGTACGTGAATTTGCAAATACAGAATTTGTAATGAGGATTGGCTATACATACATGTTTTTCCCCTTTTCATTTCTATTTTGTTAAATGAGCTACTTAGTGATTTTATGGTAAACTAGATTCAACCCTCAGCTTGAAAAATACTGTTATAATTCAGCAACATGTTATATATTATTTATTAGTTATGCAATGATAAGTAGTAAGTGATATTAAACTATATGTATATGATTTCCTTCATTTAGAGAATTATAGGATTTAGTCTTGATAATAGGGAGCTGCGGTTTTGGAGGGTACATTGTTGGGTTTGTATTTGTGAAAGATTGTTGATGGATAGATTGTGGAGGGCAGTTCATGGGTGGCAATGGTTGGTGGTGGTGATGGCAGACTGCAGAGACTAGGCTAGCTATAAGGCCAATGCACTAGAAATGTGATTTCTAGTTATGTATTTTCAGCAGATTTGTGACAGAGTAATGACAATTCGGATGCCTTGTGGATTAAGGGATTTCAATTGAGTCTTAATTTTATATCAGAGATTTCATAATTGAAGTCTCTGGTACCTAGATAGACCTAATGGGGTTTGTGAATTACTGATTTTTTTAACCAGTTTTATATGTATGTGTCTTGATTACTCCATCATCAGATTATTAATGAAGTAAAAGACCTAGAGGAGGTTAAGAATTACATTTTAGTAGATAATACAGATTACTTTTTTCCATTGTTAATCCTAATTGCATATGAATCATAACATTAAGTTTTTGAGAATTCTAAGACATTGAAAAAGCTTTAGACTGTTCATGTTATGAAATGCAGAATTTTTACATAGCATGTCGCTGAGGAATATAAATGTACTGAGTATAGGGAAAATTCTTTGTTTTAAGCACTAAAGTAACATTTAGATATTGAGTGCCTGTATTGCAGTGGATTTGTGTTTAGAAACAGTGGCATAATTCAGATTTGCCTGACTTGTTTTTTGCTCTTAGGACATTAATACAGCATAGGAAGGTACTCATTGTGTAGACTAGTAAAGCAGTACAGAATGATCACTGGAAATGTGCTCAGCCGTTTGAGCGTATCTTGAGCGTAGCTAATGTCTCTGTGAATTGGAAAACAAAACCCCAAAAACATCCACTTTATTTTATGTTTTTGAAAATACCTCTTCAGAAAATGAGTGGGAAATATCAGAGAGGCTGACGGAACATGAGAGACTCATAACTCTGGCAAATGAACGAGGGGTAGTGGAAGGGGGGGTTGGGGTGACTGGGTGACAGACACTGAGGGGGACACTAGACGGGATGAGCACTGGGTGTTATACTATATGTTGGCAAATCGTACTCCAATTAAAAAATATACAAAAAAATGAAAATACCTCTTCATTATGACAGTTTTATATATATGCTTATTTGTAAAAAATTCAGAATATACCAAAAAAGCATAAAGAAGAAAATACAGATCCCTTGCCATCCTAGCATTGAGATATCCATGGTTGACCTTTTGGTGGATGTAACTTCCTTCCACTGCTTTTGCCCCTCTGTACTTGTATATTTATAGGTACATATACACGTGTAGGGGTATGTGTGTGTTAGAAAGAGACAGACATTTGCTTTTTAACTGGTTCCTTTCAGAATGAAAAACCTGTAGAAAGACTGGCCAGTCTGAGTCATCTTGGCAATTATTAAATTAGCTGTAGTCACTGTAGCCTGAGAAGTGGATGGTATAAGAGAATAGCAGTTTGCATTTTAATCATTGATGTAAAGAGAGTTTGGAAGGGAGGAATAGTGATCCTCCAAAACAAGGGAATTTAAAGCATAAATACAGTTGTTTAAAAAATGCCTATGGGTTCGGCATTGATTTTAATTTGTTGATACTATAGATTTTGTTTCATTGTATATATTTATGGTAATTTAATCAGTTCCTTCCTGCTGGATATTGGTTTTTATGGGGGGGGGGGGCACCTGGGTGGTTCAGTGGTTGATCCGCTCAGGTGGTGATCCTGGGGTCCGGGATCGAGTTCCGCATCAGGCTCCCTCCTCACAGACAGCCTGCTTCTCCCTCTGCCTATGTCTCTTCCTCTCTCTGTGTCTCACATGAATAAATAATACCTTTAAAATAAAATAAAATTTCTTAGCATTTGGATTTATTTTTTGATTTCCTATTTTGTTTCATTGTGTAAAAGATTGACTTATTTTTAACTTTTTTTTGAAGATTTACTGTTTTAATCATTTCATTGTTTTATCTTTATATTCTTACTATTTTAAAAACTAGGGGATCCCTGGGTGGCTCAGCGGTTTGGCGCCTGCCTTTGGCCCAGGGCACAATCCTGGAGTCCCGGGATCGAGTCCCACATCGGGCTCCCGGCATGGAGCCTGCTTCTCCCTCCTCCTGTGTCTCTGCCTCTCTCTTTCTCTCTCTCTCTATGTCTATCATAAATAAATAAATAAATGTTTTAAAAAAAAAAAAACTATATGGTGAGGCTAGTTACATCTCCCATTCTTATTGCTCTCCTTTTTCAGTTTTCCTTACATATTTTTCCACATGAACTTTAGATTTTTGTCTAACTCCAGGGAGAAGATGTTGGTGTTTTTATTGACATTTATCATACACTTATAATTAGCTTATAGAGAATTGACATCTTTCTGATGTTGACTTCTTGTCCAAGAACATGGTTTGTCTCTTGAACATGGTTTGTCTCTTCGCTCGTTGAAGTCTACTTATGTTTATTTTTCAGGAGCATTTTTTTTTCCATTTGCTTTTTATTTTTGGTTCAGCTTATTTCTAGAAATCTTACATACTTTGTTACTATTGTGTCACTTTTTTCCATTATACCTTATAACTTGTTATTGTTTGTATTTAAACTATTTTTATATTTTAATTTTATATCTTGTGACTTTAAGTTACCTGATTATACTTGTTTCTGCATTGATTCTCTTGGGTTATTGAGATAAAGGTAACATATCACTTGCTCACAGAGGTAGTTTACTTCTCCCGTTTCCAAATAGTATCCTTCTAATTGCCTTCCCTTATTTAAAATTTTTGTTGGAATTTACTTTCATTCCATGTTTAATAGTAGTGAAGATACTGGGCATCTTTGTTTTGTTTCTTACTTCATAGTGACTGCCTCTAATGTTTCTCCAGTAAATAAGATGTAAATTTCCCTGGATTGATTTATAGATGTTAGAAAATAAAATAGGGAGGGCATGTTAGAAAATAAAATAGGGAGGGCACCTGGGTGGCTCATTTGGTTGTGCATCTGACTTTTGATTTCAGCTCACATCATGATTTCAGGGTCATGAGATCGAGCTGGCTCTGCCCTGTGTGTGGAGCCTTGTTCAGATTCTCTCTCCCTTAGCCCCCCGCTGTGCTCACACACAGCTTTCTCTTTCTCAAAAAAACAAAAATTAAAGAAAACTGAAGTAGATCTAATAGGTATTATGAGCATATATATATAATTCACAAAAGTGTATGTCAAATCTCCAGTGTTTCTATCACAAATGAATCTCTAATATTTTCAAATGCCTTTTTGGATTTTTTTTTAATTTTTATTTTTTAAAAGATTTTATTTATTTATTCATGTAAAAGAGAGAGAGAGAGAAAGAGGCAGAGACACAGGCAGAGGGAGAAGCAGGCTCCATGCAGGGAGCCCAACATGGGACTCGCTCCTGGGACTCCAGGATCATGCCCTGGGCTGAAGGCAGGCGCTAAACTGCTGAGCCACCCAGGGATCTGCCTTTTTGGAATTTATGGAAATTTCTCCTTCAGATCTGTTTATTATCAATGAATTATAATACTGAAACATCCCAGCATTTGTGGAATAAACTCCATTTAGTAATGAAGTATTACTCTTTTAAAAAATGTTTTTAGTCTTACTGCGTTCTTCTCTGTAAAAGGAATTACATACAGGTTTTGGCCTCTCATTGACCCAAGGTGGCCACTCTGTAACTTCTAACTAAATTTATATCTATTTAAGCAACCAACTCTGGCTGAGAATAGTGATTCACTCTCATTTCTAACTTTCCAGGAGATGGAATATGATTGGCCTAATTCAGATAAGGTATCTAGACTGATTTAGTTGATGATCTTTGGTTTGGTGTAAGGTTGAGATGATTTAACAATTTGAGGATGGTAACTCACTTCTGGGGAGAGAGTGAACATCGGTGGGAGTGAGTCTGGCCCCTCAAAGGGTGTCTAATTGTAGTTTTGTATTTTACAAATACCGTGTTTTTAGCAAAATTTCAGGTTTTATTGAACAGACTAAGATTTCTTAAATTGTATTGTATTACTGGATTACCACTGGCTTTCTTACCTATAGTACATGTTTCCAGTGGTTACTTGGAGTTAAGAAAGATCCTACAGGGCCCTCTGAGTCACTTTCCACTGCCCACCCCATCCCAAGAGGGAGGCTCTTATTTTTGGTAATATGCATACAGTTGCATATATCTAATTCTGACCTTCATTCCAGCGTTTGGGTTTTTCCCCTATACCAAGCAATTCTCTGACACCAGGGAATACCCTACAATTTAGCTCAATTCTGACACTGGAGATAACGTCTGATCCCCATAGGTTAGGGGCTCAATTCTATAAGACTGCTCCCCTCCCCCACCTTCAGAAGCCAGTTACAAGTCCAGGTTGTCACCTGTGCATCTGACCAATTGATTATAGATTGGAGTATACAATTACCCCCTCCTTGGGCTCAATTAATTTGCTAAACTGGCTCACAGAACACAGACACATTTTACTTGGTGGATTACTGATTTATTATAAAACAATAAAACTCAGGAAGAGTCCAGCAGAAGGACATGCATAGGGCAGTATATGGGGAAATGGGCATGGAGTGTCCATACCCTCTTGAAGCATGCCACTCTCCTGGCAGCTCTGTGTATACATCGGCTTGTAACCTGTCTAAACCTATTCCTTTCAGGGCTTTTTAAGGGGGCTTCGTTATATAGGTGTGATTGATTAGATCATTAGCCACTGGTGATTGATCTGCAATCTGTAGCCCTTCTCCTCTTCCCAGAGATTAGGCGGTAGGACTGAAAGTTCCAACCCTCTAAGTCACATGATTGATTCTCCTGGCAAAGCCCCCATCTGTAGGTGCTTTCCGAAAGTGACCTCATAACATAAACTCAGATGTGTTTGAAAGGGATTTGTTTAGGAATATCAAGACACACTTACCACTTAGGAAATTCCAAGAGTTTTAGGAGCTCTGTGTCAGGAATGGGGACAAAGACTGAATCAATCTCTTTTCTTTTCTTTCTTTCTTTCTTTCTTTTTCTTTCTTCTTTTTTTTTTAAAGATTTTATTTATTTGGGGGGGGGGGGGCGAGACACAGGCAGAGGGAGAAGCAGGCTCCATGCAGAGAGCCTGATGTGGGACTCGATACCCAGTCTCCAGGATCACGCCCTGGGCTGAAGGTGGTGCTAAACCGCTGAGCCACCCGGGCTGCCCTGAATATATATTTCTTGTTACTGTAGTATTATATGAAGTTTCAAAAATTAGAAGTTATATATATTTATAGTGACATTATTTTGTTTAGCTGGAAGTTTGGATTTGGAAGATCTCTTTCTAAAATGGATTTATTGGGGATCCCTGGGTGGCTCAGCGGTTTGGCGCCTGCCTTTGGCCCAGGGTGCGATCCCAGAGTCCCGGGATCGAGTCCCACGTTGGGCTCCTGGCATGGAGCCCGCTTCTCCCTCTGCCTGTGTCTCTGCCTCTCTCTCCTCTCTCTATGACTATCATGAATAAGTAATAAAAAAATTTTTTTAAAAAGAAAATAAAAATAAAATGGACTTATTGAGGTTTATTGATGAATAAACTGAATATACTTAACGTGTACAATTTGTTGACCTTTATATACACCTGTAAGAACATTGTTACTACAGTCAAGATTAATGAACATTTCCATCACCTCTAAAAGTTATTTCCTCATGCTCCTTTATAAGCTTCCTGTCCTTCTGCAAACACTTGATATGCTGTCACTGTAGATTAGTGATTTGCATTTTCTAGACTTTTTATATAAATGGAGCCATAAAGCATATACTCCTTTTGGTCTGGTTTCTTTCACTCAGTGTAATTATTTGAGATTCATACTTATTATACCATGTATCAATAATTCATGCTGAGAATTTTTATCACAGTAAATTTTACGGGTATACCAAATAATCCACTCGCTTGTTGATTGGTCTTTGGCTATGAACATTTGTGTACATCTGCTTTCATTTGTTTTGAGTAAATACCTGGGGATAAAATGGCTTGGTTGTATGGTGAGTATATTAAAACTCTCTAACTTTTCTAAAGAGCTGTTAAACTGTTTTCCAGAGTGGTTATACCATAAAGATACCTTTTCTGAGTTGCATAGTTGAGAACCTTGCTATTCAGAGTTTGGTCTGTGGATATGGCATTACCTAGGAGTTCGTTAAAACTGCTTAATTTTAAGTCCCACCTGTTGAATCAAAAACATGCATTTTAAAAAGATCGCTAGGTGGTTCAAATGCACATTAAAATTTCAGAAGCTCTGGTTTGAAGCAGTAGTTCTCAATCTTTTTTTTTTTTTTTTTCTGTAACATCTGAGGGTTTTGATATGCTTATATAAAATTCTCAAATGGGTCTGGGAGATGCTGGATGTTTTTAAGTCTGATAGGTGATATTGATAAGTGTATTCTGTGCCCCCACCACAATGATTACTTCTTTCATAGTGATTTTTACTTATGGCAGTAAAGTGTTTTTGTCTGTTGCCTATTTCAAATTTTGTAGTTTCTGGAGGAATTGCTTCCCAAGCATTTTTTCAAGTATGGAATTCTGTTGCCTGGCACAGTTTTTTTGTGGGTGAGATTAATTTTCATTTTGTGTCATTTCTTGGGTGAATGAATCCATTTGCTACCTTTTTTTTTTTTTTTAATGTTCTTATTTTTACTTTGCATAACAAGTGATCTAATTCTTGGTGGTTTTCACATACAGCCATCTTGACATTTTTTGTAAGAGTGCTCTCTCTCTCCTGTTACTATTTAAGAAATGCAAAATAATATCAGAAATGACTTTGTTAATCACTAGACAAATTAGCCGGATATCAAATAATGCTTTTTAAAGCTTTGTGTTAATGATTTATTTTGCTTACTGTTCTGAATTTTCTCTACTATTGCTTATTTCTGTTGTTGCTTGGATACTTAAGAGCAGGCCAGCCATTGATGTTACTGTCACCTTCCTCAATTATGTTGAAGGTCATGGTTTTAATCAGCATTGGGCTATTCTCAATTTAAAACAAGTTTTCAGAAAAGCAACAATTAGATAACGAAAGAGTAAACATTTGCTAACTTTATGAAGTGGAAGTCATTAGTGTTATGTAACTTCTAATTGAATTGTTTTCCAAAAGTTGATTTGTAAGTCAGGTATTTTAGAATTAAAATGAGTATGAAAAGATATTTGTATACAATAAGATTGCTCTCACTTTTACATTTCTGTTTTAAGATAGCAGTTATCTGGCCATTAAAGTCTCCTCACCCCCTTTCTTCTTCATATCCCCACAGGCAGTTAAGATAGAGAAGCTATGGGTGATTCAGTTCTTATTCATTGAAAATTTAACACAGCTGTTTTTCAGAAGAGAAAAGTCTTTACTGTGTTATTAAATTCTAAAAGGAATTTATGCAAATAGATATTTATCTGTTTAGTTGATAAATGCCTTTAAGTCCAGTTCTATAGAAAAAAAAGAACCTTAGTAATGTGCCTGTTTATTGATTTTTAGCTAAAGCTGATGTATTTCTTTGGGAGCCAAAAATTAACGAAAAACATATCACTTTACTTACAAAGACCATATTTAGAGTATCTTCCTAATTTTAGGAGAGAAGCATTCGGTATTTCACTTAAGTATGATGGGACTTTTGTTTTTGGTAGATTCCCCTTTATCAGATTGAAGAAATTCCTTTTTATATTTTTGGTTTTCTGAGAAGTTTTAAAAAGATGTTGGATTTTGCAAATGCTTTTTCTGTGTATAGAAATGATCATGGCTTTTTAAAGAATCAATCTGGTGAAATGTTGCATTCCTGGGATAAACCTCATTTGGTTATGTTTTATTCTTTTAGCATGTTGGATTCTATTTGCTAAATTTTTATTTAGGATGATTGCATCTATGTTCACAAGGGATATTTGTCTGTAGTTCTCTTCTCCTGTAATGTCTTTTTCTGTTAACTGGTATCAGAATAATACTGGCTTCATAAAATGAATTGGGAAGTATTCCTAACACTTTAGTATTACCGAAAAATTTGCACAGAGTTGGTATTATTTTCTCCTCAAATATTTTGTAGAATTTGCCAATGAAGCCATCTGTCCCTGGAGTTTTCTTTGTATGAAGGATTTTTAACTATAGTTCAGTTTCTGTTCTTTCTGAGTGGGCTTTGGTAAAAGTTTGTTTCAAGGAGTTTGTCCTTTTCACTTTATTGATGAGTTAGTTTATTGATAAGAAGTTCATAATACTCTCTAAGGTGATGTCTCCTCTCTTGCTCCTGACATTGGTCGTTTGTGTCTTCCCACTTTTTCCCTAATCAGTATGGCTAGAAGTTTATCAATTCTATTGATTTTGTTAAAGAACTAGCTTTTGGTTTAATCAGTTTTTCTCAGTAGGTTTTGTTTAGGTTTCATTGATTTCCACTTTGATTTTGATCATTTCCTTTTTTCTACTTACTTGGGTTTAATTTGCTCTTTTTCTAGCTGCTTAGGGTGGAAGTTAAGGTCATTGATTTGAGACCTTTATTTTAATATAAGTATTGAGTGCAGTACCTTTCCTCCTAGGTGCTGTTTTAGTGTATCTTGCAACTTTTTGTTTTAATTTTCATTCATTTTAAGATACTAATTTCTCTTTTGATTTCTTCTTTGACCCTGGGGTTATTTAGAAATATGTTACTTAGTTTCCAGATACTTAGTGGTTTTACAGAGATCTTTCTGTTAGGAATTTCATTTTTCTTTTTTCTTTTCTTTTCTTTTCTTTCTTTTCTTTTCTTTCTTTCTTTGAATTGTAGACTTTTTTGAAATTTGTAATATGCTTTTCAGAGTATGTTCTGTCTTGGTAAATGATTCCTGTGAACGTGAAAAGAAGGTGTGTGCTGCCTTTGTTGGATGGAGCATTCTGTAAAAATCAGGTTAAGTTAGCTGTTAGTGTTATAGTTTACAGTATCTTTGCTGATTCTCTATTTGTTTTATCAATCATTGAGAGTATGGTATTAAAATCTCTGTAATTGTGGGTTTGTCTGTTTACTTTTGAAATTATACTGGTTTTTGTTTCATGTATCTTGAAGCTTTGTTATTGAATACATAAATGAGTAGGATTGTTATGTCCTGCTGACTGATTTCTTTAAATATGATGAAATAAACTTTTCTTTAGTATGTTTAGTAATGTCTGCACCTAACATGGGACTTGAACTCATGACCCCAAGATCAAGAGCCACATGCTATTAACAACTAAACCGGCCAGGGGCCTCAATGAAATAAACCCTTGGTGATATTCTTTGTTCTGAAATCTATGTTGCATGCCAATATGGTCACACAAAGTCTTTTTGACTAGTGTTAACGCAGTATATATATTTTTTTTTAGGTTCTAGCCTGTTTAAATCTATATTCAAAATGTGTTTCTTCGTATTCAAGCTGCAATTCAAAGGCAGCTTATAATAAGGATTTACTTGTTTTTATCTAGTCTCATAGTCTCTGTCTTAACAGTGGTGTTGACATCATTTGCATTTAATTAAGATTTTACACTTTTTATTTTTTATTTTTTTTAATTTTAATTTAATTTTTTAAAAAAGATTTTATCTATTTACCATGAGAGACACAGAGAGAGAAAGGCAGAGACAGAACCAGGCTCCATGCAGGGAGCCTGATGTGGGACTCGATCAAGGGACCCCAGGATCACACCCTGAGCTGAAGGCAGATGCTCAACTGCTGAGCCACCCAGGCACCCCTTATTTTTTTATTTTTTAACTTTTTTGTTTGGAGTTCAATTTGCCAACATATAGCATATCCCTAATCAGTATGGCTAGAAGCCATACTGATATAGCATATCACCCAATGCTCATCCCGCCAAGTGCCCCCCTCAGTGCCCATCACCCAGTCACCCTAACCCCCGCCCACCTCCCCTTCCACTACCCCTTGTACGTTTCCCAGAGTTAGGGGTCTCTCATGTTCTGTTTCCCTCTCTCATTTTCCCACTTATTTTCTCTCCTTTCCACTTTAATCCCTTTCACTATTTTTTTATATTCCCCAAATGAATGAGACCATATAATGTGTGTCCTTCTCCAGTTGACTTACTTTACTCAGCATAATACCCTCCAGTCCCATCCACGTCAAAGCAAATGGTGGGTATTTGTCATTTCTAATGGCTGAGTAATATCCCATTTTATACATATACCACAGCTTCTTTATCCATTGTCTTTCGATGGGCACCGAGGCTCCTTCCACAGTTTGGCTGTTGTGGACATTGCTGCTATAAACATTGGGGTGCAGGTGTTCTGGTGTTTGTTTCACTGCATATGTATCTTTGGGGTAAGATTTTACACTTTTAGAACAGCTTTAGGTTCACAGCAAAATTGAGGGGAATGTACAGAGATTTCCCATATATCCCCTCTCTTTACACATACATAGCCTCCCCCATCATCAGCATTCCCCATGAGTGTTACAATTAGTGGACTTACATTGACAAATTATAACCCCCAAAGTCCATAGTTTATATTAGCATTCTATGGATTCAAACAAATGTATGACATGTATCTGTCATTACTGTGTGTGTGATACACAGTTATTTTCAGTGCCCTTTGTGTTCCACCTGTTTATCAATACCTCCACAGCCACTGATCTTTTTACTGTCTCTATTTTTGTATTTGCAAAACATCATTTAGTTGGAATCCTACAGTTCTAGCCTTTTCAAATTGGCTTCTTTCACTTACTAGTATGCATTTAAGGTTCCTCCATGGCCTTTCATGGCTTGATAGCTCATTTCTGTTTAGCACTGAATAATATATCCTGTTGTCTGGATGTGCCAATGTTTATCTACTCACTGCCTAAAGGACATCTTGATTCTTTTTTTTTTTTTTTTTTTAAGATTTTATTTATTCATTCATTCGAGACACACACAGAGAGAGAGAGAGGCAGAGACACAGGCAGAGGGAGAAAGAAGCAGGCTTCACGCAGGAAGCCCAGCATGGGACCCGATCCCAGGTCTCCAGGATCACGACCTGGACTGAAGGTGGCGCTAAACCGCTGAGCTACCCGGGCTGCCCGACATCTTGATTCTTTCAAATTTTGATAATTATGAATAAAGCTGCTGTAAATACCCATGGGCAGATTTTTATTTGGTCACAAGTTTTCAGCTCCTTTGCTTAAGTATCAAGGGTGCAGTTGTTGGAGTATATGCTAAGAGAATGTTTAATTTGATAAGAAACTGCCAAACTTTTCTAAAGTGGCCCTTACCATTTTGCATCACCACCAGTAATGAATGAGAATTCTTGTTACTGTACATACTTGCCACCATTTAATGTTGTCAGTGTTCTGAATTTCGGCTCTCTAATGGATGTGCAGTGGTATCCCATTTTAATTTGCTTTTCCCTCCTGATAAGCCATATGGAGCATTTTTTTTCATATATTTATTTGCCATGTGTATATCTATTTTGATAAATTGTGTGTTAAGGTCTTTTGCCCATTTTTTAATCAGGTTGCGTGTTTTCTTATTGTTGAGTTTTAAGAGTTCTTTGTATGTTTTGGATAACAGTCCTTTATCAGGTTCTTTTCCTCAGTCTGTGGCTTATCTTTGCACTTTTTTTTATCTTAAGTGTTTTTTTTTTTCCACAGAAGTTTTTAATTTTGATGAAGTCTAATTTACCAGTTTCTTTCATGACTGGTGTCTTTGGTGTTGTATTTAAAAAGTCATTGCCAGGGTGCCTGTTGGCTCAGTCCATTGAGTGTCTGCCTTGGACTCAGGTCCTGATCCCAGGGCTTTTCCCTCTTCCTCTGCTCTTCCCCACTGTGCTCTCTTTCTCTTTCAAATAAAGAGATAAAATCTTAAAAATATAAAATAAAAAGTCTTTGCCATACCTAAAGTCACCTAGATTTTCTTTTGTGTTGTTTTATAGGAATTTTGGCATTTTACATTTAGGTTTATGATCCATTTTGTATTAAGTTTTGTAAAGTTGTAAGACCTGTGTCTAGGTTTATAATTTAGCATGTGGATGCCCATAGTTGTTTTTTTTGCCCACAGTTTTTCAAGCACCATTTGTAGAAGACTTTAAAAATCTTATTTATTTGTTTGTTTGTTTATTTATTTATTTATGAGAGCATGATCATGGTGGGGAGGGACAGCAAGAGTGGGAGAGAGAGTCCTAGGCAGACTCTGTGCTGAGCGCAGAGCTTGAGGTGGCAGCGCTCAGTCTCACTATCCTGAGATCATGACCTGAACTGAAACCGAGTCACACGCTTAACTGACTGCAAACCAGGTACACCTTGTTGAAGACTTACTGAGTTTTCTTATCCATGAACATGAAATATTTATTTATTTAGTTTTTCTCTGCATTTGTTTTTCAGAACTTTGTAGTTTTCCCTCAAGATATTGTACATACTTGTTAGATTTACACCTAAGTATTTCATTTTGGAAATACTATGGTAAATAAACTATTGTATTTTTAGTTTCAAATTCTACTTATTCTTTGTTGGTATGTAGGAAAGTGATTTACTTTTGTGTTTTAGCCTTGAATCTCGCAGCCTTGTTATTATAATCACTTACTAGTTTGAGGAATATTTTGTCATTTCCTTCAGATTTTCTGCATAGATGATCATAATATCTGTAAACAAAGTTTTGTCTTTTTTTTCCTCCCAGTCTGTATACTTTTTGTTTCCTTTTCATGTCTTATTTTACTAGCTAGAACTTTCGGTATGATGATGAAACAAAGTGATGAAGGGACATTCTAGCTTTGTAACTTACTTGGTGGGAAAGCTTCAAGTTTCCCACTGTTAACTATGATGTTAGCTATAGATGTTTTGTAGATAGTCTTTGTGGAATTGACACACCCCTCTATTCCTAGTTCAGTAAGATTTAATATGGTTTTTGTTAGGTTTCGTTAGGTTTCACTCTGTCATCTGCTGTTTTCTGTTTTTCTTTTTTCAGTAGGCTCTGTACCCAGTATGTGGCTTAAATTTATAACCCCTACATCAAAAGTTGCATGCTCTCCCAACTGAGCTAGCCAGGCGCCCCTAAAAAATACTGAACACTTCATAAATTTGTATGTCATCCTTGTGCAGGGGCCGTGCTAATCTTCTCTGTATTATTCCAGTGTTAGTGTATGTGCTACCAAAGCAAGCACTATTTTGTTTCTTCTGGTTGTTTTCTTTCTCTCTTATTCTGCCTTCTTTTGGAATTTTTTTTTTTTTTTTTAATCTGTTTTATCTGTTTTGGGCTTATTTGCTGTAACTTTTTTTTTTGTCTTTTGTTTAAGTGATTGATACAGGGCATGGTTGTCGGAAGAGTCTGATTTATTTCCCAGGGGACATTTGGAAACATTTTTTATTTTCATACTGTAGCAGGTGGGGTGTGTTACCAACATATCATGGGTAGAAGTCAGGGGTGCTGCTAAACATCCTCCAATGCACAAGGCAGCCTCCCACAACAAAGACTTACCTTGCCCAGATTGTCATTAGTGCCAAGATTGAGAAATTCTGATTTATAGTTTACGATATACAGATCTTTCTTGACTTGCAATGAGGTTATGTCTCAATAAACTCATTGTAAGTTGAAAATATTGTAAGTCAAAATGTATTTAATGTATCTAATCTGAACATCATGGTTTAGCCTAAAACCTGAACTCAGAACACTTATATTAGCCTATAGTTGGGCAAAGTCAACTAGCACAAAGTCTTTTATAGTCAAGTTTTGAATATTTCATGTAATTTACTGAATACTGTACTGAAAGTGAAAAACAGAATTGTTGTATGGGTACAGAATGGTTGCAAATGTATGGGCTGTTCACTGTCATGATTGTATGATAGACTGGGAGCTGTAGCTCACTGCTTTTTTAATTTTATTTTTTATTAAAGATTTTTAAAATTTATTCATGAGAGACACACAGAGAGGCAGAGACATAGACTGAGAGAGAAACAGGCTCCCTGTGGGGAGCCTGATGCGGGACTGGGTCCCCAGACCCGGGATCACGCCCTGAGCCAAAGGCAGACGCCCAACCGCTAAGCCACCCAGGCATCCCTAGCTCATTGCTTCTGCTCAGCATTACAAGAGGGCATTGTACCACATATTGCTAGCTAGGAAAAGATCAAGATTCAAATTTTGAAGTATGGTTTCTACTGAGTGCATATCATTTTTCAAACCGTTGTAAAGTGAAACAATTCTAAGTTGAGTCATCATTAGGCAATTAGCTGTATATCTTTAGTTTATCACAATCTTCAAGTGATACACATACAGTGTATTGTACAGTGTAAGAACCTTATGATAGTGTATTTCCATTTCTCCCTGCCCAAACCTTATGCTATTGTTTCTATACATTTTACACTTGTAATAAATCCTATAACACATTCTTATTATTTTTACTTAGACAGCAGTTATTTTTCAAATACTTTAAAATGAAAAGAGAAAGATTAGGTATTTATCCTTATGATTACTCCTTTCCATCAGTTTGTTTTATATCCAGACTTCATCAGGTATCATCTTCCTTTTTCCAAAAGGATTTCTCTTATCATTTCTTGTATTGTGGGCCTGCTGGTGATGAGTACTTCAGCTTTTACATGTCTAAAAATGTTCTTTCTCTGTTTTTGTGTGTGGTAAGGCACATAACAAATTTACCCTTTTAACGGTTTATAGATGTAAGTAAGTTACAATATTGCTAACTATATGTGCATTATTGTATAACAGATCTTTAATGTCAGCTTTGTTTTTGAAAATATTTTTGCTGGATATAGAATTCTAACTTGACACTTTTTTCTTCCACTATTTAAAAAATGGTGTTCCAGTCTTCTCAGTTGCATTGTTTCTCTCTGCCTCTCTTTTTAAAAGATTTTATTTATTTATTTGAGGTAGCATGCACAAGAGGAGGTTGAGGGGAGAGGGAGAAGCAGACTCTCTGCTGAGAGGAAGCCCAACATGGGGCTCAGTCCCAGGTCCTCAAGATCATGACCTGAATTGAAGGCAGATGCTTAACCGATTGAGCTACCTAGGTGCCCCCACTTGCATTGTTTCTGATGAGAAATTCTGTGTCATACTTACCTTGTTCCCCTATGTGTAGCATGTCTTTTTCTCTAGCCTAGTTGGTGGGAACAGGTGCTCTTCTTGGCCCTGACAGGCATTTTTCCTTTGAATCCTTTGGGGGATAGATAGTTCTTTCTCCAGTGTTAGGTAGTTTATTCACAATGTGCTGATGAGTACTATGCTGAATACTACAGAGAACTGCAGATCTCCTGGGTTGTCTCTGCAGAACCTTCCCTTTTGGTACTCTGTCTTATGAAGCTTAGATGCTTTCATTTTCTTAGACTCTTGTTTCTGTCTCTTCAATTCATGAAGTCTTCTAGGCTCTGTCTTACTTCTCTTTCATGCTCCATGGCATAGAAACTTTTCCAGGATAGTAAGCTGAGGCAATTGTAGGGACTGTTTGTTTTGTTTTACTTTTATTTATTTATTTATTTTTAAAGATTTTATTTATTTATTCACAAAGACACAGGCAGAGGGAGAAGCAGGCATCATACAGAGAGCCTGACGTGGGACTCGATCCAGGGTCTCCAGGATCACGCCCTGGGCTGCAGGCGGCACTAAACCGCTGCACCACAGGGGCTGCCCCCTTGTTTACTTTTAAATATTCGTTGTCCTTCATTGCCTACTGTCCAGTATTTGGAAAACCATTGTTTCAACTCTCTTCAGACTTTTTTGTTGCTTCAGGTATAGAAGGGTGAATTCATTCCTTGTTACTTCACCTCTTTATTTATTTGCAATTTAAAAGATTTTATTTGAGAGAGAGAGACACCACGTGTACACAAGCAGGGGGAATGGCAGAGGGAGAAGCAGGCTCCTCACTGAGCAGGAAGCCTGATGTGGAGCTCCATTCCAGGACCCTAGTATCATGACCTGAGCCACTCAGGTTCCCTTGCAATTACTAAAAACTAAAATTCATATAATGTAATTCACCATATTAAAGTGTGCAATTTAGTGGTTTTTACTATATTCATATATAGTTATCAACATCATAACTATATTGTTCCAGAACATTTCCATCACCCTAAAAAGAAATCCCATACCTTAGTCATTTTCCATCCTACAACCTCTGCCACTCCCTGACAACCACTTACACACTTAATTTCTCTGTGGATTTGCCTATATCTGGACATTTCCTGTAAATGGAATTAAATAGTATGTGGCCTTTTATATCTGATGACTTTCACTTTCACATTGTACAGTGTTTTAAAGATTCATGCATGTTGTAGTACTTCATTCTTTTTCATAGCTGATTAATATTCCACTGTATGCCTTTCATCTTTGTTGGTGTGGAAGTCAGCTGCTGAATCTTTTTAACTATTTTCTCTCATGTAGTCCATTTTTGGCGTTTCCAGGGGACTTTAATATGCTGCCAGGACTGAGAATCAGATTTAAAAAGTACTAGAAGAGAAGCAAGTTTAATTAGAATAAGAAAATTACTTATCTGGAATCTTTTTTCTTTTGTCTTCCTCCATCTCTGTCTTCTTTTGATTGTGGAAGAGATACCTGATCAGTAGTTTTATTTTAAAAAATATTTTATTTATTTATTCATGAGAGACCCAGAGAGAGGGGCAGAGACACAGACAGAGGGAGAAGCAGGCTCTTCTAGGGGAGCCCAATGTGGGACTTGATCCCAGGACCCCAGGATCAGGAGCCGAGCCAAAGGCAGACAGTCAACCACTGAACCACCCAGACGTCCCCTGATCAGTAGTTTTATTTTTTATTTTTTTATTTTTTATTTTTTTAAATTTTTATTTATTTATGATAGTCACACAGAGAGAGGGAGAGAAAGGCAGAGACACAGGCAGAGGGAGAAGCAGGCTCCATGCACCGGGAGCCCGACATGGGATTCGATCCTGAGTCTCCAGGATCGTGCCCTGGGCCAAAGGCAGGCGCCAAACCGCTGCGCCACCCAGGGATCCCTGATCAGTAGTTTTAAAGATTGACACTGATTGCTTTTTGTAATACATACTATTTGAGTAAATTGTAGAAAATGTAGAGGAGAAAATTAGAGACCATCTATAGTTTCACTAGTTAATACATAGGCACATTTCTTTTTTTTTGTTTTTGTTTTTGTTTTTTCCATAGGCACATTTCTTACTAGCCTTTTTTTAAAATTCTACATTTATTCATTCTATCATCTTTTTAAAAATGTTTTTATTTATTTGAGCGAGGGGGTGGAAAGAGAGAGCATGCGAGCGAGCGCGCATGAACATGAGCAGGAGGAAGAGAGAGGAAGAGAGTAGCCTGACCTGGCTCAGGACCCTGGCATCCTGACCTCACTCAACTGAAGGCAGACACTTAACTGACTGAGCCACCCAGGTGCCCTCAGGGCAGCATCTTTTTGGGTTTTTTTCAAGATTTTATTTATTCATGAGAGACACACAGAGAGAGGCAGAGACACAGGCAGAGGGAGAAGTAGGCTCCCATGTGGGGGTCCCGATGTGGGACTCGATCCCGGGACCCTGGGGTCACGCCCTGAGCTGAAGGCAGATGCTCAACTGCTGAGCCTCCCAGAGATTCCCCTCATGCTAGCATCTTAACATTCTATGTACCTTAATATATTTGAGATTATCTTCAGTATATGGTTTTATTTTCTGCTTTTTCTACTTAATGCATAAATATTTTCAGATGTCATTATTTTTCAAGAAGTCTTACATGGCAATGTATTTAAAGCTTAGAAACATCTTATCAAACTGTTTTCCAGATTATACCAATTTACACTTTAACACATTGACTAGCACTCATTCTTGAAAGTGTCGGTTTTACTCATCACAATTTTACCAGCATTGTAAATATTGTCTTTCCAGCATGTTTTGTTTACATCAACTCTTTGTTTCATCATGTTATTTTTTTTCTTCTTCTTCTTCCTCTTCTTTTTTAAACTTTAGGTAGGCTATATGCCCAATGTCATGCTTGAACTCATGACCCGGAGATCATGTTCTACTGGCTAAGCCTGCCAGTCACCCCTTTTCTTCCTTTTAAAAATCAACTTTAGGGCAGCCCGGGTGGCTCAGCGGTTTGGCGCCTGCCTTTGGCCCAGGGTGTGATCCTGGAGACCCAGGATTGAGTCCCATGTCGGGCTCCCTGCGTGGAGCCTGCTTCTCCCTCTGCCTGTGTCTCTGCCTCTCTCTCTCTGTGTCTCTCTCATGAATAAAGAAAATCTTTAAAAAAATAAATAAAAATCAACTTTATTGAAGTGTAATTTACATATAGTATAAAACATTTGTGTGTGGTTTCTTTATTTTTAAAAACAAATTATCTGTGTAATCACCATTCCAAACAATAAGTAGAACATTTTCATTCCCCACAAAAGTCCCTTTTAACCCTTTTTGCAGTCATATCCTCCACCCCCATTTCAATGAACTAATGATCTGATTTTGATCACTGTATATTAGTTTTGTGTCTGGTTATTTCTCTATGCATTTTTTTGGACTTCAAGAAATTTTTATTCATTTTTTTAAAGATTTTATTTATTTATTCATGAGAGACACAGAGAAAGGCAGAGACACAGACAGAGGGAGAAGCAGGCTTCCCTGCAGGGAGCCCGACGTGGGACTTGATCCCGGGATTCCAGGATCATGCCCTGGGCTGAAGGCAGATGCTCAGCCGCTGAGCCACCCAGGCATCCCAAAATTTTTATTCAAGTACAGTTGACCCACAATGTTATATTAGTTTCAGGTGTACAACATAGTGACTCCACAATCCCATACATTATTATTCAGTGTACAACATGGGAAGTCATAGTCACCAAGTAATGTTATTATAATATTTTTATATTCCCCATGCTGTACTTTTCATCTCTGTGACTTACATATTATGTAACTGGAAATTTGTACCTTGTATCCCCTTCACCTAGTTTTTTGCCCATCCTCCAAACTCCTTCCCTAAAGTGGACTCATTTAAAAAAATTTTTTTTAATATAAAATCCATTAATTAACATATATCGTTAGTTTCAGTGGTAGTGTTTAGTGATTCATCAGTTGCATACAACACCCAGTTCTCATCACATCTCTTGCCCTCCGTAATGTCCATCACCCAGTTACACTATCTTCCCACCACCCCCTCCCCCTCTGGCAACCCTCAGTTTACTTCCTACAGTTAAGAGTCTCTTATGGTTTGTCTTTCTGTCTGATTCTGTCTCGAACTATTTTTCCCTCCCTTCCCCCGTGAGCCTCCATTTTGTTTCTTAAATTCCACATAGAAGTGAAATCATGTGGGCAACCAACCCCGGTGGCACAGCGGTTTAGCGCGGCCTGCAGGCTGGGGTGTGATCCTGGAGACCGGGGATCGAGTCCCACATTGGGCTTCCTGCATGGAGCCTGCTTCTCCCTCTGCCTGTGTCTCTGCCTCTCTCTTCGCTCTCTCTGAATGAATGAATAAATAAATCTTAAAAAAAAAAAAAAGTGAAATCATGTGGTATTTGTCTTTCTCTGATAGAATTATTTCCTTTAGCATACCACCTATTTCCATCCACATTGTTGCCGATTTCATTTTTGATGGCTGAGTAATATTCCTGTGTGTGTGTGTGTGTGTGAGAGAGAGAGAGAGAGAAAATATACACATCTTCTTTATCCATTCATCTGCCAGTGGACATCTGGGCTCCTTTCCATAGTTTGGCTGTTGTGGACTTTGAGGTGCAGGTGCCTCTTCAGATCACTATGTTTATATCTTTTGGGGAGATACCTAGTAGTGCAATTGTTGGATAATAGGGTAGCTGTATTTTTAACTTTGTGAGGAAGCTCCATACTGTTTACCAGAGTTACTATACCAGCTTTCATTCCTAACAGCAGTATAAGAGGGTTCCCCTTTCTCCTCAGTATACTTTCAAGATACATCATTGTGACCGGATGCTTGGGTGGCTCAGCAGTTGTCTGCCTTCTGTTCAGGACGTGATCTCAGGATCTGGGATCGAGTCCCGCATCAGGCTCCCTGCAGGGAGCCTGCTTCTCTCCCTCTACCTGTCTCTGCCTCTCTGTGTGTGTGTGTCTCTCATGAATAAATCTTTAATTAAAAAAAGATCATTGTGCATATCATTAGTTTCATCCCTTTTTATTATTATTATTTTTTACCTGAGTAACGTTCTAATGAATGAATGTATTCACTTTGTCTGTTTACCTGTTAACTCACATTTGTATTGTTTCTAATTTTTGGCTGTTGTAAGTAAAGTAGCAGCTAACATCCCTGTGCAAGTTATTTGTGGACATGCATTTCAATTCTTGGGTGCATACTTATTTAGCAGGATTGCTGGGTGATGTGAGAAGTACGTATTTTTTTAAGTTATTTATTTGAGAGAGAGAGAGAGTACTTGTTGGGGAGGGCAGAGGGAGAGAGATAATCTCAAGCTGACTCAGATCATGACCTGAGCTGAAATCAAGAGTCTGATGCTTAACAGACTGAGCCACTCAGGTGCCCTATGATAAGCATGTATTTATTTACTTCATGAGAAACTGCCCAGTAGTTTTCCAGTGACACACCAACAGTTGGTGTTGTCAGTTTCTTAATTTTAGTCAGTTTGTGATTATGTAGTCAAAACCTGTGGATTTACTTTGCATTTTCCAGATGTAAAGTTATTGAGCATCTTTTTTTTTTTTTTTTTTTTTAAGTTGTTGAACATGTTTTCAAGTAGTTACTGGTCCTTATTATATTTTGTGAAATGTCTGTTTAAATCATTGACTGAATTTGTTAAAAAATTCGGTTGGTTGTTTATTATCATCATCATTATTATTTTTAAAGATTGTATTTATTCATGAGAGACACAGAGAGAGGTAGAGACATAGGCAGAGGGAGAAGTGGCTCCCCATGGGGAACCTGATGGTAGACTCAATCCCAGGACCCTGGGATCATAACCTGAGCCAAAGGCAGCCACTCAACCACTGAGCCACCCAGGTGCCCGCCCTCCTTACCCTCCTTTAATTCCCTCATTAATTGGCTGGCACCTTTGTCTAAAATTCATTCTCTATATGTGTGTGCGACTATTTCTGGACTTCTGTGTGGTTGTTTTCTGTTGCTTTATATGTTATGTTAGTGACAGTGTTGATTAATTTAGCTTTATGATTTAGTTTGTAATTAGATTGTGTGTGTCCTTCAAATTTATTCTTTTTCAAGGTGATTTTGGCTATTTTTCTTTTGCCTTTCTATATGAATTTTAGAATCAATTTTCCATTTCTGTTTTTTAAAAAAACTCTTGTTGGGGTTTTGATTGGAATTTATTAGAAATTTAGATAATTTGGAGGAAAATTTACCCAAGTAAAGTTTCTTGGAATAATGACCCTTCCAGTCCATGAACATGCTATATACTTCCTTCTATGTTGTTTTGCAAGTTTTACACATTTATTTCTTAGGCCTGTATCTCTTAAGTATTTAGTAGTTTGGATACTGTTGTAATGTTATTGCTTTTTATTTTCATATTTCAGTTGCCAATATGTGGAAATACAGTTGAGTGTTTAATATTGACTTGTGATATTGTTAAATTCACTTTTTAGTTCTAGGAGCTCTGTTGAGATTCCCTAGGATTTTTCTCCCCTATATGAAGATACCATATACAAATAATTTTATGTCTTCTTTTCCAATCTGCATGCCTGTATTTTTTTTTTCCTTCATTGTTATGACTAGAATCTTAGGAGAAGTGTACGCTAGAAGTGGTAACAGACTTCCTTTGAATTTTTGTTTTTTTCAAGATTTTATTTATTCATGAGAGACACAGAGGGAGAGGCCGAGACTCGGGCAGAGGGAGAAGCAGTCTCCCCGCAAGGAACCTGATGCAGAACTCGATCCTGGACCCGAGATCACGCCCTGAGTCAAAGGCAGACGCTCAACCACTGAGCCACCCAGGCATCCCAGATTGGGGACATTTCTTTCAGGGAATTTTATGTTATGAATGGGTGTTGAAAAAAGCATTTTAATTGTCAAAATTCCTAAATTTTTTTATCCTGTTTTTAAAATTCCAGTATTTTGAATATTGCACCTCTGTGATGTGTTTTAATAAAAAGAAGCTCTTAGATGTGCCATGAACTATTGTGAACACGTTTTTAACTTAAATAATCATTACAAAACTTCTTTGAAGTGCGTATTATCTAAGTTTTACAGATGAGCTTCAAATCATTATGTTCCAAAGGAACTTAAAATTTGTTTCCTGTTCTCTTCATTGTGGCTATATGAATATTCATTTCTAATAAGTGAGATTTATTTGTTTCTCCTTGTGCACTATTTTGGTTTCTCCTCACATTCTTGTTGATTTTAATTATTTTTTAGAGCATGTTAAACATTAACATGGTTTTAAAATTCAGAACCGTACAAGAGATATGCTCAAAGAATTGTTTCTTTCCTTGTCTATTCTACTCTTCATAATACCCTATTTTTTAAAATTCTTAGTTAACTGATAAATGATCATGTTTATCAAAGTTGCTTGTGTATTTGAGAAGAAGGAGCATTGGGTATAAAGTTTTATATATAGCTATAAGATCTGTCTTACTAAATTAGGTCCATGCTTGGGCCCATGCTGTTCTTTGTTCACTTACCTTATGCTGCGAGTCATGTGTTAAAGTTAGTTAATACTATTAGTGTGTCTTTAATCAGTCCTTGCATATGTTGTAGCTTTGCTTTATAAAAAGGTTGTTTTATTTGATGCATAGATAACTTGTTAAATACATATAGGATGTCCAAAACCTATAGATACAGACATGCATGAATGATATGTGGGTATTAAAAGCCTTTATTGTGATTGTGGTTTTTGGGTCATGCTTAATGCTCTTTGACTTACACTCTACATGTCTGATAATTAGGATCTGCTCATTTTTCTTACTGTCTTCCATTACCTGATAAACTTGCATTCATTCCTTTAATTTTACTTTTTCTGAACCACATTTTTGTGTGTGTGTTTCTTTTATACGCACTGTATAGTTGAGTCTTGGGTTATGAGACCAGTTGAAAATTTTTTCATTTTATAATTCAGACAAGTTGAAATTTTTTTAGTTTTTATAGATAAGTTCATTGATATTTATTGATATGAACTGAAATCATTGGCCACTTAAATGACTGAGCCACCAGGTGGCCCTCTCTTTTTGCTCTTATTTTAAAAGATTATATTTTATATTTGAGAAGGTTTGTATTTTTTCTTCCATTCTTAGTTGCATTATTTCCACTTTTTTGGAGATGTTTGTATATTAGTCTTTATTTTTATTTTTATTTTTTTAAGTTAATTTATTTTTTATTGGTGTTCAATTTACTAACATACAGAATGTATATTAGTCTTTAATTCTCTTCCCATCTTTGAGAGATTTGTGGGTGTGTGGGTATAAATTTTTACTAGAGTTTACCAGTTATCTCTTGGTTGGATGAAGCCAAGGTGAAGATGGACCATACTATCCAATATGTAGCTAGTAGTCACTGGTGGCTTTTAAGCGCTTGAAATATGGCTAGTCTGAATTTATATGTTCCATGCATGTAAAATACACACTAGATTTTGTAGACCTGATATGGGAGGAAAATGTAAAGTATAGCCATACATTTTTGAATTGATTGTTGAGATGATAATGTTGTAGGTGAGTAGATGTGGCTTAAATAAAATATATTTTTAAAACTAAATTCACTTTAAGACCATTTTAGCTGACTGTAAAATCCTTGGCTCATATTTTTCATTCATTGAGGTTTCTGAAAATGTTGCTTCATTGATGTTTTGCACTGATGTTTTTGAAGTCTGATTTTAGTGGTTTTCTTGCCATTTCATTTATTGTAATAACATTAATTTATAATAATCAGTACTATTATTTTATTATGATCATTTATTTGTAGTGATTAAGATTGAAGATTTTTCATTACTGAAGATTTTTTCATTATTTTTGAAATAGTTTTATTCAGGAATGTGTCAGAATTGGTTGTTGTTTTGGATTACTTTTGCCAGGTACTTGATAAGCTTTTTGTTTATTGCTGTAGTGAAGACTTCATAACCTAAAGTTTGCTACCTGAGCCATTTTTAAGGGTACAATAGTTTTTTAACTATGCACAGTATTATGCCACAGATATTTAGCACTTTTTCATCTTAGAACATTGCAACTCTACCCACTGAACAACAGTTTTTTTCCTCCTCACATAGTCCCTGACAACCACCACTCTACTCTCTATTTTTAAGAATTCGACTACTTTAGAGGGCACCTGGTTGGCTTAGTCAGTAGAACATGCAAGTCGTGATCTCAGGGTTGTGAGTTCAAGCCTCACATTGGGTGTAGAGATTACTTAAAAGTAAAATCTTTGAAAAAAATAAAGAATTTGACTACTTTAGGTATCCTATAAGTGAAATCACAAAGGATTTGTCTTTTTGTGACCAGGACTGGCTTATTTCACTTAGCATAACTCTCAAGGTTCATCTATGTTAGAGCATATGTCACAATTGCCTTCATTTTAAGGCTGACTAATAATATTCCATTATATGTATATACCGCATTTTGTTTATACCTTCATTTGTCAATAAGCATTTGGATTCCTTCCATCACTGGTTGTTGTGGAGAACATGGATATGCAAATCTTCTAAATCCTGTTTTCAGTTCTTTGGGGTATGTGCATAAAAGTGGGATTGCCGATCTTATAGTAGGGCTGTTATTGTTAAAATCTGTTAACTTTTTTGGAGAACATTTAAGAGTTACTCTCAGCAATTTTTAAGTATACAGTATAGTATTTTTAACTATAGCCACCATGCTGTATGTTAGATCCTCAGAACATATTAAAATTGTAACTGGAAGTTTGTACTTTTTGACCACCTTAATCCATTTTTCCCCATCCCTCCTTGTAGTATTTGTCTGATCCTGGTATCAGGGTAATACTGGTTTTGTTAAATGAATATGGAAGTTTTTCCTTCTCAATAATTTGGCAAGAGGTTGACATATACAGAACATTCCACCCAACAATAGCAGAATATGGGCAGCCCGGGTGGCTCAGTGGTTTAGTACCGCCGTCAGCCCAGGGCCTGATCCTGGAGACTCAGGATGGAGTCCCATGTCGGGCTCTCTGCATGGAGCCTGCTTCTCCCTCTGCCTGTCTCTGCCTCTCTCTGTGTGTGTCTCTCATGAATAAATAAATAAAATCTTAAAAAAAAACAAAACAGCAGAATACATTTTCTCAAGCACACACAGAACATTCTCCAGGATAGATTACATTAGGCCACAAAACAACTTTTTATCAAATTTAAGAAGGATGAAATCATACCAAGTATCTTTTCCAACCACAGTGGAATGAAACTAGAAATCAGCAAAAGGAAAACTGTAAAATTCACGAATATGTGTAAACCAAACATCACTCTTTTAAACAACCAGCAGGTCAAAAAAGAAATCACAAGGGAACTTATAAAATACTGAGACAAATGAAAACGTCATTTAACAGTCTCTTTTAACTGGTAAACTCAGTCCCAGAGAAAAGCTTAAATTGTTTACATCTCTTTCTTTGTTTCACATTATTGATGTTACTAATTAATTAATTAATTACACAGAGACTTAGGCAGAGGGAGAAGCAGGCTCCCCATGGGGAGCCTGATGTGGGACTTGATCCCAGAACCTGGGGATCATGCCCTGAGCCAAAGGCATATCCTCAACCACAGAGCTACCCAGGTGTCCCTTACCATTTAGTTCTATACCAGAATCAAAAATGACTTATGTTCCACCATTACAGTATTCCAAGATTCTGTATTAGTCTATATGTATACGTTTACCAGAGTTTTATGTTTTTGAATGTTTTTGTGTTGCTGTCTGCTGTCTAGTGTCTTTTTGTTTCAACTTGAAGGGACTCCTTTTAGCAATTCTTATAAGACAGGTGTAATAGAGATGAATTCCCTCATCTTTTATCTGGGTAGGTCTTTATTCCTTTGTCATTTTTGAAGGACAGGTTTTCTAGATACAGTATCTTGGTTGGCATTTTTTTTTTTCTTTCTATGCGTTGAATTTATTGGCCCACTCCTTTCTGGCTTGTATTTCTGATGAGAAATTGTTGATAATTTTATAAGTGTTCCCATATACATGATGGTTTGCTTTTCCCTTGCTACTTTCAAGATTCTTTGTCCTTGACTGTTGATAGTTTGGTTACAATGTGTCTTAGTGTAGGATTCCTTGAGTTTATCTTTGTTTCTTTTTCTTTTTTTTTTTTTTTTGAGTTTATCTTTGTTGATGTTACTTGAGCTTTTTGAATTTGGATGTCCACTTCTTTCCTCATATTTAATTTTCAGCCATTATTTCTTAAAACAAGTTCTCTGCTCCTTTCTCTTTTTTCTTTCTGGGGCTTCCATAATGTTTATATGGATCTGTCAATAGTGTCATATAAATCTCTTAGGTTTTCTTCATTTTTCCCTCCTTTTTGTTCCTCTGACTAAATAATTTCAAATGGTTTCTCTTTGATCTCACTAATTCTTTCCTCTGCTTGGTGAAGCATGCAGTTGAATCCCTTTGGTGGATCTTTCAATTAGTTACTGTACTCTTCAGCTCCAGAATTTCTGCTTAGTTCTTTCTGATAATTCCTTTGTCTTCCTTGGTGTTCTCATTTTGTTCATGTTTCAGCTTCCTTGATTTCAGTTAGCTATTTATGTTTTTTTTTTTTTTTTTGTAACACATTGAACTTTGTAAAGATAATTATTTTAAACTTTGTTAAATAATTCACAGGTCTCCATTTCTTTAGGGTTACTTTTGGGAGATTTGTTTCTTTGAGCTACATTTCCCTGTTTCCATGCATCTTGTTTTTTGCTTTCATTTGTGCATTTTATTTTTAAAATTTATTTATTTACTTACTTATTTTTTAGTAATCTCGACACCCAGGTGGGGCTCAAATCCATGACTCCCAAGATCAAGTGTCATTCTTCTGACTGAGCCAGCTAGGTGCCCCTAATTTGTGTGTTTTTAAAAAACAGTCACCTCTCTTAGTTATGAATTGGCTTCATATCCAGAAGACCTTTTCTAGTAGCACAAGCAGGGAAATCTGGAAGAGTTGCATCTTCTCTGGACATGTGCACGTAATTCCCTAATTAAAGAGTATTACTAGTTTTCCAGGAGTTTGTAATCTTTTGCTCCATCTGGTGTCTCTCTGCAGTGCTATAACTTCTTTGGTGCATCAAGGAGACTGAGTTCTCTTTTGTTCCGTAGGCATCCAAAGAATGCTGGCTGGTTCAGTCAGCCCTCTGAGTTAGCTGAAACAGAAGTTAGTCCCTTGGGCGGTTTCCCAAAAAGCTGGAATGTTGGATGTACATTCTACTTTTCTCTTTTTCTTCCCTAGAGAGAAGCTGTGAGCAGAGTGTTTTCTCCTTACTGCACTGAGCATTGTCAGATTGTGCCTGTGGTGGTGGGTTTTTTGTGTGCTATCTTGCTCCCTTATGGGCTTCTTTTTGATATGTAGACTCAAATCTATTATTTCCAGGTATTTTGGGGGGTTGTTGTTTTGAATATTTGTTTTGTTGGATTGTTTTGTTTCTCTTTCTCAGGGACTCCAATTATATGAATGTCATTCCTTCTTTGTTTTACATCTTGCCATTTTTTTTTTTTAAGATTTTATTTATTCATTCATGGCAGACACAGAGAGAGAAAGAGGCAGAGACATAGGCAGAGGGAGAAGCAGGCTCCACGCAGAGAGCCCGACGTGGGACCTGATCCCTGGTCTCCAGGATCACACCCTGGGCTGAAGGAGGCGCTAAACCGCTGGGCCACGGGGCTGACCTTGACATCTTTTTTATTCATTTTACTTTATGTCATTTTCATTCTCTTGGTCATTAAAAAACCTTTATGTGACATGTTTTTGTTGGAGTATATTTGCACTTGGCTACTAGTAATTTCAGTCTTCATCTCTGAGATAATTGTCTTTTTCCTTTTTCCTGAGTTCTTTCCATTTTTTTCCCCAAATCCTTCCTTCTCTGATCTTAGTGTGTGTGTGTGTGTGTGTGTGTGTGTGTGTGTGTGTGTGTGTTTTCATATCTCTAAAGGTTTCTTTGGGGCATTAAGTTCATTTGTTGTGTTTTTCTTGAAGTGCAGAGTGGAGAGAATTTATTATTAGAGATATAATTGAATCTTTTAAAAAATTTTAATGATAGACTTCTAGGTTATCTTCACTTCTGTAGGTTAAGGGTGGCTCACAGTTTTACTAGTTCTATGGTGCTCTCTTCTGTCTCTGTAAAATGATCTGCTTTTGAGGAATAGGCAAAGAAGGGCTTGTCTCATTTTGGCTGTTTATAGCTAGTATTTCAAAATCCCCATTACCTTGTTTTCTGCAGGACAGATGAACTCAGTTTTTAATTTTTCCTTCTCTGCAGGGATTCAAAACTTCATCTTTTGATTTTGATCTCCCAGAATTTTGCCACACTGGTTTGTTTGTGCTGATGGTTCATCTCTCATTCTCTTTGTTCCTGTGGCTTTATAAATTTCTTAATCCTTTATTGGTAAATTTACTATTGTAAGATGGTGAAGTAGATAAATGTAGGCATTTAGTCTGCTGTCTTTAACTGGGGGTTTTGCATGTGAATTTTTAAAAAACCAATAAATAATTTTTGAGGTGTGTGTGTGTATTTTTTTAATGTAGCCTATCTTAATTGATAGATTCTGATACCCAACAAGTTGGGGCATGAGCTTGGCAAGATGGAAAAGAGACATACAAACAAGGGTTCAGATTTCAGCACTGCTGATTTCTACCATTGTGGCCAGAGAACCTTATTAGTTTACCCATCTCCAAAAGAAAAAAAATTCTGCCCTGCACGTTGCATGGTTGTGCTTGGTACTTACATATGACTAAAAGCCATAAGTTATTTAGTTTCTTTTAGTTTGCTTTTAACAGTTTCTCATATATTGCCAGGAAAAACAGAAGGCACAGAGATATGTAAATATCTAGGAAAACACCAAAAAATATTTAGGTATACTACAGTACGTTTCAAAAGGATATTTCAGAATGTAAGAGTCATAGGAAGTGACTTTGTGTATTTTGGTGGTGAGTCTATTTAAGACGAAAAACTTTTTTTTTTTTTTTGAAGATTTTATTTATTTATTCATGAGAGACACAGGCAGAGAGAGAGAGAGAGAGAGAGGCTGAGACACAGGCAGAGGGAGAAGCAGGCTCCATGCAAGGAGCCCGATGTGGGACCTGATCCTGGGTCCCCAGGATCACACCCTGGGCTTCAGGCTGCGCTAAACCGCTGCACCACCGGGGCTGCCCAAGATGAAAAACTTTTATACCACTTTTTAAACTTGTGAAAATAATACAGATTCATTATAGAAAATTTGGAAAATATGAGAGAGCAGACACACAGAAAAATACATGGCCCACCTAAAAAATATTTTGTGGTATATTCTATTCTATATTCTTCTAGTCTATTTTCTCTACACTTATATTCATTTATATTTATACATGTTATTTATATGTGTTATATTTATACATCTAAGCCAGCATCCACCCACCTGTCCCTTACCTCAAAAATATATTCTAACATCTTTTCAGGTTGAGAAAGGTCTGCATTATGTTGTTTTTTACTACTACCTAAGAGTTCCATTTTATGTATAAAACATGATTTATATATCTAACTCTGTATTGCCACTTAGACTTTATGGGTTTTTTTGATGTTATAAACAATGCCGTGAGAAGTATTTTATTTAGTCATTGTTGCCCATTTGTATGTTGCCTTTGATGAATTTCCTAATGAAGTTGGTGGGTCAAAAGAATGCCTTCTTAATGGAAAAGAAATCAAGTAGCACTTGGTTTTTAATATACTTTTAAAAACCAAGTAACTTTACTAATGGTAATGCAGCATGTAACAAGGAATCATCATTATTCCTACCAGTCCTTTGCCTCAATAAAGACAAATGAAAACTCTGGTACCTAGTTCCAGGATTTTGTATGTTTGTCACTGGCGTTTGTTACTGTATGAAGCACAGGCCTCTAGCAGTCATGTCATTGTTGATTTTTTTTTTCTCAATTTTTAGATTGAGAGTCTTCTGATAGTATGGGAGGGAAATGATAGCTGAGGATTTATTTTAGAGCTAAATTTGGTCTGTAAATTAAAATGGGGGAGTGTGTCATGATCTGGCTCCTTAGTTTCTGGCTGCAGCTCTGTCATCTGCCAGCTGTGTTAACAAGAAGAGAGTCATCTATGATCTATTTTTAAATTTCCTCACATATAAAATTAAAATATTAAGTCTTCATCTATTAAAGATGTATTTCAATAATTGGATAATACCTAAAAACGTTTTGTACTTAGAAGAAAGTCCATTATATCAAAAGAATCTCTTCAGATCAAAAATGTGCTACCAGTTAGCTCAGTTTCCTCTTTGTCACCCATTTTTCTAGAATATTAGCATTACAAGTACATGTTTTTTTATTTTTTAAATTTTATTTTATTTTTAAGAGAATTTATTTGAGAAAGAGTGAAAGAGAGCCCAAGTGGAGGAGAGGGATAGAGGGAGAAGGAGAAGCAGATTCCTTGCTGAGAAGGGAGCCTCTAATGCAGGGCTGCATCCCAGGACCCTGGGTCCATGACCTGAGCCAAAGGCAGATGCTTAACTGACTGAGCCACCCAGGCTTTCCTGTTTTTTTTTTGTTTGTTTGTTTTTTGTTTTTTTCAGGCTGCTTTTTACTTTTATTTATTTTTTTAAAATTATTTATTCATGATAGAGAGAGAGAGAGAGGCAGAGACACAGGAGGAGGGAGAAGCAGGCTCCATGCCAGGAGCCCAATGTGGGACTCGATCCCGGGACTCCAGGATTGCGCCCAGGGCCAAAGGCAGGCGCTAAACCGCTGAGCCACCCAGGGATCCCCCTTTCCTGGTTTTTTGTTTTTAACAGCCCATTTTAGTAAAGATGAAATAGTCAAATAACACTCAATTCAGAGTGCTGAAATTTGATCCTCCTGTGTTTATACCATAACTAAGAGCAAATCCTTTGTTTCTTGAGTCTCATTTATGTTATAATATCTATTCTTGTCCCCAGATTTTTTTTTTAATTTTTTTTTTTTTATTTATTCATGATAGTCACACAGAGAGAGAGAGAGAGAGGCAGAGACAGAGGCAGAGGGAGAAGCAGGCTCCATGCACTGGGAGCCCGATGTGGGATTCGATCCTGGGTCTCCAGGATCGTGCCCTGGGCCAAAGGCAGGCGCCAAACCGCTGCGCCACCCAGGGACCCATTGTCCCCAGATTTTGAGGAGTTAATAAGCATGTGATAATGGATGTACTCTGAGAACTATGAAACATTATATAAATGCAAGGTGGCTTTTCATATTGTATCACTTTGTTTGACCAGAAGGGTGAAATGTCAGCAAGTAGTAAGAGTATAGGCTTAAATAATGCTAGCAATTGCTCTTTCAGAGCCTGGCTTTCCTAATTTCTTGATGCTCTCTGTGGGTGTATTTGATCCTCTCACAATTTTTTAGTTAACTCAGAAGTTTTTATTACTAAAGATTCTAAACTGATAGTAATATTTGTATGGGGTGGTGTATTTAGTGCTCCAAATTGGGATCCTATCCTATGAAGAAAAACATACTTCTTCCTGGTATTGAAAGTGGAGAAACTCTCAAATCCAAGCTAGCACCCACCCGTCTTTTATCTCAGCTGCTTGCCTTTTATTGAATGTGTCTGAGCTTTTGCCTATTTTGAACATTTTTTTTCTCTGCCTCGATTGTGGTTTTTTGGTTTTGGTTTTTGTGGGGTTTTTTGGCTTTTGCCTTGCTAAATCTCTGTTGATCCTGAAAGTTTTAGTTTAGATTTTCTTTGGATATCTTTCTTTCTTTTGGATATCTTTCTTTGGATATCTTTCTCTATCCTCCTTAGACAGTGGTTGGACTAATTGAGAAGAGAGATGCTTGTCAAGTCCAAACATGATTGCATAATTAGGTATCTCTCTTCTACTAGCTAAATTCCTTAATAGCAGTCTCTCATTCATTCTTATAATTCTCAGTAACAGGAGTAGTATCTGATACCTACTAGATGCCCTGAAAAATAGTATTGAAAGAATGACACTAATAAATTCTTAGCCAGTATTCTTTTATCTCTTAGGTAAATTACAGAATGTCTCTCTGATAAGGTGAGATTTGAGGGAATTTCAAGTACAATCTTTTTGGATATTTAGGAACTTTAAGGAAAGGCAGTGTGGCTACAATAAAGGATGGGTAGGGAGAGGTAGAAGCTAAGGTTAGAGAAATAAGGCCTTATAAGTCAATGATCATTTTAATCTTTGATCTGATATGAAGAGGATCTATTGGGGAGTGACATGACCTAATTTGTCTTCCACAAAGTAAAAGTACTTTGTTGAGAATGATCCCTTGTGGGCCAAGGGAGAAAGTAGGCATTAAGTGGTGGAGACAATGAAAATTACTAGAATCAGGATGTATTTTTAATAGGAACTTTTGTTTAACCTTAGTTTAAAAATATTTCTTGCTGTGATAGTAATACAGTCTGTTGAACATTTTTTTTTTTTTTGAGTTACTCAAAATTTTTTACCTTTGAAGTTTCGGGTGTGTAATTGCAGAGGATAATTAAAACATGTGACACAAATGGTTTTTCTGTCATTTGCATATTTTCCTGTATCCTGGTACTGGTTGACAAACACCTCTGTTAATTTAGCAAACAAGGGATCAGTTTTCTTTTAATTGATATGTTAAATTCTAGTTTGGGAATATATGTATATTTAATCTTTAAAGAAAATTCTGCGTAATAAAATTATAAACATCTAAGATGATAACAGGATGAGCACAAGTATTAAGAGACATCATTGGCAATGTTTTCTATAGTTCTATGCTGAAGAATCTATAATTCTTAAATCACCTTGCAGTTATTAAATAAAGTAAATTTTAAATAGCATTATGCATTGAATTAACATTATTAAAACGACTTATGTTGCCTACTTTACATTTTCCAGGAACATCATTTACAGCGAGCTATTTCAGCACAGCAAGTGTTTAGAGAAAAAAAAGAGAGCATGGTCATTCCAGTTCCTGAGGCAGAGAGCAACGTCAACTATTACAATCGCTTGTACAAAGGAGAGTTTAAACAGCCAAAACAGTTCATTCATATTCAGCGTAAGTTTGTTGATTCATTGTTTTCTGTTTGTAATTTAAATTTATCAATCAGTGAAAATCCTTTCTCTCTTTTATGCCCAAAGAGATTTTAATTTTTCAGTGCATATACACTGATTCATAGAAATGTAAAACATTATGGAATAAAATCTCTCTGTGCTTAACATCTGAACTTGGAAATCATTTTGAGTGTTAGTTGCATTTGGAACATTTGATCTTTATGTAGTATAGAATTTTGTGTAGCACTTATATTTTATTATTATACATCTAAAAGTTGGTGGATTACTGTACTCAAATTTAAGATTTATTTTTAAAGGCCTAGAGGCTATTATGATGCTGATTCGGGTGAATCTTCAGAAATTTTTTAGAATTAGATTCTACCCCTCTACATCTAATTTTTATAAAATTCTATTTCTGCCTCCTTGATACTCTCTTATTTTTCTCCCTATTACTATTTGAATAGTAACCATCTCTTGCCTTAAAACTGTTTCACAAATGTCTTATTTTATTTACTACTCTTCTATTGCCTTTCCTTACCCTCTTCTAATGTATCTTCTCCACAAAGTCCACTGGCACCAGAGTGGTCTTCCTGAACTGTCAATCTGATCTAATTATTCTTTGGCTTAAAATCATGCTCTTCTTTACAGTCTAGGAGAGAAGCTTTCAAAGGATGGGTCAGACAGATGCTCATGTTTTGGTATCTTGTCTGATTGTGTAAGAAAAAGCCTTGGGTAACTTAGTTAAAATTGAGATTCCAGGGCTCTGGTTTAGGTCTGCCTTTCTGAGGTATGTGGCCTGACAATAAGTATTTTTAAAAAGTTCCCCATGTAATTATGAAACCTTTCTAGATTTAAGACTGACTTTTCTATCAGTTCTAAGATGCACGTTTTTTATTGATCGTCTTTGGAATAAGATTGCATATTAAATTGCTGTTGTCCTGAATTCAGGTCTATTTTATCTAAAGAAAACTTATTTTTGCTAAGCACCTAGGGATACTTCCAACAGGAGACCACTTTAAAGTGTTTGTTGTTTACTTGTTTTTAGTCTGTACTGGTAGCTTTAGACCTACCTAGAGTTGAAGTTCTCAGGGGGAGATTTCCCCCTCCACCTTTCACATACAGTTGAGAAATGAAGTTCCCTACTGTTCTTTCTGCATAGTTGGTTTATTTCTTATCTTAAGCTGAGTTGTTACCACTTAGTAGTGTATCTTTATGCAGGAATATTCTATTAAACTTAATAGACTCCAGCAGAAGTGTTTTTTTTTTCTTTCTTAGAGTACATATAAAGTCATGATGCACCTTGTAACTGATGACAGTTTAGATTTGACAGAATTCATAACAGCCAAAATCTCTAGTCTGAACACAAGACCCTTTGTGATTTTTTTTTCCTGTCTACTCCATTAACCTCATTTCCAGTTGTTCTTCCCCTCACTCTCTTTAGTATAGAAACTAAGGTAAATTACTCACATTTGCCTGGTTGTTTCACGTTTCACACTTCCTTGCATGTGCTATTCAAGTCCTCTTTCCTGTCCTGTAACTCATTTAAGACCTAAAACTCCCCTAAGAAGCTTATCCTGACCTTGTTCATTTGACCTCTGATTTTTACTTATCTTGTTTTCGTTGTATATACCTCTATTAGAGGACTCACCGTACTTTATTAACCGTTCTCTTTCTCCTTTTAAACTATGAGCTCCTGGGGCAGAGACTTATGTTTTATTTTCTCTTTGTGTCTTTAGATGAAAGCTCATGGCTTATAGACGCACAATAAATGGCATGTGTGTTGACTGAATTGTTTTTAAATGACTTTTAAAAGGCTCTTAGATATCAGAACCATTTTCCAGAGATTCTTTGAATTTTGAGAGAAATACGATGCAGAAATTATTTATGTGTTGTTTTTTTTTCCCTCTGTGTTCTTTGACTTTGAGCCCTTTATCTTCCTGAATTTGCTTTGTCTTTGTATCGGGAAGGAGATAGCTGTTCTCAATAGGAATTTTAAGGATTTTTCAAGCCAAAGTGTCTGTCGTTGTTGTCTTTGTATTTTTAGTAATAGTGTAGCTGGACATCAGGAGCATATGTAAAAACCACTCTAGAAAACCAAGAAGGAAGAAATTGGGTGTAACCCACCTGGGTCAGACCCATTAGATACAAAAAACATTAATCTTATGTTGGCTTTTAAATTTAATTTCATTGTGTAACTGTGGAAGATAGAATAAAAATAACATTTTAACTTTCATTTTTTTCTTTTAGTCAAAGTAGCTATTCTACATACTATACACAGTATTCTGTACATACAAGTATTGTTTTTTCTATGTACATTTTAAGTTTCTCAGATTTTACTATAGTCTGTGATTGTTGTTTTCAATGCCTATTAATTTTTTATCAAATTGATATTCCGCATTTCATTACCTGTGTGCCTATTACTGGCCTTAAACTTGTCTCTGCTAAAACTTAAATTCATGTTATCATAGAGATTTTTTTTCAAGGAAGAGCTTTTTTTTAAAAAAGTTTATTTATATTTAGTAATCTCTATACCCAATGTGGAATTTAAATTCACAAACCTGTATTCAAAGGTCACATGCTCTTCTGACTGAGCTAGCTAGGCACCCCTCAAGGCAAGTCTTTTAAATATTTTGTGACATAACTTCTTTCTTGAGTCCTTAAGTATAAGAATTCCAGAAAATATTGCTCTGGCTTTTTCCTTTTGTTCTTTACATAATAGATTTCAAAGTATCCCTATTTGCCTGGCTAGAAAAAGACGTAGAATTGCCACAGTAGGGTGGACTAGTACAGGTCCATCACATTGTTTGCCTGGGCTTTGGCAGAAGCTTCTTTATTGGTCTACACTGCTGCTAATGTGATTATTGTCCATTTAGAGTTGTTCAAAGCTTCTCTGTTGTCTATCGGATAAAATTTTAGTGTTGTACTTTAAGGCCCTTCTTTGTGCCTATCCAGCTGTGGTTCTCTGTGGGTTCTTCCACTAGGACCACCAACCTTACTGAGTCTGTTGGAAGTAATGGTCTGTTTCCTTCTCTAGATGGTAGGATCCTCAGCAGCACAGTTTCACCTCATTCACCATGCAGTCCTAGAATACAGCCTCAATACAATTTTTTTTTCCAATTCCTCTAAGCCTTCGCACTTTCAGCTATGAAATAATGAGCTCCTTGCAGCACTCTGACTTATGCCATATTTTCTCATACCTTCACGCTTTCACATACCTCTTTACTTCTGTCCTCTCTTGTTAGCATATAACTTGTTCTCTGTCTCATCTCCAGGATTACATATAACAGCCTTCTCAAAGCAAAATTCTTGGCACTGTTTACCTCAAGCCCCCCCATGTCACGTGCACACTGTCATTGTGGCATTAACCACCTTTGGTTGTGATTGTCTGCCCTTTGTTGTCTCACTAGGCTATAGCAGTCATTGAGAGTAGGGACATATTTTTCCTTTTAATTTCACTGCCCAGTCGTACCTAGCATGTGGGTGTATGCAGTTTAATATTTGCTGAATAAATAAATGAGTGAATCATTGGGTGATTGAAGATAAAAGTATACACACTATGACATTTTTGAGATACTGATCTTGTAGGAATTAAAATAACAGAATTGTACACAGAATCAAAAGTAACAAAATTGATATGTACAGTGAAAATGAGGAGCTTTGTGGATCCAAGTTGGAAATGAAAAGTGAGCTTTTTATTTACAACATTGTCATTTTAGGACAAAACTCATATATGCCAGGAGTTGGGAGTAGAGTGATTCCAGTCTTGGTATGGATGAGGCACCATTGTTTCTTCCCATCTCTTTCAGTACTAGTTCTCCATAGTGGCCTGTGCTGGTAGTCTGAGGAACTTCTTTAAATCTGAAACATTGGGGTATTCTTTTCAAGTTGGAAGCATCTTGGAGGCATAGAGTTTTTGATGACGTAAGATACTCCAAAGTGTTCCTCATTTGGCTAATTCTCCACACTGGTCAGTTGGATGACACCTGTATAAGATGCTGCCTCCATTTTTATTTACTGTTAAAACAAGTTTACTTTGGGTACCTCAACCCAGATGTTATAATTCCTTCATTCCTCTTGGAATTTAAGAACTTCATCAAATTCAGAACCCAAATTTTTCTCCTTGAGGATATGACTTTGATTACATTGTAATAAGTTCCTTATTTTGACCTTCCATTACCCCTTTTATTTAATATAATATTATAGGGCAGCCCCGGTGGCGCAGCGGTTTAGCGCCGCCTGCAGCCCGGGGTGTGATCCTGGAGACCCGAGATCGAGTCCCGCATCGGGCTTCCTGTGTGGAGCCTGCTTCTCCCTCTGCCTGTGTCTCTGCCTCTCTCTTCGCTCTCTCTGAATGAATAAATAAATAAATCTTTAAAAAAATTTATAATATTACACAGTTGACATTAATTATCTCAGAATTTTAGAACATGAAGGAACTTGAGATACTGTTTCAATATTGTTTTCGAAGTGTTCTGAAGTTAATTTGTATCTAGTTTTGAATTCCCCTAAATGGTTCTTGAAACTAGGACTCCTTATCTTTTTTTTGAAAGGTCTCTTCCTCTTCTCACTGCATTACACACCTACAAACACAGATCAGCAGACCATCTCACCCTGCTTCTTGGCTGAAAGAAAGGAGAGTTTAGGAGGACAGATAGGTAGGAAGTAGCCTCCTTGTTATCTGCCAGGCAGGGAGAGGAACTTACTGAAAGGAGGTTGACTGCTGTTTGTATCGGCAACAAAGATAATAAAGCCTTGGGAAAGTGCCGATCTTTGCCTCTATAATACTGTAACATGTCAGTACGCGTGAGGGTGGCTTCCTCAGTCTGATAAAGCTGACCATTGTCAAATCAACATTGGGAAAAGAAGAAACTTATTCAACGTAAAGTGGACCAATATATTCCACTGGGTTTTCAGCAGGAGTGAGATAGATGCTGGCCTAATATCTAACTTAAGTCTCACTATCCTTGCAATGGCCGTTGCTATTCTCATTAACGAAAATGATGATAATTGACCCTTTACACTGGTGGGACAGACATGTTTTGATTGGCAAGCATTGGAAAAGATCCCAAATGAAGAGTATTGCTTTGTTTATACAGTAAAACTCCTTGGTTTGAAAAAGGATGCATTCTAAGAACATCACTTTTTGTAAAAATGTTATTGGGTGTATATTAATAGGTGAATTGAGCATGTGATGAAATGAATCACACATTTACGAAAATAAATATTAGAAAAAAACAGTGCCATGAATACAGAAATAGAGTGTATCAGATTTGTGGAGAACACATTCCAGGTGAAGCTAGATTCCACACTGGGATGATTTGAAGGCATGATAACAGGGATAGTGAGCCAGGCTAGACCCTGACGGCAACTCACGTTCAGATCAGCTGGCTCTAAGGATCTTCCTCACTTCTCAGGATTATGCTGAGCCTCCTATTCTTGGGTAAAGCTGTTAGTGTGGGTGTGAAGGCTGAAATGGTAGAGCAGTACCTGGGTAGCTATGAATACAGGAAAGAGGAGGAAATCCAAAAGTCAGAAAGTGTTAAAGTAATACCAGGTGTTTGGGGGGAAAAGCAAAATAATCATTTGGTGGTCTGACTAGAGAGATGAAAAAGAAGTCGGAGTACAAAGAGAGTGCCTTTTGGGCCTTTATGTATTTATTTATTCCCACTATTAAAAAATTGGAGTTACTGAGTAAAATATATCATAGAGTAAAGAGCATGGTTAAAGAAATTGAGAAGAAAACAAAGACACTACAGTAAGAGGTTAAGTCTGATGTGTAATAGTACATATTTTAGGCATGATGCAATTAATAGACAAAAGCAGAAAAGTAAGATTGGCTTTAAGGTGCATATTTCAGTACAGGTTTCCTGGCACTGAAGTGTTTAGAACTCTCCTGTGGGGCCACACAAAGAAGATACTGTGATGTAACCCAGCACACCTGGTTTTGTTAATAGGGGTTACCAGAAACAGGCTTTCAGCATATTCACCTAGCAGCTAGTATCTCCATGGAAGATTCTTCAGTGACACCGCACTGCCCTGAGAGTTGGCACCTTTTAGCATTTTGTATGTCTTCCTATCTACCTTAAAAGACTAAATTTCCTTCCCATCTTACTCCGTAATACAATTTAATGGGCTGTCTACCCTACCTATAAAAATATTTTTTACATGCATATTTCCTGACAGTTTTAATTGAAGACTAAACTTTTCTTTCCACAGTTACGGGTAAAAGGCATAGTAAAATAGCATTTACTGATTGCCATGCCCAGGTCCTGTTCGTGTTTTACATGTATAAAGTCAGTTATGCCTTAAAGGAATCTTACAAGGCAGCCAGTGTTCTTACTCCCCTTTTAAAGAAATATTTCATAAAGAGTCAAAGTAATGCAGCTAGCAAGTGGAAGAGTCAGAATTTGAACCAGGCCCTCTAGCTCTAGAGTGTGCCTGTTTAACTCTGGTATAGTTTTTCAGTCATAGCTTATCATTCTAAGATGCAAATACTGATACACATTAAACAAATACATTTCTGTTCAAATGTGGCTGATGGTAGAATCAACAATGGGAGTAAAGAATTCCTTTTTTCATTTGTTTTGTGTGTGTGTGATGGATAAATTGCAGGATGGAGGATGGTTGTTGTCAATAGAAAAGGAAATCCTGGATGTTAAAGGCAGATACAAACACTTGTTATGACACTTTGCTGGTTTGGCCTGTCAGGGTTGATTGATGAATGGAAGAGCACTGTGCATGGGGATGAAGGAGATGCCAGGAAGAGAGAAAAGCTTGAAGAAAAGGGAACCATGAGAGTAATCTAAACAAGTATAAAAGCACATTTTTCAGTTTTGCTTAGGGTAGTGAGGAACTCTGAAGACAGTCCTGCAACTTTCATGGAAGGAGGTCCAAGTTGGGAAAGCACAGTGTGGCAGTTAGTGATTTTAATCTCCCAACTAAATGTTACAGTGGGCAAAGTTTGTTTTGGGTAGAATGGATTGGACTTCATAGGACCTTGATCAAGTAGGTTTTATTGTTTCTGTTTAAGAAAAAAAATCAGGAAAAAAAAATCAGTAAATAGTACTTCTCATGGTTTTTCAGAAAAGGCTAAAATGGGAAATAGAAGTTATGTAAAAGATGAAAAAATAAGCCTCCATGATGGTGTTTTTTAAATAATCCAAGATAGTATTTTAGTGATTAAAATAATTTTTTCTCACATTCTTTGATAGTTAATAATCAGAGTTATAGAACCCCCTTCTCCCCGTGAAGGTTAAGTAAAGCCTTCCTTTTCCCTCTAAATTGGACCTTGTTCGAAAATACTTGATTCTCATCATTGGCTTAAGCATCTCCTTTGTGGGGCACTAGAGTGGCTCAGTCACTTAAACATCCATTCTTCTTTTAGGCAATAGAGATAGGATCTCTCTCTTGGGTCATGGGATCAAGCCCCGCACCTGGCTCAGCACTCTTCTTACACTCTAATTAGTGCCCCTCATTACACTTTAATTAACAAGGAGTTTTAGACCCAGATTATTTGTGGATTTGTTATTAGTAAAATAACAGAGATCATGACCAAAGCCCAAGTCAGACGATTCATCAGCCAAATCACCCAGGCTCTCTGTTCTGTGACTTAATTATTATTTTATACTATTAGGTATTAATAGCATGTATATTTTTGCACATATGTAGTTGTAGAATTAGTTTATACTAGTTAAGCGAAGATACTGACTGCACCCAGATATCTAAGTGAGGCTTTTGCCCCCATTCCATGTTACTGAATGATTTGATTCATTGAGAGTGAATGAGAAAGATAGGAGGTCTGAACAGAAAGTAGGGAAGAATCTCAGGTAGTACATGGAGATCACTGACCCAGAATATTTTTTAAAACACAAAATTGTTTTCACAAAGTAATAGATTTTATTTATTTTATTTTATTTTATTTTTTTATTTATTTATGATAGTCAGAGAGAGAGAGAGGCAGAGACACAGGCAGAGGAAGAAGCAGGCTCCATGCAGGGAGCCCGACGTGGGATTCGATCCCGGGTCTCCAGGATCGGGCCCTGGGCCAAAGGCAGGCGCCAAACCGCTGCGCCACCCAGGGATCCCAGATTTTATTTTTAATAGGTAATGCATTCAGATGATTTCAAAATAAAAAGTATGAAAAAAAAACAAAATAAAAAGTATGTAAAAAACAGGTTCCAGTCGCCCTTCCCTTATTTTTTTTTTTTTTTTAAGATTTTATTTATTAATGAGAGACACAGAGAGAAAGAGAGGCAGAGACAAAGGCAGAGGGAGAAGCAGGCTCCATGCAGGGAGCCCGATGTGGGAATTGATCCCAGGTCTCCAGGATCACGGCCTGGGGTGAAAGCAGGCGCTAAACCGCTGAGCCACCCAGGCTGCCCTCACCCTTCCAAGAAACCACTTTTATTAGGCTATGTGTTCTTTTAGGGTTTTGTTATGCAAATAAAGCCACATAGGAATTTATATTTTTATATCCCCTCTTACACAAAATTTAATATACTATATATACTTTTTGACACTTTGACTTTTTTTTCTTTTCCTTTTCTTTATTAAGAGTATAGTCGGGAAATTATCCCCTCCCATAACAGCATGTAGAACATGTTCTCATTTCTTTTTTACTGTTGCATAATAGTCCTTTGTGTTTGGATGTGCCAGATTATTATCCAATTTCCTATAGAAGGGAACTTGGATTGTTTCCAGTCTTTATTACGAATAGTATCTAAGTGAATAACTTGAATATACAGAATTTCATAAAGGTGCGATTGTATCTATTTCTTACAGAAATTGCCAAATTGCTCTCTATAGGAGTTATACCACTTTGCACTTCCACTAGCAATGTGTGATAGTACTTACTTCCTCATAGCCTTATCAAAAGACTGCTTTTGGATTTTAAAATTTTACATTCTAATAGGTGGGAGATGATATACCTTAGTGTATTATTCTTTTAAATAAATCTTTTATTTTGGAAAAACTTAAGATTTATAGAAAAGTTGCAAGGGTAGTAGAGCGTTCCTTTATACCTCACTACTGGTTTCAATTTTCTCTAATATTACCATCACACATTACTGTGTCAGACCTAAGAAACCAATATTGGGACATAGTTATTGACCAAAACCCAGACTTTAATTTCTCTTGGTATAGTTTTAATGTATTCCTTATGAATGTGGTTAAGTCTTTTTCTTACTTTTTTAGGAGCCGTCAGCATTTTTATCTCCTGAATTGTTAGTCCTTTGCCCAGTTACCTATTGAGTTGTTAGAAAACAAGAGAGGAAGAGTCTGAAGGAGGAGAGAGATGACTAAGAAAAAACATAATTAGAGGGAGAATAAAAGGATCATTATCTTTATATACTTGACTTTTTAATTTTAAATCACCATTACATCCTTTAGGTTTTGTCTAATATCATTAGGCTGTAGACCCACTCTAAAGATGAAAATTTCCCTGAAAGATTCAAAGAATCCGCTTACCCATTCTAATGGTTTGTGGTTCCCATGGTTGTCATCTTTGCTACTAATTTTGGCCAGTAATACTTGTTATTTATATAAAATGTGAATTCTTCAGAGTGGGAGAGGGATGTAGTTATTAGTTGACTAGCCAGCCAAAGGCTTAAAATAATCCTTATTACATTATAAATCTGGAGTGGATTTTTTTTTTTTTTTTTTGTCAGAGAGATTTGGATCAGAAGTCATCTTGGATTCTTCTGTACTTCACTTTATTTGTACACTGGGTAGGGAATATAAGTAAGGTCTCTGGCTGAGTCTTAAATAGTTGTTGGAAATCTTGGAGAATGAAAGTCAAGAGTCCTGGCTAGGGGCCCCTGGGTGGCTCAGATCATTAGGTGTCCCACTCTTGGTTTTGGCTCAGGTCTTGATCTCTGAGTTCTGAGATCGAGTGCCCACATTGGGCTCCATGCTTAGCAAGGGTCTGCTACTCTTTCTGTTCCTCTCCCTGTGCCCCTCCCCCCACCCTTGCACGGGTGCTCTCTCTGTATAAAATAGATAATCTTGGGGGAATAAAAGAGTCCTGGCTATATCTACATTCGTGGTCTCTTGGTACACAATTGAGAAATGCTAGGCTTGGAGGCTCTCAGAACCTTGGAGAGCTCCAAGCAGAGGCAGAGATGTTGCTTTTGAACTTTGAGATACACTAAGTTGTCATTATCTATCTTTGAAAGTTATTTGAACCCTGAGGACCTTAAAAATTTAAAAATTGTAAAAATTCAGCATATTTCAAATTAGGCATAAATAAGGTTTGTTATCTTTAAGAGCAATGATTTAGGTTTAGATCAGAGGTTTTCAAAATGTTGCTTCTCATCACTTGAGAACTTGTTAAAAATGCAAATTAATAAGCCCTTCTCTAGATAGACTTGGTGAGATACTGGTGGTCTAGCTAAGTAATCTGTGATTTAAGAAGTCATCCAGAAGATTCTGGTGAATGCTAAAGTTTGAGAAATACTGATTTAGATGCTTTGATGATACTCATATAAAAGAGAGCCTTCAGAGCCTTTCTCGGATCCCTGGACTTCTTTTGGATTAAGAAGTATATTTGGGATTCTAGGAAAATGTTTTATTTAAACTGCTTCCTAGTACATAAGTCTACCACCTAGTCAGAGTTCACTTCAGTGTGTACTAGGTCCATCTAACTGAGATTTAGATGATACAGTAGCATTGCTGATCTAAGACTTGTAATAAAACTATTCAACTCTACTTAAAAATATATATATACATTTTACATATGTGCATACAACTTCCATGGATATATAGTTCTGAATCCTTATTCTGCTAGTTGAAGTCTATCCAGACTCACTATTGGTAATTTATGTTTCTTTGTAGTTAAGCATATTCCATTTCTGTGCTCTTGCTCCTTTGTCTGGAGTACCTTTGCATATACTTCTTGATGCTATATGGCATTGATATCTATTCTGATTTAGAAGGGAGCCTATCATATATGTGTACTTGAGATACAGTCATTAGTGTTTGTTACTGGATTCATTGGATTAATAAAAGTAATTTTGGAAAGTTGTATAAGAAAGGAAATGCACAGTTGGAAGAAGATATAACACCAGTGAGTTTGTAAATAAATGGCATTCTTAAAAAGTGCTGTTGTTAATACATTGAAAGGAAGACCCTTTACAAACAAGGTGTACTTGTACCTCAGTCTTAACTTTGTTGTCTGAATTAAAGGGATTGGATATTGGCAAACAGTTTCCAGAAGTTAAACACTTGGGAAACTTGAAGATGTATGAAAGTAGGGGCTTAGTTAATAAAGATGAAGTTTGCTTCTTCTTACAGTAAAAAAAAAAAAATCACCATTGATAATTCATAGGTAAATGTTGGAAATGTTGTCTTGAAATAACTTTTAAGTAAAAAACTCTTAGAGTTTGTTCTTTTTAATATTTCACATTTGTTTTTTAATAAATCCTTGAGTGCCTAATACATCCGTTTCACAACTGCTTGTTTTATGTGCATTGTCTTTGTTTATTAAATATAATTTATAAACTTAAACATTTAAGTCCAAAGTAGAACAAAAACAATCTTTTGATATGCCTATATTTTTGCTCCCTTTGAAATTCAAAGAATTTTTCATTACTGTTGCTATGATTAGAAGGATTTAATAGTGTCTGTGTGTTGTAATGGGATAAATTCTGAGCCCTATGAATCAAAACCCTAAAACCTGTGTTCAACTCACCAAGTTCTTAACCTCTCAGTTTTCTGATCTGTAAGATAAGGTGTTTCCGACTCTAAATTATGTAACTTTTAAAAATTTGCATTAATGTAAATTAACTGGTATGTCTGATCTTCAACTTACTTTTTTGTTTTGTATTGTTTTTTAATATAGCTCCAGCAGAGGGAGAAAATGATGACAGGGAAAAGGAGAGAGGAAGAGTTGAAAGAGGGAGAAAATTCAAAATAGATTTCATGAATAAGAAAAAACTTTCTAAAAATGAAAATTATCCAGATTTTACTTTATGACAGTGAGATTTTTACTTTATTAAAATATTGTTTATGGGTGCCTGGGTGGCTCAGTTGGTTAAGTGTCTGTCTTTGGCTCAGGTCATGATCCTAGGGTCCTGGGATTAAGCCCCGTACCAGGCTCCCTGCTCAGCAGAGTCTGCTTCTCCCTCTCCCCCTGCTGTGTGCACTTGTGTGCGCTCTCTCTCTCTCTGTCAAATAAATAAATCTTTAAAAAAATATTGCTTGAGTAACCATAATTTTCCCCCACACCTGGCATTTTTCCACCAACATGAGGAAAAGGAATTATGTGATTAATTGAACAGCTGAGTTCTGGTCTGTGACCACCCTTAGGAACTGTTAATTTTTAAGGCTTTTATCTCTATTTACAAGAAAAGAGTAACTACTGTATAATTTGGGTTATGCTAATTGGAGTCTGGATCTGCCAGCATATCTCTGTTTATTCTAGTTTTCCACTTGACAGGTTGCACATAAATTAAAAGAAAAATTAAGACTCAGGAAACACTGTATCTGGGCATCCATATTCTTCTTTTCTATAGAATTATTAGTACCTGGCAAATTATAGACCCTCGAATATATATTCAGTTCAGAGAAAAATCAGCTTCTACAGAAAGGACTGAAAGGATAGTAATAAATACTGTCTCTCTCCTCACTGCCTTTAGTGTTTACAGCCTCTTGAATTTATTTTCTTTGATTCCTGTCCAGAAGACAAGTAACATTAGGTTAAAAATGTTCCATATTAGAAATGGAATAATTTTGATGATAAAAAAACTTTTAATCTGGAATTGCCATTCTTATTTATACTGTTTTAAATCTGAGTTTTGCTTACTGGTTGCTCCTACATCAAACTATATAAAGTTTGCCTACAGTTTGCTGCTATATCAAATGTGTGTGGATGGGTGAATTTTTAGGCAAAAACTTTTTTTTTTTTTTTAAATTTCGAAGTAAATGAAGTATAAGAGGTGTGAGAGAAGAACGTATATTGATGGGTTATGGATTTAAGGTAGGAAGCAGCTGTCAAGCAATACATTTGTCTGCCCCTTCAGTGGAAGTCTTCAAGCTGGGTTTGACAGCCTTTCACACACTTTTTAATAATCACATTAACTGTCCTTTGGTTTTTTTGTTAGATTTGTTTCCTTAATAGACTACTTTCTTTTTCTTTTTTTTTTTTTTTTTTTAAGGTTTTATTTATTCATGAGAGATAGAGAGGAGAGAGAGAGGCAGAGAAGCAGGCTCCATGCTGGGAGCCTGACGTGTGAGACTCGATCCCGGGACCCCAGGATCACACCCTGAGCCGAAGGTGGCGCTAAACTGCTGAGCCACCGGGGGTGTCCACCCCCCCCCCCCTTTTTAAAGATTTTATTTATTCATGAGAGCTACACAGAGAGAGAATAGACTACTTTATTATATGAACTAAGATGAGAGGGAAGAGGTCTTCCTTAGGTGGAACTCCAAAATTACTGCTCTCCACAAAATAGCTATCAGCTTTAGCCAGTTGGCCACTTTGGCCATACCCTAACATGATGGCTTCAAGAAGCTGCTTCTGCTTTAAAGAAGGAACTTCTTCAGAAATTTTTATTATTAATATTTTTTGAAAAAAATTTTTTTACTGGTATTGTGTAAAATTTCTTCTTCCTCGGGAGTTAACATCACCCCTATGGTCAGGGACAGTGTAAGTGAGGATTGTGCCATTGCCAGGTATTATGGGCTGTTGGTGAGCACAGTGGTTTCTCTTGGGTCTTGGTGCAGACCAGTTTATTACTTACATGCATTGTAGACCACATAGATGACCTTAGTTAGCTCATTGTTTTTGAAAGATGCTCGTTACTGTATGCTGGGTAGAAAGAAGAAATGCAAAGCCCCACTGTTATAAACTGCTATCCTGTCTTTCTATAAGTTTTTGAAAGTGAGGATGTGTACATAGGTGACCAATATATAGGGCTTCTTTGGTAAATCTTTATATTAGTGATATTTTCTGAACAAACATGCCCAAATATGGTAGAGTACATTCCTGTTCCTTTAATCCAGACTGCTTTGTTCAGTCTGTTAGCAGTATACACATCTGGTGTTTTTATCTCCTTCATGGTGCATTTTTATTTATTTATTTTTATTTTTTTCAGATCTCTTGGTATGTGAGGTGCATGTTTTACAGACATGTTTGGGAATACTGATAGTGTATTCTCTGGTCAACTCTTTTTGATAGCAGAATGGCTTTTTTTTCCCCTCTCTCTCTGTACCTCTTTCTTTGCTAGAGCCATACTACACAGGAGCTGGTAGAAAAAGAACAAGAGGGATCATTGACAGACTTGTTTTTAAGGGGTTAGCTCCTTTGGAAGGGTCATTGAATCCTTTTCATCACTCCCATACGGTATCCAGCAGTGGTGGAAGTCCCTTCCACAGAACTAACATTCAGAAATAGGTACCTAAATTTACTTCTTTACTGCCAGTAACTAAAAGAAAGAAGGGTGACATGGAGCCAAACTGCTCGCCTGAATCAGAAAAAGCTTAAACTGGATATGATCAAGTAATTCAAAGGCTACAGGGTCACACTTTGTTAAAAGATAAACAGTGCTTGAGCCCAATGACCAGGCACAGTGTGTTTGTGAGGAAAACCATGGTTCTTTTCCTCATAAAGTTCTTTTCCTATCCAAGAGAGTTTTTGCAGTAACAGTCCGTACTATCATCCTCAGAGCGAGAGGCTTTGAAGCTCCTAGGACAGGGGTAAATACCTTCACGTCCCGCCCCTCTGTCTCTACCTGATCCGTTAAATAAGCACTTAATAACAAATCGATGTGGTCCTAGACCAGGAATTTCGTGTGTTTTACAGGCATCTTTTGATTAACTCTACAGATGGTTCCTGTGATGCATGTAAGAGATAGGTATTATTTCTATACAGTACTAATTATCTCCATATTTTTGGCAGAATAACAAGGAATGCTAGTATGGAATTATGGAAAAAACTCTGGGTCCTTCTGGTGATGGGTGGTACTGATGGTCACACAGCATTGTGAAAAAATGCCGCTAGACTGTACACTTAAAAATGGTTAAGATGATAAATTCATGTTAGTGTATTTTACCATCTTAAAAAATAAAGTCAAACTTTGTTTTATAACCCCCACCCCAAAAGAAGAAACCCCTTTGGGTGCAACTTGGACATGAATAGTAACGGATAACTAAAGAATTACATAGATGAGTGCTTGTAAAATACTTTTATGTACATTTCATTTATTGATTGGTAAGATTCATAAATAATACCTCACTTATTTATAAAAAGAGTTGTGGCATAGAGAATTTGTATAATTTAGAATCTTATAAGAAAAATAGTATCAGGACATGTGATCTAGATAAAATTTTATCCTTGTTTTGTCCTCAGTAATACAGTTTTTAGTCTCTTACATTGTGTGTGTTTCTTTAATACCAGTTAGCTCAGCAATGATTACTCACACTGTGAATGATGTCAGTACTACTTGGAAGTTGTCCGGAATCTTTTTTTTTTTTTTTTCCTTGCCAAAGGGGACTGGAATAGTGAGGGAAGAATTAAAAATTTTCAAAAGGGAGGCACAAAGGCTTTAGTTTGGTTGTTGCACATGCAAGAGCCCTTTCAACTACATATTGAGGAAAATTAAAAATGAGTGCTTGCACCTAGGCTTTTGTTTTCCCAAGAGGGTTACATCCAGCCTTGCACAACTCTTAGCTAGTGGCAGGTTGCATTTACTTCTGGAGCCCCAGTGCAGAAGTCTGTTATAATCTGTGTTGTCTCAGTACCCACAGCCAGCAATTCCATTCTATTATGTTTGTGCATTTTTAGTATCCCTTGAGATAGTAGCCAGCCACTCTGAATGGCACATATACTAATATAACAGTTACAATTTGTTTGGTCTCTAATTAAGTTATGTAGATTTTTCTTGTAAGCCTGCTGTTTTTAGTATATAATTTTTACATATAAAAATATTTTTAGGAATTCATACCATGTTACAGTGGAAATGTCTATACTTTTTAAATTTTTTATTTATTTATGATTGTCATAGAGAGAGAGAGAGAGAGGGGCAGAGACACAGGCAGAGGGAGAAGCAGGCTCCATGCACTGGGAGCCCGGCGTGGGATTCGATCCCGGGTCTCCAGGATCGCGCCCTGGGCCAAAGGCAGGTGCCAAACCGCTGCGCCACCCAGGGATCCCTATACTTTTTCATAATATTAATAAATTATAGTGGTTCATTTTGAATATTAGTGAGTAGATCTTGCTGACTTTTTTAAGTTCATAAAAAGAAGCAGGTGACTTCAAAGACCTGGAAGTAAGTTTCTGGCCAAATTCAGACCTCAACTTAGCAGATCTAGACCATCCTTAAGGACGATTTCATTTTTAGACAACAGATTTCATGCTTTTGGTTCACATTCCTAAGAGTATTTCAGGGAGTATCTCCTGGTAGCTTACCATTATTGATTATTTTCTTAAAATGGGTGGTGAGCCTGAGAGATACTTACAAGAGAAGAAACTGTACTCCACAAAGAGTGAAATTTTGAAAACTACTCCCCTGATAAATCTTTGCTTATCTTGCATACTCCAGTGTTTCAGAAACAGTTAATTTTTGTTTACTAATCTAGATCATGGTTAGCAAGTTTTTTGTAAAGGGCTAGATAGAAAATGTTTTGGGCTTTGGGTATCACATAAGTCTCTACCACATATTTTACTTCTTACTTTCTTCTCCTCTTTAAAAAGAATTTTTTTGGTAATTACTCCAAAATGTAATTAGAATGTAAGAATCTTTTTATATATTCACAGGCTTACCAAAAATAAACTGCTAGCCAGATTTTACTCATAGGCCATAGATCGCCATTTCTTGATTTTTATTATCTTAACTAAAATACTTATTTAAACCCACTGATAGCTTCCTGAAACCATGTTTTCCTCCCTGGTAGGTAAAACTTATAGAAGAAACCATTTGTGACATCCCTGTCAGTCATTTAACCAGCCTCCACCTTTGGATTTTTTTTTTTTTTTTTTTTTGCTTTAAGTTAGAATTTCACATGTATGGACTCACAGAATAATATTAAAAAAAAAAACTATTCCCAAGTATGACCAGACTGAATACAAGGTTAAACCATGAGTTAATTTGAAAAGTTTCTTTAGATTCTGTCAAAGCATTTCTCCTCCCTCCCTCCCTCCCTCCCTCCCTCCCTCCCTCCCTCCCTCCCTCCCTCCCTCCCTCCCTCCTTCCTTCCTTCCTTCCTTCCTTCCTTCCTTCCTTCCTTCCTTTCTTTCTTTCTTTCTTTCTTTCTTTCTTTCTTTCTTTCTTTCTTTCTGATTGTTTATTTATTTATTCACAAGAGACACACACAGAGAGAGAAGCAGAGACATAGGCAAAGGGAGAAGCAGGCTCCTCACAGGAAGCTGGATTTGGGACTCGATCCCCAGACCCCAGGATCATGCCCTGAGCTGAAGGTAGACGCTCAACCACTGAGCCACCTACATGTCCCTGTCAAAGCATTTCTGACTTTGTTTTATAAATCAAAAGCACATTGGGGTACAAATTGTAGCCTTAAGAAAATAAGCTAGAGAAAGAGATGTAACGACTCTTTTCTGAGAGGTCTTAGCCTCCAGAGAAATAGAAAAAAGTACCTTTTTTTCTGCAGTATAGTATTACTATATACTATATGATACACATAAATTATTTAATCCTGATATAAGACTCTTGTGAGATATGTGCATTTATCAACATTGTTTTATAAACTGTTTTCCATCTCTATAATTTTGTCATTTCAAGAACGTTATATAAATGGAATCTATGGTACTTAACCTTTGGAATTGGCTTTTTTCCACTCAGCATATAACTCCCTTGAGATTTATCCAAGTTGTTGCATGTATCATTAGTTTGGTCCTATTCGTTGCTGAATGTAATTCCATGGTATAGATGTTCCACAGTTTAAGTCTTCTCCTGTTGAAAGACATTTGGGTTTTTTTTTTCCAACTTTCCCTATTATGAATAAAGTTGCTTATGAACATTTATTTGTGTGCTTGTTTGATGTCATAAGTTTTCATTTTATAAATATAATTTTGTGTAAATATTATCTGTTCTATTGATGGACATTTAGTTTTTTTCTGATTTTTTTTTTCTCTTGTGATATGCAGCAATGAATGAGTGGCTTTATACATGTCTTGTCTATATTAACGGATACATCTGTGAGATAGACCTACAAAGTGAAATTACTGGGTCTTCTAGAATGTGCATGTTTAATTTTACTAGATATTGCAGAATTGCCCTCCAAACTGGTTATTCTGTTTTGTATCTTCACTAGTAGTATTTAAGAGTTCTTGGGGTTTTTTTTTTCATATTTTTCCTATAACATTATTATTATTAAACTTTATAATTTTTTCCAATCTGATGGATATGAAATGGATTTTGTTGATTTAAATTTGCCTTTCCCCAGTTACAGTGATGTTAAACATTTTGCAATGTGAATTACCTTTTCATATCTTTGGATCCACTTTTCTCTGCATCATTTACTGATTTTTTTTTAAGGGATTCTTTATATATTTTAGATAGTTACCTTTGTTTTATTTTATATTTTTTAAATTTTTATTTATTTATGGTAGTCACAGAGAGAGAGAGAGGGGCGCAGAGACACAGGCAGAGGGAAAAGCAGGCTCCATGCACCGGGAGTCCGATGTGGGATTCGATCCCAGGTCTCCAGGATCGCGCCCTGGGCCAAAGGCAGGCGCCAAACCGCTGCGCCACCCAGGGATACCGATAGTTACCTTTTAAAAAGCTTTTGTTACGAAAAAGTTTTCAACATACTCAAAGGTAAAAAGAGTAGTACAACAAATTGCCATGAACTCATCACTCAACATTGTAATATTGTTTCCCTACACCATTTCTCCCCACCTCATGATTTTATATAGCTAATCCAATGTCCTGTCGTCTGGGAATTTTTGAACATAAGCACAATATCATTTTTACACCAGTCCCTAAAAGAAAAACAGCATTTTCTTAATATAACTGGGAATTGAGTGTTTATCTTACCTTTTTTTCTGTGAGCTGTATCTCAGGGTCTCTGGGAAGAGGTGGTATTTCTCTTTATAGAAGTATTCCAGCTAACACAAAACAAGAAGGAATGATAGAATATCACTATTTTGCAGCCCCTAAGGAATTAACAGATCAAGGTTTTGATCGTTAATGGCTGACAACATCACAGAAGGGTGGACATTACAATTAGGCTGATGTGGTTTGATGGTGATAATATACACTAAGTCATTTGTAAATATGTTAAATATTCACTTAAAGGCATGTGGATTTTATGGTGTAGAGCTAATGTCCTGATAAAGGTTAAAAGAAAAACATAAACACAAAAACTCACTGGCCCATATAGAGATCTTTTTTTTTTTTTTTAATTTATTTATGATAGTCACAGAGAGAGAGAGAGGCAGAGACATAGGCAGAGGGAGAAGCAGGCTCCATGCACCGGGAGCCCGACGTGGGATTCGATCCCGGGTCTCCAGGATCGCGCCCTGGGCCAAAGGCAGGCGCTAAACCACTGCGCCACCCAGGGATCCCCCCATATAGAGATCTGATAGTTGCTCCCCTTTTGAGTGGGCACAAGTGTTTTGTGAATTGGTTTGAGCTCACAAATAAACTGACAAAGCATATAACTTCAGTGGAACAGAATATCTAGCTTTAGTTTTTAAAGGGCAGAGCACACTCCACGTGTGAGAACTTTTGTGATGCTTTTCCGCTGTGATTGGCCAAACTGAAAACTGTATCTCTTCATCCTCTCCCTTAGGACTTAAATTTCCTTACCCTCTTGCTAACCTGACTCATCACATCCTGATTCCCGGGTCCCCCCACTCCTGCCTCTTGTTGTAATTTAATTTCCATCTCCCTAAAAAGAAAGCTCATGTCCATTTACAGTCACTTCCTTTTCCCACACCCAGTCCTATGCAAACATTGATCTTTCTCTGCATGTCTTTTTTTTTTTTTTAAACATTTCACATAAATAAAATCATACAGTATGGAAAAAAGAAAAAACATAGAGTATATTCTAGTTGGTCTGCAGAGGCACCAAAATGAGCATCTCCCTCCACAGTGAGAGTCATTTAGGAAAAAGTCTCTGGCAGAGGCCCTGTGCTCATAAGTAGTCTGGAATGAAGCAATTCCCATGCCCTGGCATGGGCTTCCCCAGCAGAACAACTTGTCCATATCACTTGCAGGTACGAGAAATGGCCTGAGTCAGACCTGTGGCCAGCCTTTGCTTGTGCAGGAGGCTCAAACAATGAAGAAAATCACATTTCAGGTCTCCTCCCCACTTCATTCTCTCTGAAATACCACCTCCTTTCCTCACCCTAGGATGGAGTCACTTCACACTGAAGTCCAAGGACTGATAGGGCACCGCTTACCACCCTGAACCCCTCACAGTGCCTCCAGCCTATATGGGCCTCCATTGCATGTACAACCCTATCTATATGCATGTGCTGGGAGCTAGGGGTGGGGAGTCTCTAGATCCTAAAAACAAAACGAAAGGAGGGAGAAAGAACCAAAAATTCCATACTATTTGATGGAGGTTGGTTTCTTAGTACTTTCCAAAAGCGACTATGAGGATGTTTATTGTTTTTAGAATCGTTATGGATCATGGACTATTTGTACGATTCATTTCATTACATTATTACCTTTATTGATACTCCTATCCATTTTTGGCCAGTAGTAAAAAAACATTCAGGTTAGCTTTGAAGTCCTTTTAACATGGCTGTACTGTACTGAAAGTAAGATGTTATAGGCTTACCTTTGTATTTCCTGGCTCAGATCTGAAAGCACCCATTTCTCCAGGCAGCTTGTGTTCTTTTTAGTGGGAAATCATATTTGAAGACTACAGTCTAGGCACTAGGAGTGTGTTCATTGCTACCAAGTTGGCCACTGTCTCTCAGACTTTTTAGTGGACCTTATAAGGAAATAGGTACTTTTAAAATTTGAAAGATAAAATACATCATGAATTTATACTAATATTTCTTACTTTAAGACTATAGGGTTTTAATTTTACACACTTAAAACTTTCTTTCACATCTAAGAATGTCTACATAATTTACCAGGTTTTATCCCACTTTACACCACAGTAGTCTCAGAATAGTAATGCCAGCACGTGCACCAGCAATATAATTGTCAAAAATAGTTTTAAGTTTTTTGGTTGTTGGCCTCATTTTTGCTTTTGCTCTGAGAGTATTTCCTACTAGAAATGTAACTTTACTGTATTTTAAAGATACTTGTAATAGAACTCAAGTGACAGTTGGCTTTATTCCATTTAATTTTATTCTTGGGTTTTGTTCTAAGATTTTATTTTGCTTCATATTACGTAAAATTCGTTCTGAAAGTCCTATCTATAAAGTAAGCCATATTCAGAGAAGTCTAGTTGCCATTTATCCCATCTGCTCTGCCCTAATTTGATTCTTTCCTTTTATAGTTAACACTTAAAATTTTATGGTTTGAGATACGTTGATAAGTTGACCCATGGAAAGTTAAAAAGCTAAGAAACCCATCCACCCATTACATATGTGGAAATTTGATGTCTGGTCAAAGAGGTATTACAGATCAGTAGGGAAAGGATGAAAATATTTGATAAATAGTGCTGGGACAGTGGTTATCCATATAGAAAAAAGTAAAAAGGAATAAATAAGGAAAGCAAAATGTTAACATTTTTAGAAAAAAAAACAAAAAGTGAGGATAACTTTACGACCTAAAGATAAAGAATTCTTAAGGCAAAGAGCAGAAACCATAAAGGAAAAATGGATAAATTATAGTGTATTAAAATTTAAAATTTCTCTACAACAAATGAGTCCTAAGAACAACCCACAGACCCTTAGAAGAACATATAAATGTAATCCTTTTAGGCAAATTGTGGTAAAGGGAAAACAGCACGCACTTCTGAATCCAGCATATGTGGGTTCAAATTCTATGTGACAAAGTACAAACTAATTAAAACACCTCTAAAATCTCAATTCCATTTTGCAATGAAGATACAAATAACCATACCTTTTCAGGTTTTGTGAACATTAGAGAAAATGTATATGAAGTGTTTATTTAGAAATAATAGGAATTGCGTCAGTGGTAAACATTGTTATGAGTAATTATAATTAATTCACAGTACTTAGAAGCAACAACTGAATTAGGATTTTATTAATAAGCTAGTGAAAACTAAATGGAAATGTTTAGGGTTACACACAAATCACAGGAAAAATAAAGTCCTGCTTAAAACTTAAAACTTCAAAAAAATTTTACCAACCCTCATGGGAACATTGTTTTTACAAAGTGTTAAAGTATTAAATAGGCACTTTTGGCTATAAGGTTGCTTATGATCGTGCAAACAACTGAATCAAAAAAGGAGGAATCAGTGTAAGGATTCTTTTTTTTTTTTTTTTAATTTTTATTTATTTATGATAGTTACACAGAGAGAGAGAGAGAAAGGCAGAGACATAGGCAGAGGGAGAAGCAGGCTCCACGCACCGGGAGCCCGACGTGGGACTCGATCCCGGGTCTCCAGGATCGCGCCCTGGGCCAAAGGCAGGCGCTAAACCACTGCGCCACCCAGGGATCCCCTCAGTGTAAGGATTCTTAATGCTTATAAACTAGAACTGGAGATCTTTTACTTGTTTCCTTCTCCTCATTCCTCGTATCACAGCTTTGGTCTTCCATGGCCCATATTCTAAATGGGACTTTTTCACCTCTTTGCTCCCATCACTAACACTCTTAATGTGTTTGTGGGATTTGGAGGGGCTTGGGTTTTTAAGTTCTTAAATCACATATTTTTGTCAAATGAATACACATATCATTAGGTTTAGTTGAAATTTTTTTCCTCTTTTTTTTTTTTTTTTTTTTTAATTTATGATAGTCACACACAGAGAGAGAGAGAGAGAGAGAGAGGCAGAGACACAGGCAGAGGGAGAAGCAGGCTCCATGCACCGGGAGCCCGACGTGGGATTCGATCCCGGGTCTCCAGGATCGCGCCCTGGGCCAAAGGCAGGCGCTAAACCACTGTGCCACCCAGGGATCCCGAAATTTTTTTCCTCTTATAAGGGCAGTCTTTCCCCCATTCTGAGGGATAGCTGCATTCAAATCCTTGGTTTCTTTTGGTATTTACCTTTATATTTCTAAATAGTGGGCTTACATAACTATCTTTTAAAAGTTTTAAAATATATTCTCTCTTCTATTTAAAATTTTCTTATCTCACTTCTCAGCACACTTTCTCTGTCCCATTTTTTGGCTGTAGTTACACTGTTAAATCAATACTTAGCGTATATAGTATTATTCTGCAAATATTAACAGCTGAAACAATTACTTAACAGTGATTTCATTTCCTTTCTTAGATTTTTATTTTCAAAGGAAACATCTTTGTTTCTTTTTCTGTGTGCCTTTCATTAATTCAATTCAAATGAAGTGTAACTCTTTTAATATGTTCAAACAGTTAAATAATCTGTCAGTTTTATTCCCTCTATTGACATGTTTTTCCTGTAACCATTAATTTTGCTGCTTTATGCTAGACTGGTTGCTCTTAGGCTTGCTGTATGGTTATGTATCATACATCATCTTGGTAATTTCTTTACTTCTCTCGTTTGTTTGCTTCCCTCTTTCATGGATTCCATACTTTTCTTTTACTTTTAAATTTACTCCATTCTAATGGAATACATCTTCCAGTGGCTTACTAAGAACGGGTATGTGGAAAGGTGCATTTTGGGCGGGTTCTTGGATGTCTGATATTTTTATTGTAGATTCATTCATACTTGATTAATACTATGACTGAACAGAGAGGGTTATAGGTTGGTTTGGAAACTGTCAACCTTAGGATTTTTTTTTTTTTTTTTTTTTTTTTTTACCTTAGGAATTTTGAACACTTGTCTTCTGACATCCAGTGTTGTTGAGAAATCTGATATTATTTATTTTTTGCTTTTAGTTTTCTATTCTCTAAGTGTTCCCTTAACATAGTATCCTGTTTCTGTTCTTGTTTCATGGATGCAATAATATTTCTGTGAGGATTTTTTTTTTATTTATTCCTTTTTTTATGATGTTTTGCTGTCTTTCCTCAAATATCTGGATTACTTGACTGCCCATTTATATTTGAGTGAGATCATTTATCTGAAGGTGTTTTTTAGGGGATTGATCAATTTTCTTATTCTTGGGTGGCTGACACTGTTTTTGTTTTTATAGCAGAATTGGGAGGTAGAGATGGCAGGGTGAGATGGCAGTGGATGGGAGTGCCGGGAGAATTCACTATTCAACATGTAGACTTCTGTTTAATCTTTCAAATCCTTTGGTATGAAGCCTTTTACTTTCCCTCAGTATGCCTGCTGTGCTAGAGCCCATAGGGTCTCTGAATCAGCCTTTGCAGAATAAGCCATCAGTCTTCTACCATTTGGGAGGAAGAGTAGTTACTTAGCTACAGTAGATGAAGGAAAGATCTAATTATCCATATAAAGATTTTTAACTAATCTTCCTGTTTTCAGAAGTGACGACCTACCCGCTCATTCAGAGAGTAACTGTTAATTTCAACTCTCCTTAAGTCTTTAGATGGATAAGGGGAATTTTCCTGCTTCTAGTTGTGTTCTTTCTACCTACCCTCTCCTCCCCTGGCTGGACTGTTTATGTTTCAGTTAGAAGTCTGAAAAGTTGATGGATAATTCTTACTTGCTCATTCTCATCACCTCTAAAGATAAATGCCACTTGAAAAAAAAATTGTTCTGCTTTTATTTTGGGATTTCGAGGCACATATTTGTGTGTTCATTCTGCCTTATTTAACCAGAAGCAATCTTTATGTTCACATTTCTGTTAGAGGAAGTCTGGCCCAGGTATGCTTTAAACCCTGTTCCATTTCATAGGTCACTGATCACCTACGAGTTGGGTGTTCAAGGGTCAGTTACTCATCTCTGGTATAGTTGCCTGTGGAATGGAACGTCACATGGTATCAAACATGGTATAGGTGGGTTCACAGGCTGGTAGATACAGTGATTGAATCTGTAAATATAAGGATAGGTTTATGTGAAGAGTTCTGAATTCACAGAATTAAGGTAGGGAAATTATCCATGTTTGTTTTACTTTGCTTTTACAAAGCCTGGAATTTAGAGCCCTCTCATTTGGCTTACATTCATTGTGTTAGGGAATACCTAATGCCACATGTGCTATTGCATCCAACTTACAGAAATAACCAGACAGAATAGGGTGAGCGGAATAAATTCGGAGCATAGAGTAATATAATCTTAAGGGCCATATGATGGAGACCGAAATACAGAAGAAGGTAGAATGTTCTGGAGTCAAAAAAAAAAAAAAAAAAAAAAGCATAACCACTTATATAATAAACTATTGAGAATAACCTACAATGTTGACTGGATAGCCTGCAAATTTTGCTTAGGAGGGCAAAAGTAACAGTCTTTTTATCTTTTCTACTTTAGAACTAATTGAGAAACAGACATGGACACATAAAATTTCAGTTTTGTTACTAATAAAGATGGTGTTGGAAGACAAGACATAGATGTATGACCTCAGTAGACTTTCTCATATTTAACCCCTGAATTAGACAAGATTACCACACCACTGGTTGGGGAATGGTTGGAGACAAAGCAGTTCTCCCTATACAAGGGCAGAATCAGCACCTATGTTTGCCACATAGTAGAGGGCTGATTAGAATGCATCTCTTCAGAAGAAGGAAGAACCATTAAAAGATTATGCTCCCAAAGATATTAAAGTAATTAGGTCTTCCTCCCAAGTTCACCTTTCAGTTTAAGTCATTCCTTCCTTGGCTGGGGGAAGAGTGAAGGGGTGGAGAGAAGCTGAAAAAGTACTCTTCCTATACTTTTCATTCCTGCTCACGCGCTCGCGCTCTCTCTCTCTCTCTCTGTCTCCATCCATAGTTGCCTATTGTTGATAATGCTGCTATAAGCAATAACCCTTTTATTTTTTTTATTTTTAAAATATTTATCTTTTTGAGAGAGAGAGACAGACAGACAGGAGAGCACAAGCAAGGAGAAGCAGGCTCCCCGCTGAGCAGGATGCCCCACAGGGGGCTCAATCTCAGGACCCTGAAATCATGACTGAGCCAAAGGCAGATGGCTAACAGACTTGAGCCAGTCAGGCGCCCCCAATAAACCCTTTTAATCTGAAAACTTCTTGTCATTTTTTGGCTCTGGGAAATTTTCTTGTATTATTTCTTCTCCTGGATTCTTCATATTTTCATTCCACTATATAGCTATGCCCGTTGGATGCTTGCTTATGAATATATTTAAGTAAAAGGAAATCTAAGGGATGTTGAAAGCTACATGCAACTAGAAGTGATATGTGCTTTATCAGCTAATTTTAGACCACCTCTGTTCTATAAATTCTCTATACTATAAGCAGTCAACTTGTAAATGTTTAAATATATTCAAACAGCAGATTGTACTTACTTCCCTATCTATACAGCCTCCCTCCCAGAAGTGGAAAGCTGTTATCACTTCCTTGTATATCCTTCCAGAAGTATTCTGTGCGTTTATGAGAGAGAGTGTGTGTATGTGTGTGTGTGTTCTCCTTACCCTTTAAAAACACACATTTGTGCACTATATAAAAATATTCTGGGGGTGCCTGGGTGGTGTGGTCAATTAGGCATTAGACTCTTGGTTTCCATTGGGGCTGTCATCTCAGGGTCGTGACATCAAGCCCCACATTGGGCTCCTGCTCAGCGCGGAATCTATTTGAGATTCTTTCTGTCTCTCCCATTCGTGTTTTCTCTCTCTCAAACAAAACTTAAAGAATATTCTGTGCTTTTGTAATAGTATATATGTATACATATACTATTTTATTTTAAAAATATGTCTAAATGCACATGTACACTATTGTGTACCCTAACTTTTGTCACCAGTTAAGATTGGTTTCTTTCCATATCATTGTCATTCATTTTCAGAGCTTCCTCTATTTCATGTATGTACAAACCATCACGTTTCTCTATTCCCACGTACATTATTTGTTTTATTTATTTATTTATTTATTTATTTATTTATTTATTTATTTATTTATTGTTTTATTGTTTTATATTTGTTACTCCTTACAGTGTCACATCTAATACTCTTGTATATTTATCTTTGTCTCTATGTATGAATTTATAGGATAAATTCCCAGAAATAGAATTGCCAAGTCCGAGAGTATGTATTTTAATTGAACTAATACCAGCTTTCATTTCCTCCTCACAGCATTTGAGATTTTCTTCCCCCATTCATTCCAAAATAGCGTATCATCAAGTTTTAGATCTTAGTCTATTTGATTAGTGACACATATCTTGTTTTTGTGTTTGCATGTATTTGATCAGATTTATGGCTTCTGAGCTTGTACCTGACCATACGTTTTCCCTTTCATTTCCTTTTTGCATTTTTTTGTGCTATTTTTTACTATAACATTTTGTTAAATATATAATATATTGTATTAGGAATGAAGTAGAATTCCAACTTAAGTTTTTTTAAAGATAATTAGTATGTATAACCCTTTTTTATTAATGATCTGCTTTGTCCTCAGTGTTTTGAAATGCCATTACTTATCATACACTTTGTACTGGAGTTTATTTCTAGACTCTTTTTTTTTTTTTTTTAAGTTTTTCTTTAAGTAATCTCTACTTCCAGCCTGGGGCTAGAATTCATGACCCCAAGATCAAGAGTTTGCATATTCTTCTGACTGAACCAGCGAAGCACTCCTTATTTCTAGATTCTTAATTTTCTTCTATAGCTTTTCATCATGTTACCAAACTACCATTTTGATAAATACATATCCTCTCTGGGCATCGCCGGTGGCTCAGCAGTTTAGTGCTGTATTTGGCCCAGGGTGTGATCCTGGAGACCCAGGATGGAGTCCCACATCGGGCTCCCTGCATGGAGCCTGCTTCTCCCTCTGCCTGTGTCTCTGCCTCTCTCTGTGTGTCTCTCATGAATAAATAAATAAAATCTTAAAAAAAAAAAACATATCCTCTCTTAATAATTGCTGATGAAAACATATATGCCAAAAGGCATGTATTTCGTGATGCTTTATTTTCAGTTAGTGAAAGGTATTTATTTTTAATTTTTAACTCCAGTGTAGTTAATATACAGCATTATATTAGTTTCAGGTGTACAATAAAGTGATTCAGCAATTTCGTATATTACTCAGTACTCATCAAAATAAGTGTACCATTAATCCCCTTCACCTATTAGACTCTACTACGTCTCCTCTGGTAGCCATCTAATCTCTCTAGTTAAGAGTCTGTTTTTTGGTTTGTCTTTCTCTTTTTTGCTTTGTTCAATTGTTTTGTTTGTTAATTTCTACATATGAGTGAGATGATATGGTATTTGTCTTTCTCTGATTAGCTTATTGCACTTAGCATTAAACTCTCTAGCTCCATCCATGTCATTGCAAATGACAAGATTTCAGTTCTTTTTGTGGCTGAGTAATATTCCATTGTATGTATACTACATGTTCTTTATCTATTCATCTATTGTTGGACACTTGGGCTGCTTCCATAGTTTGGCTATTGTAAATAATGCTGCAGTAAACATAGGGGTACATATAGCCCTTTGAATTAGTGTTTTTATATTTTTTTGAATGGATACCCAGTAGTGTGATTACTGTATTATAGTGTAGTTCTGTTTTTTGACTTTTTGAGGAACCTCCATACTGGTTTCCACAGTGGCTGCACCAGTTTACATTCCCACCAACCTTGCCAAACAGTTCCTTTTTCTCCACATCCTTATCAACACTTAACTGTTTTCTTGAGTTTTTATTTTAGCCATTCTGACAAGTGTGAAGTAGTATCTTTGTAGTTTTGATTTGCATTTGCCTGGTGATGAGTGATGTTGAGTATCCTTTCATGTGTCTGTTCATGTCTTCTGCCCTTTTTTTAGTTGAATTATTTGTTTTTTTGGTGTTGAGTTGGATAAGTTCTTTATTTTCGATATTGACCCTTTATGAGATATGTCATTTGCAAGTATTTTTTCCCATTCAGTAGTTAACTGTGATCTGTTATTTTTAGAATAAATTAATTTTTTATTGCTTTTACTGTGTTCTGTTATTTTAAGTCATATATGAATTAAGATTTTTCTTTTTACAGTAGTTGACACAACGTGTGCGTTACATTAGCTTCAAGTATACTCTGAAACTGATTTTTAGATGTCAGCTCATGAGCTCCTCTTTGGTCTATGTGTTATAATTTAGGAATATTATATGGTCAAATATAAACACTATATAACTCCATAATTTCTCCTCAGTTTGAAGAATTTTTCTTTTCTTTTCTAGCCTTTAATCTAGACAACGAGCAACCAGATTATGATATGGATTCAGAAGATGAGACCTTATTAAATAGACTTAACAGAAAGATGGAAATTAAGCCTTTGCAATTTGAAATTATGATTGACAGACTTGAAAAAGCCAGTTCTAATCAGGTACTGTACCTTGTAAAAATGTCTCCTGTCTTACTATTAATCCAATTAGCAGCTTTATTTTGCATTTTCTTTAGACCTAAGTATATTGTATTATACTGCCTTTTAAATTTTACTGACATCCTAGAATTTCTATTTACAGTATTCCTGGAACTGAAAACTTAAGCATAATGTCTTTGAATAAGTATGAAGAGTACTATTCTGACCTTTCTTCTTTTTTGGATATAAAAATAATACTAGCTGCAATGCTATATAATATCTTCTTCATCCTTTCCATAGGCTAAATTTGCTTGGTTGTGTCTCTAAGGCAGATAGCTCATACCAAATCTTACTTGCTGCTTAGATTTATTAAGGTACTCTGTCATTTCAGATGTATTTTAGTTTTACTTATATACTATTTAAAACTTAGTGAAGAAGAAACTTCACAAATAATTTTCTTTAGTGGGTCATTCTAAATATGGTAGAGAGGATTAAAAATGGTATGGCCTTCTTGGAAAGCAATTAGGCAGCATATTTCAGGAACCTTAAAATATTTATACCTTTTGGTTTAGTAATCCTACCTCTAGGAATCATTCTCAAAAAAAAAAAAATAGCGAAAATGTCGAAGATTTTTGAACAAGGATGTTTAGAATAACCTACAAATTGTGTGTAGGGTAGGATATCACACAGCCATTAAAAACCATTATTTTGAATATCAATGGAAATTATTCCTTATATGTTAGAGTTCAAAAAAAGGAAACAGAATTGTTAAGGACAAAACTATGAGATTCATTTAAAGCATTACATTTATATGTGTGCATTGAATAAAAGATCAGGAAAGCCCAACAAAATACCACTAACGGTTCTATTTAGGTGATCAAATTATTGGTGATTTTTATGTTCTTTATTCTGTTTTTCTGTTTTCCAAGTTTATTATTATGAACGTCTTCTAGATATTGTAATTGGATTTTAAAAATAAACTACTTTAAAAAAAATTCTGGTGTACTTGTGTGGTATATTAATATATATTAATTGTTATTGATGTAAGAAGTTATAGAAATAAATGTTTTACAGTAGACTGTTAACAATTTTCATTAATTTGCCCATTAGAAATTCATTATTTTCCTTTACCTCCCAACTTGAGTCCTTTAAATAACTTTTCCATGGCGAAAGGACTTTGCTGCACATTTAGCCTTTCTACCAGTTTCCCCTCCCCCCCCCGCCCGCCTTGGGATGGAAAGTAATATTTAATGTGTAGTCAAAAAGACATTAAAAAACTGAATTTTGTAAAATTCAACTTAGTTGGCTTTTTGAGAGATTCTTTTTTTTATTGGAAATTTGTTTTAATTATCAGATTTAAGTACCAAAAATATTCTTACTAGTGCTCACAGTTTTCCTGAGGTTTTGATCCACTAACATTAGGTATAATTTCATTTTTCTTAATATTCAAACTTTTCTAGCAATCCTAGATATAGTCTTTATTTCAGCATTTCTGCTACTTTCCATAATTGCTCAGAAATTGCTCGTGGTGGCTGAAATTGTATCATCAGAAGCCTTCAGCTCTCTGTTCTGTAATTGGCTTTATTTCATTTCTGTCAGTAATATTTATTTAGTACTTCGGTGAACAAGAGAGATGACACATGTTCTGCCCTTGGGGAGCTTCTTCTCTAAGTGGGGACACAAAAAGCATGTGTGAACAATACAATTAATGATTCATGTATAGTCAGTAAAATATCCTATTACTTCTCTTTGCTCAGTGACAAGCTTTTAAATCCTAAAACTGGGTAGGCCCAGAGAATGATTGCACCTGCTTTCAGCAGTGTAGAGAAAGGTAGAGGTTCATCTTAGGGACAAGATAATGGTCCTGTTATTAGGATAAAGGATTAAAGATACCAAAGGCTGTTATTTTAGGTGCCTGAAATGTGGATTCATGAATTTCTTTATTTTCCTTTCTTGGCAGCTAACATAGTAGCAGATCTCAAGGCAAGGAATCAAGTTTGTGGTTAAAGCAATATTTGTTAGGTTGGTAGAGAAGACATAAAAGACTGAGACAAAGCTTCTGCCCCCATCATTTTGTAGAGGCTGCTGCAATGAAGCCATTATTGAAGATTCCTGTTGCCAAATGCTGTGACTATTTTCAGTCCCCATTCATTCATTTTAATTGAGCGCTCCTATTTCTTGAAACTCATCACCTTTGGTCTTTTGAATATACTTCATTCTCTTCTGATTTTTTTGGGGGTGTGTGTGTTATTTTCTGTGATCATTCCTTCTAATCGTCCTTTACTGAGTCCTTTTCGTTAATTTCTGCAAACATTAGAGTTTCTCGAAATTCTGTTCTTGATATTTTTATCCTATGTGTTTGGGGTTAATATCACCTTAGCAAGCATTTTTATGAGGGTGAATATTATATATATATGTATCTTTACCCTTGACCTCCTTCTCAAGCTCCAGGACTTTTCTTTTTTCTCTTTTCGTGCTATTGCCATCCCCACCTAGATAATCCACAGACCTCTCAAGTTTAATTTTTCTGAATTACTCTCTTAGCTCCACATGATCCTGTTCTGTATTCCTTCTCTCTCCATTGACTCCCAAAACTCATAGTGATGTGTGTTTTATCCCTTTTCATTCAGTCCCTAAATTTCTAATTCTAACTCTTCTTCATGCACCTGTATATTCCTTGCATATTCCATCTTCCTCTCTTTGCCAAGGGTCCCTATTTACAAGAGACCCTTTTATTTGACTTCATCTTTCTCAGTAAACTGCCACCCTTTGTCTGTCTTTCTTTCTTTCTTTCTTTCTTTCTTTCTTTCTTTCTTTCTTTCTTTCTTTCTGTCCATTACATTTTTAAAAGGTTAGTCATATTATTTAACTTTTACTCCTACCCCAGTGCATTTCAGTATACTGAAATTGTACCCAGATCACCAATGGCTTTCTCATTGTCATCCATCCATTTTAGCCCGCATCCTACTAAATATCCCCTGTAGTATTAGAAGAATCTTCTTTCTTCATCTCATCCTCTGCTACCTCTTGTTGCTATTTCCTTCACGATCTGTCCTCAGAATTTATCCTTATATCTTAAGCTAGCAACATAGGTACTCCTAGAAGGGAGTAATTTATAGTTCTGCCCTCTATCTTAATGCACTAATACTCAGTTCTAAAGTTCTGACACTGTTCTCTTGTTAAAAATTGTATTTGTCTTGCCTTGATTGCCATATTTTAAGTTTCTGTAGGTAGTAGTTTTATTTTGAAGTTTTTTTCCTAATTTCTGCACAACCTATATAACACCAGATGGGCTGATATAAATAGTTGATTATTTAGTGCTTAACTGACTATATTTTTAAAACATTACTTTTTGTATGTAATTTATTCATTTGTGTATTCTAAATGTACTTGCTAAAAATGCTGAATCATGAATCTATGTAAACAAGTAAATCAGACAACTCAGAAGTGTCTTAGAAATAATAAATATCATGAACCTTTTTGTTAAGTACTGGTTTCCATTGTTTTCTGGTGGAGAAAGTGCTAAATGGCAGAACTTTTTTTCTTAAGGTAAAAAAGTAGTAGGATTCAGATTTTGCAGATTTTTAATCCTGTGTCATAATAATCTGGGGCTACTGTATCTGCAGATAGTTCTTGCTCTCTCAGATTGATGCTGTCAGCATAATAATAATGATGCAAGTGAATACCGATTGCCTTAGAATAGCCAGAGATAATTTTAACAGAATGATTAAAACCCAGATTACCCAATGAAAGTTTACTGTATAGCAACATAAAAACATCAATTAGCTGAGAAATATAGTTAACACGGGAAAGAAATGTCAGGATGTTTTTAACTGTAAACAGTGTATTGAATTCTTGTTACCTGAGACATAAAGAGGGTACTTATCAACCAGGCAGAAGAACCTTTGTGAAAGGAGCAAGAATCACCAGAGAAGGAAATACGAGGCAGTGTTTTAATTGCCTGACATCTCCTTCAGGAAGATAGGAAGCAGTGTCCTTCTGATAGTATTGTATAAGAAACTCAGTACTACTCTGCAGCTTGATGGAAAGAAACCTATCCCCCTCTCCACTCTATAAGTTAGAGCATGTTCTTTATATAGTTAGTGAAGGTGATAAAACTTTACCAGAAACTGAATGACCAAACAGCTGAAAAAACAATGGTTTCCCATGGTCCTCAGAGCACATGAGAGCTGCCAGTGCTAATGTTCTGATGCTTTTTAAGCATGAGGTCAAATTTTAGTAGATCCAGAAAGCTTGGTTCTAACTCTACCACTGGCATGTAGACTTTGGACTATTCCAGAGAATTTCAGCAAACAAAGGTGTCCATTTAAAGTTGATGTGGAAATACTGGTTCTTTTGGTTTGGTCTCCATCTAGGCTTTGGCCCCCTACTTTAAAGACCACGTTACTCAGCCTCTTAGGTGCATTTAAGGTGACTTGACTGAGACATTGAGTAAGCCAAAGTGTGACCACATACAATTTTATGGCACTAAATGTAATCATTACATGGACTGGAATACTTGAATTGACATTGTCAGTGTATTCTTTTCCTGCGGCCAATCTTGGCAGCCTAATTATAGTAAGAAACCAACTAATTAGCCCTGGTAATCAACATCATAGGACTGGAAATCCAAATGATCATTGCATTTATTCCATGAAGTTATACCCATATGAGAAATCAGATATCAGAAATCTCTTCGGTGAATCATGGCTATCTTCAGTAGACTTCATACAACCCTCAGATCAATTCCTATGTTTCAGTGAGAAAATTTTTCCCTTAATTTCCAAGTTTTAGGAAAACATTTGCTAGGGAAGAACTTGTTTTGAAAATGAATCTTCATCTCCAAAATGATAAAAGTAAATAAGAGCACTTCATTGAGGTTTTCCAGCCTTAAAACTCTATAATCTTTTTCTAGAGTTCACTGTAAATGGATATGGATAACCCATAATCCATCCTGCTAAAGCTGATCAGTCTATTTGATCTTCACAAGCAGTAAAAAATTAGATGTGACCAAGCAAATTTTTACAAACCTTGGTTTGAGATAGGTCAACATTATATTGACTTCATTGATAAAGGAGAATTAGATCCCTGAGATATCAATGTGAGAGATTCTAGAGGAACCATCCTAGAGTCACTGTCCCAGACATAACAGTGTCAGCAGAATGAGTGTTGAGAACAAGGATTCTCTAGTATTTAACCAGTTTGGGTAGAGGAATTGCCTTTATTAATTAGTACAAGAAATCCAAAATTGTGTAGTGTTGAAACTTCTAGAAATATGCTTACTATTTTGCAAGAAGAGTTCTTTTATAGTTTCAAAAGAAACTTGTTGAGACTCCTGGGTGGCTCAGTGGTTGAGTGTCTGCCTTTGGCTCAGGCCATGATCCTGGGATCTGGGATCCGGGAGTCCCACATCGAGCTCCTTGCAGGGAGCCTGCTTCTCCCTCTGCCTGTGTCTCTGCCTCTCTATGTGTGTCTGTCATGAATAAATAAATAAAATCTTTAAAAATAATAAACTTGTTATATTCGTTACAGTATATTAGAGAATAATCATCTTTCATTTTATAGGGAGATAGAAAAAACCTTTCTGTATCTTCTAGTTTCTGTTGAAGAACAAAAGCACAAAAAGTTGAAAACTAGTAGATCTTTAAATGTGTAGAATTACAGAATATCAGAATTTTGGTGGACCATAGATATTTTCTAGTCCAAGACTTAACTAAAGCATAAATCTATGCAGTCTTCCCAACTGTTGTTCATTTAGTCTTCTAAACTACTAAGTTGTACTTACTACCTCTCAGAGCAAAATATAAATTTTTGGATACATCTCCTTATTAGTAAATCCTCTGTCAGATTGAATTGTGTTTTCTGCCATCATGATGTCTGATCATAATTGTTAGACTGATCACACATTTTTTTCTGTAGGCATAGTAACCTGGATTTCTATTTTTCAAACGTCACAGTTAATGATAATTTGTGTTTTTCATTTAGCTTGTAACACTTCAGGAAGCAAAACTGCTGCTAAACGAAGATGATTACCTTATTAAAGCTGTGTATGACTACTGGGTAAGAAAACGTAAAAACTGCAGGGGACCGTCCCTCATTCCTCAGATAAAACAAGAGAAAAGGGACGGCTCTACCAACAATGACCCTTATGTTGCCTTTCGGAGGAGAACAGAGAAAATGCAAACTCGAAAGGTAATGTGCAAATTAGATTTAATTGAGTGTACCTTCATAGTATTTAAGACCAATTTTTTTTTCTGCTAATGACAAATAATTTTGAATACCTTGATATACACGGAAGCTCATAATGTTGTTGAACCTGAGGTTAGAAATCCTGCTCTTCAGTATCTTCTATTGGTTGGCTTCTATTGGTATAATACCTAATACCCATGCCCTTTATAAGTCTACTGCTTATACCATTTGAGACTTATGATTGAAGTGGTAAAAGGAATTATGTATCTTTATGTACCTCAGAAATTTGAGTTCTTCAGTACATTGTATATACATTCTATACATATCCTCTTGTTTGTGAAGCTTAAGAGCTTATAGCTTCTTTAAAACCATATTCTAATTCTTGCAAATAAAATGGACTCTACTGCCTCTAGCTACTATGGTGTCATGGAGAAGTAGGGAAAGGTTCATTTTCAAGCCTGTTCTGCCAATAGTCAAAAGTAACAGTGGAATGTTTTTCTTCTTTTCTGAGTTGTCCGTTGTGTCAGATTTCAAATTGATGAACCTGTCCCCATCTGCCTTTCAGAAGCAGTGTGAGCCGGAATTTTAAGTAAGAAACAGGGTCTCATGTTGTGGAATGATATGGTATAGCGGAAGGTATTATTTCATAGGAGGGTATTCACTGTCTTCCAAACACCATGCATAGTAACACATTTTCTAACACAAAAAAAATTGGAACATATAAATGTAAAATTATAAGGAATTCTGATTTGGAGGCAAAGCATTTTCTGCAGATTCCTGTTTCTCCTAACATTAAAAGCTTGTCCTTGTCAGTTGTTAATATAACAGCTGTGAAGCATAACAGCTGCCAGGAATAGTATATTTTAGGAGAAATTCTCCTACTGGCAAACAACTATTTTCTGTAAGTCTTTCTTGGATTTCTCAAGAGTAGATGACATTCTCTAACCCAGGCTAAGGTTTCAAATTGGTTTTAGTTCTTAGCTAAGGAAATCTAAGATTCTTTGTGAAGATTTAACGTCTTGCTTAAAAAAGACTAAAATAAGTTTGTAAATATAGGCAGTTGGACATGAAGAAGTTTATCTGAACCATTGAAAAATCTGAACTACCAACTGCTTTTTAAAAGAAATATAATTGATTCAGATATATTGCAAAACATAGACTTTTAGCAATGTCTTTTGAAGGAAGAATACTATTTGGCTTCTTTTAGTGAGTGGGTCTGACGTAATTAAAATTAGCAGTATTTATTGACACGTAAGCAATATTCTAAATATTTACATTGATTTTATTCTTCAGTAGGTTAAATCACTGTTTTCTACGCAGTGTATATTGAGAATTGCTAGAATGGGTTCATATATTTAGGTGCTTCACCACTGTGCAATAACTAGCACCACTTTTTCCTGACTCTCTGATTCCTACCCTTTCTCTTATCTGTTATTTTCACCTTCCTCTGCAGAGTGCTACATTTTCTTTTCTAGTAGTTTTTTTATTCCTCTCTGTTTTCAGTTGTGGGACCTACTACTTCCCTTTCATGCATACCAGTGCTGTTTAGAAATGTTTATGTGTTTCAAAATGAAAAAGTTGGGAAAGCATTCAATAGTGAATACCCCTACATGTTCCAGAGGTGAGCAAGCTTTGGGATATGCAAAAATGAATACAGCTAACAAAGGCTCTCTACTTCCTTTTCTGTTTCCACAAAATAGAAAACCCGTGTATAGCTAGATACAAAGGTGCAAAAATAGTGGACTTCTGAAACTAAACTAGTATTTCATTTGTGAATGCTTAAGTACTTAAGGACATTCTTAAATGAGACCGTCTTAAGGCACCAGCATGTCTGAAACCACTGATTGGGAAGAAGTCTTGAATCAGCATGTGTGTTTAATATGTTTAACCCCATAGACACAACTGTTAACATCTGTGCTTTCTCTCTCCCTTCTGTGTGGCCCAGAAAAAATGAGATCGACAGGAGAGGGAACACAGGGTAGTGGGTCTCAATCTGGCTCCTTAGAACAATCTCCTATGAAGATTGTTCTTCAAAACAATCAAGGATACTTGGTTTTAAAAAGATCTATAGTTAATTCTAAAGTGCAGCAGTTTGAAAAAATAAAAGGTAAAAAAAAAAAAAAAAAGTGCAGCAGATTGAGAACCACTTCCCTAGAGATTTGGCAGTAGATCAGAAGTATAATATGGGAATAGAGAGAAAACTGTAACTGGGAAAAAGAAGAGTTGATCCAGGGTAGAGACCACTGTGAGGAAGAGTAAAGGAAGTGAGTGGATTTGAAAACAAGAATAGGGCCATCTTAAAAGCATAGAAAAGATGTCAGTATGAACTCACTGTTTTTATATTTATAGAGTTAGAAATAGATACAGATCTGTGCATGTATATGTACACACATATATTACAGTTATATTTCCTAGCTCCGTTTGCTGAGAGGGATAAATAGAGTAATGAATAACATCTGGAGTATAAGTAACCCGTGAGTCCATACTAATATGGATGGATGGATGGGTGGAAGGAAGATTGGTAGGTTAAAGAGATTGATAAAAGAGAAGAGAACACTTTTCTCTTACAGTAGAATTTTAACTTCTAAGTGTCAGTGGAATGAGGAAGTTTGAAAATCACCATTTGTCAATTTTTTCAGGCAAAAGTTAGAATCAGTGGGTATTAAACTAATGGGAGGAAATTTAATGAGAAACAAGTATATAATCCTACAACATACTTTTTTAATTAAAAAGTTATTTGACTGGGACTCCTGGGTGGCTCCGTGGTTGAGCGTCTGCCTTCGGCTCAGGGCATCGGGCTCCCTGCATGGAGCCTGCTTCTCCCTCTACCTGTATCTCTGCCTCTCTCTCTCTCTCCGTGTCGCTCATGAATAAATAAATAAAATCTTTTTTAAAAAAGGTTATTTGACTGAAGAAACCTGACAGACACCATCTTAATTGAGTGATCAAAGTTATCATCAAGAGTAATCAGACAAATAGGTAGCGTTTAATTCTTTTTTTTTTTTTTTTTTTTTTTAATTTATGATAGTCACAGAGAGAGAGAGAGGCAGAGACACAGGCAGAGGGAGAAGCAGGCTCCATGCACCGGGAGCCCAACGTGGGATTCGATTCCAGGTCTCCAGGATTGCGCCCTGGGCCAAAGGCAGGCGCTAAACCGCTGCGCCACCCAGGGATCCCTCGTTTAATTCTTAATATAAGAGAGGGATACAGTATCACTTCTGTGATAATCCTGTTAAGAATACATAACCTGAATTGTGGAAAAACATTGAAGAAACCAAGTAGAGGAGCACCCTACAAAAATAAGTGGCCTCTGTTCTTCAAAAATGTTGAGATCATGGGGTGCCTGGGTGGCACAGTCAGTTAAGCAGCTGACTCTTAGTTTCAGCTCAGGTGGTGCATGACAATTAAGTGCAGTTGTGATCCTGAATCAGATCCTAGACCAGGAAAAAAGTTGCTGTTTTAAGTGAATTTAATAAAAATTATTGTCCTGTTAATGTCCTTTATGGCAATAATTACATAACATAAAAATATGTTTAACAATTGTATTTGTTGCTATAAAGGATATTAGGGCAATCAGTGAAATATGAATAAAGTCAATATTTCCTGATTTTGATACTATAAGAAGAGTATCATTGTTTCTAGAAAGTCCATATTAAAGTGCTTAGGGATGATGGGGCAGTATATATTCAACTAATCTCAAAAAAATTTAAAAATATGACCGTTTTACATATCTGTGTGTATTTGTATATATTCATGTATATCTGTCTTAGTCCATTTTGGCTGTACCAGAGATTGAGTGGTTTAAACAGTATTTATCTGTCACAGGTCTAGAGGCTAGGAGGTCTGAGATACAGGTACCAGCAGACTCAGTGTCTGGTGAGGGCCTACTTCCTGGTCCATAAGTCATCTTGCTGTGTCCTCACATAGGAGAAGGGGCAAGAAAGCTCTCTGGGATCTCTTTCATAAGAGTACAAATCCATTTGTGAGGACTCCACCCCTGATGACCTAACTGCCTTTATCACATTGAGGACTTGGAGTTTCAACATGAATTTTCAGGGGACACAAATAGTGTCTGTCATAGTACAGACTAAATAATAGATATACATACATTGAGACAGATAAAGCAAATGTAAAATAACAACATTTGGGCAGTCTGGATGAGGATATATAGGAATTTGTTAAAACTTCATGTAAATCTGAAATTATTTCAAAATAAAAAGTTAAAAAAAAAAAGAATAGAAAGGACAGGACTAGTAAAAAGGAAAAATTAGGAAGGGTAGTTATTTATTTGGGCCTAAAGAGAGCAGGAAATGACTAGTAAAGACAGGGCAGAAACATGTAATCCATAAGAAACACTTAGCGAAGAGAGGATTCATTTTAATAGGTTCTGGTGCACTTTTGAATATTGTTCAGCTGGTATGTAACTTTGTGTCATTATTCATCTTTGAATTTGTATGTCCTTGTTAGACTTTTAGGTGTAGTTTCTTATATTTGAAAATTAATTATCACCTATAAAATATAACCTAAACTAAGTTCTTTTAAGGTACTACATGCCTGTATTTTAAAATGCTGTGTAAGTCATTCTTCTACCTTATCAAAAGGAAATTAATCTTTAGACTTTAAGCCTTTTGAGGGTAGAGAACATGTGCAGTACTCTGTACAGGGGACATTCTAATAGTTGCTCTTGGTAATGTTAATTTTTTTTTTCAGTTGGAAGGTATTATTGCTGCCTGATGGCCAAAAAAAAAATTTTTTTTTTTGTTAAAAACCGTATTTTACATTTTGCCTTTTGTCACATAGTATGGTGGGGGGGGATTAATTTCCATTTGATAACGTAAAAGAATTAATAACAGCATTTTAAGAAAAAGGAGAGTAAAACATTGAATCTTTCTCAGGTTTTATTTTCTCCTTTATAATCTTTCAATATGAAACCTGGCTTCAGGTTCCTTTTAATGTCCTATTGCATTCATTTTTAAACTACTTTTAGCATACTTTATTTTGATAATAAAAGAGAGGGACAATACAAAAGGTTTGGTTAATATTTTTTTTTAAGATTTTATTTATTTATTCATGACAGACACAGAGAGAGAGAGAGAGAGAGAGAGAGGCAGAGACACAGGCAGAGGGAGAAGCAGGCTCCATGCAGGAAGCCCGACATGGGACTCGATCCCGGGTCTCCAGGGTCACACCCCGGGCTGAAGGCGGTGCTAAACCGCTGGGCCATTGGGGCTGCCCTTGGTTAATATTTATAAGTGTAAAAAAAAATTTTATAAGTAATTTTTCACATCAAATCAATTAGAATATGTTCATAAATCCTTATTTCTTTAACTGTTCAAATGGTCATAGAATGTATCTTCTAGAGCATGTTCCATATCTGCTTTGTTCTCAGTAAGCACACCAAATATTTGTGATCCTTGCTTGATGAAGTGACAATCTCTTTTATTCCTGCAGAGTTTGTGTCCTTAGCAGTCATCTCTGTAATATATTGGGTTTTTTTTCTTTCAAGATTTTTTTTTCTTTCAAGATTTTATTTAAATTCTGGTTAGTTAACATATACTGTAGTATTAGTTTCATGAGTAGAATTTAGGGATTCATCATTTACATGTATAACACCCGGTGCTCTTCACAAGTGCCCTCCTTAATGCCCCTTATCCATTTACCCCATTCCCCCACCTACCTCCCCTCCAGCAACCCTGTTTGTTCCCTATTGTTAAGAGTCTCCATGGTTTGGCACTCTGTTGGTTTTTTTATTTTTCCTTCCCTTCCTCTGTGTTCATCTGTTTTGTTTCTTCAATTCCACATGAGTGAAATCCTATGGTATTTTTCTCTCTCTGACTTATTTTGCTTAACATAATACATTCTAGTTCCATCCTTGTAATTGCAAATGGCAAGATTTCATTCTTTTTTATGACTAATTTTCCATAGTCAATATATACACATACAATCTTCTTTTTTTTTTAAGATTTTATTTAATTATTCATGAGAATACACAGAGATGAGAGAAAGAGGCAGAGACACAGGCAGAGGGAGAAGCAGGCTCCATACAGGGAGCCCGACGTGGGACTCCATCCTGGGTCTCTAGGATCAGGCCCCGGGCTGCAGATGGTGCTCAAACCGCTGAGCCACCAGGGCTGCCCCCACACACAATCTTCTTTATCCATTCATCAGTCTATGGACATTTGGGCTCTTTCCATATTTTGGCTGTTGTGAATACTGCTGCTATAAACATTGGGATGCATGTGCCCCTTTGAATCACTGTTTTTGTATCATTTGAGTAAATACCCTGTAGTACAATTGCATTATTAACTCAAGGATGGAAAGATTGCTTAAGTGCAGTCAGTCTGGATTCATAGAATGAGAGGTGGTAATGGTCTGTTTTTATTTTTTATTTTTTTTATTTTTTATTTTTTTTTAATGGTCTGTTTTTAAACAAATAGTTTCATGCCTAATAAAAATATTCTGTGGTTATTTGATTAAACAAAATATATTCACAGTAACTTTCGTATGCAAATAGGTGCTGCTAATTACAACTGAGCCTTCTCTAGTTATTAAGCAGGACTTTCACTCTGAGTTGTTCAAATTAAATCTTAAGCTTCAGAATGGGAATATCTTAACAATACTCTGAAATGCAGAGTTTTCACTTGTTTCTACCCTGCAGTGAGGTGTTATTACTTTGAAACATAATAATCCCATTCCTTGAGATGCTTTATATCCCACTTTCAGTTTTATATCTAAGTTTGTGAAGTGAAATTTTGCTTGTCATTGTAAGTGTTTACATTGTGTTATTGACCCTTTCATCCCACAATTACAGAGCTGGATGGATGGATAGAGACCTAATTTGGCTATTTTTAGGTAACCTTGATTTGACAGGACTGTTTCTCTCGTCACTGGAAAATACCCTGCATCAATTTAAATGGATTACATTTTCTGATACATTCAGTTTTGTCTCAGGCAAACTTTTAAATATTTCTTTACATTGGAATGATCCCTTCTATTATTCCATCTTTTCAACAGTAGGCAACATTTTTTTTCAATATTTAAGAACTATTTGCTTAAATTTCTATTTTCAGAGTTAAGTAGATAGGTTGTCTTATGTAGTTGCTGTTTAACATAATTTTTAAAGCATTTTTACATTTAACATTTTATGGAACATGTTTGGGTCTCCTAAGATTTGGTGAATGAAAATGGAAATGTGGATAACTGGATTAATTGTTTATTCTTTTAAAATTACTTTCAATAGAATCGTAAGAATGATGAAGCCTCTTATGAAAAGATGCTGAAATTGAGACGAGAGTTTAGTAGAGCCATAACAATTTTGGAAATGATTAAGAGAAGAGAGAAAACAAAACGAGAATTATTGCACTTAACCTTAGAAGTTGTGGAAAAAAGGTAACATTGCTACTGTTATATACTAATTGCAGCAATAGCCAGATGATGGACAAAATATGATTTGTTGCCTAGCTTTAAAACAATTGAAATAGATTCTCAAACAAAACCTACATTTTTTTTTTAAGAATTCTTGTGTTGCTAGTTTTTTTAAAAACTAGATTATCAGTTTGAATTACAAGTTTGAGGAATGTTTTGGTGTATAATATGTATAGATCCTCTAATATACGTCATTGTTTTAAAGAATCATTGAATCTTATTTAGAAAAGAACCTAGGGATCATTCTGTCCATTTTTATTATTAAACTTTCTATTAAAATTTGAGGGAAATGAATATTATAAAGGACTTTATTTCTGACTAGGTAGAAAGCATGTTTTGTTTCAACACATTTAAAAAATGTGTTCTCTATGGGGTGCCTGGGTGGCTCAGGCAGTTAAGCATCCAACTCTTGATTTCAGCTCCAGGCCATAATCTCAGGGTCCTGGGATAGAGCCCCCCTCAGTGGAGGACTCCATGCTTAGCGAGAATCTGCTGAAGATGTTCCCTGTCCCCGTCCCTCTGAGAGTCCTCCCTTTCCCCTGTCTGCATACACTCTCTTTAGAATGGATAAATCTTAAAAAAAAAAAAAAAAAAAAAAGTGTCCTCTAATGCAATAGTCATTGTCCTGCATAGCTACATGATTAAACTATACTAAACCGAACAGAATTTTATGTGATTCCTGAGGTAAGCATTCTAAACATCATTTCCCAGTGTTTGAAAACATTGAATAAATGAGAAATTGGTCTTCTGTGTCCCTTAGAGATTTTTTGTGTTTTTTGGTTGTTTGTTTTCACCAAATCGCAAATATGAACTTCTTTATTCCCATAAATTTTCTCTTTTAAGAATAATCTGATAAATTGTTGGCTCTATTTGATTAGTTGTGTTCTATTTCACTGAGATATCATTGGTTTTATTTTTGAACTATAAAACGTTTTCTTACGTTTTCTTACCTTTCCAAGATATCACTTGGGAGACTATGGTGGTGAAATCCTTAATGAAGTGAAAATCAATAGATCAGACAAAGAGTTATATGCCACTCCAGCAACTCTTCACAATGGAAATCATCACAAAGTCCAAGAATGTAAAACTAAGGTGAATATCCTCTGGGGAGAAGCACATATGGTAATAATGATCAGACAATTACTGGTTTCATCAGTTACCTTTAGTATAATTTGGTTAAAGAAAAACATAATTAACATGCGTTGTTTTTACTATTTGCCAAGCACTTTGCTAGGAATTTTTACATACATATTAACTCATTAATCCTTACAGCAGCCCTTTGACATAGATTTTACCTCTGTGTGACTTCTAGATGAGATAGCTGATAAGTGGCTGATTCAAGGTTTAGGTCCAGGTCTAACTAACACCAAAAACCATGTGCTTTTCACTATGCCATCTGCTTTCCTACAGAATATCGATAAATTAAAGTTTACGTGTCATTAGCCTAAGCAAATCCTGCATTGTAGTGGTAGGCATCAAAATCTACTATTAAAGCTTTATTCACTGAGATATTTGAAGTTATTCTTATTTTCATCATCACTTCCAGAACCAGCATTTATCAACTGCTGTCCAGTTGGAGTGATTTGAAGAAGTCCTGTAACTTCCAGATCCTGTTTTCTTCCTAATAGAAAGAGCCAGACTACATGATTATTTTGGTCTCTTAGATTTAAAGGAATTGTATTTATTCAGTGTTCACTTGGTACATTAATTAAAATATTCAGTTGAGAAATACAAAAGTTAATAAAACCTCTAAGGAGCTTAAATTTAAATAATAGGTATTGATTGAGTATTTAGACAATAGAGCTTTACTTTGTAGCAAGATTTAAAAAGCAACATAGGGTGTTTGTGGAAAATTCATCTTTTAAAAATGTACACAATTCTTACTTTCTGTGGGTTTATTCTTAAAGGTCAAAGAAGAATATGGAGCGGCAAGACTCCTCCTTTTATTCAACTGATGTCAATTCAAACACCAAAGTTCTTTCTTATTCATCACAGGCATCTAGCCCATCTACCTGATTCTTTTAAAATCATACTTGCCTCTATAGCCAAAAATTTACCAGTGCAATACATGTAATTTTCTAAGTTATTTTTTAAAATCCATTTTATATAAACCAGTGCTTTTTCCAGGTATATGATTGGTAGGCCTAGAAATGAAATCTCAACCAGAAAAAACTGACAGACTCAGCCTTTATTATACGTTCGTTGATTCTTATTTCAGACCATCTATAAATGTAAATGCTCACCCTGTTTACTAGTGTTAGAGATACAGTTGCATCCATTGTTGCTCTACCCCATTAAACACAGTTAACCTTATTTACTTAGTCATACATCCCACCTTAAAATATAGGTAGTTTCTAAGAATGAGGTAGGGATTTTCTTTTTGACGTCCTAGCTATATCCATTGTGTGAAACCCAGCTATATCACTAAGTAAGCAGCATTTTCATTGTGTGTACCATTCTTGACCCTGCGGTAGTTTTAACAGAAATGTGGACTACATGGGAAAATGTAGAACTTCCTAATTATTTTTTCACTTTCATATTGCTTGTACTTTGGTGCTTAGAACAATCATTTTCTTTTTTTTTTTTTAGAACAATCATTTTCAAACATTTTAAGCAGTAGATCCCTACTTATTAAAAGAAATACCGTTATGTTAAAACAGATTAGAGCTTCTTGGCTGAGGAGTTGAGAGCAAGGTGGGGCTGGAAACCCTCCCCATTAGTCTCCTGCCAAATGGCCTCTCAAGTGCTGTCACAACTCTGGGGTACTTGAGAACAGTTTGATTATTGTTCGGTTGAAGCAGTAATTGTGCATTCTAAAAAAAGTAAGCTTTTTTTCTAGTTAATAAACTTATTTTTCTCCAAAAATGTACCAGCTGTAGACATTTTTAAAAATTGGAAATAAGTGTAGAAATAAATCAATGAATTTATCTAAATCAAATTACTTTAAAAATAGTCATTAATTATTAATACAGTGAATTTAAATAAAAATTGAAGTACTGTTAAATGCTGGATTGCATAATAATAGAGCAATTTTTAAAAATCACTAATATCTTAGTTTAAGTAAAAATAGCAATAAAAAGCAAATTAAGTACCATTATGATTTTTAATCATAACTTGCAAAAAGTAAAACCTTTTTCAATTTATGATCACATAGTTTTTGCATATTAAAAACAGTAAATAAAATCACCTCCTGGGTAAAAATGTATGTTTTTCAAAGAGCAGTTTAGTTTTTCATGATTTCTAAAATGATTTTCATTTCTTCCTTTTGGGGGAAAAATCGTCATGTAAACAGCACCCTCATCATTTGTCTTTGAAAGAAGAGGCTTCTGATGTGGTTCGTCAAAAGAAGAAGTACCCAAAGAAGCCTAAAGCAGAGGCTTTGATAACATCTCAGCAACCCACTCCTGAGACATTGCCTGTGATCAATAAGAGTGACATTAAGCAATATGACTTTCACAGCTCAGATGAAGATGAATTTCCACAGGTGCTTGTTTTAAAACTATTTTAAAGACATTTCCTTTTAGTCTTTTATATTGCTATATTTTAAAACATAACCTCTTAATTTTGAGTCTTAACTTTCTTCACCTAATGTTATATAGCATATATATATATACATTTTCCACATTATTTATGTGGCCACTGAAATGGTATTTATTTTGCATTATTTTCTATCAGTTGGGTAGAATTTATTCTCTGTGGAGCATTTAGGCGGTTTTCAGTTTTCCCTTATATAAAAATGAATGTTAGTATTCTTTCCCTCTGTATTTAAGGTAGATTATTAGAAATTGATTATGGTCTTTTAAAATAGTTAATACATAATTATATAAATATTCACCAATAATAATTCCCTTTTTCTTTTTGCCATATTCCACTAGCATTTTATTCTACTTTTTTTTTTTTTTTAAAGATTTTATTTATTTATTCATAGAGACACAGAGAGAGAGGCAGAGACACAGGCAGAGGGAGAAGCAGGCTCCATGCAGGGAGGGAGCCTGACGTGGGACTCGATCCTAGGTCTCCAGGATTACGCCCTGGACTGAAGGCGGCGCTAAACCGCTGCGCCACCAGGGCTGCTCTATTCTACAACTTTTAATGTAAATTTTGCTACTTTGGCAATAACCATTTAATTTTGAAGATTTATAAGAAGTTATTCAAATTATAAATTGTGAAGATAATTCTTTGGTTTATATTGCAACAGTTAATAGCAAAATGTTTGCAGTTTTAAAATCTTAATTTTACTTTGACAAGTGCTATTTTTAAAACAGGACCTTTGTATATTAAAGGATCAATTTTAAAAGATACATATTTATACTTAGCACCTCATCTAGCAATACCCTTTTCTTTTTTCTTTTTCATATGGTATAGGCAACCTAAAGAGATGCTGCAACAAATACATGTTATTTTATTTTAACATTTTTGCTTCATTGCTTTAAAAGAAAAAACTTTTTAAACCAGTATTACAGATATGCCTGGAAGCAAGATTATCTATAAAATAGTTTATGGTTATAACTACTTAAAATCTAGAGTTTATATGAAATTGTGAAATGGGTCCCCTTTTGCTATATTACATATTTTTTTACTCTTCTATCACTAATTTAGTTTTTCTATCCCAGATAATATTTTAGCATTCATCTGGATTGTAACAAATGCACAAAGATATGTCTAATTTAGTACACTCTTAAAAAGCACTAAATGAAATAATTCATTACTTTTGTCAAAGGAAAATCCAGTTAGACTCAGTGCTTTGAAGAGCCATGGGATATGGCCATTTTGAAGAAATGAGGAAAATAATGTCCTAACAAATAGTAGTTTTCCATATACAAGAAGTAGGGATAGGCTCTAGGCAGAGGAAACAGCATATGAATGAGAACTGCTAGCAGTTCAGCATTGCTGGAGCATAGAATGCAAAAGGGAAGAGAGGCTGAACAGGATGATACTTGGAGTAGTAGTAGCCAGGTGGCAAATGGCTTTTATCTACATTATATATTCTGAAGCATTATTAAAGAATTTTAAGTAAGGGTATGACATGGATTATTATGTATCAATAATAGCCTTATATTGGTGGTACTCAGGAGAGCCTATAAAACTTTGCTTTTACACCTTAGCCATTTAAGGTGATATATGGGATATTACGACCTGTAGAAACTTCCTTTCTTGCTAAAATCAGTCCATTACCCTGATGGTAAGGCATAAGTTCACATACTAGTCCTATATATTCCTCGTGCATTAAGGGACCTTTGTTTCTGTTCTGAATTCTTATAGTCCCCAGCCCTCAAACCCACATGAAAATTTTGAAATTTCGAATTGTATTTTATTTTATTTTATTTATTTATTTTTTTAAATTTATTTATTCATGATAGTCACACGGAGAGAGAGAGAGAGGCAGAGACACAGGCAGAGGGAGAAGCAGGCTCCAAGCACCGGGAGCCCGATGTGGGACTCGATCCCAGGTCTCCAGGATCGCGCCCTGGGCCAAAGGCAGGCGCCAAACCGCTGCGCCACCCAGGGATCCCTCGAATTGTATTTTAAAACTTAGTTTCCTGAGTCCTTTAACTAGGTCTTTAAAAACCCTTATAAATTTTTATAATGATATCCCCTTCTTGCTGAAGAATTCATATTTACCTATGTAGTTGGACATCATTCATTAGGCAGCTATTAAGGATGTAGCTGTTACAAAATCAGTATTTTATTGCTAAGAAGATCATTAAAATAATCATATGTTTCTTCTTTGTCTAGTAAACAAGGAACATAGGAATGAATAGGGAGCCTTAAGAGAACATTTTAACCAGACCTATCCCAACTGATTTGCAGCAGAGCAGAATTAAAAACCCTTATCTTTTCTTGATTATGCTTCTGATTCTTCTAATGCAGCTCTCTCTTCCTTTGTCTCACACTAAATCCTGGAATCCACTCCTGGGGAATGATGGTCAGGACAAAGGGGTGGTATACTTTATGCAAAGAATTTCTTAAAAAAATAAATAAATAAAAGAATTTCTAAGAGTTTGTAACGCTTCCTTCTGTGTATTTTAGAGGAGGTAGATGATCTGCAAAGGAACCAAAGTATAAAATTCATGTTTGGGATTTCCTTTCAAATTTTGGGTTTGGGGGCTTGGTTCCCTGGGAAGAAGAATCAGCCCCAGCTTACTGTTTCTGTGTCTCCCCCATAGGGTTGGTGGAGGTATATTGCAACCTCAAACAAATGCCTTTATCCCCTGGATGACCCTGCTCAGTGGTAATTACCACAGTTTGGAAATAATGTAGAGAACACATTTTTCCTCTCAAAATAGGAAGAGAGGGATTTGTGAGGTTCAAAATTTGCAAGTAAATATGGTTGAGCCAGCATTGTCAGAAAAAGAGATGTTCTCCAAAGTGAAATTGCGAGACAACTGAAACTTAAGTACCAAAACTTTTTTTTTTAATTTTAACCATTATGAGTAGAAATTTTTCTAAACCGTATTATTTTCTGCTGTATCAGAGTATATTTGTATATCATTTAATCCATCTTTTATGATATAAAGTTTGCTCTAATTAATCAGTGTTGCCCCAGGGGTCCACTCACATTATACAGCGATATTTCATCTAAGATCACATAGTTCCAGGCAGAATGCTTTTAAATTATGTGACAGCTTTTTGAAAGTATTTTTTTCTTTTGCTGTCAGATTATGGGCTTATCACTTCTTTCTGCAACCAGTCTGCTTACTTTTAGCAAGTTTTCTTTCTTTTAATTTTCTGCTTCTGATCTACTAAGTTTAAAAAAGTGGTTTTACTAAACTGTACACCTGAAACTAATATTACACTATACGTTAACTAGCTGGAATTTAAATAAAACTTTTTAAAAAAGTGATTATTAAAAAAATGGGTAGGGAAATAAGGGACTCCCTTTGAGAAAAATGTATGCCCTTAATCACTTTGGAGGGAGCACTATTCATAAGCTTTATAAATAGTGTTTTAACTTCCTAGATTTGACTCTATTACAGAGAAAGTCATTGCATAAAAATACATGTACTTATAAGTGAAGCATAACTGTCAAAATAAAAATAAAGCATTCATGGTCACATACATTATTTACAAAATATACAAGTGGGTATATAAAAACTACTAATTCTTAAGTACTTACATGTTCAGAATCCATTACACAAAACCATGTTAACTTACTTTCAAGAACTAACCCATCCAAAATAATCATTTTTAACCATAGAGAATCTTTGCTGGTCTTTAACTCTTTGGGAGAATTTATTGCCTACCAGAAGTAATGTAGGAATGATTTACTGTTTATGATCGGACTCTGATTTTAGACCATTATAAAGACTGATCTGTTGACTTTGGTAACTCCTGAATGGAATGTCTCATGCCTCTTTTTTCTAGGTACCATCCCCAGTATCAGAACCTGAAGAGGAAAATGATCCTGATGGTCCCTGTGCTTTCAGGAGGCGAGCAGGATGCCAGTATTATGCTGTAAGAACTTCATTTTTTTGTAGTATATATATATGAACTGGAATTAATAGGTAGTTCTTGTCAAGGTAACTTAGTCTTGATTTACAAATGAGAAGTCCATCAGCATTTTTTATTTACTATCCCCTATATATACCAGTGAAAGATGCTGAAAAGTACTGAGTCCTTTCAGAAGATATTTAAAAAATACCAGAATCCTTTTACTTGGAAATTGATAATTTCAAATTCTAAATTTTAGAAATTTAGTTTTATTTTGAGCCTTAACTATAGCTTAATTTAGCAGTTAGGAAAATTACTGTCACTGCTAGAGTTAAATAAGCCCAGAATCTCTAATTGAAAATTTTTTTCAGATTTATTTATTTGAGAATTTGAGAGAGAGAGAGAACACACATGAGCAGAGGGGAGGGGCATAGAGAGAGAATCCTGAAGCACCCTCCTTGTTGAGCATGGGGCTTGATCTAAGGACCCTGAGATTATGACCTGAGCCAAAATCAAGAATTGGCTGCTTAAATGACTGAATCACCCAGGTGCCCCAAAATTTTGATAGTTGCTGCTTATTAAAATTTATTTTAGGCAAGTCCATCTTGTGCATATACCAAGTAAGGATCAAACATAAAAGAATCATTTTTAAACTTTCTTCATGGCAATATCTTATATAATAATTATATTCAAGCTTTTTGACATACTTAGAAATTGCTTTGTGCTATTAAGTCAAGTTTTGGTGCAGCATTATATCAGGAGAGACTCACTCCCAAATGCTCGGGTTTTCATAAAGGTATAACTAACTATAGCGTCACGAGGATAGCTTTCAGATATGACTTGCAGAGACCATTTTTCTTGTTGCATTATGGTAAACATCTACACTTCCATCATTTCAGGGTATGTGTGTGTGTGTCTGTTTAGTGTAGAAGAGGTAGGAAGTTATTTATGAGTTATGCTAATAAGAAAAAGAAAATTACTATGAAAAGGCAGAGTAATGTTAAGACCCAGAAAAATAAAGGAAGTGTTAGCTTAATCCATAAATGCTATAAAGTACAATTTTTGGCTAAAAAACAACAACAACAAAACAACAACAACAAAAAACTTCCTTCTGATTTATCTCAATAAGAAGCCTATACATTACTAACTATAGTGTCTTTGCTTTTCTACGTAAATGTTAAAAGTCATAATATTCTTTAAAGATAGATTTCTTCGAAAATATGTTATACCCTAAAATACTAAATTCAGTTTGAGTTATTTTGGTAAGTGAACTTTTGATTCGGTTTTATAAAATTTTATTTAGTTAATGTCATTTAAACTCCAATTTTACAGTTTTACATCTAAATTTCAACTGTTCTTCTAATGCTGTACTTTATTTTTATCATGATTTAACTTTTCTTCATTTCAGATTTACTCCCTGATTTTTAATTTTTTTTTTCTTTCTTTGCAGCCTCGTTTGGACCAAGCTAACCACTCATTTGAAAATTCAGAATTGGCAGATTTGGATAAGTTGAGATATAGGCATTGCCTTACAACGCTCACAGTCCCAAGAAGATGTATAGGATTTGCAAGGAGGCGAATTGGCAGAGGTGGAAGGTAAACTATTTCTTTTGGCCTGCTTTTTGTTTACAAGCTAGCAGGGAGGATGTAGAGAAAATGTTATTAAGTTCTTCCAGATAATATTTGGTTTTATATTGCTTTTCAGGGTTATAATGGACCGGATATCCACAGAACATGACCCAGTCCTAAAACAGATAGACCCTGAAATGCTGAATGGTTTTTCAAGCTCTTCCCAAACTATAGACTTTTCTTCTAATTTCACTCGGACCAATGCTTCCAATAAACATTGTGAAAATAGACTGTCCCTCTCTGAAATATTAAGCAATATCAGATCATGTCGACTACAGTGTTTCCAGCCAAGGCTACTAAATTTACAGGACAGTGATAGTGAAGAATGTACCTCAAGAAAATCAGGGCAGACTGTGAACAATAAAAGAGTTTCTGCAGCATCTGTAGCTTTATTGAACACCAGCAAGAATGGCATATCAGGTAAGCTGTCACTTTTTAAAAGTATATCCTGCTCTTCTGTTTTTCCTTAATTTTCATTATTCACTACATAAGTGCTCAGGGTAAATTTTAAGGTTTATGTTCATAATCCCACTGAAGAAAGGAATTATTTTTATCTTAACCTACTAGAGTTTTTTTCCAGCCTAAGAAACTAAATCCTGTTGTTAGGGTTCATATTTTAACCAGTGTCCTACTACCTATAAAACCCTTTTTTTTTTTTTAAGAGTTTATTGATTTATTTGAAAGAGAGAGAGAGAGCGCACGAGCCGGGGAGGAGAGGGAAAAGCGGACTCCCTGTTGAGCGAGGAGCCAGATGTGGGGTGATCCCAGGACCCTGAGATCCTGACCTGAGCCAAAGGCAGACACTTAACCAACTGAGCCACCCAGGCACTCCTGACTTCTGTTTTGAATGTGTGTGCCTGGTTTTGTGAGTGTGTTGGTGGAAAACATAGGCAGTTCTCTGTGGGCAGAATGGTTATAAGCTGCTGGCAGATCTTCATAGCCATAATGTGCACTTGGTAAAGAAAGTTTCCTTTTTTTGTGTATATGAACTTTGCTCAAATGTAGGTATTGTTCCTCAAAGTACCATTTAAAGCTCTCTCTCTGAAAAATTATTTTTTTTTAAGAAGCTCCCTATGATTAGTTGTAATTTTGTCTGGTAGCTTACCTCTGATTGAGATTGGAGAGCATTTTAAGAAACACTGTGCTCAAATTAATTTTTTATGACATGTACATTGTAAATGTATAGTATCTAGACAATCTAAAATGTAATTTTGATTTGTTTTCATCTGCGGATAGTCTTGTCTTTATCACATGTATACAAGTAGGTACAATTTTTAATATCCTTATAATAGATACATCAGTACATGGTATCCAGAGACCAAACTAGATGTGACTTCTCTTACACTGTTGATATCCTTTCTTTCTATAAAACGTATGTATTTCGAAGTTACTTTAACCTGGATGGTGCATTTTACTATGTGAAATTATGTAAAACCTCTTTAAAGTGGTTGCAAATCATTTTAGTTTGAAATTTAGTCTCAGTCATATTCAGTCTTTCTGTTATTGGACTGCTTATTTTTAAACTTGATCTGGCCACTTATCCATTTAAAGATTATATTAGAAAATTAGATTTGTTTGAATAATTAGAAGTTGATAATGTCATTCCTCCAAATTAATTGGTTAATTTTCTCCCAAATAAACTTAGGTAAAGAAAATGGTATCTCATTATATAAAGTTCATGAGTCTGTGAAGTTTTAATGAGCTTTTGAAGCTGAAATGGATAAATTCCTAATATGATTTGTGGTGGCAGTCTTCCTAGAAACCTAAAGGTAGTAGGAAGTTGATAAATATTAGTTTTTTGTTTTTTGTTTTTTTTTTTTAAGGCAACTCCATGACAGTGTTCAAATAAACGGAACTGGAATTCCTGTATCAAAAATTACTCAAAATAATTTTTGCCAAAAGGGGAATTTAAAAATATCTCAATATAGGCACTAATAATTAGATTTGATAGTAGATTTGAGTTTCTTCTCTAACAATGAATGCCATACCAAAAAAGTGATTTTGTGTTTCATCTCACCTTGAACATGGCCAGATATTTGCAGCTTTCTATTGTACATTCCCAATAAACTCCAGAAGGATTTGACTAAAAACTCTTTTCCAGAAAATATGTATAGATTTTGTATGTTACTGTATCATCTTTATTCTATTTGTATTGATCCAGAATATGGCTTACTATAATTTCAATAATCCCATAATATTAGCTCTAGAATTTTATGACACTATCATGATATATTAGCATAAAATAAGCATTTAAAGTATCTTCGGCATGGATGCACTTTTCAAATAACTTAAATAACAAATATATTAATTTCTGCCTTTCTCCTATCATTAAAATAATAGTCTTTTTGGTCTGTATATTTCCTGTCTTAATTTTTTGGTATTCTCAACATAGTACCATTTCCTTCTTTCCTTGACAGATTTCAAGACTTAAGCAACAACTTAGCTACATTAGAATCAGTGTCTTAAATAGAAATTTTCAAATATATATTCTATTGCCTAGAGTAAAGGATTATATTTGAAGTTTTCCTTCTCAGCTGTGACCCTTTAATCATTGAGGCCACAAGGTGTTTTTTTTTCCTAATATATTTGTTTCAAAATATTAGGCACAGGTATATAAATGCATAATGGAACAAGTCTTTTAACAGCATTTTTGTAAACATTTGAAGTACCCATTTGTACCAGTTCTATTCGTTACATAGTCCTCTCAGTTCTGGTTAGAAAATTTAGCTGGATTCCATTACAGTACAGTAAATACTGATAACAATTCCTTCATCGACTTAAAGAGAATGTAAGAGTTTTTTTTTTTTTTTTTTTTTTTTTTTTTTTTTTTTTTTGAGAATGTAAGAGTTTTTAGAAAGTTGTAGTTTTATATTTGGTGGACACAGACAAAAGAATCTTTTTTTATTTCTTTCAGTCTTTATGCCTTCATACTGCAATATGAAGGCAATACTGAAATACTGTTGCCTTATTCTTAGTGGACTTGGTCATGAGAGCATGTTTGTCTTTAAGAGTAACGAGACTGACACAGGACCCTATTTTTACCTTACAGGGTGTGTCACTGAGCTAGACAAATTATTAGTACTGAATTTTCTGTTTCACAGCTGGAATATCACAACAAATAGTTTAATCAGAAATAGAACTGTGATACTCTTGACAATAATGTTTAATCACAACTTTTTTAGTTCTTGAACTTGAGTGCTAGTGGCAAAGAATTTTCTTTTATGTTAATAACCCAGTTAATATTTTTCAAGTCATAATCCCTGTGTCCTAAATAGATCCTAATTGTTCTTTTTGATGTCATACTAAAGGACTTAAAACAAATTAGAATGTATGTCCTAGGTAGTAGAAGAACTAAAACCAAAGACTTCATTTTAAAGCAAAGACACATGTCTTATTAAGTATTATGTAAAATGAAGATCTGTTTTCTTAGCTGAAAAACTCTTCTCAAAGAATAGAACCAGGACAGAGAAAGAAAAGATAGATTGTGCTGAAAAATAGCAAGTGAATAACCAAGGAAAACTAATTTCACACATAATTACTTAGAATTATTATATGCAAAGCACTATGTTAAGTGTTTAATATTGCAGTTTTATAAGAATAATCCTTTAAGGAGCTTCCAGCACATGGCAAGCAAGTATTACATTTTTTAAATAAATAGATGATAAAGTTTTTAGTCATTTGAAACTGCAGTATTATTTATTCTTTTGAGATACTGTTCTTAAATCCAAAATTTAAGAAAATGTATATCTAAAACTAGCTTTGCTTGGGGCACCTGGCAGGCTCAGTTGGTAGAGCATGTGACTCTTGGTCTCCAGATCGTGAGTTCAAGTCTTGTGTTGGGTGTAAATTACTTTAAAGATGGATGGATGAATGAATGTAGCTTTGCTTGTTCAGACTTGAGGAGCTGGATTAATTTACTTTTATTTAACCTTGGTTTTGACTATGGTTGCAATTAACATTTTTTCCCCTCATTTGTCTTTGAATATTGAATAGATAGATACCAGCAGCATTTTTGACCAGCTGCAAATATTTTAACATACCAATTTGTAAGAATATCAACATTTTGAGCAATTTTCCAGAGAAATTCCTGATTTTTTAATTTTTTCGGGTTTTTTCCTGTTCTTTCCTAAATTGCCATAAAATATTTGCAAATATGAAAGTTTTTGAATAGGTGAAATTATATTTTCACAACTAGCTAAGATACAAGGATTTATTTTTGAGTTACGATTGCTTCCAGAAGTATGAGATATAAATTCAGATTTCAGGAGTTAAAAATTTTTAGTTTGCTGAAGGACTAATACTGAAATTCCAGTTACAACTCTTTAGGTTGAGTATCACAAATTTAAATGGGTCTTTTTTTTTTCCCGTCTTTCATACCATTTTATTTTCTCCCTTCAACCATAATAATACGATACCCAAATTCTGTCCTAATTGGAGGGTCGGTAAACACAGGCTTATCCGGCCCACTTACAGGCAAGGCAAATGCTGCTGCTTGAAATGGTCCCACCATAGAACCTCTGGTCATCCAACCCAAGTCGCCCCCTTGCCTGGCTTTATCTTCACTATACTGTGTGGCCACTTCATTGAATCTCATTCCAGACTTTAACTTTTCCATGGCTTCCATGATTTTCCCATGTTTTTCGCACAGAATGTGTCTAACCTTTATTGTATTACCACCACCTTTGGGACCCTGGGCCTTCTTGTCAGAACTGTCACTCCTGGAGGCGGCTCCCCCTTTCCCCCGTTTCCTGGAACCGCTCTTTCCCTTGGGCGGCATCTCCGAAAACTGCGACCAAACCCTCAATGGCTTCCTTCGCCGCTAAATGGGTCTTTTAAAGATTTTGTTTTTTTTTTTTAAGTAGCCTCTCAGCCCAACATGGGGCTCAAACCTATAACCTCAAGATCAAGAGTCACACACTCTACCAACTGAGCCAGCCAGGCACCCCTTATATGAGTCTTCATTTTCATACATTTGTTCCTCATTCTTCATCTCCTCACCCTTCACACCTGACCTCACCTCCCATCTTCACCCTTTGTGCCCCCACAGTTTTGTAGCCTATTCGTTAGTTTGCCTTTAACTGTGAGAGTTACATCATAGGGTGTGTATAGTCCTGGACGAATAATGTCACCTTTGAAGGATTGAAAGATTTGTCCTCATAGTAGCTCCAAAGGTTCATATGAACTTTCACCTGACTCCTCACTAAGACCTACAAGGTTTAAAATAAGTTGTCTTCCCTACTCCCAACAGCCCCAGATCTATCTTTTAAAACAAACCAAAAATGTGTATAGTCAGTATTGCTTCATAGAGCATATGTTAAGACTTTTATAACAAAGACCTACCCTGTAGATGAAGAAATGCTGGATAATAATATATGCATTTTGACTCTTAGATAATCTTTACCACCGTATTAGTTGTTCTTCAGTAAACTTTGAAAACTTGGTCTAGACTAGTGTTTAAAAAAATTCATAGCTTCCCAAGAATACATTGCATTAGCCCACTTAGAGAAACACTGCATTAAAAGATAATTTTTAAAAGGCACACACAAAATCATATGTTCATACCCTATTGTGAGATGGTCATCAAGAGGATCCAGAATGTGTTTCTATTAGATTTTTTTTTAAGTTCTATCAACAAAAGTTAGCAAATACTTGTAAAAGATTTCCCACATACTCATGAATACTACGTCTGTGGGCCTGAGTTTAAGAAGCAGTGATCTAGGGCTTTTAGAATCATTAAACCAGTATAAAATATAGTGGTGACACCTTGAGTATATTTTTGATGGACCACTGTCAGAATATGGTAGGGAAAGCTGATAAGGGGTTAGCCTAGCAGATTACCACACAGGAACCACATACCTGAAAGGTGAAAGATGAAATGAGGAAAGCGTAGGACTTTTGAAAACAGAATCAACATTTCAAGGATGGTGACAGGTATTCTAACAAAAAATACATGGATTCATTTGGCGAATAAGGCAACTGATATCTAAGATGGATACTGAGGGATGTCTGGGTGGCTCAGTGGTTGAGCATCTGCCTTTGGCCCAGGACGTGATCCTGGAGACTCAGGATCAAGTCCCACATCGGGCTCCCCACGTGGAGCCTGCTTCTCCCTCTGCCTGGGTCTCTGCCTCTCTCTCTCTCTCTCTCTCTCTCTCTCTCTGTTTCTCATAAATAAATAAAATCTTTAAAAAAAAAATAAGATGGATACTGAGCCAGATCAAAAAAATAGCCAGAGAGGTTAGAGGCTTTAGTGAAAAAACAACTGTTGGTTATATACACAAGATACCTAGAAATGCAAGTACATCACTAGTGTATAGAATGATATATTTGCACATATAAAGAGGAAAATTCTATAATATGTATTCCTATTAGTATGTATTAACCACAGAGATTTGGAAAACTTCTTACTCAGGTGAAAGGACACTTTCCATCTATCTAGATTAGTGAAATATTGGTACCTTTACAAAACAATCAGATTTGTGGTTACTTTTAAAGTGACAGCACTTGGAGGGGCATGGTAGGGTAGACTTACGACCAGCATAAATTTTAGTTTTAAGCTAGCAACCTTTGAGCAACTAGTAGAGCTTGTCTTGGCAAGAGAAGCAGATAAACAGATTTGTACATTCCCAACTCCCCTTTTTGCCACTACGGACCCTCCTATTCTCTATCTCATTTCGAAACAGATTTCCTCACAGTATAACTGCAACCTTTTCCTGCAGTGTTTTAATGTTTACCCCTTTGATGACTGCAAGTCAGTGTGCAAAATAAATTTCTTGTGAAACTATTTGAGTGATTATGAAAGGAAGAATAATCAGTAGAGAAGGTGCTTTCAGTCAAATTACCTACCAAGTTACCTACTTCCATCTACCATTAAGTCAGCCCTAAAAATGATAATTCAGTACTGTGTCTGTGCCATTAAGATCACACGTTTCTTAGCACTTTCCATTCACCCTAACAAAATGAAACAGGTCAGTTAGAAAGGATATTTTATGTGTTCAAATTCTGTGTCATAATTACTAATTGCTCTTTTTGTCTAAAGAATTGAAGTAATACTGAACAGTGCTCTAGAAAATACTGAATGAGGAACATCAGCTTGTTTTTCAAGCACAAAACATTATAGCAAAGAAAACTAGGTGTCAAGAAAGAATATAACATGCTAAGCTTGAGATGAGGGGAAGAGGAAAAAAATGTCATTTTTCAAAGCATATTATAGAATTAAGCTGAGTTTATATTACCAGTGATTCTCAACCGGTAATGGGATCAGGGATGAAATTTTTGGTATCAAAGTCAGCCTAGGTTAAAAAATTTAGGAAACCCCATTAATTTGAATAATTTGAATTGAGTCTTGGTTGAAATTTTAATGAGTTTTCTATGGGGAAAGGATGGGGTTTCTGAGCAAATTATGGTCTCAACAAGACAAGGCAGTAAGTAGACATACCACCCCCCCTCCCCAAGACAGGCAATTTTATCAGCATTCCTTTTTAATATATATGTAAATGGTCATCGTTCATAAAAAGCAATTAGAACACCTGTAGTAGGCAATACTTTGTCATGGACTACCAACCATTTTTTTAAATTAAAAAATGCTTTTTGTTCTTTCTACTAATTTAGATACATACTTACTCTGAATTCGATTTCATGATTTTCTGAATTAAAATATTTTAGAGATGATTCTCACTGTTCTCATTTCTCTCTCAATTTTGAAATAGCCATTAAAATTATAATTAATTTAGTTTATTCCTCAATCACCATAACCTGCCACCTCTTCACTACAACAAAAACTTAGCTCTAGACAAACATAATCTTGGATTTGAGGGAGTACACCATACTAACACCAGATTCCAAGTCTATTTCATCTGAATTGGCACACTCTTTATACACCTAAGACTTAAACAGATTTATTTGGGTTTAACTTAAGAGTTTTCCTTCCTGCTTTTTATCTAATAAACTATTTTTCATCTCTTTCCCAAGGTTTTCAAACAGCTGGAAATTCATGAATACTTCACATTTTCATTTGATTTTGAAGATTGTAAATTTAGAATTAAAAATATTTTTTCATTTAAAAATAGAACACTTGCAATGAATTTAATATGTGCAAACAAAGAAAAACATTTGATTTTGTTGGTAATTCAGTAAGATAACTAATGTGTACTTCAAAAATACAGGTAATATTAAAATTTTAGAGTGAGCGTTATCATAACACCAGGTCTTTTAATCTTCTAAAAATTAAAATTGCTATCTAGGAACTGTTTTGGTTTTTTTTTTTTTTTTTTTCCCCATAGTCCAATACAAATTTTAATGTTGCAGAACAGAAATGAAGGCATATCAAATGCTTTGTCCATCTCTGGGGCCTAACTCCCTTTTCATAGAAAATAGACTGTATTCAAAACTTATTATATATCTAATTTACTATCATCTTTTTTTAACTTCTCATTTTAATTATACTAAATGGAAAACTTGGGGGTGGGGGTAGTTAAGTAACCTAGGTTTAGGGTGTAGTCTATAGTCTTCTAGCTAAACCCCTTTAGGTTCTGTTGATTTGATTGCTCAATTACACTTAAAAGTTGACTCATATTAGTTGGTATTTCTTTTACGTATCTTTCCTTTCCAACTACACCATAGAATTTTATAGCAGGGGCCCTCTTAGTTTATTTTGCCCTGTATTCACTTAACTCTTAAATGTAGCACTCTGCATCATGGTAGATAGTAAATATTTGGTGATTGAAAGAATAGTTGGGGAGAGCAAAGAAAGCAATGAAGAAAAGTAGAGCAAAATTATTCTAGTAATAGATGTATTCTGATGTGACTTAATATTTCTTGATTTTGATAATGTACTAACTTCTATGGAAATAGCTTTTGTCCTCAAGCTCAGTTTATCAATAATGTACTTGAAAACTAGTGAATGAAAGTAAAGAAAAATGTTTTCTATTATAACTTTTTCTTAGCTAACTTGTAAACAGAAGTTTTAGATGTCTTACTTTTACTTGAAATCTACTAACTTTTAACACAGTTGATCACAGCATAATTGCTTACATTGGAGGATACATTCTACCTTTAATTTTCTGAACGATTCTCTGGTTTCTAGCCCATATTTGTATAGATAAGACTTATTTTAGTATCAATCTATTGGCTTGAAACTATAGTTAATGGTTAAACTAGATGAACATCTTTGTTCTCTACTCTGATTTGTAATCAGAGAAAATGTCCTGAATGGAAACCAGCAGTAAGAATCATTTAGTCTTCTGGATGGTCCTGCTTTGTTACTAAAGCTATCACTTAGTCATTATTATTATTTCAGTTAATAAATCAAAATTATTTTATTGTTACCACAATATAGTGAATTAAAAGTGATCTCAAAGACATTAAATCTGAATAAATGATTTAGAATCCTTTTGTTAGAACTACGTTATACAGTAAACACTACATATAGAAACTTTTTTAGCATGTGACATTAGAAGATTATGGATATTAGCATAAACCACTTTTGCTTTTTGTTGGGTTCTTTGCTGATGTCGATTTGCGATTGCTTTTCATCTTAATTAGGCAATCGTGTGATACTGTATCATACTTTGTGTTGTTATAAGTATTTTAAAACACATACTTATTTCTGAAATGAATGTCCTTTACCAGTAACAGGGGGTATCACAGAAGAGCAGTTTCAGACACATCAACAGCAGTTAGTTCAAATGCAGAGGCAGCAACTTGCTCAGCTTCAGCAGAAACAGCAATCTCAGCATTCCTCGCAACAGACACATCCAAAAGCACAGGTAAACTTGTCTTTTAGTTGTGGTTATGTTTCTTCCCCCCCCCCCCCTTTCATAAGTACATCGTTTTCATTCAATTTTAGTCAAGTCATGGAGGATAACCTTCAAAAACTAGTTTATATTTAACGAAGGGAGTACTAGAGTCAAATATGGTATTTGTAATGTAGGAAAGAGACTACATTGTTTTAAAGGGTTATTAGAAATTTGTGGAAGAAATTACATACTCTTAGGACTATCATCCCCACTTATACAGTCCTCAAAACTTTTTTTCCCCCAAGAATATAACTTTCCTAACCCCTTCCTAAACTATGTGTTTAAGTGCCATTTGGATATGCCCCATGGGCCAAGAGGTAATTCTCTTGAATTGTATAGTGAATCTGAACAACATAGCCCTTTTCTTCTTTGAATCACATTCCCCTGAAGAAAACAATGGCCACCAGGTGAAGTTTTCCACTGGCATGATTAAATGAATACACAAAGAATAAAAATATAAAAGTGTAATTGCCAGAAGAAGGTAGCACTGCAAACACCTTGATATGAGCACTGTAAGACTTATTTTGAACTTGTGGCCTCCCGAACTGTATGAGAATAAGTTTCTGTTGTTTAAGCCACTAAAAATTAAACTGTAATTGAAAAGTAGGTTTCAAATTTGAGCCATCTGAAAGAAAGACATCTAGTGTTTAGGTCTTAGGTTTGTTGCTTCATAATTCCAAAAGTAATGCTGAAGGAATAACTGAGACGCGTTCAGTCTTCTTTGTATTCTATGAGCTCTCAGGCCAGCATCTGCTGATGGTGGTAGTTTTAGTTCTTTCTCAGGGGATCACTAAATACCCTGACCTTGGAAATCCTGAATCCCAAAACATGAAAATCTGACACCAGGACCTCTCAGCACTCTTCTAGCGTCCAGGTAGATTTGGGAATGGCCCACATTCTAGAGCTATTGGCTGTTAGGAATAGCTGATCAGCTTCCTACGGAATCAAGAGGAATGGCCATTAAACTTGCCTTTGTTTGCTTTTTCTGAATCTCTTGAGTAGCCAACTGCGAGGTAGGCCAGACATATTTTTTAATTGTGACAAAAGTGATGGTCAGTTAGTCCTTTTGATTTCATTTGTCCATGGTATCTAGATTGTCAAGTATTCTTAAAGGCATTCATTAACACATACTAGGAAAATTAGTAGACTATTATACATTTGAGGTTTTTAATTCCCTAGATCTTTCTCTGAAATAGTTGTTTCCCATTTTTAGTCCTTTCCTTGCTTCATATGCCAGAAATAGTCTGTGGAGTCCTAGATCTCTTAAACACCTGTAACTCTTCAAGACGAAAAAGGCAACTGCCTTTTGGTTTGCCCATTTCTTAATATTCATGTTCATGAAATCACATCAGAAAAATCAAGAGTTTAATTTCGTTCATCTTCTAGGGCTCAAGCACCTCTGACTGTATGTCTAAAACACTTGACTCAGCCAGCGCCCACTTTGCTGCATCCGCAGTGGTCAGTGCACCTGTTCCAAGTCGCGGTGAGGTAGCCAAGGAACAGAACACTGGCCACAACAACATAAACGGTGTTGTCCAGCCTTCAGGTAAGCTTGTGGTTTCGTGTGGTGCTTAATAGCTCAAAGCTGGAACTCACCGATTTGAGATAGGACTTTTGTTATTTAAATGCAAGGAGAAAACACTGTACAAGAAGTCAGGATTCTTCAGAATTCCGTGGGGAAGTGTGGTGGAATGGCTGAATGTTTTTCTAGAATTCACGTAAAACCTACTCCCGGTTTCCTCGTGCACCCTCTAGATAACCTTCCTCTGTAGCTCTTCCACCTTGCCTAGCTTTATCCACGTACTACTGTGAGTTGCCTCACATCTTAGGAAACATGTTTATCTAATCACCAACCAAAAAAGGATAATCCAGGCTCCTCTCTCAATAAGTTTAAAATCAGATTTATTGTCCCACTAGCACATATTCAATGGGCTGCCTTCCTGATTCCTCTTGAAATCCAGTATTCCTCTGCAACCTTACCTGCTTCTTACTACCCCGAGTCCTCAAAGACCTGCTGTTCCTATCAGCTTTCAACTACTACTCACACCTTTGGCTTTTCCACTTGCTTTTAGTGAAGCCCATGATCCTGATTGCCCCCCTTAGTGATTTCTTCTTGCCTGTGTGAATTCTGGTAGAATCCAACCATCATTTCCACGTGCTTTCAACCTCCTGTGTCCTATTTCCTACTTTCCAAATCGGGATGCAGCAGAATACTTTGTAAAGCCTTTTTATTTTTATGCAGGCCACTAGAAAGATCTGTCCTTGGGTTGTACTGGGTTAGGGATGTGATCAGGAGCTCTCTTTGGAGAGGCCATTGTGTGGAAATTAACTTGGGATTTAGTTAGAATACTAGTGTTTGCACTTATTTTTATTAAACTCTTGATTTTTTGAGAGTTTACTTAATGTCTCGTGATATGAATTGAATGATTTTCTCTTTCAGGAACCTCTAAAACGTTATACTCCACCAATATGGCTTTATCATCCAGCCCAGGGATTTCCGCTGTACAACTTGTAAGGACAGTTGGCCACACCACTACAAACCACTTAATCCCAGCATTGTGCACAAGCAGTCCTCAAACACTTCCCATGAACAATTCCTGCCTGACAAATGCAGTGCACCTCAATAACGTCAGTGTTGTTTCTCCAGTCAATGTGCATATCAATACACGGACTTCAGCACCATCGCCAACAGCCTTAAAACTTGCCACAGTTGCTGCCAGTATGGACAGAGTGCCAAAGGTTACTCCCAGCAGTGCCATCAGCAGCATAGCAAGGTGGGTGCATGTGTGTGTTTCCAGTAGCATTCCACCCCTCCCTGCTGGCTATCTTGTGGGAGGAAAAAGGCGCTTTTTTTTTTTTTTTTACTGCCCAAGCAATAAGATATCTGTTGATTTTCTTGCTTTTTAACAGATACTGAGATCTGCTTAGTGTGGAGCTGTGTGACTAAGATTATTTTGTTTGAAGTGTCACTAGTGGGCTGTTTATATGCCAGCCAGAAGTACTAAAAAAACAAGGGGGAAACATCAAATTGGGAACCATCAGACCTCCAAAAATACATCATATTTTAGAAGCTTCAGTCCTATGTTACTTTTTTGTAGCATAGATAGTTGGGAAGGCTAGAGGAGTTGTTATTAATTCCCTTGTCAGAGCCTTAATTTTCTTTATTTTTAAAAGATTTTATTTATTTATTCATGAGAGAGAGAGAGAGAGAGAGAGAGGCAGAGACATAGAGGGAGAAGCAGGCTCCATGCGGGGAGCCTGATGAGGGACTTGATCCCGGATCCCAGGATCACACCCTGAGCCAAAAGCAGACACTCAACCACTGAGTCACCCAGGCGTCCCAGAGCCTCAATTTTCAAATCAAAATTTGCATTCTCTTCAACATTGTACACAAAGGGAAAGTAAATTATTCTATGTATATATTAAAATTAAGAATATTCTGGGTTTAGCTAAATCTGTGGTATTTCAGGATATGTTTTTATATTTCTTTCTGTGATACTAATTCATGAGAACAGTGAATCAGAAAACAATTGAAGTGCATGAACTAATAACTACATGACCTTAAGCCTATAAAGTTAAACTGCGGGATCCCTGGGTGGCCCAGCGGTTTAGCGCCTGCCTATGGCCCGGGCGCGATCCTGGAGACCCGGGATCGAGTCCCACGTCGGGCTCCCAGTGCATGGAGCCTGCTTCTCCCTCTGCCTGTGTCTCTGCCTCTCTCTCTCTCTCTCTGTGTGACTATCATAAATAAATAAAAAATTAAAAAAAAATAAAATAAAGTTAAACTGCAGTGGAAAGTAACTAATACTGTACTTTTAATGATTATTCTTTTTGAGTATTACATATTTCATCTATTGTAAAAAAACTTGGATGGGTTCTGTTACATATTTCATGAGAAGTTTGTCTTCGGCTTCTACTGAAATATTATGTTAAATTACTGTCTTTCCTAAGTAAACAGTTATAATCAAGGAATTAGGATTTCTTAGCTGAAGAAAATTTGTCCTCATTCCTGTATAGAAATTATAAAAATGGGAAATGTTCTTGTGAAGTACGTATTTAGCTGTAGTTACATAAAAACATGTCTGTAAATACTGATAATATTCTAGAGAGTATTAATGTTGATTTTACTCCTTGCTTCATTTTAGAGAGAACCATGAACCAGAAAGATTGGGCTTAAATGGAATAGCAGAGACAACAGTAGCTATGGAAGTGACATAACCTAAAACATGTGGCTTTTGACCTGTGCTGATGGTGTACAGTCATTCATATTCCAGCTGAATGCAAAAGGCGACACTCTGTGGATCACAGAGCGTAACAATGGACCTAAATGGACTACAGTATATCGGATGTTAAATCGATATATGATGTATATTTTGTAAAATTGGGAAAATCACTACCTTGTAAAATAGTTTATTTGTATCATCAATATTATTTCTGTTACTTGAATAGTAGATATTCATCATCATGCTTTTGCACTTGAATTTGCAACTGAATGGATTTTAAAAAATAATTCTTTAATGGGATCATGAGCATGAAATGGGATCCTGCATCACTTGTTTTAACTATTTATTTTGCCATGTTTACATTTTGTATCTTGTAAAAATAAATCCAACTTTGTGTCTAAAAAGTTAAAGATTCATAGCTAGGAAATGAAATTCTTGTAATTTTTTTCTAAAGGAACTGTAAAGTTTTCACTTGGTTCATTTTGTTTCACAATTTGACTAGATGGACTTTTTGGTAAATACTAGTGGCATTTCACTGTCAAATATGAAGTTCAAGGCAAAATAGTATTTTCTATTACTGTGCAGGGGAAAGGGATGGATCGATACATGCAAATTTAATGTAGTAACTCACTTTTCCATATATTTTGAATGTATATTTCTATTTATAATACCAGTTTATAAAAAATAATTACACAGGAAAAAACGGACTAGGAAAAATTATGCATCTAGCACATTTAAACTGTGCAGATAAGAAAATTTTTCAAGGATTACATTTTATCTGAAGACTGCATATTTTAACTGGCTTTAAAACTGTAACACACCACATAAAGGATATTTTACCAGGTATGTATTGCATCATATCATTGCAATAATTATTGGAAGTCTACATATCGAGCCATCCCAGGTGTTGGGAGGGGGGAGGGTTGTGGCAAGATTGTCTTTTCAATTTTGGAGAGTTTTCCTGTGGCTACAAGGCAAGTAACGGGTTGGAAAAAGTCTGACTGTAAGCGTTGGACACCTTCATAGTGTAGTGTTTTAGTGACTTTTTTTATACGGTTCTTGTAAATTAGATACGTGTAGTGGTGTTTCAGAATGTTTGTTTATGCACTAGTTCAGACAACTTTCCCTGTTACTTGTTCTTGATAAGTGAAAACTGCAGGGAAATAAAAATACATATCAAAACATGGACATGCTGCATATGTGTTTATTTCACAATGTGCACACAGTGTAAGTGAAAATGTAAGGGAGATGATAGCACTTAACAGCACTTTTCATTTTCACAGTGCTTTCCAAGCATTAATGAAAAGAATTATAAGAAGCTCATCTGTGGGCACTATTGGGTTTCAGATAATCCAATATAAACTACCTTTGATATGAAAAGTTCTTAAAATATTTTACGGAATGTAAGTAATTTGCAGTATAACATTCATTGAAATCTCATAAATGAGCCTCATTTTATAAATAAAAGTTTAGAGTAGAATTATATTGCAAGGGGGTTTTGTCAAGTAAGTCCTGGGAAATGTAAATATTTTTAATGAATATGATTAAAACCATTTCAAACTTACATAATTTTATACTTTACATTTTTTATATCTGCAGTCCTGAAAGTTGTAAATTGATATGTCAGTTGAATTAATGGGCCAAGATTTCTGCTGAGAGTGGTTTTTATTCAGGTCCTAAATGTGTAAAGCAATTTATGGTCAAAACCACAGAAAAAAATAAATTTAATTTCTTCATTGGTTGTGACCTGATAGGATCCATGCTCGTTTCTGCCATACTACCTCTGGAGTTACTCATTGCTGATGATATAAAGGAAATAATTTTGATTTGATTTGTATTATGACTGTGTTCATTCTGCTTATAGTTGGATGTATCTCCTTGCTATTAAGAACTTAACAACTTTAGTGCCAATTTTGGAGAAAGCTTTTTTTTCCATTTTACTAGTAAAGCATGAAGTGAATTTGCCTTATGTGATATACATGTTATAAATAACTGAAGTAAAACAGAACAACTATCCATTTGTACAGTTTCTGGAGATGTGGCAAATCCAGAACTTCTCAAAGACTGGTGACCAATTTATTTGTTCCTTTTGAAGTAAAATAGAAAAATAAGCCTTTCTTATTTTGGTGGTTGTAACTGTTTCACAGATGGCATTTCAGTTATTTGCACACACATTTTTCCAGTGCTTTTCAAAAACTTTTAAGTTTAAGATACTTACTTTCACCTTATTAAAGAGCCGTTTGTCTTCACACTGGCCCTCCACGGGGCACTACCACCGTATCTCGGTGTTCTGAAGAAACTGATGTTGGTACTTGTAGTTCAGTAACCCTCCAGAGTCCTTTGGAGAATGTGGGTTCTTCTGTTTTTGGTGGGATGAATAGGAAGCCGGCTGGTTGGTTTTGTTTTTTGTTTTTAAACAAAATAACTCTCATGTCCTGGGGTGTCTTGTTATTTGATATAGATAGAAATACTGATACAACCTGTATTTTCCTGCCTTCCTAAAGAGAGCACCCTTCCCTTCCTAGTAATTCAGGATCATCGCGACCACTGATTAATGTGGCTCTAAGCATATTTGAGGATGTTTTGCACTTCTTTCTTTTGCAAAAGACCAAAGGAAAAATAAAAATGTCTGGAGGGCACATCACACACTTCTATCCCTCCACACACACACTTTCTGTCTTTTATTTATTTTATTTTTTTATACACTTTCTGTCTTTTTTAAAAATAGGGGAAAAAAATAGGGAATACAGTATTTGCACCTGTGCATAGTGTTTATTAGGAAGGTTTTTTGTGGGAAGGAGAGCAGTAAAGGAAGACTTAACATTATAGAAACTGGGCAGCCCTCGTGGTGCAGCGGTTTAGCACCGCCTGCAGCCTGGGGTGTGATCCTGTAGACACGGGATCGAGTCCCACGTCGGGCTCCCTGCATGGAGCCTGCTTCTCCCTCTGCCTGTGTCTCTGCCCCCCTCTCTCTGTGTCTATGAATAAATAAATAAAATCTTTAAAAAAAAAAACATTATAGAAACTTCTCCCTAGGATATACTGCCATATTCAAATATAATGCTATATTTTGTGCAGAATTTTTTTGATCAGTAATACGCTGTTGACAGAAATGTCATTCCTTAGCTAACTTGGCAAACTATTAAATTTCAAAAGGTTAAGTGTATTTCAAGTATTTCACTATTATATCCTGTAAGATGAGGGTTTTTTCATTATTAATTGGAATATACACGTCTAATATCATGGAGCATGTAGTTTTCTCTTAGTGACTTTTTCATTTTATCCTAACAGTTATGTAAGTACCGGTATTATTCCCATTTTACCGATCAGGAAAGTGAAGCTTGGAGAAATTAAATTATTTGCCCTAAGCCAGCAAGTTACTGAGCCAGGAATTAAACTTAGGTAGTCACCACCACACTTCTAACCACTGCCTCCCATCTGTTTTGTTTTTGTTAAAGATTTATTTATTTATTTATTTATTTATTTATTTATTTATTTATTTATTTATTTATGAAGGGAGCCCAAGCAGGGGGAGCAGGAGAGGGAGAAGCAGACTCCCCACTGAGCAGGAACCGCCCTCCCCAGTCGGGGGCTCGATTCCAGGACCCTGGGACCACGACCCGAGCCAAAGGCAGAAAAGCAGACGCTCCACTGACTCAGCCCCCCAGGTGTCTCTGCCTGCCATCTTTAAAGGGGAAAAAGTGCTCTTCAAAGAAGTACTTAGTAGACTTCTCAGTCCACTTGTTGGCAGCATCTTAGTAAGTGGAGTCTCAAACTTACTTAGAAAACAACTTCCTCCACTCTTGCCCCACCAGGCAATTAATGTTTTAGTTTTTGCTTCCAAGACTGCATTAGATCCAACTTTGGCTTCCAGCCGTCTGCCAAGCAAGCCCAATCCGATCCGATCCTCCTCCTCTGTCAGCCGGACCTAGCCAGTCAGTGCTCACAGCTTGCAGTCCACACAGGGCCTTGGCAACTGGAGTGGGGCCAGGACTTGGCTGAGCTTTAGCCCCTCCTGGACCTTGGTTTCCCTATCTGTAGAACGAGCAAGTTCCTAAAACTAGGAAGGAGGCCACTGGCAAACTTGGTGAAGGATTAAGGGTGGCCCACGTGCCAGTGGTTTCTCACCAAGGAACTAAATGATGTGGGAGCTAAAGCAGAGCCTACAGTTAGCCCAGAGCTGCTGCTTTTTTTTTTAAGGTTGAGTTTCTTTTTCTTTTTTTTTTTTTTTTTTAAGATTTTATTTATTTATTCATGAGAGACACAGAGAGAGAGAGAGGCAGAGACACAGGCAGAGGAGAAGCAGGCTCCATGCAGGGAGCCCGATGTGGGACTCGATCCCGGGACTCCAGGGTCATGCCCTGGGCTGAAGGCAGCACTAAACCGCTGAGCCACCCAGGCTGCCCTGCTTTTTTTTTTTTTTTTTTTTTTGGAAGTCATGAATGTCCTCAAAGCTGACTAGAGGTGTCCATGAGGAAGCAAGATGAAATGCAGTACAGTAGGGAACCGGAATTTGGGGAGTGTGGTTTTAATCCCTTCTCTACCATTTAACTGGCACATGATTTTGATTTCTTGCTATCTCAACTTGGATCATAGGGCAAATGGGTAGAACTGGGTAATTTGTAACATCTCCACCAGCTCTGATACCACGGGAACCAAATCTCCCATTTCCCCAGGTGGTTCCCTTCCCAGAATAATCCCCTTCCCTGTTGTCACTATCCATTAAGTTACCAACACCCTTCAGAGGAATCCGTAACAAATCAGACCTTACGTACTTCACTGCCATGCCTTTGCCTATTACCCGGATGGGAACTGCTTATTTCAAACATGGACTTTAGGCTTTTTAGCTGTGGTTTACTGCAGAGCTTGAAATTTTAGCACCAAGAGGAAGGTGGTAGCACCAAGCTACGTATTTCTCCAGCAGTGACCTACCTGTAGGCCTGGGCTATCTAAATAGGTTTTCTTTGTCCCACTGAGAGTTCAGTGTGTACTTAAGTACTTGTGTACTTGAGACCTCCTGTTATTCTCCCAAAAGCTCCCTTGTAATGTCATCATATATTCGGACCAAACCCCTACGTCACCGGCTAATGATGAGAATAATCCTGCAAGTTCAAGATGACTAAGTGTCTGGGAGCACCGGCCCTCCCTCCAGTGAACCTTGCCCTCGGGAAGGTTCTAGAGCTCCCTTTCTTGCTGGAACAAGAGGTTGGCTCCCATCCCAACACTACTCCACCTTCGACATACAAAGCGTCGATCTGATCAGCAGCGTATCCGACAGCAGCCGCGTTTTCCTTTTGCCCCTGTTGAAAGCCTTTACCCGTTGGTGCGGAGAGAACACTGTTCTCGGGGCCCCTGGAGGTCGCGGACACACGGCTCTGTCGCGTGCCCTCAGGGCCAGCAGAAGCTTCTGGGCAGCGGCCACGTGAGCCCCAGTTAGGGGTAACCGAGGTGCAGGCGTGCGTCCCCGCCGTCTAGTGCTGAGGGACGGGTTGTGACGGCGCATCTGATCCACGCGGGTCGGGGGTCCAGCACCGGGCTGAGGCCGAGGCCGCTCTGTTCCCACCTGCAAGCTCAGGAAGGGAAGGGCCCACTTCTAAGCCCCCCCCGGTTGGAGACGGCTTAGCTCCAGGCTGTGGGATTCACAGTGACTCGATTCAGAGGTAGCCGGGGAGGCGGTTCCTGCCCCGCCAAGTCGGTGTCGGAGAAGCCTGGGCCCTCGGCAGGCTCACCGGTCGGCTCAGGCCACGCGCCTGATGTGCTGTAACGTGGCTGACTGGGGACCTTGGTCACGTCTGTAAAATCCTTCCATTTGTTCTAGCCGTTAGGACCAAGTCCCGAGTCTTGCTCCCACTTGGGGACGGAATTACACAGACGTGGATACCAGGAGGTGAGAAGCAGGTGGGAGACGCCGTTGCACGTCTGTGCCTCTGTCCTTGGGTTAGTTCCGACCCCCTGACCCTGCACCCCCTCCTCCCATCTCGGTGCTTTGGATTCATTTCAAAGGAACACATTTTTTTTAATAGACAAACATTTAAGGTACGCTGGTGGAGCGGTTGGCTAGCCCGTGAATCCTGTCCCACGCCCGGGCGCTACGCAGGAGCCTGGTCCAGGCTGGCCGCAAGGCTGGGGCCGCCTCAGCCCGGGGAGCCCTGGGGGAGCCGGAGTGGACGCCATCAGCCAGGGGAGGAGCAGGAGAAGCAGGAAAGTGAACCTCAGCGTCTGCGGGGCTGGGAGGGACGGAAGTGACCGGGGAGCCGCCGGGAAGGACCATGCAGAGCCGGGGGCCGGCGGGTAGCCGGGAGTGCTGGGCTCGGAAGGAAGTCGAGTGGCGACAGCTTGCCGGGGCTGAAGGTAGGTCCAGGGATGACGTGGCCAGGAGGCCTGAGTTCGAGTCCTGTCCCGCACGTCTGGCCACCGCGGCCCCTCGGAGAGCTCAGGGTACACAAGTGTGGCTCTCCCAGGCTGGTGGGGCCGAGATCCCCAAAAGTGGGTCGGGATTCTGGTGGTGGTGGTTTCGGTTCCTTCATCTGCTTGTGTGATTGGTTAAGGGACCAGTTTTTCGTTCGTGACCTCAGCAGATGGTGAGATTGTATGCTTTACAAACTTAATTCTTTGGGCAGCCCGGGGGGCTCAGCGGTTGAGCATCTGCCTTCAGCCCAGGGCGTGACCCCGGGGTCCCGGGATCGAGTCCCACGTCGGGCTCCCCGCATGGGGCCTGCTTCTCCCTCTCCTGTGTCTCTGCCTCTCTCTCTCTCTCTCTCTGTCTCATGAATAAATAACTAAAATCCTTAACAATAAAAAAAAATCAATTCTTAGAGTTTACGAATTTAAATTGTGGTTAAATGCTCCACAGGAGGGAAAAGGAATTCTCGCCAGCGGTCTGTAAACCTCCCTGACACCCGCCCATTTCAAGCAGCCCGAGTTCCGTCCACGCGCCCCGAGGACACGGCTGTGCCGGGAGGACTGCTCCCCGGACCTCGTAGCCGCCCTCCAAGTGGGCTCGAGACCCCGCGCCCGGACCGTGGCTGTCGCAGCCCCTTTCCCACTCCTACCCGGGCGCTCGCCTACACGAACACGGGCCCTGCCATCAAGAAGCAGTGGAGACTGGCTTGCGCGACACCGACAGCCTCTCTCCCAGGACCCCTGGGCTTCTCTGCACTCCTTTCGGCCCCGGATTTGAATACTGTTTTTATCCCGGGGCCTCCAAAACTTAAATCTTTAGCAGAACTCTGCTCTGAATTCCACTCTTATGCATCCAAGACCTTGTTGACGCCCCACTTGAATCTCACGGCCATGCCCGAGCAGCCGTGTGCAGCGGCCTTGACCCCCACCCTGCACCTGCACACACCCCGGTCTCCACCATCTCAGCTACGGCACCTCCGTGCACCCACTGATTCCGACTCCTCCCTTTCCTCACCCCACCCCTGTTCAGATCCGTCCACCAGTGGTTTGACGTGAGCTCCTCAATGCACACGGAGTCCATCCATTTTTTTCCTTGGGGAGATTGCCACTATCTTGTCCACTTACCTACCAAGATCTTCCGGGCCTTGTTCTGTCTTCTCCAAACCCATCCCATTACCCCCTCACCGCACCACATTGGTAGACCCAATCCTCACTTGACCAAGTGATCTCCTGCCCCATTGCCTTTGTACAAACCCCCCCATACCCCCCACCCCCCGCCCCATTTAGAAGACTCCTCTCTGCCTATTAGCTCCTTCTCGTCTTTTAGGCTGGGAGGGTCCCCTCCTCAGAGATACTCTCCCGCCAACCCCTGCTGTTCTCTGGCCCAGCTCCTTATCTATGAATGATATGAAAGAAATATTTTTTACTGATATTATTTGCTTACTAGACCCTTCGTCTGCCTCATGAGACTCATGATGACAGCGACTCGCTCTCTGTTTTATTTCCTGCACTTGGCACAGAGCCTGGTACATGGTATTTGTTGAAATATTTGCTGAACAAATAAGTGAATGAATAACAATTAGTGCTATCACATAAAATCAAGAGATTTCCATCTTGTTTTTTATTCTTTTTATGGTCATTTTAAACCAGAACATGGTCATCACTAAATATGGTTTCATTTCTCTTGGACTTATTAGCCAAATAGACTTGGAAGTCTAAAATAGTGTAATTATGCATAAAATGACTGACCTATAGCTTCTGAAACTGGTTTTCTTTGTGAAGCATCTTCAGAGGGTTGCTGTCATCTTCTTTAATTCGTAGTCTAGCAGATGGTTGTAGGTGGATGGAGGCAGAAAATAGGCTTTGATTTAAGATTCCCGAAAGCTATTTTTCTACTTATATTTATACTGAATTAGCAGTCATGCTCAAGTATAAGAAAATCTGGGAGCAGACTAGATAGCTGCTGGTTCTGTCATTGTTTGTGGGCTAGAAATATTTCTTCATCAATGATTACTGTAAGACTCATATCTGGTTTTGTGACTAATCAATGTTTCCTTATGCTTTCTGGGTATATTTTTATCAAAAACTCAGATTTCAACACACTTACCAGGAATGTAATGAATTATTAAAGCTTTCCACTTAAGCTATTTTGGAGGGAGGATGCTTTGCTCACACCAAAGCCACGTCAGATGTTTGCCAAAAAAATGCAAATTAATACTTGTACCCAACTGTTGATCTTTGACGCCAGTTCTCCTCCAGACGTGGCTTGCCTTGGGCTTCATTTTTCACCTGTAAACCATTCTGTCCTGGCTACTCCAGAAAGTGCTGTTCTCCCCAACTTCCAATACCACAGGTGAAATTTGCTTCCGCGTTCGTGAATGATGAACAACCCTTGTCCCAAGGGCTTCGCCTTGCTTTATCTGGTCTTGGGGAATATACCGCATGGATTGTCTATAACCCAAAAAGCCCTACTGATGATCTTGCCCAGCTCTCTTACACATGAAGAAACTAGGCCCCAGACAGGTGAAGAAGCCTGTCCGTAGCTAGGTGGTACCCAACCTGGGACTGACCCTACAAGTTTGCCAATTCCTATGTACTTTTGAACGTTCATGACCCTGGTCCAACAAATGCTTGTTTCAGTGGTTTTCAGCTCAGTTAGGAGTTCTCTGTTTGAAAGTGTTAATGGACGTGTTACTAATGAACATTCAAATGGTTATTCATACACATTGTATAGGTTAGGGACCCTTGAAAAGGGCATGCTTTGGAATTCGTATTTTATTTTATTTTTAAAAAACATTTTGGTAGTTTTTTCTGAGAGAGAGAGAGAGTGCACACAAGTGGTGGTGGTGGGGAGGGGCAGAGAGAGAGGGAGGGAGAGAGAGCGAGGGAGGGAGAGAGGCAGATTCTTCCCACCAAAGAGGAAGTCCACCCTGGGATCATGACTTGAGCCCAAGGCAGACGCTTAACTGGCTGAGCCACCCAGGTGCCCCTCTTTTCCTTTTCTTTTAAAAATTATAGCCACCCTAGTCTTTGTGAAGTGATATCTCATTCTTTCGATTTAGCATTTCCCTAATGACTAATGAAACCAGACATCTTTGTGTGTACTTGTTGACCATTTGTGTATCTTCTCTGGAGAAATGTCTATTCAAGTCTTTTACTCATTTTTACATTGGATTGTTCACCTTTTTGTGTTGAATTTTGAGTCAGTGTATGTTGGATAATAACCCTTGTATGCAAAGATTTTGTCCAATATTAATGGCTTTTCTTTTCATTTTCTTGGTAATGTTCTTTGATGCACAAAGCTTTTAATTCTAAGTCCAGTTTATCTACTTTTTCTTTTGCTGTGCTTTTAGTATTTTCTATAAATTCACTGCTAAATACAAGGTCATGAAGGTTTACTTCTGTGTCTTTGTAAGATTTTTTGGTTTTGAGCTCTTATACTTAGATCATTGATCCATTTTGTGTTTTTTTTGTTTTTGTTTTCATTGATCTGTTTTGAGTTGATTTTTAGATAAGCTGTGCGTTCACGGACAAACTTTACTTTTTTGAATGGGATATCCAGTTGTCTCTGCCCCATTCATTGAAAACATTCTTGTTTCCCTCGTGAGTGGTCTTGACACTCTTGTAGAAATCAATTAACCCATGTATGGGTTAGTTTCTGGATTCTCAACTTTATTCCACTGATCTATCTATATATGTGGATATACCCTTGTACGACTTTCAGAATGTCTCCATTGCCATTGCTTTGAAATATATTTTTAAATTGAGAAATAAGTTTTCCAATTTTCTTTTTCTTTTTCAAGATTGTTTTGGCTCTTGGCTGCCTGGGGCCCTTACAATTCCATATAAACTTGAGGATTCATGTTTCCAAATCTGCAAAAACACAGATGGAATTTTTATAAGAACTGCACTGCACCTGGAGACTTCTTTGGGTAGTGTTATGATCTTAACAACACTAAGTTTTCTAGTTCTATGAACATGGATTATCTTTCCATTTATTTGGGTGTTTAATTTCTTTCACAATGTTTTATCGTTTTCAGATTTCAAGCCTTTCACTTTCTTGGTTAAATTTATTCCTAGGGATTTTATTCTTTTGGATGCCCTTGTAAGAGGAATGCTCTTCATTTCCTTCATGGGTTGTTCATTGCTGGTCTATAGAAATACAACTGACTTTGCAGGTTGATTTTGGATCCTATAACTTTACTGAATATATTTATTAGCTTTAGTAGTCACTTTTGTAGATTCCTTCAGATTTTTCTACATTTAGGATGATGTCATCTGTGAACAGAGATAGTTTTACTTCTTCATCTCCAATTATGATGCCTTCCTTGTATTCCTTTTCCTTGCCTAATCACCCTGGCTGGAACTTCCAGCGCAATGCTAAATAACAGTGGTGAGAGTGGGCATCCTTGTCTTGCTCCTGATCTTAAAGGGAAAGCTTTCAGCCTTTCAGCATTGAGTGTGTTGTTAGCTGTAGGTTTTCCATTAATTGCCCTTTACGATATTGCCGGCGTTCCCTCTCATTCCTAGTTTTCCAAGTGTTTCTATCATCAAAGGTGTTGGCTTTTGTCAAATGCCTTTTCTGTGTCAACTGAGATGATCATATGTTGGGGAGGGGGGGTTCTGTAATTTTATTAATGTTGTTTATTATGTTGATTGATTTTTTTAAAAGATTTATGTATGAGAGAGAGCACAAGCAGTGGAGAGGGAAAAGCAGGCTGCCCATTGAGCAGGGAGCCCAATGTGAGGACGGATCCCAGGACCCTACGACCATGACCTGAGCCGAAGGCAGATACTTAACCCACTGAGCCACCCAGGCACCTCTTATGTTGATTGATTTTCTTATGTGGAACCACCCTTACATTCCCGGAATAAATCCATTTGGTCATGTCATATAATCAATCATTTTAATGTGGTGTTGAATTTGTTTACCAATACATCGTGGAGAATTTTTACATCAATACTCACAAGGTACATTGGCTTATAATTTTCTTGAGATGTCTTTGTCTAGCTTTGGTAGCAAGTTAATACTGGGTTTGTAGAATGAATTAGGAAATGTTCTATCTTCCCCTTTGGGGTAGAATTTGAGAAAAGTTGGTGTTATTTTTCAGATGTTCTATCTTTTATTGAAAGTGGGTATTGAAGTCTCCAACTATTATTATAAAACTGACTATTTCTCCCATCAGTTCTACCAAAGTTTGTTTCATTCATTTGGGGCACTCTTGTTTGGTGTGTATGTTTCTAATGTGATATTTTCTTAATGACTTGATCTTCTTATCAGTATATGATACTCCTCTTTGTTTTTTTATAATAGTTTTTGACTTAAAGTCTATTTTTTTTCCTGATACAATCTGATATTTTTCAGATATTTCTGATATAGCCATCCAGCTCTCTTTTGGTTACCGTTTGCTGAATTTTTTTTTCCCTTTCACTTTCAACCGATTTGTATCTTTGGATCTAAAGTGAGTCTTTTGAAAATAGCACACATAGTGGACTATTTTTCAGCCGTCCTACCAAACGCTGCCTTTTGATTGGTATAGGAGTACTGCCAAACTGACTCCATCTTTGGCCGTCCATCTTGTTCTCCCCCAGATGGTGCCCCTTTACATGACTACCCTGGGGCCTCATCATCACGCCCCTTGCTCCGTGAAAGCTGTGGATTAAGGTCTGGAGGAGGAGGCAGAGAGCAGGGTGCACAACAGCTGTGGGAAATGGGCAAGGGATTGCTGTGTTAGTACCGCCTGGAGCGTCTGCCTCCAGACCACCGTCATCAGTGAGTTACCCTGAACAAAAGTGTGTAAAAAACTGTGTAAGTGGTACGGAGAGGCTGGCTTCAGTATTAAAATACCTTTTCGGTCAGGACGATATATTACCGACACTCCTTCACCTTTTAACAATTGGAGAGCTGAATCTATTTACATTTAAAGTGGTTACTGAAAGGGAAGGCCTAACCTATGCCATTTTTCTGTCTGTTTTCGGTATGTCTTACACCTTTCCCCTCCATTTTTTCCATTACTGACTTCTTGTGTATAGCTGATATTTTGTAGCATACCATTTTGGTTCGCTTTTCATTTATTTCTGTGTATATATATTTAAATATTGTCTTAGTGGTTACCATGGGGGTTACAATTAATATCCTAAATTTCTAACCATCTTGTTTGAATTGGTTCCAACTTAGGCTCAACAGCATATAAAAACTCTGTTCCTAAATAGCTCCAGCCTCCCCTCTTCTGTTGTTATTAATGACATCTTTATACGTGGTGTGCTCATTAAGATAGATTTGTAAATATTGTTTTATACATTTGTCTTTTAAATTATATAGGAAACAAAAAAAGAGACTACAAACAAAAACACAGGGGACTAGCTTTTATATTTTCCCACGTAGGTACCTGAATTTTTTTATTTCTTTGTGCGGCTTTGAGTTACTCTCTCGCGTCTTTTCATTTCAGCCTGGAAAGGCTCCCTGTAGCATTTCTTGTAGGGCAGGTCTGCTAGCAACAAATTCCCATGGCTCTTGTTTATCTGAGAATGTCTTAATTTCTCTATCTTTGAAGGATAGTTTTGTCAGATGTGGCATCCTTGGTTGACATTTTTTTTTTCCTTTCAGCCCTCTCCTGGCCTCCACATTTCTGTTGATGCTTCTGCTATTGACTTACTGAGTATTCCTTGTATGTGACAAGTCACCGTTCTTTGGCCATTCTCAAGATTCCCTCTTTGTGTTTGCCTTTTGACAATTCGACTATGATGTTTTTGTAATGGGTCTTTTTTTGCCTGTATCCTTCATGTGGTTGGTTCATTGAGCTTCTTGAGTGTATAGATTTGTATCTTTTGTCAAATTTGGTAAATTTTCAGCCATTATTTCTCCAAATATCTTTCTGTTCCTTTCTTTCTCTTCTCTCCTGTGGTTCCCATTAAGTACATGGTGGCATACTTTATGATACCCCACATCTCTCAGGCTCTATTTACTTATTTTTATTATTTTTTCTTTCTTCTTTTCAGGCTGAATAACTTCAATGGGCTTATCTTCAAGTTTGTTGATTCTTCCTTCTATCTGCTCAGGTCTGCAATTGAAACCTTTTAGTGAGTTCTTCACTTACTGCTCTTTCAACTCCAGAACTTCTATTTGGTTCCTTTTTGTAATTTCTATCTCTTTATTGATATTTTCTATTTGTTTGTGTATTGTTGTCTGATTTCCTTTAGCTCTTTGCCCATGATTTCTTTTAGCACTTTGAATATATTTAAGACAGTTGAAAAAAATTTTAAAAAGACAGTTAAAAAAAAAAAAAAGACAGTTAAATTTAAGTCTTTGTCTAGTAAGTGCAATGTCTTTACTTCCTCAGGGATAGTTTCTGTCAATTCTAGAAACAGAGTGGGATATATTTTCTTGTTCCTTCACATGTTTCATCATTTTTTTGTTGAAAGCTACACTTTGAATTTTGTAATGTGGTAACTCTGGAAATCAGATTTGTTTGCTCTCCTCGGAGTATGTTTTTCTTGTTTGCCATAAGCTGTAGCTGTTTGGTGACTTTTCTAAACTATTTTTGTAAAGTCTGTATTCTTGGTTATGTATGGTCTCTGAAGTCTGCTTCTTTATCTTGTGTTTAGTTAGTGTTTTAACAGAGATTTCCTTGAATGCCAGGAGCCCTACTTCCACCCCCAGGGAGAAACAAAACAAAGCAGAAAGAGGAGAGAAAGAACAAATGAAAGAAAAAACCCAAATATCTCCCAGTTTCCGCAATTTGTTCTGTGTTGGAGCATTTCCTAAATCTTTAGCCAGACTATTTACATCTCTGCTTTAAGCCTTCACTTCCTCTTTGTGTTAACCAAGAAATCAGCCAGAGACAAAAGCTTAAGGTCCTCTCGGGTCTTTATTGGCATGTGTTCTGCCCTGGGCATGCACATGGCTTTCTAAATTCCTGGTACACAACAGTCCTTTGCATGCCCTTAATTTCCCAAAGAAACTCTCTCCCCAACTTTTCCATCTTGGATTTTGGCCCTGCATCATACACTTCAAAAATAATCATTTGCCCCCACGTTGATGCAGCTAATTGATTTGCCTTATGATATTTTCAAGAACTGTCCACAACTTTTCCACCCTGAGCAAGTTACAAGTTAGGCAAAACAAAAACAAAGCACCTTGTGTCAGTCCTTCAGACAGGTTTGACTAGACAAAGCACAATTCTTGCAGAAGGTTTGTTCTACTCCTTCTGGAAACAGGCACTAGAGTCCTACACTGGGAACACGATGTACCATCATCAAGTCCATAGACATACCACACAGGTGAGTGGGACAAGGGAAAATGAAAACATCGCAAAGCTTTTCTGACAATTTTAGGTTGCCTTTTTCTTGCTATAAAGTTCTCTTGGATCCTGTAAATCTTTGTTTTCCAGAATTAACAAGGTTGATTCTAAAATTTTTTGCTTAATTTTCTGATACGTCTGTGGAGCAATGGGTCTTTGGAGCCACCTACTCCACAATTTCCACTGACGTGTGGCAGCTATACTTCCTGCCCACCTTTTTATTTATAATCTTCATCATTCACATTGTTTTGGGTACATCTCTTGCCACAGCATAGAGTTGTGTGTTGCTTTTAATAGTCATTTCAGCCCATTTCCGTGTTTTGATATGAGAGATCTGTCTCAATTATTTTTTTTTTAAGATTTTATTTATTTATTCATGAGAGACACAGAGAGGGAGAGACAGAGACACAGGCAGAGGGAGAAGCAGGCTCCATGCAGGGAGCCCGATGTGGGACTCGATCCCAGGACTCCAGGACCATGCTCTGGGCTTAAGGCAGGCACCAAACTGCTGAGCCACCCAGGGATCCTCTGTCTCAATTATTTTATATTAGTTTATGCTTAATGTTTGTATGAATGTTTTGTGTGTGTGTATGCTGATTTGTATATATGTTCATTCATTATGTGGTCTGCTTTCTTTGTTCATTTTTGTTGTGGTGGTTCTTTTTGTGTTTAGGAAGGCTTCCATTTCTCATTTTGGTGGTTCCCTTTGCATGTATATCTTTATGTAATACCCTTAGTTCCTTCTTTCTTTAATCAATTCCTATTGGTTCCTACTGTGTATAACAATTTAATTAGCTTGTGTCTTCTCTGCCCTGCTGACCCTCCTTCTTCAACACCCAACTTAATCAGTAAGACATTTCCTTGCTTTTACCTTTTTATGTTAAAAATACTTAAGGTTACATAACTATAAATGATGTCTTTTGTTCCCAGCTATTTCACATGAGACTGTCACTATGCTTATTTTACTCCCCACTTTAACTCCCATTTTTGCTAGTTTTATTATTTAAACATTGTCAGAATGCATAACATTAACCCCTACTCCTATCTTTGTTTTTGTTTTGTTTTGTTTGTCTTAAAAAGATTTTATTTATTTATTCATGAGAGATACACACACAGAGAGAGAGAGAGAGGCAGAGGGAGAAGCAGGCTCCCTACAGGGAGCCTGATGCCAGACTAAACCCCAGGACCCCGGGATCATGACCTGAGACAAAGGCAGACACTCAGCCACTGAGCCACCCAGGTACTACGCCTACCTTTGTTTTAATTGTTATAATTCTTAATACTTCTTAGTATTTAGTGGATTAAAGATAACATTTTCTAAGTAACCTTGGTTATTCTTGCAACTTTTCTTTCCATATGAATTTTAGAATCAGTTTCTTACGTTCTAAGAAAAACTCTGTAGGCGAGTTGCTTGGAATTGTGTTGAATCTTGGATAAACTGTATGGAATTTACCCACAAATATCTGCATCTTTGTTGTCTTACCACAAGGTATGGTTTTTGTTGCTATTGTAAATTACTTGGAAAACTATGACCTCTCCATTAATCCACTGCTTATTTTTCCATAACAGCAACAGATACCCTGGCCTTCCTTGCTCTCCTTGCTCCTCTCTGCACTTACTCCAAGTGGTTGCCTTTGCCCTGTTCCTCCAATGGAGCTCACACACTGAATGCCACAGACACCATTTGTCTTATCACATTGAACACTTGCCCTGTCAGTCCTGGCCAGTGATCACACTAACCAATCGGCTTTATTTTATTTTTTATTTTTATATTTTTAAAGATTTTTTTTTTTTTCATGAGAAACATAGAGAGAGAGAGAGAGAGAGGCAGAGACACAGGCAGAGGGAGAAGCAGGCTCCATGCAGGGAGCCCGATGTGGGACTTGATCCTGCGTCTCTAGGATCATGCCCTGGGCCAAAGGCAGGCACTAAACCACTGAGCCACCCAGGCTTCCCCCACCAATCTTTTTTAAGGGCCAAGCTTGTACTTTTCAGTCTCTTCTGATCATTGTGTTTTGATAAGCTCCCCTTTTTTAAGGCTGTGGTTTTAGTCTAGGCAGTATTAATGGGACCGTGGCAGTGGGGATGGGGTCAAGATATGAAACAATATGGAAGTAGAACTTCCAGCCCATGACAAATGGTGAAATGTAGGAAGCACGGAAGAGAGAGGTACTACATAGTTCCTCTTCCTTCAGGGTCCTGGGGTTGTGTGCCAGAGACCTTTTGATTTCCATTTCATGCTTTCAAGGTAGGAAGGCCATAAACTCAGTTCAGGAGTGAACACCCTCCCCCTTAATTCCCTATCCTTCCCACAGGTCTCCCAACTCTGTCCTGTTTTGCATCTACAGTCCCAACATCCCTTGGGTTGTCCGGCTGCTTGCTGCCTTCTAACAATGAGGTCCTGTGCCCGACACACTGTGGATGCCCCTGAATGCCTTGTGACCAAATGAATGACAACTCTTGCATGTTATTGTCTTTGTAACCTCTGGGGCAGGTCAAGACGGTACAATTATGCCCAGAACATATTTGGCACTAGAACATGTTTCCACACAATACAGCTGAATACATTAAATTCCTGGCAGGCCAGCCTCTCACTTGCCTCTAGGCCTTTGTGTGTGCAAATCTCTCAGCTAGAAAAACTATCCTTTGCCCTCAGCCCCTCCTCAGGTGGCTAACATTTATACTCCTTGAGGAGGCCTCTCTGACTCGCCTCTCCAGTAAGGCTACCTTATTTCCCTTTCACAATCCTCATCCTTCCTTTTAGCCTTCCTTCCTTCCATTTATTTTCTTTTTTAGTAATCTCTATAGCCAATGTGGGGCTCATAATCCTGAGATCAAGAGTTGCTTGTTCTTTCTAACTGAGCTTAGTTAGCTCACCCCTATTTTTTTTTAAGTAACTCTACATGCAGCATGGGACTTGACCTCATGATCCTGAGATCAAGAGTTGCATGCTCCACCAACTAAGCCAGCCAGATGTCTCACAATACTTACACTTTATCATAACAGAGTAACCTCATCTGCCTCTAAGCTACTTGAGGTCAGGGAGGGACCTAAAGTGATTTGTACACCGGCACCTGGCACATATTAGGCACAAAGATGTGACTTGGTGGACTGAATGAACTGGATTGCTTCTATCAATGGGAAAGGGAAAGTTGGGCCCTTTTTCAAACCAGTCCTTCCTCTGGATCATGTAGAGTATTCTCTTTCCTGTCTTAAGCTAACCTCTGCTAAGGGATCCCACCCCCTGCACATAGAGGATGTGATCCAGCAGCTCAGAGGACATATGCATGGAAACCAGCTCCTCTCCTGCTGACAAAACTGTGTGGGTGCAGGTGGCTACCGGCTGTGGTACCTCATCCTCTAGAGTGACGCCAGGTCACACTTTTATATGTGGACCCTGCTGCCCAGACTGTCTGGGTCCCCTTAGTGAGACTGGCAGCAGCTTCACCATCCAACCAACACCCTCTCCTGCCCTCGTAGGCTGAGAAGCTTTCCTGCAGCTAATACACGGCCAGGGCTCCTGGGTCCATCCAGTGCCAAGAAACCTCTTGTACTAATTTATAACCACAATGACCAAAGATTCTAACCTTGAGGATGCTTGTGAGTCATGCACACCTCCCAGGGCTGGCAGCCACACAAGAACATCCAGGGTAGAGGGCCGCTAGGGCACAGGCACTCAGCACAGTGGGCACCAGGCCATTTGGAATCTGGTCCCTCCACTTGTCCTTCTTTGCTGTTCCTTGTCTCTGCCAGACCTGGGCATCCAGGCAGCAGTCAGTCCAGGGCAGGAAAGAGGAGCTCAGGGTCCTGGGAGGACTTTGGCAGCCCTCATGGACTGCAATAGCCGGGAAATACTGCAAATTGCTTCTGGGCCTTACGGCTGTTGCTGGGCTGCAGGCGCTAGGTCATTTTCTCTCTCTCTCAAGAAATTGCTTGGGCATGAATTTTTTTCAGCCACGTCAAAATCTCCAGCTACCCCACCACTGTCTCCTACATCCCCAGTTAGAAGAGTGGCACCCCAACAAGAGGAAGGCATGCTCTGTGTTTCCCGTGTTAGCACCCGCCTCTCAGGGCAGTCCAGTCTCTTACTGCTAGTTAAGGACTTGACTTCCGGCCAGCACTGTCCAACAGAAATACAATGCAAACCACATCTGTAATTTAAAATTTCCTAGTAGTCACATTTAAAAATGTAAAAAGACACAGGTGGAATTAATTTTAATAGTGTATTTTATTTAACCCAGTATTTCCAAAATATTAGAATCTTAACATGGAATCAGTATAACAATAATTGAGTTATTTTACACTCTTGCTAAGTTGGTTTAATGGAAGAGTATCTTTATCTGGCTTCAGTCTTTAGTATTTATATTGATTAAAATTTAATAAAAATGTAAAATTCAATTCTTCAGGTGCACTGACCCTTTCAGGCGCTGATCGATCCCGTGTGTGGCGGGGGCTGCTGTGCTGGGCGGCCCAGGCCGAGAGCCCAGGGAACCGAGTGGTAGCTCCATTAAGTGGGCCAGCTTTCAGGACCTTCCTCGTTATCCCTGCGCATTAACCACGTCCTTTCTTTTCCATATTCTTATGCTTTGACCCTGGAGGGATGGTCCCCCCAGTTCCCAGAGACAGCAAACAACTAACTCCCTAAAAGTGTGCCTTTCGTAGATAATCCAACCAACCCAGAGTCCACACCCTGCAGCTCAGTGGAGTGCCCCCACCCGGGGCCACGACCCAGGCCCCTGGGAACAGCCCAGTGCACCAGGGCCACTGCAATGACTCAGGTGGCCAATTCTGAGCCTGCTCACCTGGCCTCACCTGTTCGTTCCTGTGGAAGCCACAGTCAAGGTCCTGGCCCGTATTTTCTCCTCCTTCCACCCCCGGCCCCACTCCAGGACTTCGGGCTGTGGCCCCGGCACCGCGTAGCTCGCCTCCTATTTCTGACCAACTGTGAGTACAGCAAGCTTCCTCCTTCGTGACAGTCCTTTCCGTGTCTGCATGCCTTGCCATACTGTTTTAAACAAAGCACCTGTACCCTCAAACCACCCTGTCCTGGGGCTCATCTTCCCTTCCAGCCAGCTGCTCCCCAACCCTGGCACCTCCTTCTCAACTTCTCTTTGCTCTGTGAATGCGGTGCCTGCCTGGTTAAGCTCCTATTGCTGAGCAGGCCCGTCAGGTACAGTTGGGCGGGTTGTATACGACAACCAATTAGGGCTGATATCCAGTGGGCACTGGCTTGGCCAGGGAATCCCCTTTTCTTTCTTTCTTTCTTTCTTTCTTTCTTTCTTTCTTTCTTTCTTTCTTTCTTTCTTTCTTTCTTTCTTTCTTTCTTTCTTTCTTTCTTTCTTTCTTTCTTTCTTTCTTTCTTTCTTTCTTTCTTTCAGATTTTATTTATTCATGAGAGATACAGAGAGAGAGAGGCAGAGACACAGGCAGAGGGTGAAGCAGGCTCCATGCCGGGAGCCCGATGTGGGACTTGATCCCGGGACCCCAGGATCATGCCCTGGGCCAAAGGCAGGTGCTAAACCTCTGAGCCACCCAGGGATCCCCAGAATCCCCTTTTCTTATGGGTTGGCACACTGTCCCTCCCTCCCCCCATCATCCCACCGCCCTCACTCCCACCCTTCCCGGGGCCCTTCCAGATATGTTTGCAGAGCCTGTGCCCCTGAAACAGAGGGTGGGCTCCTGCCCAGGGAACTGCTGTGCTATTGCCCTGGGACATGCCCTCCTTCCCCGAGGAAAGGCGGCAGGAGGGCAGCCTGCGCTGCCTGGGGGAGTGGGATGAAGCAGCCAAGATGCTCCCCAGCCTCCTCCCTCCATCCGCTTCTGCCCCCGGGGGGAGTCCTCCCCTGGGCCCCCCACACCGGAGGGAATGCCGACAAGGGCCGAGGCGGGCCCTTTCCCGCTGCCTCCTGCCTGCAACTCATGGGCCCCCGGTTTCCGAGAGGGGTTCCTGAGAGGGCAGACCAGGTCCCTTGCTCTGGAGCCTGGGGAGTGTCGCTGTCACCGCAGGCTCCTTGGAGCTGGGCCTGGCGCTGCGGGTGCAGCAGGTCGGGGTGGGCCCGGAATCGCCTGCAGGGCACTGCTCTGGGTGCCAGGCTCGGGCCCAGGTGCTGTGGGAAGGGGTGGCCCCTGCTCTCCGCCCCGAGCTTGGCACCCAGCTTTGGGGGGTGGGTGCTGTCCCACGGGGGTCACCTGGTCTCCTGTCCACGAGTCCCACGGCGCCGGCCCGTGGCAACTGCAGAGCTCCAGGGCGTTCCCATCAGGTCCCCCCTTCCCTGCCCTCGGCAGTGACCCGGGCTTCTGATTCCAGAACAAGGATTTCCTGGCCTCGTTGCTGGAAGCGGAAAACCTGGCAGGGAGACAACCTTGGGGATGGACCTGACCTCAGAGGGGCACCTGGCTCCTGGCTCCGTCCCTCCGTCACCGAACGCCGGCTTCCAGGACATGCGGCCTGCTGCTGCCAGCCAGGCACACAGGGATGCGGGCACACGGGCACGCGGGGATGCGGGGATGCAGGGATGCAGGGATGTGGGGATGCGGGGATGCGGGGATGCTGCAAGCACGGCAGGCACCCCCCTGGCGCCAGCTCTCCTGGAGCGGGGAAGCCTCGTCCCACAGCCTGATGCAAGGTGACAGGGAGGCGACTCGCGTGCAGCACTGAAACCCCAGGCGGCCGTCACTTCCGACTGGTGACTGCCTGCCTGCCTGCGGGGACACCTTGGCAGGTTCCCCAGATTGCTGCAGCCTCCCAAATTGGACCCGGTTTTGTGAGCTGGTGTCTGGTGTGCTGCCTCCTGGGAGGAGGGGGTGGAGGAGGAAACTGATTTTCAAGAGCTCCCGAATCCAAACCCGAAGCCTCTCCAGGCTGCAGAGAGAACGGCCTCAGCCAGGCGAGCTTTCCCCTTGCACAGCTCCTAGATGATGCGGACGGGTGGTCCGGGAAGCCCTGTCCTTACCCCTTCTTGCCCTGGGGGGCGGGCCCATCTCCAGGAGCCAAACTCTGAGCAGCAGCAGGGGAGACAGAGCACTCTGGGAATCAGGCTGCGAACCTTACGGTCACTGGGGGAGCTTCTGCAAGACAGCCGGGCCTGAGCTCCTCCCCAGACCGATGAAATCAGGATCCCTGAGGTTGGGGCCCCGGCGTCAGTGATTTTTTTTTTTTAAGATTTTTATTTATTTATTCATTAGAGACACACAGAGAGAGAGAGAGGCAGAGACTCAGGCAGAGGGAGAAGCAGGCTCCATGCAGAAGCCTGACTTGGGACTCGATCCGGGGACCCAAGATCAGGCCCTGGGCCGAAGGTGGCACTAAACCACTGAGCCACCCAGGGATCCGCGGCCTCAGTGACTTTTATCCCACCTCCACTCAGGGAATTCGGTGTGCCCCCAGCGCCCGACACCACGGCTTTAAGCCTGCCCACCACTCACTGGCTGGGTGAGACTGGGAGGCTGCTCAACGTCGGATTCCCCGCCGACTTCCCAGACTGTGGTGAGTAGCAGGGGATGTCGAGGAGGATAGAGAACTTAGCACACTAGAGGGTCTACAGCAAGCCCTCAATACATGGTATACTCTATTTTGAGCTTGGGTTGGCAACCGACGGAAGATCCCAGAATGTAGAAACGAAGTATGAAATAAAAATAAAATCTAAGGAAATGAAATGGCAAGCCAAGGGATAGGAGGAAATATTCACAATACACAAATAAATGATGAGGGACTTGGACCCAGAATATAGAAAGATGCCTACAAACCAGGGATTAAAAAGATAAAAGATAAAGAACCCAAAGAACAAAAGATCCAGAGACTCCAATGGATGCTCCATAAAAGAAGATAAAAGATTAGCCAATAAATGCATAAAAGTATACTCAATGTCATTGGTCATTGGGGAAATTAGATTACAGTCCCAATGACAGATCGCTTCACATCCATCGCATCGGCCGGAATTCTGAATTCTTTCGAAGATCACCCGCACCCAGCGTCGATGAGGATGTGGGTCCACCAGAAAGCTCATACATCGTGGGTAGAAGTGTACAATGGTTGTGATCATTTTTCAAATCTGTTTGGCGGTTTCTCCTAAAGTTAAAGGTGTGTTTACACTATAATACAGTACAACCGAGCCCGGAAGCCGTGAACGCGTGGCCACGGAAGACTTGTCCGTGAGTGTTTACCGTTGCTTCCTTTACAGGCAAATACTGGAGACAACCCGAGTGCCCGTGAGTTGGTGAACAGATCGCCAGACTGGAGGGTGTTGCTCAGCACTACAAAGGGATGAACTGCTAATAGGACAGCAGAGAGAAATCCAAGAACATTCGTAGGGAGAGAGAAGCCAGACACTGAAGAGCGTATCCGTACGATTCCGTTCATGGCACGTGGGGAACCAGCCTAATCCACAGTGGCAGAGAGCACAGCAGTGGTCTTGTCTGCATGCGGGGACCAGAGAGGTGATGCACCCAGATGACGGCAGTTCGGTGGTGAGGAGGTCTTTTTGCTTGTTTGTTTAAAGATTTATTTATTTGAGAGGGAGAGCGAGAGCACAAGAGAGCAGGGGAGGGGCAGAGCCAGGGGAGAGAATCGTAAGCAGGCTCCACGCCGAGCATGGAACCCACATGGGGCTTGGTCCCATGACCCTGAGATCATGACTTGAGCCAAAACCAAGAGTCGGAAGCTCAACGAACTGAGCCACCCAGGTGCCCTGATGAGGAGTTTAAGATAAAGCGTGGAGCCAGTGAAGGTCTGGAAGCCCCAAGGCAAGGTCAGAAGAAGGCCACCCCCCTGGCAGCCCCAGAAACTTGCCCTGAAGAGCGTCCCTTCGGAGCATTTGGGCAACGTCAGAGGCTGGTTAGGGTGTCAAGGGGGAAAACATAGGAACAATTCCCTTCATCCTGGCCCTTTATCACCAGTATCTCATTCTCAGACACACAAGGAATCAAAATTCTTCTGACTCCGGATCATTCCTCCAGAGGTTGAATTAATTAAGATCATGGAGATTTGCTGAAGCCTGTAATTTGGGAGTTGGGGCTCATCCTCCCTAGACGGCCAATTCGGTGTTTTCTGGAGGAAGATCCTAAGGTTGGTTTGTTTGCTTTTCCCTTTAAAGAGAAATTCTCAGGTCATAAGCAATTGAGTTTGGCCCCTCTTGTGTTTATTTGTTCTGGCATCAAAATGTAGACTGTTTAAATGCTTAAAGTGTGCTATTTGGTACATTTTGACATATGTATATGTCTGTGAAACCATCACCATAGATAGGCTGGTTTTTTTAATGGATTTTTTTATTTAGGCTGATTTTTTAAAAATCAAAGTACAGTAATTGCCCCTTTAAACACACACACAGGGATCCCTGGGTGGCTCAGCGGTTTAGCACCTGCCTTTGGCCCAGGGCGCGATCCCGGATTCCTGGGATTGAGTCCCACGTCGGGCTCCCTGCATGGAGCCTGCTTCTCCCTCTGCCTCTCTCTCCTCTCTCTATGATTATCATGAATAAATAATTTAAAAAAATTTTTTAATAATAAAAAATAAACACCCCCCCCCCAATGTTTTTATATGGTAAGAAGGACTAAACTGATCAGAATTCATCTTTAGGGGAATCGTACATAGAAAATGCAATACTCCAAAGTTCATCGGTTGCTTGTTTCATTGTAATGAGGTTTTTATTTTACAACAGTATTAGATTCACAGAAAAGATGCAAAGGCAGCGTGAGAATTTCTGTGTCCCCTATTGTCAACATCTTACCTTACTGTGACATATTCCTCACAATTAATGAACCGATTCAGCTACTATTAACGAAAATCCATAGTTTATTCGGATTTCCTCAGTTTTTACCTAAAGTCTTTTTCCTGTTTCGGGACCCATCCAGGAGACTGCAAGACATTTTGTCATCATGTTCCCTTAGAGTCCTCTTGGCTGTGACAATTTCTCAGCCTCTCCTTGTTCTTGTTGGCTTTGACGGTTTTGAGGAGTATTGATCAAGTATGTAGTACAATATCCCTCAATTTGGGCTTGTTTGATGTATTTATCATAATTAGACTGGATTACGGATTTTTGAGAGGAAGATCACGGAGGTTCAGTGATACTCTTATCCCATCACACCCGGAGTCTAAACTTTCAGCAGGACTTATCACTGAGGATGTTAAACTTATCAGAGGGGTTTTATAGCATATAAAATTGACCAGGATAGATTTCCAGAGAGAATCTTAAACATATTTTTCTCTCTCTCTCTCTTTTTGGTAATGTTTTCTTTCCAGTATGTGTTTATTTTTTTATTTTTATTTAAATTCTAGTTAGTTAACATACAGTGTATTGGTTTCAGGAGTTGAATTTAGTGATTCCTCACTTACCTATAAGGTCCTGCCCTCCCTCCTCAATGACCATCATCCATTTAGCCCGTCCCCGCCCCCACCTCCCTCCACTTTGTTTCCTATAGTTAAGAGTCTCTCATGGTTTGTCTCCCCGTCGGTTTTTGTCTTACTTTTCCTTCCCTTCCCCTATGTTCAACTGTTTTGTTTCTTAAATTCCACATATGAGTGAAATCATATGGTATTTGTTTTTCTCTGACTGACTTACTTAGCATAATACCCTCTAGCCCCATCCACATTGTTGCGAATGGCAAGATTTCATTGCTTTTGATGGCTGAGTAATATTCCGTTAAACATATCACATGTTCTTTATCCATTTGTCCGTCAGTGGACACTACAGACACTTGGGCACTTTCCATAGTTTGGCTTTTGCTGATAATGCTGCTGTAGACCTCAGCGTGCATCTGCTCCCTTGAATCTGTATTTTTGTATCCTTTGGATAAACACCTAGTCATGCCATTGCCGGGTCGTAGGGCTGCTCTATTTTTAAGTTTTTAAGGAACCTCCACACAGTTTTCCAGAGCAGCTGCGCCAGTTTGCATTCCCACCAACAGGACAAGAGGGCTCCCCTTCCTCCGCATCCTCAACGACATCTGTTGGTTCCTGTCTTGTTAATTTTAGCCGTTCTGACAGGTGTGAGAGTGTATCTCATTGCGGTTTTGATTTGTATTTCCCTGGTGACGAGTGATGTTGAGCATCCTTTCACGTGCCTGTTAGCCATCTAGATGTCTTCTTTGGAAAAATGTCTCTTTATGTCTTCTGCCCATTTCTTATCTGGATTTTTTGGGTTTGGGGTGTTGAGTTTGATAAGTTCTTTATAGATTTTGGATGCTAGCCATTTATCTGATATGTCATTTGCAATTACCATTCTGTAGGCTGCCTTTTGCTTTGTTGATTGTTTCCCGCACTGTGCAGAAGCTTTTTATCTTGATGAGGTCCCAGTCGTTCATGTTTGCTTTTGTTTCCTTGCCCCTGGAGATGTGTCTAGTAAGAGGTTGCGGTGGCCGAGGTAACAGAGGTTGCTGCCTGTGTTCTCTCCTACAGTTTTGATGGTTTCCTGTCTCACCATTAGATCATTCACCCATTTCGAATTTATTTCTGTGTATGGTGTAAGAAAGTGGTCCAGTTTCATTCTTCTGCATGTGACTGGCCAGTTTTCCCAACACTATTTGTTGAGGAGACTTTTTTCCATCGGGTATTCTATCCTGCCTTCTTGAGGACAAGCTGACCATATAGTTGCGGGTCCATTTCTGGGTTTTCTATTCTGCTCCATAATCTACGTGTTTTTGTGTCTTAAACATGTTTCTTAGCCACCAAGTCTCCGTGGCTTCACCAAACCTAGTAAAAGACAGTAGAAGCAACAACAAAGGGCTGATTAGGGTGGGAACTGTGCCCCTTAAAGTACCCAGACTGGCCCAAGTTGCCTGCTTACAAGTGCGTGTTCTCTCCTCCCGATTAACTCACAGAATCCTCCAGCATGGACAGTGTTTTCAGATGGGTTTGTTTGCAGTCAGTGCCAACTGTCCACTGCTCGGAGCACTGCACGCGGAGGTGCCAACAGGCACATGCTAAGGGCTGAGCAGGTGCTTGACTAAGGGTCTGGGACCAGGGAGGCTCTGTCTCCTGGCCTCATCCCCTCCTGGCCTCTCCTACCTGTGCTGCAGGCGCACCTCGGCTGGCAGGGACATCTCAGGGGAAGGGGAAGGAGGACCTGGGAGAGGGGGCAGGCTTCCAGGGGTCTATTCCTGGGAGGTCCAGAAGGGGGGGGGGTCTTGAGTCTAGCAGAGGGGCTTTGCTCTGGATTGGATGGGGTGGGGGGCAAATCCGTGATTGGGCATCATGGTAATAAGCCTTAGATATAGGGAAGCCGGGGCTGAATGAGGCTAGAGCTGTAATTGGTAAAGAAGCAGCAGTCAAGCATTTTAGAAGAGAGAGAAATGAGAAACGGGGAGAGCGGGGGGGGGGACGGGGGGGGGGAAGGGGCAGGCGCAGGGTGTTGGTTCTTCCAAGGGCCGCGGGGCCTGTCTGCGTGGTCTCACCGCCTGGGGTACCGGGGCGCCGGGGCTCCCAGGTCGTCCCGCAGGGCAGGGGGTGCAGGGATGCTGGTCGAGCTCCAAGTCTCCGGGTCTCCCCCATCCGGACTCTGCACCCCGGGGCCCAGGCTCAGGCCCAGGACCTTCCTTCTGACTAAGGGAGATGATCCATGAAAAGCTCTGGGAACGACCCAAAGCACCAAGTGCCAGAGAGGCGCGGGGGGCGTGGGTGGCGCAGGCTGGGGCCTCTGCAGGCCAGGCAGCTGGGTCTGCAGGAGACCCTGGCATTTACTGACCCAAGGCCTCTCTTTTTTCTTTCTTCTTTTTCTTTTTTTTTAAAGATTTTATTTATTTATTCATGAGAGACCCAGAGAGAGAGGGAGGCAGAGATGCAGGCGAGGGAGAAGCAGGCTCCATGCAGGGCTCCACCCGGTGACCCGGGGTCACGCCCTGGGCCCGAGGCAGGTGCCAGACCGCTGAGCCCCCGGGGACCCCCAAAGGCCTTGCTTTCCTGAAGCAATGCGTGCACCTTGGGGGTCGCGGCTGGGGCGCGGAGGCAGGAGCTGCGGGTCTTGCGCCCACGGGCCGCACCTGAGGCAGCCGCAGGTACCGCGCACACACCTGGCGGAGCAGAAGGGCGGACGCGCGCGACGGGGGCACTGAGCCTGCGGGTCGCAACCTGGACCCCCAGGGCCTTCGGGACTCTCGGGGACCTTCCCACGTGATGCATCCGAGGCTGAGCGTCAGTCTGGCTTGAACACGCTGCAGCCTGAGCTCCGGGTCACGTGGCCCCGCAGGCAGAGCATCTGCGACCTGTGTGGGCGGCTCCCCTGGTGCAGCCCCCTCGGAGACCCTGCACCTGCGGCTCTCCTGGTGCATCCCCCCCCTCGGAGACCCGGCTTCCCCTGGTGCATCCCCCTTGGAGACCCAGCCGCGAGAGGCCCTGGCCCTTGGAGTCCCCTGCCAGCGCCCTTGCAATGTGCCCCCGGCCCACTCACTCTTATATCGCAGCTCTTGGCAAAACCCGGTGCATCAGCAAGTTTTTGGCAGCTGTCCCTTCAGAATAGCCGGGGCATCAGGCCCTCTTCCCCACCTCCATGTCCGGGGACCCTCTGCTCTGGTTGGGACACCTGTCGTAACCGCCTAATTGGCTCACCTGTGCTTTGGTCCCTAACTGAGTAAACAACAGAAACGTCTCCCTTCACGGCGCGGGGGCTAGCGGTCTACAGTTTATGTGTCAGCTTTGCTCCTTCTGGAAGCTCCGGGGGGTCACTGCTTCCCGGCCTATCCAGCCCCCGGCGGCCCCGCCTGTGGCTCGTGCAGGGGGCAGCCCGATGCCACCCTCCGCCGGTGCCTTCACACTGATGTCGCCCCTTGGCATGTCCCCCGGGCGTCTGCGTTCCCTCTTTGTGTAAGGACATGAGTCACGTTGGATCCACGCCCACCCTGGTGACTTCATCTTACTTCATTACATCCGCAGTGACCCTATTTCCAAATAAAGTCATAGACACAAGTACCCGGGCCTAGCACTTCTACAAATCTATTTTTTTCTTTGGCAAGGGGGTCACACTCAACAATTCAACCCACAACATTCTGCTTCCACATTCGCCTGACACCTTGCACTTTCCACATATCCTTCTATAATACGAATCAGATCGTGTCACTTCCTTGCTTAGTACCTTCCCACGGCCTCCCGTTGTATTTGAAATAAACTCAACACGCTGACTGAAAGCTTTTTGCCTTGGCCTAAAACTCTAAGGAGTGACCTGGGCCTGCTGACCCCTCGCCCAGCCCCACACCGTCTGCCCTGAGCTGCTGCGCCGCAGCCCACGCTCTGCTGGCCAGTCCCGAGCTCTCCGGGTAGCCACACCCCTCATCTGTTTGCAGCGAGTCTCAGCCCTGCAAGTGCCACTTCATTTATGCCACCACTCAGCCCACCACTTGCATTTATTTTCTTAACCGGCTTCATTTCGCCAGAGCGCTCATGACCGGGTGATGGCACCTATCGCAGCCGTGGGTGCCCTGCCCTGCCTCCTCCCCTCCTAGACGGGCAGGTCCGTGGGGCCGGGTTCCCTAAGCACCACTGTTTCCCTGGAGCACGGAGCACGGCAGAGGCTCAGGCAACACTGCCTCAGCTGGTGAATACCTCATTTCTTTTAGTTGCCGAATAATGTTCCATTGCGTGGATTTGCAATGTATCTGTAAAATTTTCTTCTTGAGGCTCCTGGCTGGCTTAGTTGGAAGAGCATTGAACTTTCCATCTTGGGTTTATAAATTCAAGCCCCATGTTGGGTGTAGAGATTACCTCAAAAAAGCCTTTTAAAAAATTAAAGAATAAAATTTATTCTTGGGTTAGATTAGGTAGTTTGTGTTTCTGTAGAAATTTGTCCATTTCATCTAAGTTATCTACTTTGTTGGCATACAGTTCTTGGTAGTCCTTTATAAGCCTTTTTGCTTCTTTAAGATCTGTAGCAATATCTCTTCTTTCGTTTCTGGTTTTAGCAATTTAAGTCTTCTCTTTGGTTTTCTTGATCTCTCTAGGTAGTTTTGTCAATTTGGTTGATCTTTTTGAAAGACCAACTATTGGGTTCATTGATTCTCTCTCTTAGTTCACTATTTGCTATTTTCTGTATCTCTGCCCTAGTTTTTATTATTTCCTTCCTTCTGCTAACTTTGAGTTTAAGTTCTCTTCTTTTTTCCAGTATCTTAAGGTAAAAAGTTAGGTTGTCAATTGGAGATCTTTATTCTTTCTTGGTATAAGTATTCATGGGTATAAATTTCCCTCAAACCACTGCTTTGGCTGCATCCTATAAGTTTTGGTGTATTTTGTCTTCAGTTTCATTCATGTCAAAGGATTTTCTCATTTCCCTTGTCATTGATTGTTTGAGTGCACTGTTCATTTTCATAAATTTGTGAATTTTCCAGTTTTCCTTCTGTCCTGATTCCTAACTCTATCTCTTTGTAATCAGAGAAAATACAGACAGACTAACACATGGTCTGCCCTGAAAAATGTCTCGTGTGCATTTGAGAAGAACGTATTCCGCTGCTGTTGGGTAGTGTTTTGTATGTGCCCCTTACCTCTAGGCGGTGTGTTATGTTCTTTACACCTATTCCCATACTCGTCTCCTGTCTGGTTCTTCTGTCGAGTGACCATACTGACAATAATATCGTATTTATAACTGCTCATGTATTACCTTTACTCAGGCCCTTGTTTCTTTATGCAGCCTGAAGCTACTATCAAGTGTCTTTTCTTTTCTTTTTAAAGATTTTATTTATTTACTCATGAGAGACACACACACACAGAGGCAGAGACACAGGCAGAGGGAGGAGCAGGCTCCATGCAGGGAGCCCTATGTAGGACTCGATCCCGGGACCCCAGGATCACACCCCAGGCTGAAGGCGGTGTTAAACCGCTGAGCCACCCAAGCTGCCCTCAAGTGTCCTTTCATTTCAGTCTGTGGGAGAGCTTTCAGGGCAGATCTATTGGTGGTAGACTCCCTCAGCTTTTGTTCATTTGGGGGTAGCTTAAATTCTCCCTCACTTTTGAAGGACAGTTTTGCTGGATATAGGTTTCTTGATTGATTTTTTTTTTCTTGTAGCACTTAAACTTATCAGCCAACTGCCTACTGACCTCCAATGTTTCTAGTGAGAAATCTGCTGATGGTCCTATTATGGATCCTTTCTATGTGACAAGTTACTTCCTTCTTGGTGCTTTCTCTTTGTCATTTGGCAGTTTGGTTATAATGTGTCTCATTGAGCTTCTTGGATGTTTATATTCATGTATTTCACCAAATTTGGGCAATTTTTGGTCATTATTTCTTCAGCGATTCTCTCTACCCTTTATCTTCTCCGTGTGAGACTTCCACAATGTGTATATTGGTCTGCTTTATAGAATCTCACAGATCTCTTAGGCTTTGTTCACTTTTCTTTGACCTTTTTTTCTTTCTGTTCCTTGGACTAAATAAATTCCATTTTCCTATCTTTGAGTTTGCTGATTTTTCCTTTGGCCTGATCAAATCTGCCTTTGAACCCTCCTAGTGAAGTTGGCGCATCATTTATTGTGATTTTCTAGCTCCAATACTTCTTTTGGTTTCTTTTTAGGTTTTCTGTCTGTTTATTGGCATTTCTGTTTTGTTCATACTTTGTTTATCTTGAGTTTCTCCACAACATTTTTAGTTTCTTGAGCATCTTTAGGACAGTTTTTTTTTCTTCTTCTAATAGATCTGCTTTTTTAGGAATAATTTCTGTTGATTTATATTTTCCCTTTGAATGGGCCATACTTTCTGGTTTTTGTATCCACTGTGATTTGTTGTTTTTGCTGAAAACTATACATTTGAACTTTTTAAGGTTTTATTTATTTATTCTCAAGAGACAGAGAAAGAGAGAGAGAGAGAGAGAGGGAGAGACACAGGCAGAGGGAGAAGCAAGCTCCACGCAGGGAACCCAACATGGGACTCGATCCCAGGACTTGATCCCGGGACTCTAGGGTCACGCCCTGGGCCAAAGGGAGGCACTAAACTACTGAGCCACCCAGGAATTCCTGGTGTACATTTGAATTTAATAATGTAATAAGTCTGAGGGTGCCTGGTTGGCTCAGTTGCAAAAGTATATGACTTTTGATCTCAGAGATGTAAGTTCGAGCCCAATGTTTAGTATAGAGAATACTAAATAATAATAATAATAATAATAATAATAATAAGTTAAAAAATGATATAGTAAGTCTGGAAATTAGATTCTTCCCCTTTCCCAGGGTTTGCTGGGTTTTGTTTTTGTTTTTGTTTTTTAGTTGTTGTCAGCTGTCTCTGTGCTGAAGATCAGGCTCAGGTGTAAGCATTAGTTCTTCTCAGGTCTTTTCTGAGGCTATGCTTTTCCCTGGCCATGTACAGGGACTTTCTAATTTCCCCCATATACAAGTTTGCATTTCAATGTCCTAGTCTTCAATGCATGGCTTCAATGCATTTCCCAAAGTGGGAAAAACTGAAAAATGGAAAGGGAGGAAAATCACTGGTCCTTTAAATCACCTAGAAGTCACTTCAGCCAAAGGGGCTGGGGCTTACAACAGTGCAGAGAAATATGACAATGGCCACCAACTCTTTGTCTGTTCATCTGTGCTCAGAAGCAGCAATCACTGACCAGAGAACAGATTGCTAATATCTTGAGGGCAGTGTTCTTTTGGCCAAACCTGGCTTTTGCGTGCAGGCTGCAAGCTGCTCCTGGAACATGTGTGCTGCTGCCTTCCATGGGGCTTGAGTAGGGGATGGGGTCATTGCTGTTGTGCTAAGCGCTGAAATTGACTGAAATTACTGCGATTCCAAAGTAGTTACACTAGACTGTTTCTGCCACTGCGATTGCTGTCTAGGTGAGGGGAAAGATTTCTGGCGCTTCCTACTCTGCCCTCTTCTTAGAATAATCCTCCCAAGGCTAGTTTTTTAGGCCAGTCATTGAGGTTTGTTCTGACCCCAGGTGGGCTGTTTTTAGCAGTCTCTTTCCCTAGTTCTCTCTGGCGAACTAGCTAGCCTATGGCTTAGCTTTACTGCTCTTAATTAAAAGGAGCTATTGTTTTCTAGAGCACTCTTAAGCTTGAACTACTGCACACTCAGTTTCAAATAATCAGTTCCTTTTAAAAAAAAATTTTATTTGAGAGAGACAGTACATGAGTGGCAGGAGGGGCAGAGTGACAAGTGGGCTCCTAAGGTGGGGGCCTGATGCAGGGCTCAGTTCAGGGTCTTGAGAGCATGGTCTGAGCTGAAGTCAGATACTTAACCAATAGGGCCACCTAGGAGGCCTTCAAATAATCACTCCCTTTGGCGAGAGCTTTATTTTTATTTATTTATTTTTAAAGATTTTATTTATTTATTCATGAGAGACACAGAGAGGCAGAGACACAGGCAGAGGGAGAAGCAGGCTCCATGCAGGGAGCCTGATGTGGGACTCGATCCCAGGTCTCCAGGATCACGCCCTGGGCTGAAGGCGGCACTAAACCGCTGAGCCACCTGGCCTGCCCTAATGAGAGCTTTAGACCTCTCTTTTCTTATGGACTGCCTCCCCTTTGGGGAAATCTCTGAGACACTACTCTGAGCACTGGCTGGTGTGGTGGTCTCTGGTTTTCTTGGCTTAGCCTCACCCTACAAGTGAGCAAGCTCAGATGGGGATGAATGAGGCCCCAGCGTTCTTGGATTGTTAGACCTGTTAGGGAACCTCCATCCTATGGGTTGATGCTGGATTAAAGAAGGAGGAGTATTGCCTCTTTAACTTGAAGCTGGAAAGGATGAGAAATGCTGGCGGCTTGCCTCTGCCAGGGAGATATGGTAACCATTGATTGAGAGATGAGGGAAAAGGAAGCCCTGTCTTCTTGACCAAACCTACTTGGGGTGGGGCTTCCATTAAGCTGAGATAGGGTAGGGAGTGGCCGGTAGGCAGTTGTGGCTCAAATGCCACATACACTCACTGCCCTTATCAAGTTTAATGGATTTCCTTGAATAAATGTTTCTTTATGTGTTGCACACCCTTAGGACAATTTCATACCCTCAGACTTCAAAATGGTTGTTTAAAAAATACTTTCCAAGACCTTTGCTTATTTTGCTGGGGAACGGGTCTGCTCAGCATCTCATGGCTACCGACCTAGGAGCGAAATTCCCATCCACGCCATTTCATATTCTGCTGATGAAGTGGCTTTCCTTGGGGTGTTTTGATTGATATCATTACTTTGTTAGAAATTGTCAAAATTTCACAACTAGTGCCAGGGACTAACTGTGACTTAATATCCATTTCACCCTTGCTCTTCAAGCACAGAATCCCAGCATTCTTTGGAGCAGCAGTGCATCCAGCTAAGTGATGTGGTGTGGTCATGTGAATGAGTTCTGGTCAATGAGTTGTAAGTAGAAGTGTTGCCTCTGTCTAAGAAAAACTGCTGTCAGTGAGCTGCTCAGTCAGGCTTGTGACCCTTTGGCTTTTCTTGTTGACTAGAACAGAGTGTTTGTGGCTGATGCGCTAGGAGTCCTCTCGGTCAATGAGGCAGTCTTGCAGGTGGAAGTTACATGGTGAGGATGGCACAGTAGAAACAGTGAAAACGGGATCCCTGGGTGGCGCAGTGGTTTAGCGCCTGCCTTTGGCCCGGGGCGTGATCCTGGAGACCCGGGATCGAATCCCACGTCGGGCTCCCGGTGCATGGAGCCTGCTTCTCCCTCTGCCTGTGTCTCTACCTCTCTCTCTCTCTCTCTCTCTCTCTCTCTCTCTCTGTGTGTGACTATCACAAATAAATAAAAATTAAAAAAAAAGAAACAGTGAAAACTTCTTTGCTTTGATGACGGAGTTCTTTGTCATATCCTGGAGCTGCTGTATCAGTCCTGGACTGCCTTCTTATAAAGAACATAAATCCCTCTGTGTTTAAGCCACTCTTTTGCTCAAGCGTCACTTCCTCTGAAGTCTTGTCTGACTCCTTGACAGCTAAAAATGGTTTCTCTTTCTTTTTTTTCTTCTTTGAATTCTCATAATACTTACCTCTAACTCCCTGTGGTACTGATACATGATATGACTCCCCCCCCCCCCCCTCCGGAATAGCATTATTTAGGTTTATCCTGAAAGGAACCAGATGGCTAGCCTAATAAAACCTAGCTCAGATTCTTCAAGGCTGACTGTGGGGGAGGAATCACCAAGAGAAGACTGCTGGCTGGACCTCAAAGCCCTCATTGCTGCTCCGAGATTCACTTCTCTCCTGGGGCTCCTTCACTAATTGCTCCTACCACCTATCGGCTGGCCGCAGGGGTCTCTGCTTTCATTTTGAGGGTTCAGCTCAAGTATGAGGATACACAACTTACAACTCTTCCCATAAGCCCATTTGGCACAGCTGAGAATAGACTAGGAGATTTCTTTAAAGATTATTGAAAGCCCACAGTAACAAAGGGGAAATAAAGACAGTAAAATAACATTAGGTAATCTGTTTTACTCATCTTTAGCTTGAGGTCCCTATTGCATGTTCTCTTGCCTCCAAATAGAGATCACTTTGATGCCTTGTCATCTTTAGATTCCAATGGCAAAACTATCCAGATGCAGCCATTACTTTATTTTAAAGCCTTTGGAGCATGAAAATGGATCTGGCATGTCCAAGCCGAGACCTGGATCCCAATATTTTTTTTTGAAACCTTGATAATTAAGAGTATAAAAAACAAACAACTTCTGTCACTAAAAGTCACAAGTCATTTACTTATAGAAATAATTCTTTTGCACCTAGAATTACATTCAAGTGGGGATTTTGGTAATGTTAATATCCTCTTCTAAATGAAGGTGTCCTTGCTGGATGCTGAGTTGTAGCTGGACATACTTGCATTGCTTTTGGAGAGAATTCCCTTAACTAAGGAGGGAGCAATAATAATGATGGAAGAACTAGCACAGTGCCTGGGCCTTAGACTTGCTCTGAGCCTCTACATTAGTCAAAGGGATGGAGATTAAGAGATAATAGAATTGTTTTCATGAAAGAATTTGTGGGACTCAGGGATTAATGCAAAATTTCAGGGCAGATGACAAAGTGTAGCTGAGAGTTGATTACTAAAAAATAATAATAACAAGCACTTTTACCAGGCTTATTCTATGCCAGGCAGTGCTCTAATACTCAGTGTGCATTATCTCATTGGTCTTCGTAGTAACCTTTAAAATAACACAATTATCATACTCAGAGATGAGGAAATTGAGGCACAGAGAGATTAAGTAGCTTGCCCAAAGTCCCTCAGCTAGGAAGAAGCGGAGTTGTGATCGAAATCCATGCCATTTACTTCCAGAGCCTGGCTCTTACTCCCCTTGCTGTGTGCTCAAGGAAACTGTCCATTTCCTTCCACCTCTACAGGAAACCCTGACCTCTTATCAAAGGCATTTCATCGCCTTTATGAAGCTAAATATTTGATGAATATAAAAAGGGTGATTTCATATATTTAATTTTCATCTAGCCACTTTACTGAACTCTTATATTACGTCTATTAGCTTTTTCACTAGCTCTTATAATGGGGGAGGGGTGAATAATAATCTTTCCTGCAGTTACATATAATTTTGCCTCCAGTTTTTCTACAACTGTGCTTCTCATTTCTGTATGTTGCCTTATCACCTTGGCTATAGTTTATGGACTAGTAAAAGTGGAATTACGTTTTAGAGTGGCCATTGGAAGAATAAATATGAGAGCAGCGAGCACAGGGGCAGAATGAGCAGTGAGGAAGCGACTGCAGTAGTTTTGGTGTGATGTCATAATGGCTTAGCCTAGGATGATTGATGAGGACATAAAAAGAAGGGATATATAGGAAAGACATTTTAGATAAAGAATTTACTGGATTTAAGGTTGTGGGTGAGCAATAAATAAATACATCTTACCTGAAATCTCGTGCGCTCTACCTAATGGTGAAAATTTGTAACAGACGTTCGTATCTATTGAAAACACGTGTCTGAAAACATCTAAAAAGAGCTAGGAGGAGGGCGCCTGGGGGGCTCCGTGCATTAACCGTCCAACTGTTGATCTCACTCAGCTCAAGTCTTGATCTCAGGGGTTTGTTAGTTCAAGCCCTTCATTGGGCTCCACACCCAGTGTGAGGCCTACTTTAAAAAAAATAAGTAAAAAATAAATAAAAGGAGGTAAGAGGAAGGAAATGAACCACAAGTCTCAGTGTATGATAGCATTAGCAGATAGATAGAGAGAGAGAGAGAGAGAGAGAGTCTATTGTATATCCATCCATCATCTCTCTATGGATCTACCTATGGATTGGCCTGTGTATTGACCTGACTTTTGAAAATCAAATCTCCATGGCTCAGCCTTTGATCCTTGAACTATCCGGCGCATTGCCTGTCTGTCTGCTCCAGACCCATAAGCTTCTTTTTTCCCCCTCAAAACCACCAGTATCCTTACCCTCACGTTTTTCACACGTTCTATTCCCTATTTCCCACCATCTTAGTTTAAATGGCATTTGCTCAGTGAGCCCTCCCTCAATCACCCCAGTCCTCCAACCCATACCACCATGTATCCTGCACTTTTCTTTCCAAATTATTTCCAAACTTGCCACAGTTGCAAGTCAAGAGGTATTTGTAGGACTGTGAGAACCACTTCCCACTCCGTGAGGGCATGAGCCAAGGCTGGATTTGTTCCTGCTGTGCCTGGCATACAGGATATAATCCTAATGCTTAATAAATGTATTCATGACTCTCAAAAATAAACATATCTTGAATAATTAACCCTTGTATAGAGCTTTTCCAGTTTATAGAGTAACATTTTTTTTCTATCGTGCCCCAACTGGTCTTCACTTCAAGCCCGTGAGAACCATGGAAGTGGGACATTTCACAGGCGCCTTATGGGTGGACTGTACTTTCACCTGCATGACTTCATGTGCTGCTCATTCTACTGTCAGAATTTACACATATCTCCAAACACAGAACGCTCTTTGCACACGTGGGTCCTTCTGTCTGCTGAGTGTGTCCCCCCCATCGAGGACGCCATCATGCCCCACCCAGCCCCTCTCACCAGCTGTGCTCCCCTCTCCAGCCTCTGGGAGTGTTGGCTGTGAACAGTCCCAGCCAGGAGGGCTCAGCATATGACCAGTGCCCCATGCAGGGGTATAAACCGCCCCCCCCTTGCCCTAGGTAGCACAGCTTGTGTGCCAGAATTTTCTGGTGGAAGCAGGCTGCAACCCACCCCCCATGGCACTGCTGCCCCACTCCCCGCTCCCCTCACCCTTCAAGAACCCACTTCCACGGGGATGCCCGTGGGGGGCTCTGCTCCTGGAGAGCTCAACCTAAGGCACAGCTGTGTGGGCCACCTTACACACCCTCTTCACTCTACAGAGCCTCTCCGTCAGGTCAGAGAAGACCTCCCCCTGCCTGGCGGTGGTAAGTGTAGTGACAGAGGCAGCACCTCGAAGAGGAGGCCCCTGGGGCCGGGTGGTCCCGGCAGGCCGGCCGCTCTGGGGGGATCGCTACAGACCTGTTGATGGAAGCCACTTGGCCAGTGGCCAGAGATGAGGAAGCCAGGAAAGGACGTTCCCTGAGTCACTGAGGCACGTGCCCTCATTCCTTGGTGAGCTGGCCCTCCTGGGGAAGAGAAGCAATGCTCACTCCTTATGCTCTCCTCTCCTGCTCCTGATGCCCGAGAGCAGAGGAAGGGGCATCCTTGGGTTATACACGGGACACTGTCGGGTCACCCCACCCCTGGACCTGCTGATGTCCAGGCTCCCAAACAGAGAGGGCTCAGGAGAACCTGGAACCATCTCTCACCTGCCTGAAGCCTGCCTTCCTCCCTCTTCCAGGGTGGTGACCTTGGCATGTCTGCCCCCCTCCCCCACCCCAGGAGACCCTACACCTCCTCTCCCACAAGAGCAAGGCTCCTCTGTAAATGCCCAGGTCCACTCTTCGGAATGTGTGAAGGCAAGCCCAGCCCAACATTCACACCACCGCTTCCCGTGTCCGTGTTCCTCCCCTGGAGCACAGGAGTCATGTTTTGCTTATCCTGCATATCTTAGTAGCTCCGGGGCTGGTAGCAAGAATATGCATTTCAGTTTTGAGTTAGCAGAGGCTTTAGAGCTCCTAGGACAGGGTCTTATGATCAGTCTCATCAAATGAACGAATAAATATTCTTTTTTGATTAGGATTTTGCAGTAACTCAACCCAAAGTGTTATTAAGGTGGGTTTGCTAATTGAAGCCAATGTTATATTTATACATATATTTAAAGACTTATTTATTTATTTTAGAAAGAGAAAGAGAGCATGAGCAGGAGGAGGAGGGGGAACGGAGCTCCCTCTCCCTCCCACACTCCTGGCTCAGTGTGAAGCCCGAAGCTGGCTGATTCCATGACCTTGAGACCATGACCTGAGCTGAAATCAAGAGTCAGAAGCTTACCTGACTGAGCAACCCAGACGCCCCCATATTTATATTTTAAAGTAGGGCGCCTATAGTTGTCCTCAAAATGTATTAAATAGGAAGACAGGTTTTGTTTTTTAAATCTATTCCTAAGGCTTACCTGACATTCTGAAGATAAGAAGAGAATAGGCTGTGATGAGAGCTGTCCAGGTGGAACGAAAACCTTTCACACAACACTGTTTTGTTCCAGGCATGGAAAATTCCCAAACCATTTCTAAGTATTTTTGGAAGGAAGTGAGCCAGTCCTGGTCCCTTTCTCCCTGGTCCCAATCCTCTTCACCCTCTCACTGCCTTCTGCTTACAGATGGGGGTTGCAGATGGTCACCGAGCACGCGACCCACTTTCAAATGAAGGAGAGTGAAATGTGTTCATCTTTTCAGCTATGCACCTTTTATTTTTTTATTATTTTGTTGTTGTTGTTGTTAACTATGCACATTTTAAAACAAGCAAACCTCTCTTCTTCTCTGCCTTCTTTCCTTCCTTCTCCCTTCTTGTGGTAGCAAATGGCCTTTCTGTGTCCACACCTGTCTTAGCTCCAGCAGCCGTAACAAAATACCATAGCCTGGGTAGCTAAACAACAGAAATGGATTTCCTCACAGTTCTAGAGGCTGGGAAGTCCCAGATCAAGGTGCTGGCAGAGTCAGGTTCTGGTGAGAGCTTCCTTCCTGGCCTCAGATGGCCATCTTCTCACTGTGCCCTCACATGATGGATAAGGAGAAAGGGATTTCTCTCTTCCTCTTCTCATAAGGCCACAGTCCTATCAGATCAGAACCCCACTCTTATGACCTCTTTTAACTTCATTACCTTCCCAAAGACCCTTTATCTCCAGATACAGTCACTTTGGAGGTTGGGACTTGAATATATGGACCCCCTTGGCCCTATAGCTTTGCAGTCACCTCTCAGCGTGTCTCTGATCTCAGCCACGTGGTTTGATATGATCAATGTTAGTAAATGGTAGGCAAACAGAGGCTTGAAAATAGATGCACAATTGCATTTAATCCCTAACACAGTTGGGCTTGCTCACTCTCACACCTCTAGCTTGCCATGACATCATACCTGGCTTAGCCTCCCCGAGCTATGCGAGAGGCATTTGGAGAAGAGCCAAGACCATCTTAGAACCAACTGACAACCAGCTGATACCCTGAAATGTGAGACATTCCAGCTGAGGTCAGCAGGGCCTGGCCTAGTTTAGCAGAACTGCCCAGGTCCCCCTAGTCTGGTGAGAAGTGACAAATGGTTCTTGTTTTATGCCACTGCATTTTGGAGTGGTTTGTTACTCGGCAGTAGCTAACTGGTATCATCCCCCTGTTCCTAAATCCTTCCCTTCATTCTTTCTCTTTCTTTTTTTTTGTGTGTGTGTGTGTATATATATATATTTGTGTGTGTTTTCCCTTATATTCCTTCTTGTGTTTGAGTTTAAGGATTGAAACACATCTCCAACTTTCCTTTGATTCTTGATCACCTGAACTGGAAAAGAAACCACCATTCCTCACTAGCCTTTCACCCTGCTTTACTTTTCTTCAGTGCTTGTATTACTATGTGACATATTATGGCACATACTTATTTGTTTATTGTCTATCTCTTCCAGTAGAATTTAGGACAATGAGGGCTTGGATTATGTCTGTCTTGTCACCATTGCATCCCCAGCACCCAGAACAGTATCTGGCATTTAGTGAGTATTTTATAAATGTTTGTCGAGTGAATGGATGCCTATGGAAAGCAATGGAATGAGTGAGTAAATGAATACATTTTTCAAAACACTAGAACTAGAAAGATCTCCATCACATATATATAGTACATGTGTGTGTATAAACATAAATATATACAGATACTTACACATGTACACATATAAGTGCTTATGGTATGGATTAAATAGAGTAAAATGGGCCCTAGGATTTAGGTTTTGATGCAATCAAACCTCAGCAAATTTGCTGAGGTGGACAGATGAATGCCAGTAAAAATGGACAAAGAAACAACATTAACTCATTTCATTTTCATTAATCAGAATTTAAAAGCTGAATATTGCCAACAAATGTACTGTAGGAGTAAGACGTCCTTCAAATGGGGCTGGGGAATCTTTTGCCAAATGGGTTCAAGCTGTCACTCGGCTCACAACTATGTGTTTATGCTAGCAGAGCCTGGAAGCATCACTGTTTTCAGCGGGTTTTTTTAAGTACTTTACCAAATTCATATCTTTTCTGGGTCAGTTTAGAGTGTTTTATCCAGTTAGTTCTTTATAGTTCAATTTATGTCCTCTCAAAAGGAATGGGTCATTTAAAGAAAAAAAAAAGCCACCTTTAAGCTGTCCACACGGGAGCTGGACCAAAGGAGTCAGTTGGTTTCCCAAAGCAGAGGCTGACCGGTGGTCATATCAGGACTCTGTTTACTTTGGATTTTGCTGATTGTTATTAGGTAATCTGTGTGTGTGTGTGTGTGTGTGTGTGTGAGAGAGAGAGAGAGAGAGAGAGAGAGAGAGAGAGAGAAGTTTGCAGGGGGGAACAGAAAGTGGAGATGTGAAGCTGGTAGGATTGAATCTGAGAGGAGGGGTATGGTGGAAGGCACACAGTGTTGAATATTGCTGTATTGGCAACAATTTGGGGAAGAATTCTGTAGGGGAAAGATGATGTCTCTCTCATGGCCTCTGCTGGTTAAGGGCTTACTTCTGACAACCATGATCTTGAGCGTGATGTTGCCCTTAACCAAGTGGACTGGGGTGGGGAGTGAGCAGGTTCCAGGAAAGGGGAAGCCCTGGAAAAACACCATGGTGTTGGTATCGATGGAACTCGGGGAGTAACAGTTGCAGTCCAGCCTTATTCCTTTAAGAATTACAATTAACTCCCTTCCTGCTTTTGCTTGAGCTAGCTCGAGTAGACTTCTGTTGCTTGCAACCCAAGAAATCCTGAGGAACACACCCTGGACTATGCACTTCCGTCGCTGCCATTTGTGGTGTGTCCAGTTCTGCGACTGATGGGAGATGACATCTCCCTCCTTCTGGCTCCTGCTGATAGGTCTCAAGTGTCGGAGATCAAAGGAGCCCAAAAGGCTAGAACTATCCCTCCAAGTCTCTGTTCAGTAAGAAGGGCAATCTGTTTGGATCTGCTGGACAGTGAAGCAGAGACGGAGAATCAGAGATCCTGTGGAGAGAGTGACGAGTCTATCCGATTCTATCCCTGGATCCCTATCTCACTGATGTTTCTAACCGGGCTTAGGACTCATCTTTCGTCACATTACTCCCCTACTTAAAAACTTCTAGTGACTTCCCTCTATCGGTTGAACACCACCGAGACACCACAATCTGTTGTCCAAGGCTCTCCGTGGTTTGGGATAAACCCATTTTCCAATTTTAGTCCCCAGATATCTCCATTCAATCCTTATGTTCCCTGAAGGTACAAGTACTTTTATGTCGGGGAGGCCTGTACCTGTACACTTTTCAGAGTTTGATTCATGTTGCCCTCCCAGAAAAATTATACACATCTACCTTTGTACCTGTAGGATAAAAGAATGTTCCCTTCCCGGTATATATTACAACATTGTGCGTTATTATTCTTTGTAACTTTGCCAATGCGATAGGCGTTCCTTTGGTTACTAATGAGGTGGAATAGTTTCTCATGCATTTAAGGTTAATTCGTAATTCTTTTGTATATTGAGTTTTTACGTTCTGGGCTAGTTTTTCTATTGTGTATTACAACTGTCACATTGATTTATAAGAATTCTTTATTAATGATATTGACTCTTTGTCACATATGTTGCAAAAGCCTTCCTTGGTGGATTGTTTTGTTTTATTATTGTGTATGACTTTTGATGTATGGGATTTTGTGTTTTTATGCAATTTAACATGTTGCTTTTTTCCTTTGATGATTGCTGTCTTAGGTTTTTTTAGTTAAAATAGTTGTTACTTCTCTTCTAACCACTGTATCTCTCTCTCTCTCTCTTTTTTTTTTATATTTTATTTATTTATTTGAAAGAGAGTGAGAGGAAGAGAGCATGAGAGGGGGGAGGGTCAGAGGAACAAGCAGGGAACCTGATGCGGGGCTCGATCCCAGGACCCTGGAATCATGACCTGAGCTGAAGGCAGATGCTTAACTGCCTTCTGAGCACTGAGCCACCCAGGCGCCCCTACTCACTGTACATCTTATCTCCCAACTGGACTGAAACTCTTTCAGAGAAGGATCTGCTTCCAAAATTGTATTGCATAATTCTACTCTCTGCCCAATTTCAGTATAAGTGATCAGTAAGTGACAGTTAATTCATTTATTGGCTATTCAGCTGTCTAAGGTGGCTCCAGGGATCCATGCCTCTTCACACCTACGTGGAATACCTTCTTTTGCAAGTGTGCTGGTTCAGTGATGTGTATCTGTCAATGGAGTGTGACAAAAATGGATGGATGAGATTAAGCTATAAAAAACTATGATATCGGGATGCCTGGGTGACTCAGCAGTTGAGCGTCTGCCTTTGGCCCAGGGCGTGACCCCGGGGTCCTGGGATCGACTCCCGCGTTGGGCTCCCTGCATGGAGCCTGCTTCTCCCTCTGCCTGTGTCTCTGCCTCTGTGTCTCTCGCGAATAAATAAATAAAATCTTAAAAAAAAACAAACTATGATATCTGGGGCATCTGAGTGGCTCAGTCAGTTGAGCGTACAACTCTTTTTTTTTTTTTTTTAAGATTTTATTTATTTATTCATGAGAGACACGCGGGGGGCGGTGTGCAGAGACACAGGCAGAGGGAGACGCAGGCTCCATGCAGGGAGCCCGATATGGGCCTCGATACCAGGACTCCAGGACCATGCCCTGGGCCAAAGGCAGTCACCAAACCGCTGAGCCACCCAGGAGCCCAGCGGACGACTCTTAGTTTCAGCTCAGGGCATGATCTCCAGGCACGGGATGGGGATGGAGGCCTTCGAGGAGCTCTGCACTCCGCAGGGAGCCTGCTCCCCCTCCCTCTTCCTCTGCCCCTCCTCCCCCTGAGTATCTCTCTCTGTCTCTGTCTCTCTCTCTCTGAAATAGATAAAGTAGATCTTTAAAGAAAACAGACTGTGACACCTGCCTTGTTTTCTCTCTCTCCCTTGTTCTGTTGAGGCCTATTGCTCTCGGGCGGCTTACGGGACAAGGAGCTGAGGGTCGCCGTCGGTCGTGAGGAATGGGATCCTACCAAAACCACAAGAGCAAGCTTGGAAGTGGAACCTTCCCCGCTTGAGCCTGAGACGGTCGTCGCCCTCCCTGCATTAGGGAGAGAACCTGGGCCACTGAGGGAACTCAGCTAAGGGACGCCCAGATCCCCGCCTCACTGTGAAGGAACAGGTGTTTTAAGCTTCTAGGTGTTGAGGTTATTTGTCACACAGCAACAGATCACGAACGCAATTGTTGGAAGAAAAAAACAAAGGCTTCTTGTCTTTGGATACTTTTCTTTGACTTTTATTACTCCCCCTCCACACCCCCCCCACACACACCTCATTTACTGTCTCAAAGAGTAAAGGAGAAACCTCTCTAGGGGATCACATCAACCCCGGAAACCTCCGTTGTCCTTTTTTTTTTTATTTTTTTTTTATTTTTATTTTTTTCGTTGTCCTTAATATATTTCCAAGACACTGACGCCGAGGCTGCCGCCCGGTGTCCTCACTGCGGCCGGGGCCGGGCCGCTCTCCTTACCCTTCCTCCGCGCAGTGAGGAGGAGGATGGGGCTGCTGCCTCGAGGAGGCCCTGCACCTGGCTGAGCAACGAGCTGGGTTGTACAAGCCTGGGACAGAGCTGGGACACCATGGACTGGCCAGGGCCAGTCAGGACCAGGAGGGAAGAGCCATGCGGGTCGCGCTCTGCGGGGCACAGCGGAGACGGGACTTTGGAGACACCGAGGCTCTAGTGATTTTTGAGTAGTTCACTGTGGGGCACAATAGAAATCCCTCATCTATTTTAAGTAAAGTGGAGGTTTTAGAGGTGTGGAGTTCTGTCTCCAGATGGGCCTGGATGGGCTTAGACTCAGAGGAGGGAGCAGCCGACCCCAAGCCGCACTGGGGGTGAGTCCAGGGGGCTCCAAGGGGAGGGCCGAATGGGGCTCCTCTCTCATCTCCTCTTTTTCCTTAGAATAAACGGTTCTGCATCTTACTTGTCCAAAGCCCTGAATTTTTTCTGCAAACATTCATACTAAAAGTCTAATCTCATAAAATGAATCTCAGTTGACACGTCAGCAAGACCAAGAACGGGCTCTCTCCCTCGGATCAGCTAATGTCATATTAAGGGGGTGGGGGGGCGACAGCCTCTGCTGCTTCCCCGCTGAGCTGGCTCACCTGGACAGCTGGAACTGAGATGCTCTATCTTAAAAGGCGTCCAGGTTTCCTATTCAATGGCAATAGCCGATTTTTGCAAGTTGTAAAGGGTTTTTCAACCTCTTTAAAAATATTTTTGTCCGATTGGTTTTTAATCTTCACTGGGTACAGATATTTTTTGCATTTATAGGAATGAAGCTGGACCTGGGCAATCAGAAATGATTAAACCCACACAGGGACCTGCAGACCCCAGGGTCTGAGTTAAATGGCTATCCCAGTGACTGCTGAAGACGGGGAGCTGATGTGAAAATTGAAGCAATTACCTAGATCACTCAGGCAGAAGAATTTCTGAAGCTTTTTTTCCTTGAACAATCCAGATAATTGCTTCAATTTACACTTCTTACTGGCAGTAGAGACGGGGATGGAATAACTCGGGAGAGAATGTGGGTGTGGGGGAGAAAGCATCACTTTGTGTGTGTTTTTTTTTTAAAGATTTTTATTTATTTATTCATAGAGACACACACAGAGAGAAAGAGAGAGAGGCAGAGACACAGGCAGAGGGAGAAGCAGGCTCCATGCAGGGAGCCCCACATGGGACTCGATCCCAGGCCTCCAAGATCACACCCCAGGCTGCAGGCGGCACTAAACCTCTGCCCCACAGGGGCTGCCCTTGGCCTTGACTTCTACTGGGCTCAAGCAAGTCAGAGGGAGGCTGTTCAGCATTGCCTGAATGATCCAGGTAATTCCCCACTCTCTGTTTTATCTCAGTAGTGAAGTTTCAGGGCCACGCAAGTGTGGCTGGTGGGGGCATCGGGATAAATTGTGGCTGGGGAATGTCGGGTCTGTTTGAGGCCCTTACCCTGTGCTATGCAGTGAGTTCACTGACTGCTTTCCTAGGCCCCATAGATCCCTGCCTGGGGAAGGCCTTGCTGGGTCAGCAAAGAGAGGAGCGGAGTGGGTACTGTCCCGGAAGAGCACAGCACACCTGTTAATTTAAGCAGGCACCAACATCAAGGCACCAGGACTTGATCATCCCCTTAGGCAAATGATTCACCCACTAGGGTCCTTGGGGATTCAGTTCTGTAACGGAGAATTCATATATTTTTTTTAAAGATTTTATTTATTAATTCACGAGACAGAGAGAGGCAGAGACACAGGCAGAGGGAGAAGCAGGCTCCATGCAGGGGCCCGATGTGGGACTCGATCCTGGCACCCGGGATCACGCCCTGGGCGAAGGCAGGTGCTAAACCGCTGAGCCACCCAGGGATCCCCCCTGAGGGTTCATATTTTTGAATGAATGAATGAATGATGTATGAATGTATGAAAGACGTTTATTGAGTTGCTACTTTGTGCCTGGCCCTATGCCAACCCTCGGAATAATTAACTTTATATTAATATTTGCCTTTTTCTCTTTTTTTCATGTTTTTTTGTGGGGGGTGATTCCCCCAATCAATTCACAATCTCTTCCAGATTTTATTTCCAAATCATTTTCTCACAGATCTCTCTTTCAATTCTCACTCATCCAGAATAGATAATATTTTTAGCGCCATTTTGGCAGATGGAGAAAAAGAAAAATCATTCAGAGAAGCTGAATACGTTTTCCAAAGTCATGAAACTCATTAGCAGCAGAACAGGAATGAAAAATGTAGGTCCTGAGCCCAGGGCTCCATCTCCAATGCAATTTATTTTTGGGTTCATTTGTCCTCGCCATCAGCACCATCATGATGGACATGGATTGATCATTCAGAAAATATCTGTCAAGTATGTAAATAATGCACGATCCCCACAACACAGAGACAAGAGCAAGACACACACACAAGACATTTAGCAGAAGGGGGCACCTGGGTGGCTCAGTTGGTTGAGCATCTGCCTTCGGTTCAGGTCATGATCTCTTGGGTCCTGGGTTCAAGCCTCATGTGGGCTCCCTGCTCAGCGGGGAATCTGCTTCTCCCTCTCCCTCTGCTCCTCCTCCCCACTCGTCCTCTCTCTCTCAAATAAATAGACAAAATCTTTTTTTAAAAAAGACATTTATCAGAAAGAACTGTGAAATGGAAGGAACTAGAGAACAGTACCAGACAACAGCAGGAAATGTCATTGCAAGGCAGCACGTGCTCAGGTGCCAAAGCAGAGAGCCCTGTGGGCAAGAGCAGTTCAGGAAAATTTTCAAAGGTCAATTTCTTGTTCTTTCCAAGTTATCATATATTTTTAAAAATTGAGATACAGTTGCCTTAATTTCAGGTGCACAACATAATGATGTGACATGTATCTATTGTGAAGCGATCACCATGATAAGTTTAGTTAACATCCGTCCCCATGTATAGTGACCAGTTTTTTTGTGTGTGATGAGAGCTTTATTGTCTTAGCAACTTTCAAACATGCAACACAGTATACATTGTCATTACCATGCTGTACATTACATCCCTAGGACTTATTTATCTTAAACCTGGAAGTTTGTACCGTTGACCCCCTTCTTCCAATTTTCCCACTCCCACCCCATGCCTCTGGCAACCACCAACCTGTTTACTGTGTCTATGAGTCTGGTTGTTTGTTTAGATTTCACATATAAGTGAGATCAAAAAAAAAAAAAAAGATTTCACATATAAGTGAGATCATGCGGTAGCTATCTTTATCTCTCTGACTTATCTCACTTAGTATAATGCCATCAAGGTCCATTTATGTTGTTGCAAATGGTGATGTTTCCTATTTTATTTCCTATTTTAACCTACACACTCAGTAGGTTTGTGTGTGTGTGTATCTTCTTTATCCATTCCTCTGTTGGTGGACACTTGGCTCGTTTCCATAGCTCGGCTATTGTAAATAATGCTGCAATGAACATAGGAGTGTATATATCTTCTTGAGACCAGGATTTCATTTCCTGTGGATAAATACCCAGAAGTGGGATTGCTGGGTCATCAGGTATTTCTATCTTTAATTTTTTTGAAGAATCTCCATATTGTTTTCCATAGTGGCTGCATCAATTTGCCTCCTTACCAACACTTGCACAGGAGTTTCAATCTTTTTAAAATCATGAAAAAATATACCACAATAAAAAATTTATGTTATATTTTATAGTATAATATTTGCAATTTTAACCATTATTAAGTGTACAGTTCAGTGGCATTAGGTACATTCACATTCTTATGCAGTCCCCACCACCATCAATCTTTGGAACATTTTTTTATCTTCCCAAACTAAAACTCCATACTCATTAAATAATAACTCCCCATTCTCCCCTCCCTTGCCCCTGGCCACTACCATTCTACTTTCTCTCCTATGAATTTGAATACTCTAAGTGGCATGATATAGTATTTGTCTTCTTGTGAGTTTCTTGTTTCTCTTAACATAATTTCCTCAGGGTCCATACATATTGTAGCTTATATCAGAATTTATTTATTTATTTATTTATTTATTTATTTATTTATTTGAGATTTTTAAAATTTATTTGTTCATGAGAGACACAGAGAGAGAGAGAGAGAGTCAGAGACACAGGCAGAGGGGGAAGCAGGCTCCATGCAGGGAGCCCGACGTGGGTCTCAATCCCAGGGCTCCAGTATCACGCTCTGAGTCAAAGGCAGATGCTCAACCTACTGAGCCACCTAGGCGTCCTCAGAATTTATTTTTAAGACTGAATAATATTCTATTATATGTATATACCACATTTTGTGTATTCACTTATCCATAGATGTACACTTGGTTTGCCTCCGCATTTTATCTATTGAAGATAATGCTACTATGAGGATGGGTGTACAAATATCTGAATCTCTGATTTCAATTCTTTGGAATATATATGCAGAAGTAGAATTGCTGGATCATATGCTAATCTCTTTTTAATTTTTTGAGGAGCTGTTAAACTGTGTTCCGTGGTGTCTGCACCATTTTGTTCCCACCAACAGGACACAAGAGTTTCAACTTCTCCACATCTTCAGCACTTACTTTCTGCTGTTGTTGTTGCTTAATGCATGCGAAGTGGTATCTCATTGTGGTTTTGATTTGCACTTCTCCAAGAGTAATGGTGTTGAGCATCTTTTTATGTGCTTATTGGCCATTTGTATATCTGCCTTGGAGAAATATCTGTTCAAGCCCTTTGCCTATTTTAAAATCAGATTTTCTTTTACTGTTGATTTGTAGTAGTTCTTTATATATTCTGGACATCCCTTAACCAGTATGTGATTTGCATATATTTTCTTCCTTTCTGTGAGTTGCCCTTTCACTCTATTAATATTATCCTTTCATGCATAAAAGTGTATAAATTTGATGTTGTTCAATTTATCTATTTCCTCCTTTGTTTTCTGTGCTCGGGTATCTCTTCAATTTTTTTAAGCCCAGGCCATTCATAGACTTTCCGTATGATTTTCCAGTCCTAACTAGTCTGTCTCCTTTTTTCCCCCCACTCCATCTCCTTGATTAAGCCTTTTTAGCCACCACTGAGCGCAGTCTGCCCAGGGTACTCTGACTTACTTCTCAGTCATAACCTTTAGGTAATTTCCTCTCAAGTAGCAAGTGGGTGGGAGGGAAGGGGGGAAGTCTTTATTAACCCTCTTTTTAAAAAAATTAAATAATTTATTTTGACAGGGGGTGGTTGGGGGAAGAGGCAGAGGGAGAGGGAGAGAGAGAATCTCAAGCAGACTCCCACTGAGCGTAGAGTCTGACATGGGACTTGATCTCACAACCCTGAGACCATAACCTGAGCCAAAACCAAGAGCCGGACGCTCAACCGACTGAACCACCCAGGCACCCTCTTAATTAACCCTCCTGTAAAGAGCTCACTTAATAAGCCTAGATATATATAGTGGCAGCAAACATCATTTGCTCCGTTAATAGTTGATGAGTGAATAGACGAATGAATAAGTGACGCACGAACCCAGGGACACACAGGTCTCTCCACCCCAGGTTATCCATGTGCTGACTTTTTCAGACCTTCTCAGTGTGTGTGAGGTTCTGGTAATCCTCAGTGGGCTCGGGGAAACTGGGGATTGGGCTGACCTCTCCAGTGTATCGTGAGGGTGACTGCTGAAGTTGGTGGGTGTCTGAGCCAGGGCCCGAGAACTACTGAAATTATGAGAATGTAGTGCTTGGGTCTTTTTCTAACCTACTTTCGCTGCATCTGAGGACAGGAAATCAAATTGGTGCTGCTCATAATGGATTACGAAGGTTTATTTTAGTAGGTCTGTCTTCTCAGCTAGGCAGAGAAACTGTATTCCCAGGTGCACTTGAATTTAAGCAACAGATGTACTCCTTAAATGAACTAAGTAATGCATTTGTTTTACCGTCATTTATTCAGCACAGAACAGCAACAACCACCACAACTAGTATCTAAAGGTTTATACCGTGTGTGTCAGGTGCCATGCTAGGTACTTTAAAAGTATTATTTCATCTAATTCCCTCAAAAACGCTATGAGATGATTATTATTCCAATGGTGGAGATAAAATTGAGTCTTAAGGAAATTAAATACCTTGCCATGGTTCCCACATCTAGTGAGTGGCAGGGCTGGGATTCTTACTCAGGGGAGCTTCCTTCTAGGTTGGATTCCTTATTCAGCATGCTGCCTACTCTGTGCTAGGTGCTAGAGACATACAGGTGAGGCAGGTATCATTGCCCATGAGAGTGTAGTGATAGAGATATGCATAGGAGATTATGAGGGCAACAAGGAGGACACCTACCCGTGGTGGGTGTTTAGTAAGTCAGGGAAGGCTTCCTAAGGAAGGAGGGTTGAGTGAGTAAGAGAAAAAGGTAGCCCTGGGAAGAGAGAGTGGTCACCTAATTGTTTTGCCAGCCCAGCACCATGTTCTTTTTCTGGGAATGTCATCCCTCTTCTTTTGGGAACCTTCCCACCATCGTATTCCTCAAAGATCTTACAAAGTTTCTGACTCAGACTGAGTGGTCTAGGGGTAGACACATAAGCCCTGGCCAATCATAGACTTTCCCTAGCTTTTTTTCCAAACTGAAACTCCAAGCAAACATTTATCACTATCTAGTGATGGACATTGAAGAATGAAACCCCGGGACCCCTGGCAGCTGGCTTTCCTGATGTTTGGGGGTGGGGGGTTGGGATGATCTACGATGAGGAAAAAATGAAGCCAATACAAAGGGAAAACAGGGACAAGAAGTGGAGAGAGAGAGAGACAGAGAGTCTTGATGGCCTGCCTGTTCCCTGGCTCTGTTGTTTAATCATTTTTTTTTTTGAAAAAGCAAGATAATCTTATTTTTTAAAAAATTTTATTCATTTATGATAGTCACAGAGAGAGAGAGAGAGAGAGAGACACAGGCAGAGGGAGAAGCAGGCTCCATGCACCAGGAGCCCGACGTGGGACTTGATCCCGGATCTCCAGGATCGCGCCCTGGGCCAAAGACAGGCGCTAAACCCCTGCGCCACCCAGGGATCCCAATCTGGACTCTTTTGATAAATTCTCATTTTTGCCACAGAGGCTCCAAATGGGTGGGTCCTAGAGAGCAAATGGCTTAAAGTATCAGAACAAACACAGTGAAAGGTGAATGGAGGAAGCCACAAGTAGTTGGGTATTCAGTGTGTCTACATCAAGACAAGAAGTGTAGGAGATGAAGCCAATAAGTAGGCAAACATCTCATCATGGGACCTGTATTATGCAAAGGACTTTAGAAGTTGATGCTGTATATGTATTCTGATCATTCTTCAGGTTCTAAGTAAGCATTAGGCAGAGGTTCTATGAACTGCACTATCATTAATAGTAACTCAGAGGTTTTTAACCTGGCAGTCACAGGCAGGCTTTAGTGGTCTTTAGTTGTCTCCAAATCCAATAAAATAGTGTGAAAAACCTGTAGGTCTGTGCAGGTTTGTTTTTGGTTTTTGTTAGGGAAAAGGTCTTCGACTTTCATCAGATATTAAAGCAGTTTCTGACCCAACATGTGTTGTGAACTGGTACGTGCAGGCATTTGGGGGAACAATGGCTTCAAATATCCATGCAAATCTCATTGTCCCCTTAGTTTCCTCACAGCTCTTACAAAACCGTTCAGCACAGAGAAAATGGCCCATAACGTTGGGCGCTATCCTAAGGGCTTCTCCTTGGAGGTGATGAAAAGGTTTAGAGAGAGGGTATAGACCTGGTTGACCTAGAGATTTTATTTTATTTTTTATTTTTAAAAGATTTTATTTTTTTATTCATGAGAGACACACAGAGCGAGAGAGAGGGTCAGAGACCCAGGCAGAGGGAGAAGCAGGCTCCACGCAGGGAGCCGGACGTGGGACTCGATCCTGGGTCTCCAGGATCATGCCCTGGGCTGAGGTCAGGTGCTAAACCGCTGAGCCACCCAGGCTGCCCTATTTTCATTTTTTAAAAAGATTTTATTTATTTATTCACGAGAGACACACACAGAGAGAGGGTCAGAGACCCAGGCAGAGGGAGAAGCAGGCTCCCTGCAGGGAGGGAGCCCGATGTGGGACCCCGGGGTCACGCCCTGGGCCAGCCGCGAGCCCCCGTCCCGGCCTCTCCGCCCGCAGCGCAGGGGACTACAAGTCCCAGCGTGCCCCGCGCCGGGGCCGGGCGAGGGCGGGGCGGCCCTCCGCAGTGACGTCACCCCGGGCGAGCCGGGGGGCGGGGCGAGGGGCGGGGCGGCCCGGGGAGGCGGCGGAGCGCGCTGGTGCTGATGCAGGATGGCCGGGCGCGCAGGAGCCCGGGAGGTCTGAGCCGGGCGAGGCTCGCTCGCTGCGCATCGCCGGGGCCGCCGGCCGCGTGGTCGCGGGCAGGTGGGCCTGGGGCGCCGCGCGGGCCAGGGCGCGGCCGGGGAGGCAGGTCGGCCGCCGGGGACCCGCCCGGCCCCCGAGGTCGCGATGCCCCGCTGAGAGGCGGCGTCGGAGGCTGCAGGAGGCGGCCTGGCTGCGGGCGCGGCGGCTCTCCCCGAGCCCCGGCCCCCTCCCGCCGCGATGGCGGACCCCGCGGAATGCAGCATCAAGGTGATGTGCCGGTTCCGGCCCCTCAACGAGGCGGAGATCCTCCGGGGGGACAAATTCATCCCCAAATTCAAAGGCGAGGAGACCGTGGTGATTGGGGTGAGTGTCCGCGGCGCGTGGCGGCCCCGACGGCAGGGATGCTCGGGCGCCGCTCCCGGTCCCCCCCCCCCCCCCGCGGCGGCCCCGGGCGGGCCCAGGTGGGGGGCGGCAGGTGCGCCGAGGGAGCGCCCGGCGCCGCCTTTGTTCGCGGGGTGGGGGCCCGCGTGGGCCTATTGTTCCGCCCGGCCGCGCCGCGTGGGGAGAGTCCTGCCCCCCCGTGCCCTGGCTCCCCTCCAGGCCGCGTCTCTGCGGCTCGCGGAGGGCCCCGGGCAGCGGGCCCGTGGGTCGGTCGCTTCACCTGTTCCGCTCACGACCTGAGCGCAAGGGAGGGAAAAAGAGGTGCTGGAAAAATCCTGGCCTCGGCCGGGAGCTCCCACGCCGCGTGGACGCGGCTCCCCGCGGTGCATGGGAGGGCGGGGGGCGGGGGGGCAGGGGTGGCTCCTGCCGGCGGCCCGGGACCTGCGCCCCGGGTCGGGTCGGGTCGGGTCGGGTCGGGCCGGGCCGCCCGGGGAGGCGACCCCCACCTGGTGCCCGCAGGCGCTCGGGAGGACCGCGGGCCGCGCGCCCACCTGCCAGGGGCGGGGGCCGGAGCGCAGCCCCTGCCCGGAGCGCAAGTTACTTTGTGCGGTCGCGGCCGCGCTCCCCCCGCCCCGGCCTGCTCCTACCTTCCCCCTCCCCTCCCCTCCCCCCCTCGGTCCTGCCTTACCCCTCCTCCTCCTCCCCTCCCCTCCCCTCCCCCTCCCCTCCTCCCCTCCCCCTCCCCTCCCTCCCCTCCCCCGCGGGCACCCGGGCTGCCGCTGGGGGCGGGGAACTCCGGAGGGCTCCGGTTCCGCCCGCGGGGTGTGGGATGCGGGTCTGCCCGCCCCCGCCCCCGCCCCGTGACCCCCGCCGCCCCGGGGTGTGTGCTGACGGGGCCCCTTTGTATGGCGCCGCGTGGGGCGGGACCGAGCCCACGGGAGCCCCCCGGGCCCGCAGACACGGCCCCGCCGTCCGCTCCAGGCTGCTGATGCAGCCGCGGCAGCCTTCCCGGCCCGGCATCGACCGAGTGATGTCATCCCGATGACTGAGCATGCTCGGGCCGGCCCGCCCCCGACCCCCCGCGGCCGGGCCCTGAGGTCCGGGGATTCACGGCTGGCCGCGCACCCAGGGGCCCCGCGGGCGCCCGCCGGGCTTTCCGGGGCGTCGGCCTCACCCAGGTGGAGCCGCAGCCCCCGCGGAGGCCCGCGGCCCGGCAGGTGCTCCTGCTGCGGGGCGGGTGCTCGTGGGGCAGATGCTCCTGCTCGCGGGGCGGGTGCTCCTGCTCGCGGGGCGGGTGCTCGCGGGGCAGGTGCTCGTGGGGCAGATGCTCCTGCTCGTGGGGCAGGTGCTCGCGGGGCAGGTGCTCGTGGGGCAGATGCTCCTGCTCGTGGGGCAGGTGCTCGCGGGGCAGGTGCTCGCGGGGCAGGTGGGCAGGCGCCCTCCTTGAAGGGGGCGGGTCTGGGGTCTCGCCCGGGGCTGCCCTGTGCCCCTAGAACGGCAGCGCCCCTCCGCCCCCTTCCCCCCGTCGTGGGCAGCCGTGACCGCCGGAGGCCGCGTGTCCCTGCGCCCACCCGGAGCTGGCCTAGGAGGGCGGGGGGGGCTTGTTCTCCGCCTGCGGTTGAAGACGCGGTGCGCTGCGGGGTGGGCGGTGGGCGGGACCTCGCACCTGGGACCTGCGGCCGGCCCGGGCGGCACCGGGGGCAGCGAGTAGCTGGTTTGGGTTCCCCCTCTCAGTTGGGATCAGCCCACACTCTGATTTGCTATTTCCTGAGCCAGGCTGTGGTTTAGAGTGGGAGCTCCTGGGGACATCTAGTCCCTGCCCCTTACCTTGTAACAATTCTTTTGAACAAATAATTGTGCAGCACTAGAACATGTTCTGGTGACCCTGTTTTTTTTTTTTTTTTTTTTTTTTTTTTTTTCCCAGAGGTTTTAAAGAAAAGCCTGGGGAGCTTGTTTCTTCTTTGACTTCTCCACCTCCTCCTTCCCCCTTTTTCTCTTCCTCCTTCTCCTCCCCTTTCTCTTCTCCTCTTCCTCCGTTTTCTGAGTCTTCTAAGAGTGATGCACCAAGACTAATGAAGGAGACTAATAAATCATCCTCTTTGATCTCCGTGCAAGGCAGAAATCCCAAGAACTATATTTCCCATCTAAATATACATAGGATATTGACTAAACACATTAAAACAGAGTCACTATGTAAGATGAATAATTTAACAAAAAATTGTGGATGTGAATACACATTTAACTATTCAACTGCAAAGTGAAGATTTTGATTATCTTACTATAATCCTTCAATACAACAGTTTTGGATTTTACGTTTTTTTATTGAAGTAAAGCATCCATATAGAAAAGTGTTCTCGTAATAAGGGTACAGCTTAGTAAAGCTTTTATAAAGTAACCACCCCCTTGAAACCATTTCTCAGACTAAGAAGTAGACATTTTGGGGCGTTTGGGTGGCTCATTTGGTGAAGTGGCTGCCTTTGCCTTGGGTCGCGATCCCAGGGTCCTATGATTGAGCCCCACATTGGGCTCCCTGCTCAGTGGGGAACCTGCTTGTCCCTCTCCCTGCAGCTCCCCCTGCTTGTGCTCTCCATTTCCCTCCCTTCCTCTCTCTCCATCAAATAAATAAAATGTTTAAAAAAAAAACATTTTGGGGACCACAGAAGTCCCATTAGGGCCCCTCCCAGTCACTCGCTCCCTCTACCTTAGGGTAACCACTCTTCTGATTTCTAATGCCATAGATTAACTTGTTTTTTAAAAATAAACTTCATGTACACGAAACCATATAGTATGTTTGCTTTTGCGTGTGGTTTCTTGCGGTCAGCATCGTGCTTGTCACATTCATCCATGTTGTGGTGTGTAGCAGCAGTTCATCCTGGTTCTGTAGTACCCCATTGGATGACTGTACCACAGTTTATTCATCTATCGACTGTTGGTAGACATTGTTAGTTTCCACTTTGGGGTTAATATGGACAAAGCTGCTATGAACGTTCTTTTACACATCTTTTGGTGAGAGTGCGTACAGAAGACTGTCAGATGCTGGAGGTGTTGGGACTGGGGTTGGCAAGTGCTAGGACCATTCCCCTTCCTAATTAATAATGTGTAGCTAAAGGAAATGCAGACTATCATGTTTTGTACACTCAGTAGAATGGCTCCCAAGTCAATTCAGTTGCCACCAGCCCATATGGTTCAGGTGCAGGTGGAGACTGCCTTAGGTAGGCATTTCTTTCCTTGCACAGGCAAGGTGCAGTTGTGGGGATGGCCAAGGAAGACCAGAACCATACGGAAATGTCAGTCATCCTCACTCCCAACAGATAGATGTAAAAAATGAATTTCTGTTAGCTGTTAGTCTAAATTCAGAATTCCTTTTTTTTTTTTTTTTTTTTTTTGGTGGAGAATGTGGGCATCAATTTTTTTTTTTTTTTTAAACCAGGGTCATTTTTTTTTTCTTTAAAGTTCTGTTCAGTTTTTATGGAGATGTATGGTAAGAGGGAGATTTTGCAGGTGGAGTTTTTAGATTTGTCTTTTTAAGGGAATGTCCTGTCTTGAAGGGATCATCTCCACCATTTTTGCATTTTTTTTCCCCTAAAGAAACCTAAACGTTTCTTTCTTTGAGCACCCCGGCCTCAGTCTCTCCCCACCTTGAACCCTTGTCGCATTATTTTGTATGTGATCTCGCAACTTCGTTGTCTTAGATTATTAGTTTTATCATATGTTCAGTGACATTGTAAGCCAGATGTAGAGATAAGGACCATCTATGTTTTGCTTCTTTGTACCTTGCCCATAGAAAGCACTTGATAAATATTTTTGATCTCTTTGTTGAATCTAGAAATCTTTACTTTGGTGTATTTAACTTATTTCGTGGGCTCTTCATTGGCTGTAGGCTGTGGGGAGTAGTTAAAAAAAACAGTTTTAAAGAGAAGTGCTGTTCCTTTGGGCCTGCTAAGACGGCAGGATACGGTAAGAGAATTGGGAAAGCAGTATCTTCAGCTTTGGTAAAAATTAGGAAAGCTCTTAACAGCGGTGATGAGCTAGAAGTGGAGGGTGGGGATGGCCTAGTGATTAGAAAATTGATTCTTCAGAGGAAAAATACTGGATTTATAGCATTTCTGGACGTACTCCTCCATTAGCTGCTAAAAGTCCTGGTGAGTCAGCCACTACTTTGGGCTCTGACTGTTCGATGTATCCGCATTGACGGGCGCCCTGCCTTGGACAGCTCCCAGGAAGCTTCCCTGAAACGGATGTGGACACTTGAGTTTCCTCACTTGGGGCCTTCCTCTTGGTCAAAGTGCTAGGAAAGCAGGAAGTTCTGACCTACTTGAGAGCCAAGCCAGAGCGTCAGCCATGGGCTGTGATCTGGTCAGTGGCATGGCAAGTGGCCTCACCCTGTGGGAACTCAGATCAGTTCTGGTGGATGCGCGAGAAAGGAAGAAGGGCCCGGGACAGAGACCACATTGCAAGCTGGAGTTATTGTGGAGATGAAGGACTACAGAAGAAATAACAGCTAAAATTTTTCTTTTTGTCCGTAGTAACGGTTTTTAAAAGCAAGAACATTAAACTTTTTTTATTTTAAATTTATACACTGTAAAATCACTTTTTTGCGTATGTAGTTCTATGCTACGGGCTTTGACAAATACAGAGTTGGGTAGCAGCGCTGTATTAGTTTTCTCTTGCTGCCGTAACACATAACTACACGTTTAAAAGCTTAGAACTATACAAATTAATTATCATACAGTTTCCATAGGTCAGAAGTCCAGCCGATCAGCTGGTTTCTCTGTTTAGAGTCTCATAAGATCAAGACCAAGCTGTTGACAGGGCCCTTTTCTTTTCCAGGGGGAAAATCCATTTCTTTGCTCATTCAGGTTGGTGGCGGCATCCTGACAGTCGCAGGAGTGTGGTCCTGTTTCCTTGCTGGCTGCCAGGCCTGGCTGTTCTCAGTTACTAGAAGCCACGCTCGGGTCCTAGTCACACGGCCCCCTTCCTTCTCTCTTAAAAACCAGTCCCTCTCACGGTTTATGTCTCCCCTGCAACTTCCACTGCCTGTCTCTCTTACTGACCCTTCTGCCTCCCCCTTCAACTCTCAAGGGCTCATCTGATTACAGTGCACCAACCCGGATAATCCGGAATCGCTCCCCATTTTCAGGTCAGCTGATTAGCAACTTTAGTTACATCTGCAAAGTCCCTTTTACCCTGTGACATTCACATATTCACAGAGTCTAGGAATTAGAGTGTGAACATCTTTTGAGGCCACTGAGACCACACACCAGCATACTCAAGATATAAAACAGTTTCGTTTACGCTCCGTGCCCCATGCCGCCCCTTTGGTCGGATCTTCTCCCTTCTCCACCCCTGACAACCGCTTCTTCTTCCTCTCTATAATTTTGCCTTTTCCAGAGTTTCATAAAAATGGAATCACGTATTAAGGATCATTTTGAGCCTGGGTTATTTTACTTAAGAACGCTTTGAGATTTATGTTGTCGCACGTATCAATAGTGTTTTTTTTTTTTTTTTTTAAGATTTTTTATTCATTTGAGAGAGAGTTTGAGAAGGGCAGAGGGTGAGGGAGAAGCAGACTCTCCACTGACCTGGGGGCCAGATTCAGGCCTTGATCCCAGGACCTGGCGATCACTACCCAAGCTGAAGGCAGATGCTCAACCGTCCGAGCCACCCAGGTACCCCAATAGTGCAGTTCTTTTTATTCCTTAGTGGTAGTCTATCACACGGACCTAACAGTTTGTTTTTCCATTCACTCATTGAAGGACATTTGGGTTGTTTCCAGTTTGGAGTGATGATGAATAAAGCTGCTATAAACTGCTTTGCATTTAGGTTTTTGTGTGAGGGTAAATTTTTATTTCTCTTGGGTAAATACCAAAGATTATATCAATCACATTTAACTATATGTTTAATTCTAAGAAACTGCCAAGCCGTTTTTCGAAGTGGTTGTACCATTTTGTATTCCTTCCTAAGAGTAGTATTCTGAGCCAAGATTTTATTTTATTTTATTTTTTATTTATTTATTTTTTTCTGAGCCAGGCTTTTAAAGAGTTAATTCAGTCACTTTGTCTAAGTGAGCACTAATAGTAGTGGTCAGTAGTGTGGAGATACACCAGTCCTTCATCCTTCTGTGCCCTAAATTCAGAGATGCTTACATCACTTGAAAATGAATGAGTGGTTTCCAGTAAACATACCCTCTGAAACCCTAGAATAAAAAATAGCTATAATCTCGCACATGCCGCTGAGACCACTCTGTTCAAGGTGAGCACGCAGCCCGTATTTCCTAGATGAATGGGGTTGGTAGAGGCAGCAGGGAAAGTCCATCAGAACTGAGTGTGGGTTGACTAGCTGGTTATGGGGCTGTTTTGCAAGTTGCTTAACTTTTCTGGGCCTCAATTTGATCATATTTAAAATGGAGATAAAATTACTTATCTCACAGGGCGATGAGAATGACATGAAATGGTCAAAAGAGCATCTCACACAGAGAAAATGCTCAATAAATGCTAGTATCTCCCATGTTTCCTATCTGCCTTATCATTTTTCTCATTTTCAGAATTAGCTTTGCCCCCCCCTCCAATTACTGCCCTTAACTCTGTCCCCTGAAAGCCCTCTCGCACGCCCGTATCTTCAGCATTTGTTCACTCCCTTCTACTTGGGATAGTCTTGTGAAATTCCTAACTGTTCGTGAAAGCAGAGCTCACGGTCCGTTTATTTATGGACTGTAGCAGCTAATCCTTTTGTTTGCAATGATCACATGAGGAAAGAGAGTGTGTGTGTGTGTGTGTGTGTGTGTGTGTGTGTGTGTGTGTTACGGGTCTTTGCCTCCCTCCCAGTAGTTGCCCAGTTGCTTAGTAAGTGTACCTTGACTGAGGCTTCCTTCTTCCCTTATTCCCTGCATAGAACCAGGTCTCCAGACAGGCCAATTTCTGTATTTCCTTAAATAACTCAGGTATCACGGGGGATTTCCTTCTGCCTCCACCTGTGCTTGCCAGGCCCAACTCCCCTCTTTAATGACAATGGTTTCCATTCTTGGCTTTTCTCCCCCAATTAAAATAGGAGACCTCCCCCACCTTTGGGTTCCCGTCGGTCCCTGCCTCAGCTTTCCCACCTGTGTCTACTTATTAAATGAGCAGAAACAGGACTCCCTGCTCCCTGATGGTTTCTCTTGACTGAAGAAAAAAATAGCCCCACTGACAGCTCCAATTTCACCTTACTTCTCTCAGGGTTTTTTGTTTTTTTTTTTATAAGGTCCTCTTTGTGGCTGAGAAGGCTCCTCCCTTAACCCACTTGCTGCACCCCAACCAAGTTTCTTCCAGGAGGCGCCTACTTGTTGTATTTGTGGTTGTCTCTGCCGGTATTGCCGAGAGTGTGGGAGAACCTGGAGTCTTTGATTCCTCCCAGAACTTCCCAGCAGCAGACCTGGGCTGAGCCAGGCGGCCCAGGACCGGCTCCCCGCCTGCACCTCCTTCGCTGCACGGACCTGGACAAGCTGCTAAAGCGTGCTGGGTTTCAGCCTGCTGGCCTGTCAGCCAGGGACCGGATCACTCCCGCCTTGTGGGGTGGTTGGCCCAGGGGTGCCGAGCACCGGGCTCGGCCTGTAGCGGGCGGTCAGGTGCCGTCCCCTTTCCCAGATCTGCTGGCAGTGATCTCTGTGCTCTTGGCAGACCGACTAACCTTGGGAGAGCCCAGACCCTTCACCGGCTCCCTGGTCCCCTCAGGTTGTGGAAGAGAAAAACACTCTTCTGACCCTTGTAAAAGTGGTAAAGAGATCGTGGTGACCGGTGTCCGCACTGTCGCAACAGCGGGGAGAAGGGAGGCTGGACTCCGATACGCGGGGCAGCTTGCAGGCGGTGGGCCCGTAGGTGGACGGACAGTTACCAAGAGGAGACGTCCGGGGCTGGGGGGTTCTTACGAAACCGACCTCCCAGGATTCTTGGTGCAGGCAGGCCGGATGCTGCCCTGTGCTGTTAGATCTAGGTTCTGAGGTCATCAGGGGCGCGGAGATCCTGAGCACGGTGGTGGGGGGGTCTCTCCAAACTGCCCGAGCTAGATTCCTGCTAACACTGGACTCTGCAAGGACAGACCTGCAAGTGCAAAGTCAGGGCCCAGGTGAGAAGAGGGCCCAGAGGGGCCTGACTGAAGTTGGGTCAGGACGAGAGTCGTCGTCAGTTGGAACCCAGGTGATCCAGTGGGGCATTTGAGACCCTCTGTATGCTGGGCCTGCCTACCTTCCCGACCTCGCCCCCACCCCATGTTCCGTCTGTGCTTCTATTCCCCCAAATGACTCGGCTGCTAAGTCTCTCCCGCCCTACCCCAGCTGCTCACATCCCACGTGCCCGGGATGACTGTCCTCAGAGTGGCTGAAGGACAAGCATCCATGTGCTTTCAGAGTCTCATTCCATAATGCCTTCCCTGAAATTTTTTCTGACCGGCCCCTTTGCCCCTCGACCCCGGCCAGGTTACCTACTGGTGCGCTCCCGGCTGACCTCCCCCAGCACTGGGGTTCATTTGTTTGGGTATATGTGTCCTTTCTTCCAAGTAGACTGAAAAGCCTTTGAGGGCAGGAAATGTGTGCCGCTTACTCACATTTATTCACAAGGCCCGGAACAGTGCTTGGAACAGAGTAGATGCTTAGTACCAGATATTTTTTGAAAGAAATAGAAGAATGCGGACTGTCCTACGCTGTTAGACGTTAGAGCCTGGAGTTAGTTGCTTGGATTTTTACCTTGACCTCTCTCCAGCTCTGGCAACTTGCTTTTCCTACTTCGGGACATCTTCATGGTTTCGTTGTTACTGTCTCAAATGAAATCGCTTTTTCAGGGATTCTGACATATTCCATGCTCATTGAAAAAAATGCTGAGGCTGTGCAGAAAGGCATGAAAAAGGTGTAAAAAGCACCTTTAATTTTACGAACCAGAAAATACCGTTGTTAACGCTCTTTGTGTATCCCAGCACTTTTCCATTCCGTAAAACACCATACTTTGTTTTAGAACAAAGATACGATTTTCCAGAACTCTGTTTTGAAAGCCACTCTTGCTTAGCGGGATAGTTTAGATATCAGCATTTTCAATGGGTCCGTATAATTCTATTATGTCTCTAATCAAGAACCATTTCCTAGTGTGAGGCATTTGGGTTTTTCTGCTTGTTTTTGTTTCTGTTATAAACAAAGGTGTGATAAACGTTGGTGCACACCTTTCTTCATGCACTTGCCTTGTGTTCTAGGATACACGCTCAGAATTGGGATGGCTGGGTAACAGGATATAGAGGATTTTAAGGCAGCCATAGTTTTTGAGAGAGAGCAATCCAGAGAGGGTAAATTGTCCTCTGAGTTGTACTCTCACTTCTTTGCTTACCAGATGGAATCGCTGCCAGTTCCTCTCCCAAGGCATCCCTTCATACCTGAACTAAATTAACTTCTTACCGAGAGTATGTGCTGTCATGCACTGTTAACCCACAGATCCAGAACACGGCAGTGCCTTCAGACTTTTGATGTAAACCATACGATTTTGTAGGCTGTCTCCTGTCAGTTTCAATATCCTAAAGGATGTTGTTTCTTGGAGGTGATCAAAAGCTAAGTCTCTCTCTCGAGGCAGAGAAAGATAGAGGCCAAGGTTCTAGTGTTAAAGAAAAATAGGGTGGATGCACCCTTTCTTCTTGGTGCTAATGTGGAACCGCCCGTGATATCTTCTGGGAAGTGGTAGGATGAGAAGGGATAAAATAGCCCGATGCAGGACTGGATCCCAGGACCCCGGGATCACGACTGAGCCAAAGACAGGCGCTCAGCCACTGAGCCACCCAGGTGCCCCTGGGGTTTTCTTTTTATTTATTTTTTAAAAGATTTTATTTATTCAATCATGAGAAGCACACAGAGAGAGGCAGAGACACAGGCCGAAGGAGAAGCAGGCTCCATGCAGGGAGCCTGATGTGGGACTTGATCCCAGGACCCCGGGGTCACACCCTGGGCTGAAGGCGGCGCTAAACCGCTGAACCTCTGGGGCTGCCCAGGATTTTCTTTTTATTTTGTGCTTTTTCTACACCTCTATCTCCCTATCTCCCTTCAGAGCTTTTTTTTTTTTTTTTTTTTTTTTTTTTTTAAGAGACAAAAGGAATGAGAAACATAAAAAGGAAACTACAAAACTTTTTCCTTAAACTATTATGTTGCAGTGGATTCTGTTGTCCCATATATATTTTTCCCCTCAATTCTGTTGGGTTTATTTTCCAATACTCAATTCACATCAAGGATGAGTGTTCATTAACTGAGAAGGTAATAAATATGAATACACCCAGAAACACCTAAAAGAATTGCTGTAAATGTAGTTCGTACCAATCTGAGAAGGGTGGTACTGAGCTCAGAAGACAACTACGTGACCCATCTGCCTGCTTTCCTTACGTTTCCACAAGCCAATGAAAGCCGGGGAGCATGTAGCAGGGAAAAGCTATAATGCAAAAGCTCCTTGAATAGCTTTTCTGGGTGACGCTGCACTGCTGGCCTAGGTTTTTTGAAAGGATAAGTGGGATGTGATCATTAAGGGAGAGAGGCTGGAAATCCCGCTATGGGTCTACTGTCCCACGTGACTCCATAGCAAAAGCCTCCTTTCTTGTTTCAAGGTCCTTTATGTATGAACATTTCTTTTTCTCCTCACGTGTAGTCAGTAGCACCTAGTACTCTGATTTGAACAAACCAGCTGCAAAAGGAATTTATGAAGCAATGGGGGAAATTTGGGTATCTGACATTAAGCAATTGCTCATATTTTACTTGTGATAATATTATTGAGGCTTTAAAAGAGAACTGACCATATATATATATGTATATAGGTCAGGGATAAAATGATGTGAGATTTCACTTAAATAATCAATTCGGGGTGGGAGGCACCTGGTGGCTCAGCGGTTGAGCATCTGCCTTTGGCTCAGGTTGTGATCCTGGGGTCTCAGGATCTGAGTCCTGCATCCGGCTCCCCATGGAGAGCCTGCTTCTCCCTCTGCCTGTGTCTCTGCCTCTCTCTCTCTCTGTCTCTCATGAATAAATAAAATCTTAAAAAAAAAAAAAGGAAAATCCCACTAATTTATGCTTTAACTTCCTAGACTGCAATGTATGGTGGTAAGAGCTGCCAATCAATAATTCTATTTTAGGAGCAACTTATTTAAAGATCTTGGCAATGCAATTCTGGAATGGCACATCTCGCGGCCTCTTCCTTTTCCAGGCCTTCTCACTGAGCAATCTCCCCCATTCCCAGGTTTCGTTTTGCCTCGCAAGGAAATGAAGAGCAGTCTGCTTCAGTTCTTTTTTTTTTTTTTTTAAATTTTTATTTATTTATGATAGTCACAGAGAGAGAGAGAGAGAGAGAGGCAGAGACACAGGCAGAGGGAGAAGCAGGCTCCATGCACCGGGAGCCCGATGTGGGACTCGATCCCGGGTCTCCAGGATTGCGCCCTGGGCCAAATGCAGGCGCCAAACCGCTGCGCCACCCAGGGATCCCTGCTTCAGTTCTTTGAGGATGTTATGTCATAGTTTTTTTTTTTTTTCTGAAAAAAAAAAAAAAAAAACCTCATTCCTCAGGGATCATTGATTTTCATCTGGGATCCCCCCCCCCCACCATTACATAACAACTCCATCTGACTTCAGAAACTTTGAATAGTGTTGGGGGAAGGGACTTCTCCTCTATCGCGGCTGCCTCCTGCCTCGTGGAGGGGAACAAATTCCATTCTGACTGGGCAGTGTCCAGACCTGTCTGGGTCCTGGTCACTGGTGGGCAGGATCCTGTGCGAAGCAGTCAGTCCCTTCCTGTATCTGACTTTGTGGGGAGCTGACCTGTGCGGGGTCTGGCCTGGGCTGGCTTCCAGAGCTATCCTTCTGTCTCTGCTCTGCATGCTGCTAAGTGGGTCGAGTGAGAGGGGTCCACAGATTCAGGCCCAGGTGGGCTGGTCTCAAGGTCCAGAAGAGGTTGGGTTGCAGGATGGAGGGGTGGTGAGGTGAGGAAAGCAGACAGACCATGAAAGCCAACTCCCTTGTCCAGGTTCGGTACTGGGGTGATGGGTACTGGTGCCCTGCCCAAGTGGTGCCTGGGTACTTGTGGGGCTGACTGTTAGGGGAGGCTTCTGCCTTTTTTTAGGTCCTTTGTGCTAATGGCATCATATAGCATCAAAACCTCCTAACTAATGGTTTATTTATATAATATTTGTGAAAAGTAGACTTTAGGAAGGAAGTGTTTAGCTCTTCAGTAATAATTACTAAACAACACAGCCTACTAATTATGTGTTCAAACAAGTGGGAAAAAGACAACCCAAGTACTATATCCTAGAGTAACAACACTTGCTGGTTCATTTGTTTGTTAAATGTCTCTTAATAAATATGGCTCTTTGATAAAGATTGGCCTGAGGATCTGTTTTAAACTGTATTTTCTGGTCTAGGCCTTTATCGAAAAGAGCTTGTCAAGGGGAAAATGTATAACAAGTTAATACTTCTTTAGTTCTATTAAAAAATGAATAGAGGTAATATGTACTTTCATGGAAAACGTGAAATTAAACGAATTCTTTATTACTATGAAAAATTTTTCCTTTTTTAAAGATGAGAGTTTTTGGACTTCATTGTAATACTCTGCTGTCCAGTATGGAAGCCACTGGCCTCATGCAGCTCTTGAGCACTTGTAGGGTGGCTGGTCCAACTTGGGATGTGCAGTAGAGGTAACATTTAGGCTGACTTTTGAAGACTTACTACAAAAAAAAGGGAATATAAATATGTAAATATAAAAAGGGAATATAAATATATAAATGTAAAGTCTCATTTTTGTGTATTCATTACATTTTGAAATGATAGTATTGTGGATATATTGGGCTAAATGACATTAATAAAATGATTTTCCCCTTTTTATTTTTAAAGTGTGGCCAGTAGGAAATTTAAAGTTACACATGTGGCTTGCATTCTTTGCTGGCAGTGCATTTCTGTCGGACAGCCTTGCGCTAACATTCAGATGCCGACATACTGTTTCTGCATTTATTAATTTTAGTTCCACTTTGGTGTATTGAGGGCTCATCGTGTACTAAGCTGAGTAAGTCAAGATCCCTGCCATCCATAACCATAGATATAATCCAAGAAAAGAAGACATGTAAAGAAGAAAAAGGTTAGCATGCTGGGAGTGTCCGAAGAGAAGAGGAAACACAAGGCCTTGCTAGAGTTAAAAAGAGAGCACATCCAGTTGTGTTCAGAGAAGCGTCTGGCAGAGGGACCATGGATCATACCGTGATTCTGGGACAGGATCTTCTTTGCAAGTGTAAAATTTGCTTCCTTAAGTTAGTTTGCAGTTCTGCATAGCTGCCCTAGAGATTTCTGTTTTGGATAGTGTCGGGAAGAGATCTGAGGAGGATTGTGTGCCGCAGCCTGGTGCGTGTCTATGCTGTCACTCCCGGCTCCCCTGCAGGTACAGCGACACCGACTGTTGCCCCCAGAGCTGCGGGAGGTCCGGCACCCGCGGCCTGTACTTCGGTCCTGGCCCTGAGCGGTGGGCAGTGCTGTGCTTGCAGCCGTGACCTTGGGAACCGGCGCCACCTTTGAGGAATGTCCCGAGGCTGCCGGGCCGCCGGGCCCCCAGCTCCCAGGCAGGCAGCTTGGGTTTGTTTGGTTTTGTTTTTTACTTTCATCGCGATGATCGCAAATCTGCCACTTACCTCCCGCCTGCGTTCTGTTGCTACCGCTCGCAGGACGGAGCCTCTGGTCCTGGACGAGGCTCCTGGACGTGCATTTAGCACCGGCGCCTCCCGGGAGGTCCCCCCCCCCACCCCACCCCCGGCCCTGGCGGAGGGCGCAGCTGTGGGACCCCGCCGGCTCGCAGGTGCCTCTGTCCCCGTGTGTCGGGGAGGTCACCTTGCGGGTGAGGCCGCACGGCTCTTTGGAGAGGAGAGGGAGTTGGTCCTCTGCTGGGACATCACCCCCCTCCCCCCGCCCCGTGTCCCTTTTTGTCTGGGTTGGCACAGAATTGATATTTCCTCCTTTGTGAGAAATGGCGAAAACGCCTCGATGGTTACATGAAAGCAAACAACACAAAGCCAGCCGCGGCCTGGCCGCCCTGCGTCATCCGTGTTGAGTTTTATATCCTTTTGCCTCTCCTCATTGACACTTCACACTTCAAAAAATATACTTCCAACTTGGACATACAGTCTCCCTTTTCTTTTTCTTTTTACCTAAGCTTACCCCGTAAATGATTTTCCACGTTGTGTAATATCTTCATGGTCATAATTTTTGGGGACATTTAAGTGCCGCTCAGGCCGACAGAGCACGGTGGGCTGGCCCCTCTGGTGGCGGTGGCGGCGGCGGTGGGTCACGTCTCCGGCTTGCCCTTACTCCGGGCGGTGGCTTAGTGAACGTCCCCATGCACAGAGCTGTTTGCTTTTGTTGAGTTGTTTCTAGAGGTTGCGTTCTCCAGGAGTGGATTTACCGGACCCAATGCTACGAACATTTTACTTGATCTTATTAACTGTTATCCTGCCGCTTTCTGTAGAGGCCAGTGCCTGCACCCTCCGGGGATGGGGGTGTCCTATTTGGCAGTGAATTCATTTTTGATGGAAAGTGTACATAACTGAAGCCACGTTTAACATAATGTGTTTCCGACGGTATGGAAGCTCCTGGGAAGACCTGGGCCTTGTAAGTGAGGACTTCAATTTGGGATCTTGCACGTGTCAAAGGCTCCTCAGTGTGCAGCAGTACTGTTGGCCTTGCCTATTTGGAGGGAAGAGGTGATGGAAAACAAAAAGTGGCTTAATTCTGGCAGATTTTCTTCGGCACAAAATTTCCTTCCAGCAGATGTAACTTATTTGGAAAGCAAGTTTGGGATGCTGGAGAGAAGGTGCTTTTCAACTAGGATGTTTAGGACTGTATTTAGAAAAAAATTGCTCAACGTTTTTAAAGTCAAGGATAGCCCCCCCCCCTTTTTTTTTTACCTCCTACTGTCCCCACCCCACCCTCTCCCAAACACAA